>NW_024467119.1:56115000-56738750 GCF_017591425.1 Ochotona curzoniae
TCTTCTGTTATTTTATAGCAAGGTGGCTTAAATAATTTCATGAAATTTGAAGTTTAACTAACTTTGAAAAGGCATATTTTGGCTATCCAAATGTGCCTCAAAAGGAGTGTGGAAAATGGAATTAAGAAAGAAGTTTATTTTGTTACAAAATTTGATATCCGTGTAGAGTCTTTTCATAATTCACATTTTCCATGATGTTTTTGAAGACCTCACACACGGATTAGAGATAAGTTGTGAGGCACTGTGTCCTTTCTGTGCTAAGAAAGCTATGCTATTTTGATAATAATTGCTCAAAATTTCATTTCTTAAATTATATTTTCAAGTTTCTGGAGAAAACTCTCTCATTAGTGTTAAGAACAAAGCTCCCAGGGATTCGTCATTGTTACTTTGATTCTCAATTTTAATACTTTGCTCCATGAAATCTTCCTCGAGTCCAGCAGTAGAAAAAAAATGTCATTTTCCTACTGTGGAGTTAGAAACCAACAAAGAGCCATTTTCTGCCCACTGTTTTTGGAAATTAGGAGACAAAATTTGCTTAGAAAGCTGTGGTCTGAGGAGATGGGGTGTTCAGTCTAAGGTTGGGGAACGTGGGGTTGGCATTGCTGTCCAATTTGCTTGAGTGTCCGAAAGCAGTTCCACATTTCTTCGTCAGGAAGTCAGACTGACTTGTGATGAAAGATGATGAAGACAAATCCTAAACAGGGCTTCCTGTTTGTTTAAACCCCCAACCCAGGAGAAAATCGCTTCCAGTTTCTCCCTACAGTCATGGTAATATATTTTCTTTTCAGATTGTTAGCAGACTATGCAGTTTGTTCTGGGCATTTCAATCATGGTGGAAAAGGGCAAAAAACTCGGTGTATTCTCATTAAGAGTTTGAAATTGGAGAGACCTTTGGAATTAACCTTGGCTTTTATTCCTTCCCTCTTTAACAAACACATCACTCATTTATTCATAGACATTAATTATCTGCTCCGAGGGCAGGTTTAGATTGGTTACTCTGATGGATCAGAAAGAAGAAAGTATGGCTTCTGTTCTTGGAACAGAGAACAGAATTCAAATTTAAATTTAAATAGGATAGCTTCTTTTTGTAAGATTTATTTATTTTTATTGCAAAGTGAGATATACAGAGAGGAGGAGAGACAGAGAGGAAAATCTTCCATCAGGTGATTCACTCTCCAAGTGACCGCAATGGCTGGAGCTGTGCCGATCTGAAGCCAGGAGCCAGGAACTTCTTCCAGGTCTTCCACATGGGTGCATGGTCCCAAGGCTTTAGGCCATCCTCGACTGCTTCCCCATGCCACAAGCTGGGAGCTGGATGGGAAGTGGAGCTGCAGGGATTAGAACTGGAGCCCATATGGAATCCTGGTGCATTCAAGGTGAGGACTTTAGTCACTAGGCAACTGTGCTGGGCCCGATATGATAGCTTCTTTAAAGGGATGATTAGATCATCTCCTGCTAAGATCAACAGTGAGATTTTATGCAGTGAAATTTTAAATTTCTTGAGTGATGTTTTGGATACCTAGCAGTTGTAAAAAAAGAAAAGGGGGTCAGGGAGTGCCGTCTCTGGAGATATAGAAGATTGTCCTGGAATCCTGGAAACCACTTTTGGACACTGCATTTTAAAAATGAGAAATTTGTCTCTGATTTATTTTTATGGAAAACATCTGATCCAAACAGTTGGATTGTAGAGCACTTCTTTGCCTTATCTTTTTTAAAGAAAGTTTTTATTTATTTGAAAGGCAAAGTTATAGAGAGGGAGAAAGAGACAGAGACAGAAATCTTCTATCCCCTGGCTCATGCCTGAATGACTGCTATGGCTGGAGATGACTCAGGTTGAACCAGGAATCAATAACTCAATCCAGGTCTCCCACTTGGGTGGAAGAGTCCACGTACTTGAGCCATCTTTTGCTGCATTTCCCAAGCTCATTAGCAAGAAGCTGGATTGGATGTGAGCAGCTGGGACTTTAAACAGTGCACATCTGGGATGCCAGTGTTGCAGATGGCAGCTTAACACACTGAGCCACAATGCCAGTCCCTTGTCATGTCTTATACATTCATCTGGCCATTATTATTCTTTCCTATTGTAAGCCTTATTATGACCTGTATTAAGATCTTCCAAAAGGAACAAACAAACAAACAAACAAAAAAAGGCAAGACCTGACATCTAGAATGATTTATTTTTAGAAATTGAGAGATGAAGCTTAATTAGTAATATGAATTTTATAGATAATAATTACAGCACTGATTAGTGTTATGTGTATTCTTGATGTTCATCATCATCGATGTGTAGTGAATATCCGCTTCACTCAGTTCACTGCACCAGACGTGGCATCTGCATTTCCTCATGTGTGCCCGAGAGTGTTCAGTGATGCAGGGACATGCCCTCCACAGGAGGGGAAACTGGGACAAAGGTTAAGCAGTTTTTGCACGATGAACCCCATATCCATTCCTTAAACATTTACTCATGGTTTTCATCTGAGGAATGTTTTGACTTCTCCCTTGCTTTCCACATTTTTATTTATTATTTTTTCCTTTTCTCATTCGCATCATCAAGGTTTCTCTGTTGTGATTTTAACCTTTTAACTTTCTTTCAATTTCTCATAATATGATACTGGTTGGTTGCAGAGGTTGTTTTTTCTGGGGAACGAATGACAGAAGTTCTACTCATAAAAGACGGGCAGCGTGTTTAGTCACCTTGTGAGCAAACCCAGCACATTCTAAGCATCACAAGATTAGAACAGAAGAGTTCTCTGTTCTTTTCCATCAAGTGAGGTCGATCTGGAGCAACAGAAACCTACAATCTGCGCACGGAAGTGGATTTCCCTGCTGTCAAGGCAGTCTAGGAATGCGCGCAAACAAGTTGAACTTGATCATCATCAGCTAGTCAGACCCTTAAACTTAAATGTTCTACAGGGGACCCTTTTCCTTAATAACATTCGTTATTTTCAAATAGAATGGTGGTCAGGATGAAGGCAAGTATGCTGAGTTCACAATTTCATTGAGAAGTTATGCTGTGCATGGGCTGTACAGGTAACTCAATAGATGGATTGCCTTGATCAAACCAGGAAAGCTCAAATTGCCCTATCTATCTCCTTAGTGCTTCCAAAGCCTTGTTATTTCAGCGATTACATAACAACTTGGCATACATACGTGAGACCTCTGGTCCAGAATCTCAAATTGTAACCACCATCTCCCCCAAAAAGAGTAACTCAGAATTCAGAATGAACAGATTGGCAAATGTGTTTATGTCATGCTTGATCTTTGCCAGTCACTCAGTAATGAGTTAGCCCAATATGGAACTCTTAGGCTAACGATTTGCCCTCTGGCTCTGTGCATCTTTTATCCAATGAAGTTGGAGAAAATGTGCTGAAACATTTGTGACATGAGTAGTTGGCAACCCATCATGCACTGCATGCATTAGCAAATACACAACTGTGTTTTTAGACCCATGTGTTGCATTGTTTTCCCTGGAAGTTTGGGGCAGACAGGAGGGTGAGCTTGCACAGGGTGGGTTTTAGCCTTATTCCTTATATTATTAGAATACTACTAACTGTTTGGCTAGATTTTGCATGACATAGTCCACATATGATTTTCTTGAAAAATTAATTCTTCGGTTAAACATATTTAAAATTTGACTCTGATGGATTAATATTTGATAACCTTGAAAAGGTCCATTTTTGTAAGCTGATAAAAAGCAGATTGTGTAAGTAGGAGTTAGAGTGAAACCAGTGGTGTATGAAAGAACAAAGCTGCACAAAAAGCAACTGAAGGAACAAAAAGATTTTGTGTGAGTGTAAAAGCTGAAAAATTGGACACTGAGATATAGACTGTTTGTCCTGTGCCATGTGGCTAAGTTCTTAAAGGTTACAGGAAGAGTGTGTTATTGCTTAAGATGATGATAATTTATATGAAAAACGAAATACAGGCATGTGAGCAGGAAGGGGAAATTGCTTCATTAATTACCTACTTATCTTATCAGGGCTCTGATTTTTTGGTTTTCTGGAATGCAGAGCAGGCTTCATGAACAGTGTGTAGTTGCTTGGGTGGCAGCTAGCTATGCCTGGAGATTTGCAATGCTCTTTATTCACTCTGCATTTACATTTTTAAAAAGTGAATGTTGGTACCAGTTGCAACACAACAGGTAAAGCCAATGCCTACAATGCCACACTCAATTTGGACATTGATTTGTGTTTCAGCTGCTCTGCTTCCAGTCCAATTCTCCGTTAATGTGCCTGTGAAAGCAGCAAAAGATGGCCCAAGTGCTTGGATGCCTGTACCTGTGTCAGAAGATGCTTTTGGTTCCCAACATCAACCTAGCTCAGCCTTGGTTGTTGAGGCCAGGTGGGGAGTGATTGAGTCAATGGATGATCTCCTTCATACTTCTTTTAACCTCTGCCTTTAAAATACATCTTAAAAACTAAAAAGGTGAATGCCATCTTGGATGTGTTTGGTACCACTCCACAGGTCCAAGGGGGTGAGGGCAACCCATGCCATCAGATGTCACAGCTGACCCTTCCTCTAGCTTCAGTGGTTAGGGCAGAGCCTGACGCTGGCCCTTCTCCATAAGATGGGATGAAACCATTTTTCTGAAAGACAGAGTGAAATGATACAAGCTCTAAAGCTCAAGGAGCCTTCTTGTGGTTCCCGAAGTAAAGCAGTGGTGACCCCTCACAACAACTTTCCTCTCACTCTTTCTAAGCATAAGGATGTAGAACTTAAAAAATTTTAATGAGAAAACCATGTAATCTGTGCTGAAATGGGAAAGCAAATAATGCTAAAATGCAATGTGGTTTGCATAATTACAGCTATTCATATTCCCTTGAACTTGGACAATATCAATTATTGAGTAAAAAATGTGTATTTCCCAATGTAATTGTGGAGTTGGACATTACTCCATGCTAATTTTTTCTTGGGATCTCTATGCTCAAAATTCAATCTATATTTCATTTAAAAAAGATTTATTTTTTGTTATTGGAAAGGTAGATTTACAGAGAGAAGGAGAGACAGAAAGATTTTCCTTCCTCTTGCTCACTCTGCAAGTGGCTGCAACAGCTGGAGGTGAACTGATCTGAAGCCAGGAGCCAAATGCTTCCTCCATGTCCCCTATGGAAGTGCAGGGTCCCAAGGCTTTGGGCCATCCTCCACTGCCCTCCCAGCAGGCCATAAGCAAGGAGCTGGAAAGGAAGCAGAGCAGCCAGGACATGAACTGGCACCCACATGGGATCCTGGCTGATGCAAGGTGAGGATTCAGCCACTAGGCCATCACAATGGGTCCTATATTTCATTTTTAAGAAGCATTTATTTGAAAGGTGGAGTTAAAGGAAGAGAGTGAGAGACATCTGCATCTACCGGCTCATACCCCAAATACCCACAATGATCAAGTCTAAGCTTAACTGAATTCTGAAGCCAGGAACTCCATCCTGGACTGCAACAGTGGTAACAGGGCCAGCATTTGCTACCTTCCCAGGCACATCAGCAGGAAGCTATGTTGAAATCAGAGTATCCAGGACACAATTATTTTCATAAGCTGTAAATATTCTGTGGATCATAGAGAACGAGGTTGTAGAATAGCTAAGTGAATGGCCTGCATGGGAAATAAAAACTTGCATAGCACAATACCCATGATATAATAATAATAATAATAATAATAATGATAATAATAATAATAATAATAATACAGTAACTTAGTGGCTAAAGTCCTCACCTTGCATGTGATGGTATCTTATATGGGTGGCAGTTCATGTCCTGACTGCTGTGTTCTGGGAAAGCAGTAGAGGATGGTCCAAAACTTTAGGATCCTGCACTCGCTCGGAAGACCTAGAAGAAGCTCCTGGCTTCAGATCAGCTCAGCTCTGGCCGTTGTGGCTACTTGGGAAGTGAACTAACAGATGGGAGATCTTTCTCTCTGTGTTTCCTTTTCTCTGTAAAATCTGGTTTTCCAATAAAAATAAGCAAATCTTTAAAAAAATTAATAATACACTAATAATTATCATAATGAAAAGACTCAAAATTTTATGTGCTTTGCAAATAAAATGTAGAGGGGAATATTTTATTTGCATTTTCTCTTTTTTCATAAAGATACATACAAGTATATACATATATGCATATATATATGTGTGTGTGTGTGTGTGTGTGTGTGTTTGCATGTGTGAAGTATAGGCAAGACACAGCTTACGTATGCCAATATTTCAAAACACAGCAGTGGTTACAATCAGATCATTACCCAAAGATGTTACATCGGCTCACCTACATTTTCTAAGACAGTTGTGTCTTAGAAAATTGACATAAAGCTGATACAAGAAAATCCTTGTAAGAAGTTTGGTGAACAGCGAACAGAAATGTATAGTGGACGAACTATTTCTATAGTATGATGCCTTGATATTAATGTTCTAGAATGAATGGGGTTGCCAGCTGAGACCAAACGTTGGGTACATTCATCTTGTAACATTTCACATGGTTTCATGCCAATTATGACATTTTAATCAGATAGAGGCCATATGAGACAGATGGGCAGAAATTGCACATATTTATGCAGGCGAATTAAGTGAATTCAGTCGGGATAGGTGTTGACGACAGGCCACACTACGAGTCACCTGGAGCTTCTGACTTCAGGGGGACTTCCTGTGTTCAGCTTCCACTCTGCTTACTCTCACTTCTGGCCTTTGCCTGGAGTCCATAGCTGACACTGTGTTCTTTTATTTTTTCTTCTGTGCTCGTAAACCAGAAGGGAATTTATCCAAATCTCCATTTCATGAAGAAAAGTTAGTGTTTCATCTTTTGTCATCTCTTTTCCTTCAGATAAGTAGAGTGAGGTGCAGCTACAGAGGCAGGTCAGGAAAGCCATTTGCTCTAACATCCTAGTTGATACCAGTGTTGCCAAAAAAAACAACAATCATATCTTAAAACAATTGATTACAACCACTACTGTCTCTAAAAGCAGAGAGAGCACATGCCAGCTAGAGGTGATGATTTCTCACTTAGAAAACTTCCTTGCTTTCTCCTTTGGGTGGAAAAGATCAGGCCCCCACTCCCTTGTCACTGTGGAGGGTGGTGCCAGAAGGTCTGTAGGTAGGGATATGCTGGACCTGTGGGCTAGGGTGACAGGGTACTTTTAAGAGGAAGTGGCATACTGAGTATTGATTTAAAGGGGAGTAATAGCATGTTCATTATCAAATGTAAGCCTCATTGAAATTGGCTGGGTAGGTATGCAAGCCTTCACTCAGTGATGTTGTTGGGAGAGAGGAATTGAGACCGGGGTGGGTGATTTCACCTGAGGAATCGTTGGAAATAGGGAAGTAACTGTTGCTCAGGTTTAAGTCTGGTTTCAGGGAACCAGGGACGTGAGTGCAGACTCTGGAGCATGTACCATACAGAGCTGCAGAGCTGCTGGGAGGGGCAGGAGGCTCCCTATTTGGTTTTCAATTGCCAACTTCATGGAAATGGTAAATGATGATGGTGCTTTCAAAGTACCTCCTCCTGACATAAAGAAGAGCGGTTGTTCTCAAGAAATCTGAGAGGAGGCCAAGGCCAGTCGGTTGTCTTGAGAAGGCTCTTAGATTAATGAACCATAGAAACTAAGATACTTTTAACATCATAGGTTCAACTCTACTCTATTTCTTCTTCGCAATCTTTCTTTCTTTCTTTCTTTCTTTCTTTCTTTCTTTCTTTCTTTCTTTCTTTCTTTCTTTCTTTCTTTCTTTCTTTCTTTCTTTCTTTCTTCTTTCATTCTTTCTGTTCTTGATCTTAGACCTAGGTACAGGATTTAACACACTCAGGATCATGTGTCTGTAACCTGTCAGAAATGCAGGACTAGATCCTACCTGTGGAGTCAGAATTAGAAGCCATGGCTTTTGCCCCAGCTATATTTCCTTAGTTTTGTAACTTCCTTCACTAAAAAGATATGTGTTTAGTAAAATGTATATTTGCTTCAAAAGGAGAACAAGAGTGAGACAAAAAGAAAGAAATCCTTCATTTTCTTCATTTCCTGAATGCCTGCCACATATAGGGCTGCCCTGGCTGAAGCCAGGGCCCCGGGAACTCAATCTAGGTCTCCAGCGTGGGTGCAAGAACCCAAATTCTTGAGCAATTATCTGCTGCCTCCTGGCGGTTGCACTAATGGAAATGTGAAAGTGGAGTTGGTATGAGATCCCAGGCACTTGGACATGACCATGGACTCCCCATGCAACATCTTAGCTGCTGTGCCCAGTGACCTGTGCTGCAAATTGACCAAATCTATCCTGGAATGGAGTTGGAGGCAGACTCTTAGAAGCTCAGGAGTCTTTATTCACTGGTCAGCGCCAACCTGTGGACTGTCCCATTCCACCACACATGGAAGAGAGGAGTAGCCCCAATCAGCCATGTTCAGGGATTCTTAAGCAACAATCATCCGATCAACTAAGAGAGCACTGGCACATAATGCGAATCATTCAATCAACCGTGCTCACATCAGTGCACAATATAAATGATCCAATTAACTTCAGTGCCATGGAAAGATACTGAATTTAAGCATCGTGAACTTTAAACTATCCAATCTTAACAGTCGAATCCTACCTAATAGCAAACAACAGAACCAGGCAAACAGGCCCTTCCATTTCTGTTCACAAAACAATTTGGGTCCATCAGGTTACTGTTTACATTGTAAAAGAAAAGCAACATCTCATTCTGGAATAAGATAAGATTCTCACTTTTCTTTCAGTACTTTCCAAGAACCCAAGTTTATGGCAAAAGTCAGGGTAAGGACATGTCCCAGAAGTGTTTCAGAAGACCTAGTCTTGTTTGGGCTGTCACACCCGCTTCCCCTCTCATGCTTTCTCGCATTTCAGTTCCTTGCCTGTGAAATGAGAAATCTGAAATCATATCTTACAGAGACTTGGAGGACCAGGGGAGGTATTGCGGAATTTGAAAGCGTAAAGAAATATTAAAGCTGTGTTATTGACGGCTATGTGTGTTGCTCACAATTATATGAAAAAGATTATCTTGGCTTTTCCCCACAAGTCTGAAAACTGTAGTTGTGGTGTAGGCCGAGGTGAGTTCCCTGTTCCCGTGTGCGTGCACACACAAGTGCAGAACCTGGCAAGCGACACTGACATGAGAATGCACCCCTGATGCAGTCTCTGTGTTCTTGCTAAGCGTTCTAAACAATGTGTTGTTTCTTTTCCCTTTTCTTTCTGGAAGAATTGGAACAAAACCTGAAAACTTCCACTTTGTCTTATGGAAGTAAGATACATTTAAAGACAGATTCAAATGCATCATTCAGAATCTTGAAAGAAGTTCTTACTATAGTCACCTGTCCTTTTTCAAGATCTTGGTGCCTCTTAATGGGGGGAATGCTGAGGAAGGGCAGGGACTGGACCATGCTCTGTGTTCCCAGGCCATGGGTGTCTTGGTCATGCACGGTCTGATTTATTTGCCCCTGACAACAGAATAGCCTTGTCAAAGAAGCTTTGGGGTTGGGGCCTGGGAGGAGAGGTCCAGGAAATGTACGTCCTCCTGGGTCATTCCTGTTGGAAATAGTCAGATGCATTTCTTGCTTCCCTAAATGCTTCTGTACGTGGCAGAAAAACAATTGGAGACGTCCTGATCACATTTTGAATTTCAACTCCACTTACATTTCCAGTTTCTAAGACCCTCTGAGAGCTTCCTTCTGAGCCTGAGTGTTGTAACAGAAGGGAGAGTGTGCGGTTGCCCAGACCCGTCTGCCTGCGTGGCTTAGAAAAAGAGAGGAGTGTATTTTACACCTGGAAGCACGGTGTTGGAGAAGGATGGGCCCCTTTAATCTCACAGGCAACAAAATACCGAAGCACACGCCTTTGGCAGGTTTGCTGGGGGCTTGGCGGCAGGTTGGCCAGGCGGGCAATCAGAGGATTCCAGAGTTCAGCGGGACAGGAAGCTGGGGGTTGCCGCTCAGTCTGCTCATTAGCCAGGCCTGGCTGAGCCATGATTAGTCTTGCAGTCCTGCTGAGTGTTCCTGTATGTGGCCCAGGGGACAGGAGAGGTTCCCCAAACCTCCCAGACATTTGGTCGGCAACCCTTTCCTTCCCGTCCCTCCTCACTCAGAAAGTTAGAAAAGAAAATAAAAACAAATTAATTTTTTTTTTTCTTAAAGCATCCAAGTTGCTTTTCCCGTTTCCTGTTTCTTTGTCAGTTTCCCAATATTCTAACGAAGGGCTAAGCTGCAGATATAAGCGTGGTAATACTGATGCTCACACAGACTTAATTTCCTCTCAGGGCACAAACAAAACAAAATAAAACGAACCGAGAAACAATCCCTTGCTGACAACACTTTGTCAAGAAGATAAATATTCACAAAGCAATCATGAACCAGGGAGCATTCCGGGAAGGTCAGGAGCAGGTCGCAGTCAGGACTATCATGTGGTGGTAGCAAGAGGGCCTTGTGTGGATGGATCAGGCTGTGGGACGTGAGGACAGGGACAGCATGGCACCTCCTCCCTGTCCCCAAATCAGGGCTGAGAGCAGTCCACATCCTTCTTGTGTCTGGTTGAGCTGGGCTCTGCAGACACATAGTAATCACCCCAGCAGTTCTAGGGATCAAATGACAGCACTGCTGAAGGATTAAGAGCAACTCTATCCTCTTGGCTAGGACTTTGGAATTTTCATTAAAATGACCTTGGGTGTGGTGAGAAAGGAATCCAGGTAACCAGGATCAAGTCTTAAACATGTCACCTGGAAAAACAACCAAAGGGCCCCCTCCCGAAGGGGCCTTCTTTCCGGGCCTCCAGCAGGGCTGTCACACTTGTTTTCCTAAGTGTTTTTCCCACGGGGTTAGCATCCAGAGTTGTAACATGTGGAGCATTAAAGGGCCTTCGGTAGGTACAATGAGCCATTAATAGGAAACTGCAGGCCAGACGTCGACTTTGTCCAGGCTGGAGACTGCCTTCCCTCTTCCCCTGCTCACCCAGTTGATTTCACGGGAGGATCTGGTGCTCCAGCTGCACTTCCCTGGGGTTCCTGTGCAGAGAGAGCACTGTTGACAGTCAGACAAGGAACTGTCCTTGCCGAGGCAGCAGCCTGTAGCCCTGCAGATGTGAACAGATTGACTACAGGCCTGGAATTTGGAATGATGGAGAGACCTACAGGCCCCAGACATTTATTGACCTTTGAAATAGGAGGACTCTGGGGAACGAGTCATAACTAAGTTTGTAAAAAGAAAATAAAGTTTACAATTTCCCAGGGTGACTCTTAACATCTATTTGTGACAGTTAGATGGACTAATAGGCAGTCAGGGTCATCTCTCTGTTGGAATGAGAAAAAGGGGCATCTCTCTATAAGTTTACAAAATATATATGTATGCATATCCTATGGTTTGGTAATGTTACTTCTAGGCATACAGCCAGGAAAAAAATCTGTTTATCTGACCACCAGAAGATATATGCCACTCTAGCCTATTATCGATAACAGCAAAGAGAGAGGAGAAAGAGAATGAGAGAAAAAAGAACAAGGAATGCTTATCAGTATTAGAGGGGGTAAATGGTACTGCTTTCAAATAATGGGTTATTGTGCAGTAATAACAAGTATGTAAACTATATCAACACAGATGAGACTGACAGTGAATGAAAAAATTATAAAGGCCTGCATAATGAACTTTTTTATGAAGTACAAAAATAGGTAAAACTGATTTTCAGTGTTGGAAGGCAGGGTAGCAGTTCTTCAGGCGTGAATAGTTAGTTCTCTGCAAGGCGGAGATTTTATGATATTGGTAATGACTGAGGGTGGCTTGCACGGTTACATTTAGTTTGCAAAAGTTCTGTAAGCTGTCCACATGTGAGATGTAAATTTTTCCTTTTCTTATGCATTTTTCTTTAGCAAAAAGTTGAACAGGCAGTCTTGAGGCTTTTAAGTTTTCTTTTTGTTTCAGGAACTAGATATCATCTGATTAGACACAGATTGAAGAATTTTAATTCTCTTGTCACTTTTGACTCTACTGTTAGTTCCAAGGTGAGCATCTGGTATAATTTACATATAAATGATTACCAATTCCCAGGAGATGTGTTCCAGTTTCTTGTGGAATACTGAAGATGGAATGGCTAACTGTGCCGGGTGTAGGGATGTGTAAGAACCTCAAGGAATTTCGTTCATGTCCGTGCCCTTTCTCTTTTGTTCTTTGCTATCATTGCTTTGAGCATTGTCTGTACGTTATTAGTTGGGAATTAAAAAAAAACAAAAGCAAAAGTAGAAGTCAGAAATTCATCCTCGGGAATTCTGATTTCATTGGTCTTTCGTTGGGATCTGGGCATTACTGCATTTAAAAAGTGTTAAAACCTTTTTTTAATATGTCCCTAGTACTCTGTAATATCGACTTAGGTAGATAGGGTTAGGGAATATAGATGGGAAGAGAGGAATGAGACACAGGGGCAGACGATTGTCCATATTTCAGCAAAGCTGCATCTGGAGGGCAAGGGGTGAGGGTGCGGATGTTGAGTTAGTCGAGCAGGCTAGGCAGGGTCCAAACAAGTACCAGTCCGAGGTTTGTGGAGCTTTTCAGTAGGGGCGGGAAGCCAGCTGAGTATTAGAAGCCTATGAAGAAAATGACCAAATTAACAGTGAGCTCCTTCGAGTCTAGCTGATCTGGAGGACGAGCCTGTAGAGCAGCAGCAAGCTCACTGGCAGGGAGACCAGGCTTTAATTAGGCTTCTTCACACAGCAGTACAAGTTGTTGGGTCTTTATAATTGTCCCTAGTTATGAGTCCAGTTCCTTTCCTGTTGTGACTTCCTTTCTTTTTTTTGAACAAGCACATCCTGTCCCTCAGCCTGGGATGGCCCCAGTGTGCCCTTTTGTACTGCTTCCCTTCTAATCTCAGTTTAAACATCGTCTTCCTTGGAAGACCTTTCTTTCCCCCTTCTCAGAAAAAGTAATCCGAAATGAGGAAATAAGGCAGAAGAGGCACAACATCAATGGCTGGGCTTATCTCTTCAAGTGGAGGAGCATCTCATTCTCCAGGAGATTGCATTTGTGTTCGTGTTATCACTGACTGGCTGAGGAAAGCCGAGATGCTGTAAAGTTGCATGTTAACTTGTATATTTCTGTGCAGTAGAAAGCATTACCCAATGCTTTTAGTCTTGTTGCCTTCCAGGATAACCATATTCTAAAGACATCTTTTAAAATGTTTATGAATACCAAATTCTCCAAATGACCTTTGGGGTAACTCTGTCTTTTACTAGTTCCCTTATGATTGAGTTATATAAGACATTGGCACATATTTATTGCATGATTATATGGAAATCTTGTTTGTAATGTTTTGAAACTTTTACTTTGACATTCTCCAAAATTCAGTGAGGTCTTGCATCATACAAGTTGTTCAATTCATTATGGCCAGACCTTCCTACCTATAGTCTCCATCCTGAGCATTCCTCATGCCCAGGACCCACTTTCATGCATCATGTTATGGAATCATACATGTGGTTTTTTTTGTGTGTAAAAATGTTCTTTTAATTTCTAAACATTTCCTTTTGTTTTGAAGTCTAGGGAGATTTTCTCAATAGTCATGTATCTTTAATTTCTTTCTCTGACTTTTATGTATGCCAAAGATGATAAGGTGTCGCTTTAAATTTGTCTTACATTTTTCATTGCAGATTAAAATGTTGTCTAGATAGTTGTTCTAGCTGATGCAATGTTGAATCTTTCAAAAGAACTCACTTAAAAAAAACAAACATAATAAGGGACAGATGAATTGTTGCATTCTCCACTTATTAAATTTGCTTGTTAAAAACCTGGGAATTATTTAATCTGATACTTTAGAATTTTTTAATTACAAAAATCACACATATTTGAGACAATTTCAAACAATCAACTACAGTCTTGTTTTTCCCTGAAAATCACTTCTCCAAATTTTAAATGGCATTTTATTCACTTTTCCTACACACAATTAAAAAACTATTGTACTTATCAAATGCAATTTTATATCCTTTATTTTAAAATTTTTATTTATTGTGTTTACTGGAAAAGCAGAGAGATACAGAATGAAGCAGATGAGATATGCCGTCCTTTGGTTTACTTTCCTAGTACCTACACCAACGTGGCTGAGTCACCCCAAAGCCGCTGGGACTTCCACTTGGGGAGTAAAGGCCCAGGTACCTGAGTCAGCACTTCTGATTCTGTTCACATTAGCAGAAAGCTGGAAACGGGTCTTGAACACAAACAGTCTGATCCGACATGTGGGTATTCCAAGTGACTTCTTGCTGAATACCCACTCCTTGTATATTTCAAAATTTATATTTTATGACTCTGCCGTATGGCTATACTCTTAGAGATATTATTTGTATGCACAAAGCTCATTACCCTGAAGCTGATCGAAGAAGTTTCTCAAATACTGTCCTTTCTTGAATTTATTTGTTTTCAGCTATAAAAACAGCCAACAGTCATTCCAAAGTACAGTGAAAATTTCATTCAACCTTTATGAAATACTTAATAGCTAAAGTATGCATTCACACCACTGAAAAACGTGAGAAATCCTGAGTGCCTTTGATAGTGCTCCACTTCTATGATGACTCTTCTCGGTGAGCAGGCTGACGTCTTCTTTTTCCCCTATGTGCAGGCCTTGCAATGGTTAAGGAACTCCTAATGTTTACAACTCTTAAAATTCTCCCCGGATACAATTTGTGTTCCATTTCCTATTTGCCATTTTGTCAATCCCCAAATTCATTTTGATTCTTGCCTTAAATGTCAGGCAGGGTCTGACCAGGGTCACCACAAGGCAAGCCAGAGAGGTGTCAAGGATGTCGAATTTAAGTAGGCACTCTATCAGAATCACGCAAGTTCAGCCTGAAAGTGAGAACCATCTTACATTCTTTTTGCCCAAGTAACTGACATGCTTCCAACTGGCTCCAGCTAAGATGTGCCCCATATAGAGCAGCGAGTTACCTGGAAAACAGGACTTGGTATTAGCTTACTGTCTTATCATGAATAATTATCAGTCTGGATGTTAGACTTGCTGCTAGAATGTGGATTGTGGATGAGTAATACTCAGAACTTACTGGAAAAACACATCAGGACTTTCATTCATGAAATCAAATGCTGTGTTAATTTGAGACCTTTGGTGATATATATGTATATACATATATAAAAATTTTTATTTTGAATCTGGAATATGTCTCTCCATTCTCTTCCGGCCTGTAGGTGATATATATGTATATACATATATAAAAATTTTTATTTTGAATCTGGAATATGTCTCTCCATTCTCTTCTGGCCTGTAGTGTTTCCTCCGAGAGGTCAGCTGTGAGTTTGGTTGGGATTCCTCTGAAGGTCACTCAATTTTTTTTACGTGCATGTTTAAAGATTTTTTTCCTTTTGTTCAACTGAAGAGAGCTTGATTATCACGTGTCATGGTGACGTTTGCTTTTGATCAACTCTGTTGGGAGTTCTATGACCCTCCTGTATATTGTTTTCCAATTCTTTCTCCAGGTTTGGGAAGTTTTCATTTATTATTTTATTGAATACATCTTTAATCCCAGCTTCTCTTTCTGTACCTGCTGGAACTCCTATACCTCTTAAATTGGGCCTTTTAATTGTATCTTTTAATTCTTGGATACTTTTTTTTTTAGCTTAACCAAGCTCTGCTTCCAGCTTTTTGTTTTTCCATGGTGACAGGAAATATCTTCAAATTCTGAAACTCTTTCTTCTGCTTCATTCAATTTTTGAGACTGTCCACTATACTTTTAATTTGCTCCATAGTATTCTTAATTTCTGAAATATCAGCTTTCATTTGATTCATTTCCAGTGTGACATATTCCTTAAATTCCTTGAAATCTATATTATGTGCTTCTCATGGTTGGTCAGAAGCTTTATAATGAGTTTTCTCAATTCTGTGACTCCCATTTTCTCAATGCCTTCCTCAGTTAATTCTGAGGTGGTGGAGGCTTTTGCTCCTTTGTTGGCGATTCTTTGGTAACATTCATAGTGTCTCTTATTTTACCTTTTGTCATTGCAATTCTGGTTCACGGATTCTTCTCCTTAGTACAGATTTCTAAGATATAATACCAACAGGTCTACAAGTTGATTTTTATGTACAATCAGTGTCCTGGATTAGGAAAATGTCAGTTGTCCTGACTAACTAGTTTGTTGACAGCACTAATCTTGTCGATGTGTGCTGGCTGCTAAGTCTGAGTGCCTTCTGGAGTGACTTTTGGTGGAGTCTGTAGGGTGCCATGACGTGACTGTTTTTCTGGGGAGCCTGTGCAATGCTCCAAGATGGAAGGGATCTTGTTCCCAGCTTAGCTCCTGAGCAGACCAGCTGCCCTTCCTTCGGTCTAACAGTGCCTGGTCTCATGAAACTTGCGTTTTAGCACTACTGAATTATCGCATGCACAGTTTACCAATGCTCTGAGCCCTTGCCTCTCTGTGCAAGATGGTACCTGTAGGGGCACTGACAGAGATCCAGGGCTGTCAGCTGTCAGTTTCAGGGACCACACAGATCCAGCAGGATATGAGGCTGGTGCTGCTTTCCATGTGGGTTCAGCCCAGTGCAGGTAGCTAGGAACAAGCTCACTGTGGGCCATCCCTTGAAATCCATACTTGCTGCCCAGCTACACCAGATGGCACTTGGTGTGGCATCGCTAGAGAATTGGGTCTGCTGGCTTTCAGCAGATTTTAGAGTATCTATGTATTTTATCATGGTCTCATGCGCCTCTCAAGAGTTTATGTGCTAAGAATGTAATAACTGCTGTGAATTATTAGGAAGGTGGCATTAGGAAAGAGAAAAAAAAGTCTAACTTTTCTCCCTTTTGCTAGTTTTCTAAAGTTGTTTCCGATCTGCTTCTAAATTTCTGGATCATGTTTGATGAAAGTTATAATCCCTTTCAGCTGTCTTCCCATCTCAGTACAAACATTTTCAAAAGTAGAGTATGATGAGGAGAATGAAGAAAAACAAAACATTTATAAAATAATGCGGTTGAAAAAAGCTATACATTGAGACAATCATAGGTAGGTGCTTCTTTTGTTTTTAGAGCAATTCGAGTAATTAGCCTATCTGACATTCTTGCATCTGGCTGGAAAACGATCAACCTGTCTGACTCTGTTGGAAACTCTGAAGAAAAGAATTGTGTTGCATTCTCTGAAATTATAACTTTTAAAACACTCTCGGTATCTTTTTTTGAAGGTTTAGCTATTTGTTTGAAACACAGAGTGATAGAGACAGGGAAAGACAATGCAAAAGACATTTTCCATCTGCTGGTTCACTCCTCACATGACCATAGCTGCCAGGTCCAGGCCTGGCTGAAGCCAGGAGCTGGGATCTCCACCGTGGCCTTCCAGAAGGGTGGCACTTCCCCAGCCACTTGGAGTATCTTCCTCTGTGCTCCTGGGAACAGTAGCAGGAAGCAGGATTGGAAGTGGGGCAGCCAGGCACGGAAAGGACAGCCCAATGTGGAATGCAGTGCCGTATTGGACTATTTGAAAGGTTTGTGTTCCTGTAGCATTCTTTGGAGACTAGAGAGGATTGCAGTGACAACTAGTACTGGTTGAGTAGCTGCTTTGAGTACTGTCAACTTTCTAAAGATAATTTAAAAAATTATTTTGGGGTTCCAAGTGGTCTTTTGATATATGTATGCATATAATGATCATTACTAATTTCAGTTACTAATGTCACTTCTGTTCAAATTATCTCAAGACAAACTTGTATACAAACAGATTGTATTTGGTGACATTTTAAAAAAGAAATTTGCTTAAGTAACATAAATTCCAATCTCCTAATTTCATGTAGTTCAACGAGGACAAGTTGATAATTTAAGTTTTAGAATTATCTAGATAAAATTACTGGGTCTGGCACAGTAGCCTAGTGGCTGAAGTCCTCACTTGGCATGTGCCGGGATCCCATATGGGTGCTGTTTCTAATACTGGAAACCTCATTTCCCATCCAGCTCCCTGCTTGTGGCCTGAGAATGCAGTTGAGGATGGCAAAGGACTTGGGACCCTGCACCTGCATGGGAGACTCAGAATAGGTTTCCACTCCTGCCTTTGAATTGACTCAGCTATAGCCATTTTAGTCACTTTGGGAGTGAATCAGTGGATGGAATATCTTCCTCTGCCTTGCCTCCTCTCTGTATATCTGACTTTCCAATAAAAAATATGTATTTAAAAATTTATTTTGTGGTATTTATTTTAATATGTGAAATCAGAAAGTGCTGGTTGCTTAGCAATTGTGACTCTATAATCTTGAGTGTCATTATGGTTCTATTGTTACACACTTAGATGATATAAAGGGAAAAGTATTTGCACAAACCTTGTTCTGTGTTTTGAAAAGGAAGTGTGGGTCTTATTGGCCTTGATGGTAGACCTCTTTTGAATGCAGTGGCTGTGTTCTACAAGTGCTTGCTGATGGCATGTGAGAGACTTGTTAACTGACATTATTTTAATTTTATTTTGCCAAGAATGGTAATAAATACAAACTTGAAAATTAGATACATTTAATGTGGCCAATTGCCAAATGTTTATCAGTTACCCGTGAAAACCATACTTAATACTATCTTCACATGTTTTGCATATAACTAGCAACTGACTCCATAGTTAGGATGAAAATACCCCAAAAATGGAAGATCAAAGAAACAAAGCACTTCAGGGACCGGCCTTGTAAAGCGGCAGGTTGTTAGTGCTGGTAATACCTGCTTCCCACAGCAGGGAGTATTTATGTCCCAGCTCTTTTGTTTCTGATTCAGTTTCTTGCTAATGCATCAGGGAAGGCAGGAGAGGATGGCTCAAGCACCCGTATGGGAGACGAGGATGGAGTCCCTAACTCCTGGCTTTGGCCTGGCCCAGCGCTGGGTATTGCAACCATTTGGGACAGGAACAAGCAAATGGAAGTGCTCTCTCTCTGTCGCGCTCTGACTGTATCTCACTCCCACACCTCCTTCTTTTACTCTGCCTTTCAAAGAAATAATTACTTTTTTTTAAAAAGATTTATTTTTATTATTTTTTCATTGGAAAGGCAGATATACAGAGAGGAGAGACAGAGAGGAAGATCTTCCGTCCGATGATTCACTCCCCAAGTGAGCGCAACGGACCCATACTATGCCGGTCCGAAGCCAGGAGCCTCTTCCGGGTCTCCCACGCGGGTGCAGGGTCCCAAAGCTTTGGGCCGTCCTCGACTGCTTTCCCAGGCCACAGGCAGGGAGCTGGAAGGGAAGCTGGGCCGCCGGGATTAGAACCGGCACCCATATGGGATCCCGGGCGTGCAAGGCGAGGACCTTTAACCACTTGCGCCACCGCGCCGGGCCCAGAAATAATTACTTTTAAACATTTTGCATTTAATGTCATGTATTTATGTGTGTAATGGATGTTAATGCAAGGTGTTACAGTGAACCAATGTGGGATATTTAAGGATATAACACAATTCAACTTCAACAATGGTAAAAAGCAGATAAAGAGGGAAATTTTACTGTAGAACATAGCATGCTCCTGCTTAAAAGGACTTTAAAGATAGCCTCATATTAATTTCTCATTTTAGGTACCAGGAAACACAGGCTTAGAGAAAATAAGTGACTTGCTCGAAGTCACATAGTAGAAGAATGGCAATGACAAACCAAATTTTTTTTTTAAGATTTATTTTTTCTGTTGCAAAGTCAGATATATAAAGTGGAGGAGAGACAGAGAGGAAGCTCTTCCGTCCACGTGCCAAGTGGTTTTAATGACTGAATCTGAGCTGAGCTGATTCAAAGCCAGTAGCCAGGAGCTTTATCTAGGTCTCCAATATGGGTGCAGGGTCCCAAGGCTTTGGGCCATCCTCCACTTCTTTTCCAGGCCACAAACAGGGAGCTGGATGATAGGCCTAGCGGCTGAGACATGAACTGGTGGCCATATGGGATCCTGACACATGCAAGGCAAGGATTTTGCCAATAGGCTATCACAGAGGGCCCAAACCAGGTGTTTCGACTTCTCTCCTAAAATCTCTAAATAATGTCACTTGACTTTCCTTGTCATAGTGTCATACTCTGTCATATTTTCATCTCTCAAGATTATAACCCAATAGGAATGTGTCTGATTATAAGTGGACATTCATAATCCAGGGATGATAGAGATTCAGGCAGATTCTGGGTTTAGTTATGGATACTGCCTGCTTGGGGGCCAGATCCTAGGATTCACAAAGTGTTTAGTTTGAGGAATCACACTTGGTGTGGCACTATATTTGTGCAAAGGACTCTTGTACCTACCAAGGGTAGGCTATTCTCCAAGGATGCTAGGGAAGTCATGTAAGAGAAGTTTAAAACCTTTCTTGAAAGTGGAATTGAAAGTGTATTTAGTTGTAAACAAATTGAAATTTATGTATAGCTTTTTCATATTGTACATTTTTCATGGATTTTTGGATATCCCTTGCACTGAAATTGTAGCAATGGGTATGTGGTTATTGAAATAGATATGTAGAGTATCAAGGGAGCACAGATGATTTAACTTAGCCAGGAGAGTTCTGGAAAATTGTTGTAGAGGCTTCGACATATGTGATCCATCTTGATGGCAATCAGGTGAGCAGAGTGAAAGGAAAGTGAGTGTTTTAGGAAAAAGAACCAACATGGCCATAGATGGGCAAGAATCCAGTGCCTCTCAGATTTACCATACTTCTGTTGTCTGATTTTAACCTTTATTGCCCAATATCTCCTTGATTCCATGCTTAGGCACTCGTGACTACTTCAGCTTGTTTGCTTGAGAGTGCTTTTGGAGAACTTTTAGTCATCAATATGTTCTTTTCCTTGCATATGTCTTACTGCTTGTTTTCTGGCTCCATGGACTGCCAGCCCCAGGACAGAAGTCCCTTACTCAAAGAGCCAAGCTGTCTAGGAAGAAGATGGATTTGTGGAAGATCAGCAAGCAAACTTGGAAGGTTGGAGAAATAGACAGTACATGGTTCATGAAGTTCCTTAGAAAGCACGTTGAGGTATCTGAAGTTTATCCAGAAGGTTATGGGAGTCATTGAGACATTTTCATTCCCAGGAGAAACATTATTAGGTGTTAACTATATGAAAATCATTATGAGAAGAACAGATTGGAGGGTCCAGTTCTGATGGGAATAAGAGCAAATGTGAGGCTCTATTAATTACTCAGACAAAAATTATTGAGTGCCTGAGCTAGGACTGCAATAGTTAGGAATAGAGGGAAGGGGATATGCGTTGGAGTATTTTGCCAGAAGAGAGGGACCATGATGAGCAGTTATTATTAAGGAATCTTTTAGTTTGATAAATTCAATTATTCCTGTTTCTTTTATTCTTGGTTGAATCACGTGAGATACAGCTTCCAAATCTCTAACAGGAAATCCGTAAAAGAACTTAGCCAGTGTCATGGCACACACTTATTAAATGCTAGCTCTGTCCAGTATGTGATAAGAGCATCAGAGGGGCACTCTGATGCTCTTATCACATACTGGACAGAGATGAGAGAATTCTCATTTTGAGTTAGTTGTGCTTTGTTAGGGTCTCTAGAGACAAAGCATCTATGAGATATTTATGGATGAAGGCTGATTTATTAGAGTAATCGGCTCAACCCTTTGTGACAGCTAAGGAGTCCCATAACAAGTCATCTGCAGCCTGGATACCCTGGGATAATGGTAATATGGCTCAGTCTCCGGGTGAGGACCTCAGGAACAGGGAAGATGAGAGATGACCCTCCATTTGAGGTTGAAAGCCTGAGTGCTAGTAAGGGAGTCACTGGTTTAAGTCCTGGAGACCAAAGAACAGTATTCAAAGCAGGAATCGAGTGTACCAAGACCCTCAGAGTGGGAGACTCATTCGCTTCTGTAGTCTCTGCAGACCTTCTGGCCAACTGATGGTGCCTGCCCAGTGCTCCATTTAGACTCGGTGTTAATTTCACTTTGAAATTTTGTTTTAAAGATTTATTCTATTTTTTAATTGGGAAGGCAAAAATATAGAAATGAAGAGATAGAGAGGAAGATCTTCCCTCTGTCGATTCACTTCTCAAGTGGCCTCAATGGCCTGAGTTGTGCCGATCTGGAGCCAGGAGCCCAGAGCCTCTTCCAGGTCTCTCACGCGGGTGCAGGGTCTCAAGGTTTTGGGCTGTCCTTGACTTTTTTTCCAGAACACAAGCAGGGAGCTGAAAGGGAAATGGGGCCACTGGGATTAGAATCAGTGCCCATACGGGATCTCAGCATGTTCAATGTGAGGAATAAGCCAGTAGGCTACTGTGCTGGGTCCTCACTTGGAAACTTCTTTGCAGCCACACCTAAAATAATGATCTTCTAGGCTTCTATGTATTCTTTGATCCAGTTCAGTTGATACAATAAAACTGATCATCACTGCCCTTTAGGTAAATTGTCTGGTATTAAGAATCTCATCAGAATTACAGCGTATTTTATGAGGTTTTTAAAGGAATAGAATTCAGAATCAACAAGATCAGAATTTGTCCTTGAAAAGCACTAGATCTGTAATGTTGTTCTGGAATTTTCTCCTATGCTTCTTCCTTTGTGAGTAGCCAAAGAGGTTGCTAGAATAGTTTACCAAACCTGCTTGGGAATGAAGCAAAGTGTTTAGTTGGTAACAGGAAATTTATTTTTTCATTCGAGATGAACCTGAGTAAACTCTATTGTTTAGTTTGACCCTCTGGTCTTTGCTGCTTTATATTTTAATTATGTAAGCTATACATAGTAAAACCTGATATATATTTCCTAGAAAGCATATCCCTTTGGAGGGGTAATAAGAGAAAACAGGGAAAATAGAGTAGTTTTCCTAATGTAATTTGTATGGCATTGTTACTTGTAAAAGGGCAGGGCTATCATCCTTCTAATAGTAATATTTTCTTTTATAGAAAGTTTTCCTTTATGGAAGAATTTTTTTTAAAGGGAAGTATTTATTCTAAAATATGTTTTTAAGTTCTACAGGCAGTCACATTGCTGAAAGCAAAGCTGGAAAAAGAAAGTCCCACAGGCACAAAGCCAACTTTAAAAGGAGAACCCTACTGAACTTCAACCAAATGTGCTGACAATGCACCACAGGTGGACACCACATGGAGGATGAAGCGATGTGATTGTGAAGGTCATGTTGACAGGTCCATATCCATAATCTATTCTTCCTAGATTTTATCTGTGCATCTGGTACATATTTGTGCATGTCTTTTTACTTCAGGAGCTTAGAGTTCTTTCAGTAGGTCAAGAGTATCCTATACAATGAAACCTCAGGTTGGGGAGTGATGGCAAAGTGGTGTGACTATGTTGGGAAATACAAAGGGCCTTGGACCAGGCAGAGCCTTGTTGGACTATTTGATGTTGTTTGGGGATTTTTGCTTCTGAGAATAACATTACTAGCATCTCAAGAATGAGGCTATTCTATAAGCTACCATTGTCTAGAAAATTCTAGTGATGGAGATTTTATTAAGGAAAGGAGTTGAAACTATGTTGTCAGTACCAAGGCAATGGTTCTCTGCTTCTGTTGCATATGATAAACTAAGAATAGATAACTTGGTAATGTAGCATGGGCAGTCATGGCTAGTAATATAGAATAACGCCCACCCAAAGGCATATGATTAGCTTTCATGAGCAAAATTCCAGCTCAGTCTCAGCCTGTTTATGTCATTTTCCAGCAAATGTCCCAATTTCTCAGTGCATTATTAACATAAATGTCTATCCACACTATTATGGTCATGTGAGCCCTAAGGAAATCTATCACATTTTTTTTTATATTTTCTAGTAGAGAGTTAGTGTCGTGTCAGGAGACACAGCTTGGTTTTGTAAAATGGGACCCAGAATAACAGTTCAAAGTTGCCCTTTAGTTCAGATTAAGTCACTTTCAAGGTACAACTAACTGGATTGTTTTGACATCCTCAAGGCTTCTTTCCTCATGCCAAGTCCTGCCACCCCTTTTAAGTCATCATCCAGTTACACAGGTGGGAATCTGCCTTGTGTCAAAACACATCAGGTATCTTTTCTTCTTCCTTTCTTCCACCTTTCCTTGCTTGCTTCCTTTCTTCATTCCTTCCCTCCCTTTCTTTCTCTTTTTCCTTATTCCCCCTTCCTTCCTTCTTTCTTTTCATTTCTTCCCTTCTTCTTCTCCTCCTTCCTCACTCCTTCCTTTCTTCCGTCCTCCCTCGTTCGCTTTCTTTCTTTCTTTCTTTCTTTCTTTCTTTCTTTCTTTCTTTCTTTCTTTCTTTCTTTCTTTCTTTCCTTCTTTCTTTCCTTCTTTCTTTCTCCTTTTGAGGATATTGCATTTCTCATTATCTTACTGTACAGAAAAATGAGCAACTAAAGATATTTTCTAGAATTTTAGGCAAAAAAAATTATCCATGATTTTCTATTGTGTCACCAGTCTTCTGGTTTTACTACTTTTGAACAAACCATGCTTGAAAATGATTGATGGTATCGATTGGTTAACTCTTATCCATGCTGTAGAATTATGGAGATGGAGCCATCTCCAGATTAAACTTGTATCTCTATATCCAATGGTCCCAGGTACAAAATGAACCCGTTGGCATAGCCAAGTCTTCAGGTTTCCAGAATGTGAACGCTCCTGTTTGATGTGTATGGTGAATTGTCCTGTGTCCCTTATCAGACATAGAACATGAGGTCACTTGAGGCCTGAGGGACTGTTACTATCCTACAAACCATGGCCGTGGGGAGCATAGTCTGACATTGTGAGACAAGAGACTTGATCCCCAGGGAACACTGGAAGCCATGTATGTCCCCAGAGTCAGTCACTGAACTGCCACTAGAGGGTGCAGTTTGGACACAGCTATACATTGTGCTCAATGCGACTGACTCAGATAATGCAAAACTGGCCTAGGAAGCTCTTTGTGTAGGCAACAGAACTGTGGAAGAGGAAGACATACTACGGGACCCAGAAAGGAAAGTTCTCTGGTAAAAAATAAGAGTGATGATAGAAATCGTTCATTGAGTATTTACCAAGAGGCAGGTATGATTTCAGTGTGTTTGTCTCATTGATCAACATCACTACAGTCACCAGTTAAGAGCTTAATTGTTTTAACAAAACAGAGAAAATGGAGGCCTAGAGGAGCTTACCCAGATAAATGTAGGTTTTAATGGAGCAGCTGGTTTTCAATCCTGGACCATCTGAATTCACTGCCATTTTACAATATAAGCCTCGCTGTATGCACAATCAGAAAGGACTGAGGTGAACTCTTGCAGAGAACCTGTGGGATGGAGTCCTTACAAAAGGCTTATGAGATGGCGTTCACAAATCCTACAAATATAGAATGTGCCTTAACTTTGCTGTGCTTGGTGATTCAAGTAAAAGTTTAATGTTTCCAACTGCTGTTCAGAAACTGTAGTTTAAAATGTGGAATGTGTTTCTGGGGATGATCATCTGTCTGGAAAAGAAATCTGCGCTGAGAGAAACAGGTTGAAAGAGCCCAGGACATGCCACCCCCAGGCAGACATTTTTAGCCTTCAAACTAAGGGCACACAGGGAACTGGAAGTTCAGGGAGGTTTTTTCTTGTCTGCCTAAGCTCGGTCTTCCTAAAGGACATGAGCTGTCATGCTCCCCTTCTCCAGTAATCTTATCCACCGAGGAACGTGAACTCCTTTTTCACTGGAAAGGAAACTGGGGTCAACAGTGGACTCAGGTGACTTTGTCACAGGCACATCCCCAATTCATCTACACTTTCCTGAGTTGCCTACATCCCCCCCATGGTCTCCCTGTAGTAAGGGTATGTAAATTTCTAGATCTCACTGCGAATTCCACCTTATTTTTCTTTCAGGTGCTGTGGTCACTTTCCCATGTACATGTCACTGTTTTGTATACTGCTTCTTCAGTTGGTCTGTCTACTAACAGATTATTTCATAGACTTTGGTTATTGAACTTTTAGAAAATAAGGAAAAAAATTCCCTTTCCTACAAAGTTAAAATAAGAGCCTGAGAGAACCTGATGTTTTCTGGTTTTCTTATCTCTGAGTTTTCATGCATTCTGGCAACACTGGACAAGTACAATTCCAGACTTGAGGTGATAACAGTTATATCACACACATTATCTGAGAGCTGTTGTTTGAGGGAGGTGCCTCTAGGTCTGAGATCTCATGGGAGAAGCCTTAGCTTGTGACTGCAGGTGCATCTGAATTATGGGAAGAGAGGGAGGGGGCTATACTAGAATCTTGGGAATAATCAACACTTAGAAGGAGACTAAATGCAGACTTTAATGAATTTCAGAAGGTGCCTCCTGAGAAGTGGGGGAAAAGCTACCAGGAAAAAGAGAGCAAAGGAAATAGATAATACCCTGAAATTTACCAAAATATGAACAGAAAAGGGTTCATTGGATTGTTTTCAACTCAGATTGTTGATGATTTTGAACTGTTTTGGCAAAAGTCAGATTGTTGTGAGCCAAGGAGTAAGGTAAGGAGAATAAATGCTGAGCTGGCTGTCATTCTTCCATTCACTCTCTCGTGACATTGTAGAGCTCATGATGGTCAAGCTGTGAGAAAACACATGTTGTGAACAGAGCATTCCTTGATGGCTTTACTGCTTAGTTGTCACTCAAATACCTCCACTGAAAGAAGACAAAGAACCAGCTCAGGACTTCACAGTTCATGAAGATGAACTTGGGAATGACTTTAAAGATCATCGTTTTGTAGGTCATGTGGCCCTAAAACAAGAGCTTGGCTAGTAAAGAGGATGGCCACCATCAGGCAGCAAAGCTGTTGTTTCTCAGAAAAGCCATTTCCCCACAATCTCTCCTCAAAGAAGAAAACACGGGATGAGAACTTCAGCTGTACTATGAGGAACTTAGTTTCGAAATCAAGATTTTCTGACACTGTGATTGAATGTTCAAATAGGCTAGGAAAGTTGCTATCAAAAGCTTACACAGAAGTCTCAGAAATATGACATTAACAGTTTTGAAATAAGATCTTGAAGAGTAAACTTTGGTGATCTTGATTAACCTTATTTGGGATAGAGTCATTGGCCACTGGCTTTGATTGTTAAGGGACTGGTCATGAACCGCTCCACAGCTGTGCACTGCATCTCCGCCAGCTAAATTGAGCTGATTTGACAAAGTGGTTGTTTGTAAGCCCCAGAGAGCCTTTTTGTATCTCAGCCCCTGGAACTGCTCACAGTATTCCTGTGGGTTTCGAGATCAGACCTAAGTACATTTGAAAAACTTCACCTGGCATGAGCTGAATCTAGAATTCTAGAATGCAAAATGATTTGAACAAAAGCAAAATTAGAGTGGAGACCTCAAAGTACAGTATTTCCTTGTGAAGTCTGGAGGCCACAAATCTATTTATTTTTGTCTCAGATTGAGATGAGTGGATGGACTGGGTGGATAGTTTATATACTATTAGTTATCTGGCAGTGTTATGAACTCCTACCTACCTCCAATTATATGTTTTTTTCTACTGGAAGAATAATAGAAATCAGCCATACTCCTTCTTCACCCCACTGCCCCCCGAATATCCTTTTATTTTCTTAAGCGTTCATTCTTGTATAAGAAATGTTTTATTGCTCTTCTACTAATAAGATTATTTTAGTTGATGGGCAGGAAGAAGGAAGAGAGGGAATGAAGGAGGAAGAGAGAGAGAATGAACAATTGAGGTCTTATCTGTTGGTTTACTCCCTTACCTGAAACATCTAGGCCTGGTCTGGATCAAAGTCTGGTACCAGGACACAATAGAAGTCTCACACATAGGTGACAGGAATCTGACTGCTTTGGGTCATAAGTTCTTCCTCTGAGGATCTGCATTAGTATAATGTTGAAGGTGGATGTTGAGCCCAGGTACTAGATGTAGAATGTGGTACCTTGGTCAGTGTCCATCATTTTGTTACTTTTTTTTAACAAGAAATCTTTACGATGATTTTTATATTATACTTCAAAGCTTTCATTCCTACAATTATCATATTAGTATAAATCAATATGAAAATGTGTTGATACAGCTATTCTTGAACTGACAAACTTGTAGAAACAGAAAAAAAAAAGAATGAGCCAAGTTTTATTGAATATAAACTTTGACATCACGAGTTTAATATTGTGGTAAGTTGAGAAAGGATGTTGACTTTTTCTTTTATCTTTTAGTTATTTTACTAATAATAAGCCCGGTAAGTAGACATTGCCATGGCTAATTGTGTTTTTGTATTGGTCTTGATCTATATCTGCTATTCCATCTCCATCTTTAGATTTTGTCTTTAAATAATTTCAGGAAAAAAATGGTGATTATACCTTAGTTAAGGCAGTGGTAAAGCTTAAGCTTGTGCTGAATAGAGAATTCAGCTCTTCTAGATTCAAAACTTCATGGTGTATTCACTACATTTATCCATTCTCTCATTCATTTATGTGATAGCCACTTGTGATAAGTTCATGTGTCTTCTGCATTCCAGAAACATCATTTGTGGATGGGGAATAGAATAAGTAAACAGTAAAAATTGAGGAGAGAATGCCATAAATGCTAATAAAACAACTACACAAATAAACCACAAAATCAAACCCATTGGAACTGGTAAGTGAATTCAGTTGCGGGATACTAAATCAACATGTAAAACAGTAGCATTAAATAGTAATGAAATAGCTGGAAAAAGAAATTCAAGAAAGCAATTCCATTCACAATAGCCATACAGAGAAAATATCTAACCATTATTTAAACCAAAGAAGTACCAGATTTCTATAGTGAAGGTTATAAAACACTGATGGAAGAAATTATGGAGGGAATCAAGAAGGGAAAAGGCATCCTATGCTCATGGGTTGAAAAATTAATATTGTTTAAATGTCCATGTTATTGAAATTATTTACAGATTTAGGTCAATGCTAACAAAAATAATAGTGGTATTCTTCACAGAAATAGACAAAACAAAAGCAAGATTCCACAAAGCACCAGAATAACCAAGGCAATTCTGAGCAGAAAGGAAAAAAACCAGAGGCATCACTATACTTGTCTTCAAAATGTAAGATGAAAAACAACATGGAGCTGGCATAAAAACTGACTTGCAGATTAATGGAATAGCACAGAGTATCCAGAAGTTAGTTTGTGTGTTCATTCATAGTCACTAATTTTTTTTATAAAGATGAGAAGAAGATACATTGAAGAAGGAACTGTATCGTTAATAAATGGTGCTGAATCAGCTCAGTTCCGGCTGTTGTGTCCACTTGGGGAGTGAATCAGTGGACGGATCTTCCTCTCTGTCTCTCCTCCTCTTTGTGTATCTGATTTTCCAATAAAAATAATTAAATCTTAAAAAAATGGTACTGAGAAAACTGGATATTCAAATGTGAAAGAAGGAAATGAGATTTCTTCTCACCCTATCTCTCATCTCTGAACTAGATGTCTTATCTCTCGTCTCTAACTCAGCGGCTGATGAGACAGATTAGGTTAAGCCACTGCTTGCAGCGTATCACACATGGGAAGGCTGGTTCGAGTACTGGCTACTCTGTTTCCAACCCAGCTTCCTGCTAGTGTTCCTGGGAGGGCAACAGCCATGCATGTGTGTCTAGCCTAGACCTGGTTGTTGCAGCCATTTGAATAGTAGACAGTAGAGGAATGATCTTTCATTTTCTAATTTTCCTGTGTTGCTCTGCCTTTCAAACATACTAAGCAAACAAATTTTAAAAATCAAATCAAAATGTGTCAAGAACCTAAGTATAAGATCCAAAGCCGTAAAACTACTGGAAAAAAAGCAAGATGATAATTTAAACCATTTTTTTCTAGGCAAAGAATTTCTTAGGTAAGACTCAAAATACAGAGAATAGAAGAAAAACAACACTTGGGATTATGTAAAATTTGAAAGCTGTTGCCTAGAAGGAAATAGAATTGGCCAATAAATATATTAAAAAAGTGTTCACTAAAACTGTCAAAGAAATGCTTATCAAAACCACAACAGGATATCTGAGAATGGTTGTTATCCAAAAGAGAAAAATACAGCAGGTCCTAGTGGAGATGAATAGAGAAGGGAACCCAGTGAGCACTAGCACGAACATTCTGAATGTTCCTCAAAAAATTGCAAATGGATCTATGAAGGGCCCCGCAGTCCCACTGCTGGGTGTATACTCACTCACAGGCAAAGATGTCATTGTATTAGAGATATTTGCAAACCTCTGTTTACGGTAGTGAGATTCACAGTAGCCTAGATATGCAAGCAATCAAGGTGCCCATTGCTAATGAACGGTTAAACATGTTTATACTACGTAATGTTGTTAATCCATTCAAAAAGAAGGCTTCCAGTCATTTAAAGCAAAAAGTGACACTGGGAGAGCATTGCACCAAGTGAAATAAACCAGGATGAGAAAGATAACCACATACTCTCACTCACTTATGGAAACTAACAAAGTTGATCAGATACAAGTAGAAGGTTGAGGGCCCAGCACGATGGCCTAATGGCTAAAGTCCTCACACTGAATGCGTCAGGATCCCATTTGGGTGCTGGTTCTAATCCTGGCAGCCCCACTTCCCTGTTGTGCCCTGGGAAGGCAGTCAAGGATGGCCCAAAGCCTTGGGACCCGGTACCCGCATGGGAGATTCGGAGGAGGCTTCTGGTTCCTGGCTTTGGATTGGCTCAGTTCTAACCTTTGCGACCCTTTGAGGAGTGAATCATCAGATGGAAGAACTTCCTCTCTGTCTCTCTCTCCTCTCTGTATATCTACCTTTCCAATAAAAATGAATAAATCTTGAAAAAAAAAAGAACAAGTAAAAACTTGAATAGAGGTGAGAAAGGAGCCTGATTGGGCAATGGGCATGAAAACTGACTGGAGTTCCACCATTAGTTTCACCATTAGTTCAAACTAGAAAAATAAGTAGAAAAGAGTTACAGTTTAAAAGTGATAATATTTGAGGATATGGAAACACTCGTGGCCCTGATTTGATAATTACATATTGCATACAAAAATTTAATTATAACATTGTATCCTATAAATAAGTACAAATGCACTTCAATTTGAAAATTGAAAAAGAATATAATCAATTTGCCATTAGTGGATGTGCTTCTTAATGGACCTTTGTGTTTGTTCATTGATGTCCATGAATCTGTCCTTTGTGGAAGTACTTATATTGATGTCATTCAATTTTGCTTTTCATTTTAAAGATTATTTTGTTTGGTGGATTTCCTGGGCATATCCATGGACTTCAGGGATTGGAGAAATGTCAGTTTATGTGGCTAATATAGTGGGGAATGTGAAAGAATTGCATTAAATCTATAGATCAATTTATGATGTATTGTGATCTTTCCCATTGTCATTGGATATATTTCAAATTTATTCACTTCTCCATAATTTTTCTGGTATTTATAAAAATTCGGTGTTAAATCCTTGTATTTCTTTCATTAAATTTGTTCCCAAATATTTCTTTTTTGATACTATTATAATTGGACTGGTTTTCTTCATTGCATTTTCATTGTCGATTGATTTTACATAAACATTTTATATAAAAAGTATAATTTAAAAATTACTGTAAAACTTAATAAGAGACATAATCTTTCTGTGTCTAGAAGTTGAATGTAATTGTATTATCCATCTCTAGGCTGCTGAGGGATTTATTGCTTTACATCTTACAGATATGTCAGACAGTATAAAGAGAGAGGGAGGTAGCCAAGCCTTGAGGAAAGCAGATAACAGTGGTTTCTCTCAGGCCTGAATTTCCCTCTTTTTCCTCTTTGTCTTTCCTCAGAATGATGACTGTCTTGCCCCTTAGTATAAGCCAGATGTATTTTATGTGGTGGTGAACTAATGATTGCAAGTTTTTCTTCTATTATTTTTTTTTCAACTATCATTAATTGTTTTGGGTGAATATATGTAGCTAAATTATTTGGAAACATCATTTTAAGTTTCTTTAAATGTTTATTTGAAGGAGAGGGGAGAGAGAGAGGATCCCATCCACATGGTAACACTGCAAGTGCCTGTAACCACTCTGGCTAAAGCAGGAGCCTAGAGCTCATTCCAGCTCTCCCACAGGGTTAGCAGAGAGCCCACTACTTGAACCATCATTAGCAGAAGGCTAGAAATTGGAAGCACTGCTCAATCAGAATTTAGATGATACAGTTTCTTAAAAGCATGGAATTTCAAAAGAATATTTATGTGTATGCATTTTAAATGGAATATGTACATTTTTTGTAGAAGTTGCAAACAATGCCTTCCTATAAACTTTACAATATTGGCATACGCTATGAACATGTTGGAAATTTGTAGGGTCTTCTTTCCTTATCCTGGAAACAATGTGAAAGAACTTTTAGGTGCCTCTTTCATAAAATATGTTTTACTATTTGTCTACAGAACAGAACCAGAAATGTAGAATCCTATCTACTCTCCCTAAGTACATCCCCACACACCCCCTTCTACCTGTCTTACATCATTAACTGCCTGAATCTATGATTTACTTAAATATTAGCTAATATATTTCAAAACCAAGTGAAAATAGCATCTGCTGCCCCAGAGAGTCACCTGATCCCTCAGACAGAATAAGCCTCATTTTATGACATATTTATAGTTGTTCAGATTTCTATTAGGGCACTATATCGCTAAGATGTGTATGGTTCCTTGGTTGGCAACTCTTTTCCCACAATTTCACACTACATCTTCGCCTATATACTATTTCAAAAGCTGCCATAGAGATACATGTGGTGTAAGAGTCATGGAGCAGGGATACTCGCGTCGGTATTGGTATGTTTGGATTCAAGTCTCAGCTTCATTCCAAATCCAGCTTCCCACTGATGTACACCATAGTGGGGCAGTGGTGTTGGCTCAATTGCTTGGGTCACTGGCAGGCTTGTAAAAGATCTGGTCTAGATTCCTGACTTATCCTTGACTATTGCAAACATTTGGAGAGTGAACTAAGGGATGGGCACGCTCTCTCTCTTTCCATCTCTCACTCTCCTGTGTATTTGCCATAACTTCCGTTCAAATACATAGGACTAAAAACATTTTTTAGAAGCTGCCATATTTTAACATGAGCATTTTCCAATAGCTTACTTATTAATTTGGCATTGGACTCCTGGCATAAACTGAGGTAATCAGAGATTATCTCAAGCATTTTTTTAAAATTGAAGCTTCATATCTAGTTAGTTTTCCTTTGTGAAGTATAGGCTTGATAGCCAAATGATTGTGATCCGGAAGTGGATGTCTGGTCCAGCAGTTAAGCTGTTAGTTAAGAGGCTCACATCTCACATTGTAATGTCTAAGTTCAAATCCCTTTTCCATTTGCAATACCACTCTCTGCTAATGCACACTAATGGAGGTAGCAGGTGATGATCCAAGTGACTGGATCCTCCTGACTATGTGGGAGGCCAGAAATGAGTTCTTGGCACCTGGCCCAGCAGCCCCAGCTGTTGTAGACACTTGGCCAGTGAATAGTGGACAAAAGTTTTATCTCTTCTTGTCTGTCTCCATTTTAAATAAATAAATAAATAAATAAATAAATAAATAAATAAATAAATAAACAAACAAACAAATAAATAAGCAAAACTGTTAAAGCAAAGATTGAATTTAAAATACTTGGAAAACATGTTTCATAAGCTATAGTTTATATGTACTTGAGTAAGACTCATCTTAACTAGTTCATTTTGTCTTTCAATGTGACTAGCTCAGTGTTGAGCATGTACAGCAGGTTAGTGGTTGATCTCTAGAAACTTGACAAATGCCTTATAAGATACAGGAGAAATCTATTTGTTTAGGCTACATTTTAACTAGTTTCTCCACTGGCAAATTAATTTAGATAGGATTTTCCTCAACAGTTGACTATTGTAATCACTGCAGTGGAACCTAAGCGACCATAATACATATTTAGTTATTTACTTTTGGTTTGGGAAAGATTTGCTTATAAGGGAGATTATTTCAGGAGGGAGGAACACATTTTCTCAGCAAATTTGCTATCAAGCTTTTATTTTATTATACATGATTGTGTACTTTGGCTGTGTGAACCCAACATATGTTCCAGTCTAATTTAGTTCCTGCTTAGAGTGGTTCTCCTTATTTGTTCAAGGCTTTCAGAAGTATTTTTATTTATTTATTTATTCATTTTGCATTTATTTTGAGCATTCAGAATAATGCTCCCTGGGATTTGCATTTAAGTCATGACTTGCAGGGTTGAGAAGCAGGCTCTGTCACTTTTGGTGCTGACAACTTGGATGTTGGTGATTTCATAGGACTCCGTATTTTACACAGATGGAGTCTCATCCCATGGAGACATGTTTCTTGACAAGGATGATAGATGCAGCACTCAGACTTTTTCCCACATGTCCTGGTTAAAGAAAAATAAATCCTGTTCACTGTCTGTATTTCTAGTAATCCATGTCTTTAATTTAAAATTCATTAGCATATTTTACTTTTCCATAAGAGAAAAATGCTTTTAGAATCTCTGAGTATATACTTATTTAATAACAGTTCATGAATTTGAATGCTTGTGAAAGCTAATGAGAAATTTTAGACAAAACAGTTTTACAAAGGAGAATTATATTCTGTGTTATATCTCAAAAATGATTCTAGAGAATCATGGAATCAAAAATTGGATTAATAAGTTTAATTCTTCAGCATAAGCTATTTAATGCATTTCTTAAATTATTTTCTCAATATCTGATTTGCTATGTGAATAACAGGATTTCCAGTGATTTGACAAATATGACCATCTAAATAAATTTAAATGCTACCTGCTTTGCCAGCATCCCATATGGGCTCTGTTCTAAGTCCTAGCTACTTCGCTTATAATCTAGCTTGTGCTTATGGCCCAGGTAGCAGAAGAAACCCAGAAGAAGTACCTTTCTCTTAATTTTGGACCAGGTCAATTCTAGCTTCTGTGGTCCTTTGGGGAGTGAACCAGTGAATGGATGATCCCTCTCTGTCTCTCCATCTCACTTGTACTCTGCATTTCAAATAAGAATAAATTACTAATTAAATTTAGAATTGTCAAAAGTTATTCAGCAATGAGTCACAAGTAAGAATTACCCAAAATAAGAATGCTATTTCCCCTAAATTCTGATTAAGAAAAGGGAAATGTGTTTAATATTTAAAAAATTATTTTAACCAAGTCATAATAACATATTTATCAGATATTAGAGTTGGACAGAAAGCTCCTAGGAATGACCTGTTGTAAGCCCTTAATTTTTAGATGAGAAAGCCAGGCCAAAGAGTTGACCTCATTTGTGCTTATTCACACAAGCAGGAATTTATCCGTCATACTGGAGCTCACTGTGATTGACTGCTGTAAGAACTCAAACGTAGCCCTCATCATCTGCATGTGTGGTGTTACTGTGTGTCCAACAGTATCTTATCATTGTGCTTAATGCTTTTGATAATCTGATGATTATTTTAAAGTTGTTTATTTATGTATTTGAGAGGAAAAATTACAGGGTGGAAACGGGGGAGACACACACACACACAAAGTATCATTTATAGCTTATCTGCTGGGTCCCTTCTTTTTAACTGTTCATTTTAAATTTTTGATATTTACATAGTTGATCAGGGTGGGAAGGATTGAAAGTTAGGGAAAAGTGGGTGTGATCATTGTTTCCAAATTGTCTATTTCTTCCTGTTTCTGGGGATATGAGGAGATAATGAGAGAAGCCAACCCAGTCTCTCAACCGCCCCAGTAGCCAGGATGGGGAATGGTCACCAATATCACCCCAGGGTCCCAATGTGGTACATACTCCGAGGGTTCTGCCAAAGTGGTTTGGATAGTTCTAAGACACTGTCAATGTCACCGATCCAAGGATGAGAAATCCTTCCAATGTCCATTGGCTGACATAGTTGATCTTAGAGTCTCCATTCACCTAAATTTTTGCTGTCATAGTTTGGCTAGGATAGTTGTCCAATTTGTTCTGTTCACCTTCCTCTGCTATGGCACCAGATGTCTTCTGCAGAGTGCAATGGGGTTGCCATGTCCTCCATGTGCATCAGGAACTGTCATCTGCTGCTCTTTTAACTGAGGAGGATCTGTTCATGCAGGAGGGCCCAAAGACATGGGTTAGGTAAGGCAAACACTGGAGAAGCCCTTGCCCTCAGGGCTCACAAACTCCATACCTACCTACCATGCCAATGGGCCCAGGAGGCCCCCAACTGCTGGGACTCATGGACCAGGCACCCACAGTGCAAGGGACTTGGGCCAGGCAACTCAGGCCACGCTGGTTGGGTCCCTTCTTAAGTGGTCACGGTAGCTGGGTCTGGAGTAGGTTGAATCTGGTATCCAGGAACTCCATCCTGGTAACCCACAAGGGTGCAAAGTCCAAGAACTTTGATTATGATCTCCTGCTTTCCCTGTTGCTATAAAAGGAAGATGGATCAGAAGTGGAGTAGATGGGAATTGGAGAATGGGAAAATGGGATAGCCTAACCCACTGTAGCAAATACTAGTTGAAAATTAAAAGATTATAACATTATCACCCCTGTTTAAAAGAGAATTAAGGAAGAGGTTTAAAGGGTGATTTCAATTCTTCAATTTAAACCATTATGCAGCTTTGAATCTAGATCTATGTTAACTTTAAACTCCAATGCTTGGTTTGGCGCTATGGCCTAGGGTTAAATCCCTTGCCTTGAATGTGCCAGGATCCCATGCGAGTGCTGCTTCTGATACTGGCGGCTCCCTGCTTGTGCCCTGGAAAAGCAGTTGAGGATGGTGCAAAGTCTTCGGTTCCTGCACCTGTGTGGGAGACCCAGATGAAGCTCCAGGCTCCTGGCTTGGGATTGGTTCAGCTTTGGCTGTTTCAACTTCTTGGAGAATAAATCAATGGATGGAAGCTCTTCCTCTCAGTCTCTCTTCCTCTCTGTATATCTGAATTTTCCAATCAATCAATCAATCAATCAATCTTTGTAAACTCCAATGCTTTTCAGCTGATTTGCCTATGAGTAGTGATGCTTGTTGAGCTGATCGGCACATTTGAAAGGTTCAGAGTACATGTATGAGAACATGAGAGTGGGGTTCTTGAATTGTGTCCTTTGGGACTCCTGAACTTAGTTTGGTGTTTCCTCTTTACTTTAATTATCCCATTCTCAGTCTTCCTTATTCTCTTCCCTGTGAGGTCAAAGGAGGATGGAAGAGATAGGCAGATGGATCAAAAACATAATAGTTCAGGAAGCTTTGCACTATTTTCCAAAGAGTAGCTAAACAAATTATGCATTGGACACTCTCCTTGACCTTATGAAGTTTATATTGCGTCTGTGCATCAGTGTGGGATGTACATAAACACTGACCTTTCCTTGACCATATATTACTCTTCACAGTAGTGTCTCTTCAAAGTAGTAAAGTTATTTAGGCACGGCGTTGAGGTTTATTTTGTTCCTTCCTTTCTTTTTTTCCCCCTCACTGTGTTTCTTTTAAGTTTGGAGATTGAGAGTTTGATCCCAAAAGATACTGTTGCTGATCTCTGAAAAGTTTCAAGGCCCTCCCTGACTGTTCCCAGAAAGTGTTTTCAAAGATCCCAAAAGTTCTGTAAGCACTCTGCTTTATGCAAGTTGTAGCTTTTTGGTGAAAATTCATCATGTATGTGTCTAAAAAGTCCAGGGGTTGGGGGATGAGAAATAGGATGTGGTAAGAGAGTAAATGACAAAGTAAGAGGGGGAAAAAAAACTTCCTAAACTCATTCTGCCTGCAAATAAATATGCAGAAAGCTTTTATATCAATGGCAGCTGTAGCTTTTTTTTTTTTAAGTTAAAAGCTATGGAGATATTTGGAAAACAAAAACAAACTGCATCTGGAAACATTTCAAGCAAAGGAACTGTGAAAAATGTTGCATGATCTATTAGGGGAAAGAGTTTGCTGCACTAACCCCAAAATTCAAAACAAGAAGATTTATTTCTCTCTCATTTTGTGTCTGGAGGAAAGAAGCACACTGCCAGTATCAAGGCATTGTTCTACGGAGCCCTGAGGGAGCTCAGGCCCTCCTGGCTCAGTGTTTCACTCTGTAAGTACACATGGTCTCTGTTCCTAAAAATACCTCTGTGTCTGGGAAGGCTGCTCTCTTTGTAGTCACCGCATCACATCTCAGCACCAAGCAGCAGGGAGGAGATGGGCCTTGCCTTCCTTTTCAGGGTACTTGCCCTAAGTTGTACATATTGGAATCAAGATGGCAGAATAGGGCAAGGACACATTTAAATGGATGGAAAAACAATCAGGATGAAACAGAGAGGATATATTCCAGGAAATAGGAGAGGACAGAACAGCAGCAGAGGGGTACCTGGAGACTGACAGACACAGGAAAGCAGCTAAGTTGTACATATTGTTGCAGTGAACAGGTTGAATTTAGACAAAACAGCTGCACTGAGCCATGGAGAGAGGCCGGAAGAGTGCCCAGTGCCCATCTGAGGTTCATGGCTCCCACCATTATGGGCAATAAGAGAATAGGTCATGACAGTTACAGTGGTTTCTGCCATGAATGGCTCCTATTCCTCTTCATTTTCTTTTCTTTCTTTTTAACAGATTTATTTATCTTTATTACAAAGTCAGATATACAGGGAGGAGGAGAGACAGAGAGGAAGATCTTCTGTCTGATGATTCACTTTCCAAGTGGCCGCGATGGCTGGAGCTGAACCAATCCGAAGCCAGGAGCCAGGAGCTTCTTCCAGGTCTCCCACGCAGGTGTAGGGTCTCAAAGCTTTGGGCCGTCCTCGACTGCTTTCCCAGGCCACAAGCAAGGAGCTAGATGGGAAGCAGGGCTGCCGGGATTAGAACCAGCACCCTTATGGGATCCTGGGCATGCAAGGCGAAGACTTTAACCACTGCACTATCGTGCCGGGCCCCCTCTCCATTTTCAAGTTCACAGGTTCATCATTTTTTAAAGATTGATTTTATTTATTTGAAAGGCAGAGTGACAGCAGGGGCTGAAGGAGGGGTCTGAGAGAGAAAGAGACAGAAGGAAATTTTCTGTTCTCTCTTTTATGCTGCAAAAGGCTATAATGACTAAGGCTAGGTGAGGCTGCAGTCAAAAGCTTTGAACTCTATTGGATGAATTGCAGGAGTGGTAGATGCCCTAGGACTTGGGCCATGTTTGGATGTCTTCAAAGGCACATTGACAGGGACCTGTATCAGAAACAGTGCAGCCAGGACTAGAACTGGCATTCCAATAGGAGATGCCTGCATCACTAGCAGTGGCTTAACCCTTGCACCCTAATGCCAGCTTCTAATTTAAAATTTAATAGAAACACATCTTCAAAGCAACAGATTCTTTGCAATGTATTTCTGAGAATTCAAAACACCCTACAAAGCCTTGAGACACTGAGTGGATGAGGGATGGTGCTAGAAACAGAGAAAGACCACATGGATTTTCAATGTGTCCTAGACTTCCCTAAAATTTTACAGAGTAGCCTCATCCAGAATGACCAGTTCTACTGTTTCTACAAAACAGTTCTGGTTGCTTCAGGCTCCTGGAATGCCCTGACTCAATGTTTCAAATTAAGAAACAGTTGGGGCCATGCCTCCTGCTGCCAGTCCTGCAGAGGATTTCCTTCCTGGGGATATAGCAGGTGTCATTAGGCCTATCCGGAAGGCTTGGCAAACCCAGTGCTTGCTCCTTCCAGAGGCTTGCTGCTGTTGCTGCCTCTGCGAGAGGGGGCCAAATTTGTCAGTGGGAAAAGAATTTTAAGAAGTATCATGAAGTAAACTGTTTGTCCATACTCTGAATATTGACCCTTAGTCATAAAAGCTTCTTACGTTTTCAAACATGGCATTGAATCATCTTCTTAAATGATCTGCAAGTGCGGAGACAAGATGCAGGAGCTCACTTAGTTCTTGGAAAAGAAAAAACTTGAGTAGACTTAGGTACAGTGCAAAACAGTGAATCAAAGTAAAAATACATTCAGTCTTTCATGGTGAGATGCTGGGCCGATGTGTTCCAAGTTCTTACTGCTGAACACAAGGCGTGCTGTGGTCTTGTATATGCCTATAGAGATCAAAGTTATTCTTAGGCATTTTTCAAGTTAAATATTTACTGCGCCTAGAGAGTTACCCTGTTCTTCAGTTATTTTCCTCCCCCCTCTGTCTCTTCCCTCACACACTTTAAAAATGATCCAAGTGTTCCACTCACTGAGTGTGGGAAGACACAGAGCAGAAGGAGGAAAGAATGACAGAAACTTTGTGAAGGCCATCAGAAAGCTCTGCCAAGAAGCATTTTGGAGAGGATAATAACACTGAAACACAAATACTCTTAAGTTGCTTTTACCTTGAAGAGATCCAGCTACTGTGCAGAGTTTAAATTATCCACCTAAAAGCAATATTTTGAATGGTCATTGTCTATTCTTACACATAGAAATATTTGGTTGTACCAAGTCAGTTCTCGGCTGTTGGTCACTTTTCTGAGCTTCAGACAAGCTTGTTGTTTGTGGCCAGGGTTGTACCCGTTTCCAAATTCAGAGCTGTGACAACATTCCAATAGAGCAATCAAAGTTGTTTTTATAGTCTTTGACAGAGAAGAACAGAAAATGTATTGGGTAAAGTATGAGCGAATTTTTCCCTCTTCGAAACTGCCCGCCCCCAGAAAGAAACGAAATTAAAGACAAAGGAACCCAGAACATAAATGTGTGTCTGGGAATCTGATGGATTGATTTCCCCCACTAATATACCTGCTTCAATAAATGTTTGCAAGGGGAACATTTGCCCGTTCCTCAAATGTCATGGCTTTCCTTTGGTCTGCCTTGGTAGATCCAATTTCTCAGTGTTTCTTGTTGTTTCCAGTATTTTCTATGGACAAGAATCATCTGGTTCATTATCCGTGGCTGGGCTGGAAGCGGAACGCAGCTGGCTACAGCTGTGTTGAAGTAGCCTGAGAACAGAACTGTTCATCCAAGGTGGTTTAAGAAGGTATTTGCAAGTGGAGCAGACAAGACTCTGTGCCAAACTCAGCTGGTGCCTGGGTTTAGCCTCCTGTGGGTATTTTCCTGCTCATTGGTGGTGACATAGAGGGATCTGGGAAGAAGGTGGGGCATTTGCTACCCTTATATCTTCTTTCCTTGTGAGTTTCAGCTCTTCTGTGGCCCAAAAGTCATGCTTATGTAGTGAGACTATTTTGTCACCATGCTTAATAGCCCCTGTGGAGAAATTTCAGCAGTGATACCATGCTTTTATTAATGCCTGGGTTTGTGTGTGCATGCACTCTTTGCGTAATTCTTGGGTGTGTGGTTGATTCTGAAAAGCATGCCACGTTTTCTGTGTGGGAAGTGTTTGTCCTTCCAAGGAGAAAAACTCATGTTGGCTTGTCCCCTTAGGGCAGAAACAGAGCAGGGAGGATTAAGATGAAAAGGGCAATGAGTTGGCATTGAAAGGGAGGGTTTGCTTGGTTTTTGAGAGAGTAAAGGAAGGAGACTAAACCTATAGAGGAAGATAGCGTTGGATGTCACAGGATAGAAAGGGGAAAGATGAGGGCTGGCGAATAAGAGCTGCAATAGCAAGAATGCTTCAGTATTGAGAGAGTAGAACAGGCAAGGCCCAACACTGGGAGATGGAGGGGCACCTGAAGGGAGGAGACACTGAGACAAACTTTTGGCAACATTGAAGACGTCTTTACTTTTTCCTTTTTTGTACTTCTGACTACGCCTGGGTGCTTGCTGCCAAGGGAAGAACTGCATACTGTCTCCTGTTGATTAAGCAATGCTAGAGATAGTCAACTTCCTGGGAAGAACTTATAAATATTACTTTGAATTTGGTAATGGGTCTATGATCAGCTCATTCACAATGAAAAAAAAAAGCCTAGTTTTTTCTTTTTTTAGAATTTTACTAAAAAATTTCCAAGATTGGCTAAGAGAATAAAATTCTAAACTATTTCTAAATTCACAGAAGTAGTTAAGCAAAATATTGTTTATACTACCCACTTGGTCCTCTTGGTTTTGAATGAGAAAGTCTAATAGGAAAAGCAAAAAGCAAAGGATTAGAAATTTACAGCACTTTGAGGAGCAATGTTTTCTAGTATAGCATATCATAGCAGAACCAACCTATATATATAAAAAAGAGGAATGTATTTAAGGAAAAGGTATGAAGGAATGAAAACTTCTAGAGATTGAAATTTCTTGATGGTGTATTAATAAAGACAGCACATTTCCAGGGAAATATCTTCATTATCCTGATAAAAGGGGTGGAGAAGGGAGTTTATTACTATCTCCTGTTCACTCTCTCTTCTACCTGCCCCCACTTTCTTTTCAGCCCCTGCCCCCTCATCACTTTATGTCTCTCTTTCCGTGAAGTTAGGATTCAGAGCCAGGAACCAGGAACTTCATCTGGGCCTCCCATATGGGTGCAGAGACCCAAGATTTTGGACCATTCTCCGTTGCTTTTCTAGGCCTCAAGCAGCGAGCTGAACGGGAAGTAAAGCAGCTGGGACACAAACTGGTACCCATATGGGATCCTAGTGCTTGTAAGGTAAAGACACAGCTATTGAGCCATCACACCAGGCCCAGGAGGATGTTTTTCTGGAGGTGCAATGAAAACCCTAGCAAATCAAGGTCTGACTTTTTACATCTTCCCTGACCAGGACAAAGCCAACAAAGATCATAACCAGGACCAGCTCTCCCTTCATAATGGTTGCTAGGAAACTCAGAACCTTAGGTAGTTTAAGCCTCAGTATCACTCATGCATGTATACAGAATCAAATCATAGGGGCGGCTTGACTGCGACGTGGGCAACTGCATTTTCACTCTTCATACATACTTGACTCTGTCTCCAGTCAAAGAACTATTTAAAGCCCCTTTTGAGTTCTTGCCTCAAGAAGTTAAAAGAAATTCATGCGTTGGTTTTAAAAAGATGAATACTTATCGAGTGCTTTTGTGTGTACTGTGCTAAACTCTGGATTCTGATAGTAGGAACGATTTGAAAGGAATGATTCTTTTACCTTAAAGTTTTTTACATAGCAGCTCCAAGTTATGTATACTGTCACAGGCGCCGTGGAAAAAGTAATTGCTATAACATTAGAGCTGGTTAGAAAGGTGATTCTTTATGAAAATCAAACAATGCATGCACCCAACATTTTTATAGGCTTTCCGATGCCTGGTATTTTGTATGTACATTTTCTAACACAATAATTTATATTTACAAGTGTATAGATGACATTCACACTTATTATTTTTCTCATAATCGTGGTCTCTAAACTGTGTGAGCTCATCCAAACTAATGGGAAAAGATTGACGTAGAAATTCTTGACACCCACCCTTGCCCCACCTCCCACACAACTGGTTATTATGTGCAGCCTTTGTTTATACTCTTGAAGAATGGTAGGCATCTTTTGGTTCTTTAATATTAATATTAATAGTATTATTATGATCTTCTATTTGCCATGTGTTGATATCTTTATCTAAGGAAGTGTTAAGCCTGCAATTGCAAAGCGAAATGAAAGCATACTATTGTAAAAAATTAGAAAAAGACAAAGAAAGAAGGAACGAAGAGGGTGGGTGGGGAATGCCAATAGAAGGAAGAATAAGAGTACCTTTATTGTGATATAGGTGAAATTTGTCCATTTTACATAAATTAAAAAAAAGAAAAAAAGCAAAAGCAAAAAAAAAAAAAAAAAACTACCCCACACAGAGGATGTTGATAAAATATTTTACTCAGACGTGGCTTCAATCAGGTTTCTGGTTTTCTGGGCTGGAATGTGTTGCTATGATTTTAAATGACCTCTTGATCTCTTTTCCACACACTCTGTTATGACCTCTGTTCTTTGGAAGCTTATACAGAAATACACAGTCCTTGTTATTCTATATGTACAGTAGGTAGGCTGGGTTGAGTTTCAGCGGGAATGCATGCACTTTCTGCACTAGACTTTGCTGTTGGGATTACAGATATTCCCTTCCTTTACTTGCAAATGTGAGTCAGAAGCTACCCAGTTCCAGCTTTCATGGAGCTGCAGAGTCCTTGGAGACTAAGAAAATGACAAAATTATCTGAGAGTTGCTAGGGCTAAAAAAGATCCCCATTTATCTTTATCATTGCAAAAATCCAGCAAGGAATTGTGCCTGGACATTTTTGTCATTTGGAACCATGCTATTGGATGTCCCTCAGCTTTGGTTCTGGCTTTTCAACAATAATGTATAGCCAAGGTGCTGATGCAGTGCCTGCATCCAGATACTATCCTGTCATAATGACTATAACACGGTGTGAATGTGGAAACCAGAAACTTCATTTTTGAAGTCTGAGAGCAGCTGAGAGCAGATGAGGGTAACAGAGCAGAGATTGCGTCCAGCCTCCCATGTGTCTGCTGCCAGGACATTCTTCTCCCATTACTTCACATGGACCAAATAGCAATAAAGGTGCTCTGAAGATAGCCCCATGTTCCTGCTGATGCAAAGAGCAGCAGGAGATCAACTTACACATGTAGGGTAAACCACATAGCTGCTGTGACACTCGGCTCTGAAATTACAGCAACTCCTTAAATTTGACTGCAATCTGCAAAGCCTTAGCATTAGTACATCCGAGATAGAACCCAGATAGTGTGCAAATTTAAGAAGTTTCCAAGCAATGCTGATGTTCCTGGCCTGTAAGCCATAGCTGAGTAGCAAAGAATGTGGCCATGGTGTGGAAATGGCCTAGATGTTAGGTCTGAGGACAATGCCAGAAAGTAAATTGATCTCTGACTCATCCAACTGACTGCATTCTAAATCTTAATCAACTTGCCTTTAAATGTTGAATCATCCTCTGTTGGTCAGAGGGAACTTGGTGGTGATGAGAAATGGCTGGATTAAGAACAGAAGGTACACACATCCAATCTTAGGATACTGGGCTATTCCTTGGATTTCTGTGGTTCCTTATGTCCTATCAGCTAATGTGACATCTTAAGTTAGTTTCAATAGTTGGTATGTTCAGAATAGGGAACTGTTTTTGGGAAACAAGGACTGTGGAGGGAAGTATGGGTTGAGAATATGACTTCCAGGGCTGGAGCAATTAGGAAGGTTTCTGTAGTGTTTGAGAGAACACTCGACCTGGGATGAAGAATGGACAGTTCAAAAGGGGACGGGGTTGTGGCTACTTGGTCCAGTGAATTTTCGGGCTTCTTAAAGGGGCAGGATGGGGGGGGATGGTTTTGGTACAACTGTTTGAGCAGACCATTTTTCCTTCGCTAATAGTGAAGCACGTGCATCATCTCTTATGGGTAACAACATAATAAAAACAAAGTTCCCTCCTGGTTTGGCAAGAAAAAGATTTCTTAGGACTTGTACCTGCTGGCAATTTGGGAAGTCTAGCAATCTCACACTGCCTATGTCAGTTTTCCTTCTGAGTCTGTGAGCAGCATTCCATTTTGAAAGACAAAGAGGGCTCAGCACAGTAGTCTAGTGGCTAAAGTCCTTGCCTTGCATGGCCACCAGTTCTAATCCTGGCAGCCTCACTTCCCATCCAGCTCCCTGCTTGTGGCCTGGGAAAGCAGTCAAGGATGGCCCAAAGCTCCTTCTGGCTTCGGATCGGCTCAATTCTGGCCATTGCAACTGCTTGGGGAGTGAATCAGCTGAAGGAAGATCTTCCTCTGTATCTCCTCCTCTCTGTATATCTGACTTTCCGAATAAAATAAATAAATATTTTAAAAAAAGGAAGCCAAAGATTTGTGTACTCACACTGGGGTGAATTTCAGCAGCACCAGGGTGATTTGAATACTTGAAAGTGTTTCTGGAAACTTTTGGGTTGCAAAACACACTTAAAAATACTGGTTGTTGCATGGCTGGAATCCTTAATCTCAGTCGGTCAGCTACTGGTAACGGGCATGGAGTTATGATAAAGGCATGATCTTCCACGTTTTAGGAAACACTAAATTGTGGGAATGATATGTTTGGAAGGGAGAGTGAGGAGATGATAGGTGTTATGTACTCATTCTAACTCATTAAGCTAATTATTATATTATATTATATTATATTATATTATATTATATTATATTATATTATATTATATTATATTATATCAGTGCGCAGCTCCCTTTGGGCTAAAGGAAGATAATCTAATGGGAGAAGAATTAGAAATTCCGAACTTTTTTCACTGTTCAAATTTGTAACATTTCATCAAATCTATTACAGAATGTTAGCTGTTTCCTTGGTGAACCTGATTCATTTCCTCTAGTAACTGTTTTCATGAAAATGATTTAATATAGTAGTATGTCTCATTTTTTTGGGAAAGCAAACTGTATGTGTACCAATGTGTTAAACATATTAAAATCCTAACTTAGTTAAGACTTTTGCAATATGGGCTTTTGTTCATAGAATAATTACAAAAATGAGTATTACTACTTGCATAGACCTACTTTTGATGTTGTGGGCTTTGGGGAGTGAATCAGTAGAGACAGAGGATCTCTCTCTCTCTTTGTTTCTTTCTCTGCCTTTCAAATAAATAAAAATGAATAAATAGGAATAAAAACACTGTGTGTATGTGTGTTGCTGGTTCTCATATAGGAAATTACCTGTATTGGCTTGTTATTTAACATCTAAGACACAGTTTTATGTGATATGTGACTCTCATCTCTTTATTCCTTTAGCACGAGATACCTGGAAGGTCACTGTCTGTCTCTCCTTTACTAAATGGCTCTGATCTGTTTTCTGTTTGTTACAACGAAGTATTGTCATTCTGACTGAATTATTGAAAGATGAATCACGTTACACCTGCTTCTGTTTAAAATGTTTGCATATGATCATGAATCAAAGAAAAGATATTCTCCTGTGGTCTTAGGGATTAAAGTCATGAATGATATTTCATTTTCTTAAATTTTGGTCTTTTTCCAACTAAAAGAAAATGAACTCACTGTTAACGATGGTATGAGAAGGAACGTTGCAACACTTCTTTTTACCATGCTAGGCAGTCTATGCAATCTGCTCTCATTTCTACTTCCCCGGGCCAACTTGAACAGAGCATAGGTAAGTGTGTGTCACTGCTTTCAGATCCAAGATTCCCTTTATTCCCATCAAGACAATTTGGATAGGTAGCTACATGATTTATACCATGCTGCCTTGGCCTGGGACAGAGAAAACGCAAGTATTTTCAGTGTTACAGAAATTTTCCAGCATGCCCAATTGTTGATGTTGGATTTGCACATTTACTCATAACCCTAAAATACTCCATCCTTTGTTCCCAGGTTCCTACCTGTTTGCTCACATAGGATTATCCTATAAAACTTCCTACTCTGGAATTTCAATGAGGACATGTTGAGGGGCTTTTTGATTGTAATGTAATGGTATTGAAAATGGGAAGTGATATCACATTGTGGTTTTGATTTACATTTTTCTGATTATCAGTAACCCTGAACACATTCGTACATACCTGTTCATCTGTATGTCTTCTTTGGATAACTATCCATTCACATTAGTAGCTCATTATCAAATTGCGTTGTTAATGCTTCTGTGCTACTTTGTGAAAATGGTTTATTTGAAAGGCAGAATTATATATGGGAGATAGAGAGAGAAAAATATTTCATCTGCTGGTTTATTTCCCCAAATGACTACAAAGGCCAGGATAGGGCCAGGTTAAAATGAGGAGCCTGGAAATCTCTCTGGGTCTCCTGTGCGCTGGCAGGGGATCAAACCCTTAGGCTGACTTCATTGCTTTCCCAGGCACATTAGCAGGGACCTGGATCGGAAGTAGAATAGCCTGATTCAAATCAGCACCATATGTGTTGCCAGCCCTGAAGGGAACTCTTTAATTAATCTTTTATTCTACAATGTTGGTCCAACTTTTTTGTATGTGCAATAGTGAATTGTAGGAGTTCATTATCTATTTGGGAGGCTATCAGTTTACCAGAGATACGGTTTGCAAACATATATCTTAAAATTTTATTTCTGATGAGTTTTACATAATTGATTAGGTGTGGAGGGTCAAGGGCTAGAGGAAAGTGGGTAAGACGATGGCTTCCACATTCTCTTTTTTCCTTCCTGTGTCTAGGGGAAGGGGAGTGATAAGGGGAGATGACACACCCAGCCTCCTATCCATCCCAGGGTCCTTGATGTGGGGCATGCTCTGAGGGTCCTGCTCAAGTGGTTTTGATAGTTCAACAGTTCTGAATTGCTGTTGATCTCGCCACTCCAAGCACGATAAAATCTCTCCAGAATCCGCTGGTTGACAAGGTCTCCGTTTTCCCAGATTTTCAGTGCCAACACTTGGCTGGGGTAGTTGATCTATCTGTTTTTTTCTGTCCTCTGTCCTCTGTTGTGGTACCAGGTTTCCTCTGCAGGTTCCAATGTACTGCCATATCCTCCATGTGCACCTGGATATGCTGTCCACTGCTCCATCTAAGCCACTGAGGAGTCACATAGTCTAAGCCACATAGTCAGACCATAAAACTTGCAATTAGGGTTCTGAGTCCAGTAGTTCAGTTGGCGGGATCTCCAAAGAAACCTCATCTGAGGCAATCCCAGTCCTGATTGCAGTCCCAGTCGTGTATGCATTGCCATTACAGGGTCTGGCACAGCCCATCACCCAAATCAGCCTCTGCACACACTGGTAGTTTCAATTGCTGGTTCAGGTCTATCTCCAGTCCCATCTTCTACATAAACCAATGGATGTTGCAGCATAGCCTGATCCTGCCCACAACACACTCAGCCTTCACGTAAACCAATGGGAACTGCAGCCTAGTCAGAATGACACCTAATAATTCCCAACAGGTCCGTCCCCTGCTCTGGTTCCTGTGTTTGCCAGTATGTACAGCAGACTGGTTTAGTCTGTCCCACATCCCATTCAGCTCTTGTATGTGTCAATGGACATTGAACCCTAGTTCAACCCAACCAGCCCCTGATCCAGTCCACACTGGTGCTGGTGGTCACTATTCTGTCTAGCCATGCCTGCCCCTAGTCCTGGTTCTCAAGCTCATCAGTGAGAGTGGCAACCCAAGAGGGAGGTGCCTACTGTTTCCCAAATGGGCTCACTCTCATCTCCAGATCCTGCACTCTCCAGGTAGTTCTGCAGTTTAGCTTGAATTTGCCCCCAAGGCAAATGTTGTCAGCTGATGTTGTCAGCTGATGTTGTAGCAAAGCCCAACCAACCCACAACCACTCTGGCTTATGCATGCACTACTGGGGACAGTCAGCCCAGCCTGGCTTTCCCCAGATTCAGCTCACATGCAGACCAAGATGTGTTGTAACCTTGCCTCGTCTTGTCTGCCCCTGATCCCAGATCTCATACTCACCAATGGGAATAGTGACCCAGCACAGGATCCCTCTGCTCCCCTGGTCTCACTTGTGCTAGTTGGTCTGGTGGTTCAGTCTGGCATGGCCTGGCTCACCTTGGTATTTGCCAGTGGATACTGTAGCCTGGCATGGCCTGGTCCATCCCTAGTTCCAACTCACACTGATGGACTATAGCCTAGCCCACACAAGCCGGCCCTCAGACCCTGCCCTAATGTGAACTGGCTAGTGTTATGGCCCAATACATCATTCTGGCTCTTGGATCTGCCAGAAGTCGATATGAATTGACCCAGCCCGGCTCACTTCAGTCCTGAGGCAAAGATAATCCTGTGGTTACCATTCCCTGGCATGGTCTGGGCTGTTCCCTGTCTTGGTTCTTGTGCTCACCTGTGTCCCGATAGAGGAGTTCACCAAGCTCCTGCATCAGAACCTCTTCCAATGTCAGATCACATGCGCACTGGTGTCCATGGGCCAGCTCTACTTAGTTCACCTCCTGTCCTGGCAGCAACAATGACCTTTCCTGACTGTTCCTCACCCATTCCAGTTCTTACTGTTAGGTGCTGCAGTCCAGCCAAGCCTGGTTCACACCCAGACATAGCTCACTTGTGGTTCAGCAGTATCAGATACCTAGCCCAGACAGTCCTGTACCCACCCGGGTTCTCATGAGCACTAGTGGGTGCTGGAGCCTATCCTAGTCTGGCACACCCTAGGCCCAGTCCAAACCTGTGCCAAGGGACACTGAAGCCATATACAGACAAGATCGCAGTCCCTACTCCAGCCACCAGTGGGAATCATAACCCAGCCAGGGCATTTCCTTAGCTCCTCAACCAGGCCAGTTCCCAGCCACAGATCTTGTTTGTGCCAGTGGTTGCTCTGACTCAGCTTAGCATAGCCCCTCCTCTATTTTAGCTTTTGCCTTTGGATGCTGCAGTCTGGCCTGACCCAAACAGTTCCCAATCCCAACCCTCACTGGCAGGTGCTGAAACCTGGCCCTATTCAGTCTGCTCCCATGCTTGACTCATGCAAACTGATATGTGTGGTAGCCTAGCCATGCATGAACTGCATTCCAACCTGGTTTCTGCGCTTGCCAGTGGGTTAAGGTTTGGCCCAGGTCTGTCCTGCCTGTTCCTTTCCAAAAACCAACTCACTTGCCAATGGATGGAGCTACCTTGCCCAGCTTGCCCAACACCCAGGCCTGGACCGCGTGTCCACCAGCAGGAGCTATGACCCACTAGGAGAGTTTTCCAAGTTCCGTCACTCAGTCCACTGCCAGACCCAGATCACATGCATACCTGTGAGTTTTAGACCCTTACCTGACATGGCCTTCCCCTTCCACCCCGGCCTTAGTATTTGCTGATGGATGTTGTGCCCTGGCCTGCCCCACACCCTGATTTAGGGTACTCATGCAGATGCTGCAGCCTGGAGCTGCCCACCTATTCACATCCCCAGCACCTGTGAGTGTTAGCAGGTTGCATGGTCATGCCTACCTCAGCCCATCAGCATCCAAACTCTTAAGCTAAGCAGTGGGCCTTGTATTTCCCCATGGTTAAGCCCACATATCTACCACAGAATCTACCCCCAGACTTGGTTCTCTTGCATACTGGCTAGTGTCATGACTCAGCTTAATGTGACCTATACTATGTTCCGACACTTACTGTCAGGTACTAGTATCTAGCCCTGTCAGACAGGTCCCAAACCCTAGCTTTCATGTGGGCTGATATGTGCTGATCAGCAATGTTCCAAGCTAACGAGCCCAGCTCAAGTCTCTCATGTGGGCTGGTGCATTGGTCTGACCCACAAAGGTCTTCTGGTCTCTTCCCTCCAAGCCACCATATCTCAGTCCCCTCACTTACCTGCAAGTATAGTGGCCTTGGCATTGGGAGTCACTCAGGAGTCATTCCTCACCTGCAAGATACTCCCATGGTAGTTCTCTCTTCCCTGTATCCCCTTGCTCCTTTCTCTAATCAATCCACAATCCTGGTGCTCAGCCTAGCCTTCAGAAGCCCAGTAGGTGGTGTGCTGGTCTGGACCTCTGCCCACTCACCAGAGTCCTAAGCTCCTGGCCGATGTGCTGGCCTGGTGCTTTACCCCTCCACACACTCAAAATCCAGGCCCATTGAAGTTCTCTAGGCCTGGTCCACCCGCACACCAGGGCAATGTGCTGACCTTTGGCTCTCCCTGCTGCTCTGCCCACCTCACCTAGGACCAAGCACATGGGGAAATACCAAGGTTCATGCCACCTGCCTACAGGTGAGCTCCCAGATCCCCACATGCCCACTGGTGCTATACCCCTAGTCGTCCCCCAACCAAAGCCTGCATCCTCAGGTCCCCCAGACAGTCTGCTGCCCACAGTTGGCTAGCCAGGGTGGGAATGGGTTTGCAAATATTTTTTGTCATTCCATAGATTGTCTATTACTCTGTTGATTATTTCCTTTGACGTTCAGAAACTTCTCTCAACTTGATGTAATTTTCACTTGTTTGTTTTGTTGTCTGTAGTTTTAGTGTTCTAAGTATGCAATCACTGCTAAGGCCTGAATCAAGAAATTGCCCTTCTGTGTTTTCTTGCAGCACTTTACAGAACGTAATCTGGTGCCAATACGGGATCTTGGTACATGCAAGGTGAGGACTTCGGCCACTAGGCTGCTGTGCTGGGCCCACCACGAATTCTTTAAATATTTGATGAAATTTGCCAATGTTGTCATCTAGAAATGTACAACTCATTGCTGATGCATTAATCCAGAATAATTTCTCAAGTGTGCTTCTTTGCCTTTCAGTAATGTTTACCACAGGCTGGTCTTAGGTTTTGTAAGCCAGGCAGGCTTGTGGTTGCTTTTGAGGGTACAGGCCTAGAAGGATGTTCTTGGGTGGCTTATCAGGTGATTATGTTTATTTGTTTGTTTTTTAATGTAAGTACTATATTTGAGTATGATTACTTTGTGACAATTTATTGCATTTAATTTTGCACAATTCATGCATTTATTATCCTTTTAAATATTTAAAAAATAAGAATATTTAAAAAGAATCTAAATCTTTAGGAAAGCACCAAAAAATTAAAATTTGTTCTTAAAACATTGATAACTTAGGAAACATATATAACTTACAGTTTACTTCTGAAGCATTGGATATAAAATTTTTTCTTTTTTTTGAGATTTATTTTATTTTTAATGGAAAGTCAGATATACAGAGAGGAGGAGAGACAGAAAGGAAGATCTTCCTTCCACAATGGCTGGAGCTTCGCCGATCTGAAAACAGAAGCCAGGAGTCTCTTTTGGGTCTCCCACGCAGGTGAAGCATCCCAAGGCTCTGAACCATCTTCGACTGCTTTCGCTGGCCACAAGCAGGGAGCTGGATGGGAAGCAGGGCTGCCGGGATTAGAACTGGTCACCATATGGGATCCCTGTGTGTTCAAAATGAAGCCTTCTGCCGCTAGGCCACCGAGCTTGGCCCTATGGATATAAATTTTTAATTTAGATGTCTAAGTATGTCAATATATGAAGGTGAAAGAGATAGTTGCATAATGATAGATGAGTAATGAAAAACAACGAGCCTTCAATTCTCATCCTTCAGATTTTCTTTTCAAAAGATGTATTTTTTTTTCCCCAAAAATTTCAGATAGTATACTTTTAGTGTATATCATGGTCAATGGCTTAAAGCACCCCTAAATGAAAAGTTAAACGAAAGTTTATCCTTTGGGGAGCTATCTGTTAAATTTCTTTGAATATTTCCAAACTAGACTTAATGTTCTTTTAAATGTTGAATTTTTAAGTTGTTGGTAGAGTCTGAATTTAGATAAATCACTTGCAAATATTTTTTCTTATTTTATAAGCTTTCTTCTCACTTTATTGATTGCTTTCTTTAATGTTCAGAAACTTCTGAGTTTTAAATTATCCCATTTGTTTAGTTTTGACTTTTCTCATGTTGCTTTTGGGGTTTTACACAAGAAGGCATCACCTACACCAATGTTTTGAATCGTTCCACAACATTTTCTGCCAGCAACTTCACAGCCCCAAGTGTGACGTTCAGGTCTTTCATCTATCTGAGTTAATATATACATATGGTGACTGTAGAGATGTAATTTCACTCTACAGACATAAGCCAGGTTTGCCAGCACTGTACTTGAGGACTGCTATCTTGTGAAAGTTCATTGATCTGCACACTTTATGTAATTCCTGCATTTATGTTATTCTTCCATTGACTGGCCCAAGATGACTGGGCCCTTCTGAAGCCAGGAAGTAATCGCTTCATCCGGTCTCTCACATGGGTGGCACAGGACCAGACAGCTGGGCCATGTTTTGCTGCTTTCCCAGGCTGTGTACAGGGAGCTGATTTGGACATGCAGCAGCCAGGACACTAACCAAACCCGCACCTATCAAATGCCTGTATGTGCTGACTTTAACCTGGTATGCCACAATGTTGGCTTTATCATTCTTGCTTAAACAATGTGACAGACATTTTAACAGACCCTTTAGATTGTATTATGTATTATAAGTAATGTAGGAATGATTTAAAGTATATGGGAAGATGTGCTTGGATAGTAGCAAAAACTGTGTCATCATATGTATTCTGATCTAAGGTCTTGGAAGCAGTGTCTTTTGAATGTCAAAGAATGACTATATGAAAAAAGTGTGCACCTTCTCTTTGTCTTGACAATAGGAAATTTACTATATGTTTTGATCCCTGGCTAAAATTGAACAACATTGAAATTTCATTTCAGTATTTTTCACGACTGTCTCTCATTAGGAGACATAATTAAATATAGCAGCTAAGATAATAATTAAATGTCTTCGTGGAGATTTTCAGACTCTTAAACCATAGGTATTATTGAAAATGTACACACATACACATGCCATGGCAACAAGGATCAAAACTCAAGGCTTAATGGCATTGTTGCAAACAGAAACACAGTGCTGAAGTGGCTCCTTGGCTGTCAGTAACACATAAGCAAACACTTAGGTAATAGATATAAAAGTGTAATATATGGGTTACATATGTGGGAAATTCTAGACAATCCCAAAAATGTGCAAGAGCATGGATTGTTGAGGGAGAACAGACCTTGGTGATGTACAATATTGTCAGGGTTGTGTTGCTCTGCTGCAATGTTTGCACCACCTGTCCATGCTGAGGGATTAGGTAGTGTTAGAGTTGTGTGCTTTGGGGTCCAAGATTTTATCTTGTTCTCACAGCAGTATTTGTTCCCTGCTTGTCTCAAGATGGTAACTGTGGAATATCAGAATTCAACTAGCAGGCGGGGCAGAGATTTATGTTGGTGCAGGTGATTTCAAGGGCTGTGAAGTGCATGCTCAAGGTAGTGCCTGCTTAACTGTTGTCATCAACGCCTCCGGCAGAGATGCTAAGTGGCAGGTTCGGAGCATATGAGTGCTGATTTGCAGTAGAGTTTTTGTCTGTGGAAGAGAAATGTCTTTGCACAATGAGAACTGTGACTAGACACCCGAAGGTAGGAATATGCCTAACATCCCCAGTTACAACCAATCACAACTTATCCAGTATCCATGAAGAGAAAGGACATTCTATAGCAACACTGTCCTGGTTGCAGCTGTCATTGTATTAGCAATTTGATCCAATGGCAGCTCCACATGAATGACTTTTACTGCCACATATTCTATTTCATTAGCAAGGACGTAAAATGCAATGACTGGCAAGGCAGATGATGAAATCTGTGGTGAACATTCAGTATTCTTCTATCGACAACAAACATTTTGATCCAAAAAAATTGAACTTACACCCTAGTTCAGCCACTTGCTGTCTTTGTGGTGTTGAGTAATGATTCTGAGCGCCTTGATGCCTAGGTCACTGACTTGCTAAGCAGGCAGAGTCAGTGCAAACAGCCTATGGCACATAGAAGAGAAGCTGTGAGAACCCACTGCTCATTCTCCTCTCACAACTCTGTGCCACAATCAAGGGACATGAGGGCTGCAGGTATGCTCAGGCCCACAAACATGCGTGTTCGCATGGAAGTAAGAAGCAGCAGATGTGAGGTAGGCTGGCTGTCTGCATAAACGGTACTAAGGCACAAGAGAGGATCTTTGTTTCTGCTCCAAAATATCACTCTGCAAGGCCAGGGTCAGCTTTGACAGTATCTTAAAAAATGAACTTGTTTCAGTCATATATTCTGTTTAAATTATGAACATTAAATAGAGATTAAGGAAATTAATGAAACAAATGAACAAAAAAAGCTCTTTTTTTTAGAACTAAAAAAAGTCAAGTACTGAAAAGCATCTGCTAAAACTAGTTGTGGCCAAAAGAATTATAAAATATATTAAAATGTGTAAAAACATAAACATGTTGTTTATATTTATTTATTTATATTTATTAATGTATAAAAAGAACTGTAAAATAAGATTACTTCTTAAGTACATGAAAGTCTTTGAAAAGTACAAATGAAAATCTTGGACATTCAATTTAGTTTGTACTAGGAAAATTATTAATTCAAACTTAAAAAATATTGTGTTTCAGCATCAAAAGCATGAAAAAATGTACATAAACTTAAATATTTTGACTTGGGAGAATGTATTTAAGGTCCACGTGGACTAGTTTGGGATTCCTTGCTTTACCAAGTTGCTCAGTTGACCAGTTATCGTTAAACCAAGATCATCTATAAGGTTTATAATCATGTCTCAGAAAGAGTATATCCTACAACAAAACATCCAGCAGACATTTTGTATAAGTCAATTGTTTAAAAATGAGATGAAGATTATGTAATATACCATTGCAGATTATGTGGAAGTGCCAACCATGAATTTCTGCATAATTTCTAGCTCATTTTAGTGGCATCACTATTTAATCTTTCTTCTGGAGGAAAGGTGACATCCAATCTTTGTTGCTGGATTTCTGCATGGGTTCTCTTTCATTTTGCTGTATACATTTTCAATGAAACATATGAGCACTTTAAACAGCTATATGATGACGGAGCATATTTGGAAAAACGTATGTTTCAGCTAAAATAAAGCAAAACTTTTGTTTTTAAGTTGAAGTTGATCAGAAGCAGAACGGAATCAAAGTCTTACTCTCTTACGAAAGCACCACTGTTGAACTTTTCCTTTAAGTACATTGACCTTTACTCTCCAGCGCCCCACCATTTCATCCTGTCTGATGTTTGAGTCTTCTCCCACATCTCTGAAGAACAACAAGCTGCATTTCTGTCGTGGACTCCTCATACTTTCCCACGCATGTAATATCTACTTTTAGAACAACTCCATTTTTTTTTTTTAGCAAGCAAATATATGAAGACAAAAATACTGTTGAAGTATGCAGAAGTAAGTGACTTCAGTCAAAAGCGTTAGTCAGAATTGATTTCAAACTAGGTCTAAAATTCTGCAACTTTGCCATCATAGTGAACAAAATAAGAGTGACACTGGCAGAAGGAGTATTTCTGCTTTAAAGGCAGACCTTTAAAGCAAAATAATGAGTCAATGTAAAAAGAACAAGTTTTGGGGCCCGGCGCGGTGGCACAGTGGTTAAGGTCCTCGCCTTGCATGCCCCGGATCCCATATGGACGCCGGTTCTATCCCAGCAGCGCCGCTTCCCTTCCAGCTCCCTGTGGCCTGGGAAAGCAGTCGAGGACGGCCCAAAGCTTTGGGACCCTGCACCCGCGTGGGAGACCCTGAAGAGGCTCCTGGCTTTGGATCGGCATAGCATCGGCTGTTGCGCTCACTTGGGGAGTGAATCATCGGACGGAAGATCTTCCTCTCTGTCTCTCTTCTCTGTATATCCGCCTTTCCAATAAAAAAAAATAATAAAAATAAATTTAAAAAAAAGGAACAAGTTTTGACAGCTTTGTTTTATAACTTAAACCAAGAAAAAAAATGAATCATGTTTAAATAAAATTATGGAAAGTATTGTTGCTATTCTCTTATTTGGTATTATCATTGCAATACTAAGTAGAAAGCCATATTTTATTATCCTGAATTTGCTTTAGGTTAAACTCTTTCACGGCTTCTATTTTGTTCACAATTAACAAAGGAATACATTACAGGTTCAGAACAACTCACGTTTTCCTCCTAACTTGTAAATTCAGTTTTTGAATCTTTGTGCTGTTTTGACCACTATAGCCATTATAGAGCACTAAGAATACATAGTTTCATCCAATAAGTTGCTTATTTGCATTAATTTAGGTAGGCAATCTTAAAGGAAAATCTACACTTTTTCAATTAATACTAAATGTTAGGTAGTGTCAGCTGCTGTAAGCTATATAAATGCACAGAGATGTGATCAAGAAGCTTATCTTCTAGTTTAGGAGTGACATATTAATTTGTTCATTTTTCAAATAAAAAGAAATACTTAAAAGTTAAATCAATAGTTCTTTAAATATGGAATAACATGCAATTGGGAAGATGAGAAGAGATGTACCAAGGGGGAGAAACACGTTTTAAAAGCAATCATTTAGTGAACAGTGAAGCAAATAAATGAGTTTCTTTACATAAAGAATTACTAATCTTGGGCCTGGCCGTGTGGCCTAGCCGCTAAAGTCCTCGCCTTGAATGCCCCGGGATCCCATATGGGCGCGGTTCTAATCGCAGGAGCTCCACTTCCCATCCAGCTCCCTGCTTGTGGCCCGGGAAAGCAGTCGAGCACAGTCCAGGGCTTTGGGACCCTGCACCCTCATGGGAGACCTGGAAGAAGTTTCTGGTTCTGTTGTTCTGATGACCTTGGATCCTGCAAAGAAGGATTTGGGCTTCTTTCATCCCATGTGGTAGATCCAAATGGGAGTGGATGACCTCAGGGTTCTTGGCCTCTGAAGGCAGTTCAATTCTCCATTGACCCCTTGAATTTTAATCCCACTTCTCACATTTATTAAATATATGTTGGGAAAATTGTTTATCATAGGTGATTTTCTTTCTTTCTTTCTTTCTTTCTTTCTTTCTTTCTTTCTTTCTTTCTTTCTTTCTTTCTTTCTTTCTTTCTTTCTTTCTTTCTTTCTTCCTTCCTTCCTTCCTTCCTTCCTTCCTTCCTTCCTTCCTTCCTTCCTTCCTTCCTTCCTTTATCTCTCCTTTCCTCCCCTCCTTCCCTTCCTCTCTTCCTCCCTCCCTTCCTTCCTTGTTTCTTCTTTTTAGATTCATACATTCATTTTTCTTAGAAAGTAAGACCTTTTCATCTGCTGGTTCACTTCCCAAATGGCTGCAATGGCTGGAGCTGAGCTGATCAGGAGCCAGGAGCCAGGAGCCAGGAGCCAGGAGCCAGGACTGTCTTCCAGGTCTCTCACATGGGTGCAGGGTCCCAAGGCTTTGGGCCATCCTCCACTGCTTTCCCAGGCCACAAGCAGGGAGCTGGAAGGGAATTGAAGCTTCTGGGACACAAATAGGTGCCCACATGTGATCCCGGTATATGCAAGGTGAAGACCTCAGCCACTAAGCTATTGTGCTGGGGCCTCTTTTTCTTTCTGTTGAGTCTTTTAGACATGGTTTATTGGGACATAAGGACATTTGGTAGACATCCAGATTTGCAGAAAATATGTGTTCGATGATTTTATTATGATTATTTTCCCCAACTTTCAAAATCCTTTTTTTTTTTCTTCCAAAATCAGCACGTTTTGAGCTCCTGTTATTAGCTAGGCACCATGAACGTTCCATAGAGGTAAACAAATGAAAACTCCTGTGCTTCAGGGGCTTTCTGTCTCAGAGGACAGAATGTAGGAACACACAGTGCTGAAAGTACCTGTCAATAGGAAAATCTGAAGAAATAATAAGTTTTTGATTTGGTGCTTTGGGAGATGAACAAGGACTCACAAGGTATAAAGAGGCACAAAGGTCAAATTAAGTAGAGTTAGTTGCCTGGGTAAATACCGACTGTAAAACACCCACAGTGAAGCAAAAGAGTGCAAGACTACTGACGTGCACTGAGCATGGAATGCATGTGGCAGAAGGGAAGCAAGTTGTCAGACCCTAGCCATATGTGCCAAGCTAAAGAGTGAGCTGGAGAATGTAGTCTGAGCTATTTTCAGATCTGGGTTCTGAATAGTTTTGCTTCTGTTATGGCCTCCCCTAACTTCTATTCAGGAATAAAACGGGTGGTAAAGCTTGATCAGATCGGCAGCTATGGCAGCTTCTGGCTTCAAGGAAAAATGAGATGTCTTTAGGTTCAAGATTGGAATAAACCTCAGTCTTTACCAAAAAAGACCAAGCACCACCATGCTAACACTGATGGGGCTGGGTCAATCTCGCCCTCATCGCACTGGGCAGTGTTTGAAATCAGGCCGCCTTTTGCAACTGGAATCTGGTTTGGTCATGGTGGGAGCTTGCTGACTACAGTGCTGCTAATAGTGAGGTCTCCCTGGGGAAAGCCTGGAGACAGTCTGCTTCACGTGTGTTTAAATGGACTCAACTTTCTCTTCCAAATTACCAAGTTTCCATGAAAGACAAAGAATGCTTCTATCCAGAAATGGCAGTTTCTGGAATCAGTGATCATTTCCATTCCAAATTTATGCGCAAACATTACTTTCACTGAAACAAAATCTTGTGTGTATTATCTGCATAAACCCATTCATTGCTTGTAATGCACTATACTTTTTAATATCACTGTCTCTGCAAAAGCAATGGGAGCCCATGTCCTCTCTCTATTTCGTACTCGTTGAACTTATCTGCACAATAAGATGCTGGACTCTATGCTTTGTAGATGCTTGCAAGGAAAAAAATCTCAACTGAATTTGACCTGTGGTAATGCAACAAGATGGAAGAATCCATCATAGAGGGGTGGGAAGCAGGTTTTGGGGAGAGGAGGGGGGAATCCCAGTGCCTGTAAAACTATGTCGCATGATGCAATGTAATAAAAATAAATAAATAAATAAATAAATAAATAAATAAATAAATAAAAGTGTGATTCCAAAAGAACCAAGCCTTTTGTTCATTAGTGACATTTCAAAGTCTCTTTCTTGAGATTTTTAAAAAATCAGAAGTGATAAAGACCATGGACAATAACACATTAATTCTTCTTACCCATTCTCACATTGGGCAAATCTTACTGACATTTCCTTCACCCCTTTTGGACTCCACTGAATGGCGAAACACACACACACACACACACACACACACACACACACACACGACTTCCTAATTAACATTAAACTAGTTTAGTTTAGTTTCCAGTGTAAGCAGTGCAGAAATTTTTCTGTCATGAACCTTTATTGTCTACTGCGTGGTTTGAATAATTTCTGAATACTTTTGTGAAAAATTAACACATTTTTCCAGTGCAGAAACAGAAGGATAAATTAAATGCTTCCTGTACCTACTTACATTCACCATGCGTTACCATGTTAGCTCCTTATTGTCTATCTTAAATCAGGCATGATCGCTAGCTTTGTACCACGATCAAATGAGTAGTGAAGCGGGCGTTCTGCCAGGTAGAAAGGACCTATGCAACACGCACAGGCACACACTGTATATTCACAACTTGCCGTTCAAAGAGCTAAATGGTAATGACTAAAGGCAGTTCAAATAAGCATAGACTAGAGGTGTTGCTTAATTTATTTTCTTGTAATGTATGTATATTTATGTAATTCCAAAAAACCAAGAGGACATGCAAAGTTGTTAATCCTCAACATCTTTTGTATAAACAAGGCACCGCAGCAGAAGAGAGTCAATTCATGGCCTTCTCGGGTGTTCAAATACACGGATTCCTGCCGCATAAATGACTGCAGAGCAATCACACCACTTTTGTCCCTGATTATATTCTGCACATTGCTCATTTATAGAAAAGTAAAATTCGTTCTTGTATTATTTGAAGGAGAGGCATAGGATACCATTTTATATAAATGAGGGCCCTTTATTCTGCTGAACAGAAGCAAAAGTTAAAATGTTCCTCTGATCAACAGCTTCAGAGCTGTTTTGGTTATTTATTTTTCTGAGAGTTAGCTTGGTACATTTTACCTGTGACTTTGCAAGCCCTTTCTGTCTTTATGAGGCCCTCCTTCCCCCTTTAGAGATTCATTTAACAGGGGAACACCACACCCTTGAGCTCCCCTTGGTTTATGAAGCGAGGCTCCAGACAGCCTCACAACACGCCTCAGCCTCCTGAGGAGCGTGCAGTTTAGATGGCACCAATTGCGTGAGATGGCATACAAGACCACATAATACAGGGGATTATAAGAGAACAAAAATTTCTTTGCTTTATTTATAGTATCATTGTGGAAGGCTGAAAAGCTGTAAGTCAGCTTTGCTTGGGTGTGGACTTGCAATAAGTTACTCAAAACTTCGATTGTTCCCTTGACTCTGCCTTGTACAAGCTCCTGGGGATTATTACTTCATAATGTTTGGACAAACATCAATTAGCAGACATCAGAATGTTTCCCTTCGTGCCCCTCTAAGAATGAAGGAAACTCGAAAGACACAATGGGGCTGGGAGCCATCGCACAGAGATGACTGGAGGCCAGGTAGTATACACAACACAGGTGTGCTGTTAGATAGGAGTTGGAAATACCAGGTTTCTTACAGAGCCTGGAGTAATTATTAAACCAGGCCTTTAAAGAATAGCTTATTTGAAACCTGAGAGATTACAAGCACTTTTCCTTTAAACCTAGGAAATTAGTTGTTGAAAATTAGATGAAGCTTGTGATTCTGGCTGTTGAAATTGGAAGCAGCAGAAATTGTATTTGTTTTCATAGTCACTTGAGAACTTTTTAATATTTTTCAGAATTTCTTGGAGAATTTAAGATGGGACCTCTTTCAAACAATATGAATAACAGATATATATTTAACATAAATGTTTCAAAATATTTACATAATGGTTAATGTCCAAGAAAAATATTCCCATAGCTATATTACATTATGGAGTTTTAAAATATATGCTATCGCTTGCCTTTTGGTTTATTCTTGTAGGATGGTTTCTCCCCATACTGCCAATAGTATATGCAGCTGGAGCAGACTTATGGCCAGACTATTGACTTATTGTCACTTTTATAATATTTACAACAGATTCTTGCCCAGCATGAGAGCACAGCAACTCCAATTATCTCTCTGTATGTGTTTATCTGATAACAGTGACTGTATTTACACTGCAAGTCCTCAGAGTTTATTAATGTTATTGAATGCTAAGAATTACTGAAACAACACAAAAGGATAAACTAAAGTAGGTTTATTTTTAGGATTATTTGATGCAACGTCATTAAGGCCTAGTGCCTTGGAAATTTCATTGATAAGCTCCCATAACCAAATCAGACAAATTTAGCATATGCACAAAATTCACTTGATTGGAATGGTATCAAAGCATGCTCATTTTTCTAGATATCATATTAATCAAACTGAAGAACTGCCTTAGATTAATTCCTTTTGTGAGTGATTGTTTTAGCAAACACTGAAATAATATTCTGGGGTCGGCATTTTGAGGTGACAGACTAAGCCTTCGGCTGTGCTATCAGCATCCTGTATTGGCACCAGTTTGTGTCCCAGCTGCTCCCTGCTTATGGCCTGGTAAAGCAGTGGGGAATGAATTGTGTTCCTGTATGCATGCAGGAGAGCTGAAAGAAACTCCTGGCTCCTGGCTTTAGATCAGATCAGATCAGCTCTGGCTGTTGCAGCTATTTGGGGAGTGACCCAGCAGGTGGAGGGTCCAGCACCTTGCTGTCGGGACATTTTCAGTCATTTCACTGGGTGTCTACCCCTGTTCTGTATGCATAGAGACACATTGTTCTCTGTCTCCACCTCTGAACATATCAGCTTCCACTACACTTCCATGATGCATCCCCTTAAATACAGAGCCAGTGTACACAGTTCACAATGGGGAGAAAAATAGTAAACTTTCATCAATGTGAAGTTAATGAACATACAACAAAAATACCAATGTGTCACTAGAGTGGTGAAAACGAGTAATCACCCAAAATGAGTAAATTTGATCTTGTGTCCTTGAACTGTGTAGGCTGACCATCTGAGTTGAGTGAATGAGGCAAATCCCTTTCCTAGGGCTGCTATTGTGTTTTCCCCATGTCCTCTCCATACTTTGACATCCTGAGATGAGGTTCCCACATTTTCTCTTAAGTATGCAATCACAATTATAGGCAATCCCTTTCAAGGTGATCCTCTAAGCCAATTAGCTCCTATAAGCTGTGTAGCAGCAGTCCTATTGCATGACCTAATTTGTGGCCAGTATAATTGATCTTTGAAAAATATGTGTCCAAGTATGAAAGAAATTGTCTTTTGTTTTTGATTGTGCAATACAATGATTCAGCTGGGACGTTGGAATGTCTTACACATTTTGAGTTCCAATATGGATTCCAAAGGAAGGAACTATGCCATTGCAGAGAAAAGGTGAGACTTGAAATGAGATCATTGGCTTTTGATGCCGTTGCTTCCATGTGCATCGTAAGACTGTCAGTCACAGGGAAGATTAATGACAAGGTATGATGTATCCAGTGACATTTTGGTATTCAACAGAAGGCCACTAAAGGAGATCTGTTATAGACAAATGCCACCCTTTTCTTATATTTTAGCTCACTTATTCTGCAATTTTAATTCCATTTTATCTAGAAGTACTGTCTAGCCTCTCCTATTCTAGATATCTGAGTGCATATAGAAGGAGGATACATAATGCTTTAGAAAAGATCAACAAGATATTACACAATCATAACCACTTGTTTGGAAACAGGATTCTTTCTAGACCTCTCACAATTTAATTCTGCCCAAGAGGCAACTGAATTCCTCTTGCATTTAATACTCGATTGCAAGGGTGAGGGATCACATTGATTAGCACAAGCCAGAGAGAGTTTCCTATGCTGCCTTTGGGAGGGAGTCCTGACCTGGTTAAATTTAATCTACTATGGCAAAAATATTTATTAAAGGAGATAGTAGATTTCCAAGGCCTTTTTCTGTCAAGTTGCTTTTATTGGTTGCCTATCACATGGCAGTATCTTTTGGGCACTAAATGAAAAGCATGTGTGACACAGCACAGAAATGTACTTTTGTTCCACGTTACCATGGGTAATGCCTGATGTGAAATATGGTTTTTCTTGAAGTAGAACACACTACTTTAATTATTACATGCAGTTTGGAAACATGAATATTTATACAATTAGAAATTTGGACGTATAGTACAAATTCTTTCTCTTGGACTCTGACATTCATGTTCTCTCTCAATCTGGTCTGTGAGTGCGGAGCAAATACGAGACACTGTGACAGGTTTAGATTCGCTAGTTCTAAGAAAAACAGCTGTAAAGTTGGCCGCATAAAAGAAAATTGTGAGTCCTGAGCTCCTAAGGTGCTTCAGTTGTTTATTTTTGGTGTCTATTTTTACTTGAGGGATGGTGAGCACTTTTGATATTAACAACTTCAGTTCTTCTCAATTCAGTGTGATGAAAATGAAAATACACAAAGCAAGCCAAAAAAAAATAAATCACACAATAGAAATATATGACATGTTAGATGAATTGAATAGCGCATTTAAGATTATACCATCTATACATAATGTTCAAAGAGGACAGTGACATACAGATGTCACTGTGCAACTTGGCAAGAATTTGGAGGAAAAAGTCATGATGGAATCATAGGACCCAAGATCAAACATATTAAGCACTGTTTTGAACTCTGTGTGACTAAACCACAAGTGTCTGGTTCCTAAGTATGGTTTAAGAGTTGCGGCAGAGCGAATAAAAAGAATCATTTTTTTTTTCTTTTTAAAAAAGATTTATTTTTGTTGGAAAGGCAGATTTACAGAGAGAAGGAGAGACAAAGAGAAAAATCTTTCATCTGCTGGTTCACTTTCTAAATGACCTCAACGACTGGAACTGGCCCATCCAAAGCCAGGGTCCAGGAGCCTCCTCTGGGTTTTCTATGTGGGTTTATGGTTGCAAGACCTGGGGCCATCCTCTGCTGCCCTTCCAGGCCACAAGCAGTGAGTTTGATGGGAAATGGAGCAGCCAGGAAAAAACTGGTGCTCATACGATATGTCTAAGCTTGGAGGTGGGGGGTCAACCAGTTGATTCATTGGCCCCTTATTTTTTTCTTCACCAGAACTGTCAATGGCACCAAGGGTTAGAGTCAGGTAAGATGTTCAGAACATTATTTAACTTCTTTCACTTTGAGCTTGGCTCTCCTAATTTTGGTCTTTGTAGGTATCAGCATCGGGAAAAGAAGTGCAGTGCTTAGACAGTTTTGGGGTATTATGGGTAAATTTACTACCTACAATGCTAGAATTGAGTGTGTGCTGGTTCATTTCTGGATCTTTAACTTCTGATCGAATCCTTTCTAATGGACTGGGAACACAGTGGTTAGGACCCCTGCCACCTATATGGGATATCAAGATGGAAATCCTGGTTCCTAGCTTTGGCCTAGCTTGGCCCTGACAATTATCAGTATCTTGGGGGGGTGAACTTATTTTCCTTTTGCCTGAAAGTTTATAAAAAATACATAGATAAATCAAAAATTAAAAAGTGTAGGGCTGGGAGAAAATTTCACACAATGTTTTCTGACGCAGTTCAATACAAACTGACTGCTTTGTGCTATTTCATGGACATGGTATTCTAAGTCTGGAAAGGATCTTACAGGGACATTTCCTTTCTTAGCTCACCTGTGTCCAATGAGAAGTACTACTGCTGATAGGCGTCTTAAAAAGATAGCAAGAGGAACTGAGGTGTGAGACAGTAAGCAACAATATAATCTTAAGAATATCAGTTGCATGAATGTGTATCTCAATATTGTGGATACTGTGATTTATCATCATCAGTACATTTTTGTTTTTTACTTAAGACATTAAAGAAATCTGAGATTTCCTTTGAGGTCCCTTGTCTTAATCAAATGCCATGAAAATATCTCAGGGACAATGAGTTAAAATAATTCTGGAGAGTAAAGAGTAATGGTATAGAAGGATTTTCACCACACTTTGGTGATCAGAGAAAATTTGTATAAGAAGGGCTTTTAAGGAGAGCCAGGAATAAAGGGATATGAAAGACTTAGCACTGCAAAGCGGGAGGCCACTTGCTACATGTGTGAGTAAGATAGATACTCGTGTTTCCTGGGCATGTAGAGGAGTTGCTAACCATTTATGTAAGTTTAATACTTCATCTAACATTTTTTTTTCTGGGAATCAATTAATCCTGATTCCTGTAGGCTTTCATCAAGGAGTTAATTGCCAGCAGCAGCCCACTCATGATCTCAGACAAGGAGCCTAAATAAATCATTTCTGCAGCTCTTACCATAAGGTATAAGATCTACAAGACACAAGACACAAGCTGAATGTCACCCTTCCATGCCTTGTAGGAACTTGAGACAGTTCTGTGTTCTGCAACTTTGGGGATGAGTGTTGCCTCCGGTACTATAACCCCTGGAACACCTCACACTGACTTTTAGGACCCAGAGAGTACTACTTGTCTTTCTCTGCTTCAGGCTGGTTGACTGCCTGTCCACAATCCCCAGTACAATCGACCCTCAATCCGTAAGATTTGGGTAAGGACCACGTAGTGTCATGAAACTCAGGACTGTGACTGTCAGTACTACATTCCTCAGAGTCAGAACACATGCTTTAGCACTTCAGGGAAGAGTCTTAGCCTGCCTTCTAGTGCTCTGCACCCACACCCACAAGTGCAAAATCCTTGACATAACCTGTATTCACTCTTTGGGATTGGAACAAGCCCACCTTAACAGCTCCCAGAGCTAGAACTAGAGCTGTTAGTGCTGTAAGTCACAGACTAACACTATGTGCCCTGTGAAAGATTCTGTCTACGTACTATATCCCGAGTGCCAGAGCTACTAGTGCTGAGCAACAACACATAGGCTTTCCTGGTGGGATAAGGGGACAGCCCTCACTGTGAATGAAAGGTGCAGAAACATGGCTAAAGTTATCTGACTCTCTGAAGAGTGTAGACAAATACCTTTAGTGGCTCACATCCATGTCAAAGCCAAACTACTCCTTCCAAAAGCAACTGAATAGTAGAAAAGTGTGAAAATGAAAGACATGACTAACACGATTGTAAGAACTCACACAGAAGTTACATTTCTGGGCTTGCCTAGAACTGGAGCCGAACAAATGACCTAAGTAACACTTCACAACCTAAACTAAATAAAATGATCTTTTCTAACAACATAAACTGCATGAAAGAATGGTTATGCCAGATGTACACAGGAACACAAGAAATGTGACAAAGCAAGGAATTGTGCCTTCAAAAGATCACAATAGCTTTCCAGAAATGAATCCTGATAAGAAAAAAGAATTAATCCTGATAAGAAATGTTTGAAAAATAATTTAAAGTGATAATAGTCACAAAAGTCTGTTATATGAAAGAGATTACAGATAGACAATTAAATAAGTGAGAAAAATAGGTGACACGAATGCAAAATTCAATGAAGAGGTAGAAATCATTAAAAAAAAAAACTCACAAGTTTTGGAAGTAAAAAGCTCAACAAATGAAATAAAAAATACCATTGAAAGTTTCAATGAAAGAAGAGTGGTGGAAGGATGAATTTTTCGTCTGCAGACAAAACTTTTGAAATGATTCAGTCAGCCAAAACAGAGAAAGAGAGAAAATGATTTAAAGTAAGGAAAAGATCCTACATAACATTTGGGATATCATTAAATGGACAATATCCATATTATAGGTGCATGTGAAAGAGAAGACAAGGAAAAAGGCATTAAAAAGTTAATGACTGTTATTTCAGCTAAAAATTTCCCAAGTGTTGGAAGAAATATAGATCTGTATACAGAAAATTCTAGGGAACCCAAACAGACTCAGCTAAAAATTATCTCATCTTTGTAGACATCCTTATAAGCAAACTGTCCAAAGATGAAAAAAAATCTTAAAATTACTAGCAAATTTGTCAACTTTTACATATAAAGCAAACATCAAACTGACAGTAAATCTCTCAGTAATAATCCTACAGGCCAGAACAAAGTGAATCTATGTTCAAGGTCTTGAAGCAAAAAACAAAACAAAGCAACAAAAATGTCCAACAATATAATAAGGTTATTATATCTAGTGAAATCATCCTTTAGAACTGAAGGACGGGATAGTATTGTGGCAAAAGGGGTTAAGCTGTCATCTATAATGCTGCTTTCCAAATGAGTGTTGGTTGGTGTTCTGGCTGCTTCATTTCTGATCCAGCTCCTTGCTATGTGCCAAGGAAAGCAGAAGAAGATGGCTCTCTCCAGCTGCAGTCAACTGCCTAGGCAAGAGTTACCCTTCTGGGAGAAAAGCAGCCAGTAGCTAGCAGGCCTTCTGGGCCTGCTTAATGCCAAATTTGTGTTAACTATACCAGTGTGCCAGCTTAGTAGCCTACTCTATTTTTTTCTTTGAAACGATATGGGGGAAGTCCTGGATGTACACTCTGGTGCTCTGATGAGGGGCTACAGATTGCCTTGGGAAGGGGATCTGGGGATGTATTGGAGTGGGAGAACTGAGGATTTGTTTGACAAGGGAAGAATGATTTCTGGAGACTTCCATGGGACCCTGACACAGCACTTGCAGGTAGGCAAGGAAGCTAAGATGGAGTTGTCTAGAGGTGGGAAACTGGAGGGCATGTTTGGATCAGGCCAAGGCACATACCATTGTGGAAGACCTGGGCTGGACTAAACAGCATCACCTGCTGGCTGCTGGCATATGCACAAGCTGGACCTGGGAATCATAGTTGACTGACATCAGCCATAGGACCTGTCAACAAGTGTTAGAATAAGGGGTGGGATACATTAGGCTGCAGCACCCATCAGAATGTGAGAGAGCTGGATCTAGGGGCAGATTCTGTAAGGGAATTGTGAGCTTGCCTCTGTGGGAATGCAGCACCTGGTAGTTTAAGTAAAGAGTAAGGGTTACTGACAGGTTGAGCCAGTCTGGACCGCAGAACTCACTTGTTAGGAACTGATCTGACACTCTCAGAAAATGAACTGGGAGGAGGCTTGGCTGGGCCAGGCCTTAGCACCACGAGCAGATGTGCATGAAAGCCAAATGGGGTATAGACTGGACCAGTCTAAGCTGCAGCAAAAGATAGGAAGTACAAAAAAGCAGGACTATGGGTTGGCTTGGTGAGGGTTATTGGGGTCAACTAGGCCATAATACCCACTGTATATGTTAGGAGTTGGACTCAGGTGGGTTGGGTGGGCTGAGCCACAGCACTCATCAGTTCGTGTGAGATATGGAGTTGTTGCAGGATTGATGAGGTGTCTACATCTGTGGGCATATAGCTGTTACAGGTAACAGACCAAACCTGACCATGCACTGGTCGGCATACACGAGAGTCAAGTCTGAGGTCACCCCAGGTGAGGTTCGTTAGGGGACTCTCCAACGAAATCCCTGGAGTTAAAAAACCACAGGCATAGGGAACATGCCTTAGAGAGCATGTGTCAGGACTGGGCCTCCTCAGTTGATGATGCCTGTGCAATGGGGGCATCACAGATGGTCATCTTGTCTAGGCCAGCAGGGGATGTCAACGGCCTCATCAGAGGATGGGAAATAAAACAGTTTGGATGATTCTTCTGGCCAAGCTTTGCAGCATGTTCCTGCATCTGTGGGTGCACTAAGGTGGACTTTTTCATACAATAGGCCATCAAATGACCATCCCCTGCCCTGGGGTGATGTAATTTCACAGCAAGAAAGTGACACCCCCCCACCATCCCATTCCTTCTCTGAGAACACAAGAGAAGAAAAAGAACATTTGTTCCACCTTTCTTTCTCTGTGCCTAACCCTTCCCATCCTAATCAGAGGCCCATACGGATGTGGATCCCTCTCAACCATGTAAGCAATATTTTTTAAAAATTAAAATTTTAAAAATAGAAAATGGCTAAAGAACTTGATTTCATGCCACCCATGTGGGAGATCTGGATAGAATTTTCAGGCTCTTATCTATGGCTTAACAGCCCTGGTGTTTTTGTCCATTTGGGTAGTAAACCTAAAAATAGGAGCTTTCTCTTGCTCTCTTTTAAGTAAATAAAAACTAAATTTTATGGAATAAAAATGAAGAAAAAATAAGTAAAGTGTTCCTCAGGCAGGCAAAAGCAAAGAATTCATCGTCACCAGCGCAATCATACAAAAACCAAAACTGGAATGGAGTTGCATGTTAGGACTATATAGCATGAAAACATATAATAGTATGAGATTTACTAATAGAGCAGAAACATTCAATAACCAATCCATAGAATGTCAAAAATTAGTTCTCATCTGCCAATAAGAAGCCTACCTGGATTAAATTTCCAAACGATGAGCTCTGACTACATGCGCATGACCCAATTATGCACTGCTTCCAAGAAACTCGCGTCAAAGGCCGAGATAGCACAAAGACGGGAGTGAAGGGATAGAAAAGGAACCTTAGATGAGTGGGAGTAGCTGTACTCACGTCACATAAAACTGATTTTAAATGTGAATGTGTAAAAAGAGACCAAAAGGAGCATCACATGCTAACACATGTGAAGAAAAGGAATATTATGAATACATAGAAATTAAACAACATGTTACTGAATGATGATTGGATTATAGAGAGATTAAAAAAATTTCTTGAAGCAAATGAAAATAACACAACATTTCAAAACCTCTGGGATACTGAAAAGTAGTATTAAAAGAAAGGTTTGTAATTATAAATATTTATATTACATCTCAGGTAAACAACCTAATCATCATAAGGACTTAGAAAAACAAGAACAAACTAAACAGTCCCCATAAGACTGCCATTACTTGAATCACAAATGGACAGTTTGGAAATTTTCACTTAATCACCTTCATTTTGATACTATGCTATTGCAACTCACAGAACCCAGTAAGTTACTATGCTTGTAAGTGCAGTTTAATGATATTGAAAGGAGACAAATGAGAACTGGCCAAAGGAAGAGCTAAAGGCACACATTCTAGGCATTCTAGGAAATAGAACATCTGGTTGTTCTCCCCTTGGCATCTGTAGGGCGCTCTCTCTACCTTGCTACTCTGTGAGGCTTTTGGAGGGTTGCTAAGAGATGAATCTCATCTGACTATCAGTGTCTAGAGATTTCTCTCTGTTACCTAGACCTGACTGATCAAGCGGCTAGCCACATCCCAGCCCCCTTTGCTCCAGCAGGTTGGTGGGGGCCGTGTGTTCTAGAGGGTCTGTAGGGAATCGCGGCATTCATGTAAACTACCAAGTATGGCTGAAGTCTATTGTGGGTAACAAAGGCTCTCTTACCCACTGAAATTCAAGCATGAAAAGGTTACTTCTGGAGAACCAGGGGCAGAGGCCAAATTTATTACTGCACAGTGGTTAATATGAGCTTTTAAAAAATATTCCCCTCTTTTAGTTAAGTATCCTAGTGTGACAGTTTATCCTGCTACAAAAGTGCAAAAGTAGAAATTAATCCTAAGTCATGTTTCCTGTAAGCAATTGTAGGAAGTTTGGCTGGCTGCAAAATCAGGAGCAAAATTTCCACAAGATTATCTTTATTGCAACCACCAATTAAAATATATTTATCTTACACATATATTTATTTGTATGATATATATATATTTAAATCAAACATATTAACATGTATTACATATTATTGTATTATGTTGTATTATACTAAATTGTTACTACATATACTATGTGTTCATAAATGGCTTAAATGCTTTAGATCATACACATTGCTAACAATATATTCTGAGAAAAATTTTATATAGTTGTAGGACAAAGTGAGGTTGGCATTTTTACAGGTTCATTATATAAATAGTATTGGCAAACATTTTAAACTCATTTAATGGCAACATATTGTTACATAATAATTGGAGTCATTTCATTCCTTTACAATCTGGCTTTATTAATGTTTGATTGTAGGTGGGTTAGGCACTGTACTACAAATTTTGGGATGTCAATTTTGTTTTTGTCTTTGAGAAATTAGCATTCTATTGCAAAAGTTGATAAGAAAAGTCACAAGACAGTGTGATAAATGTTATAATAAACACTTAAAACTAGAGGAATTAAGTTTGAGAACTTTCATCAATTTCTTGTACGAAAAGTGGCATCCTGCAAACAATTTTGCTATGTATGTTGCATCATATATGTGGTGGTAAGTAGATTGCAACATTAAAATTAATGTTTGCAATGTAAATTGGTATAAACTTCTACTCCATGTGTCAATTAAATAGAAAGAGCTACTGTGTTTAACAGCTTCTTTCAATAAACTATTCAATTAAAAATGTCAAAGTATTTAAAAAACAACTTTTTCTCAACTGACAGTCTTTTGTGTGTGTGTGTGTGTGTGTGTGTGTGTGTTTCCAAGGCAGTTTATCTTGTTAAATTGTTATGGTGCAAATTAGGTGAGTAGCATTCATTGAGCCCTTTCTAAGTTCTACTTAAGAAAGGAAAGGATTCTTACTTCTGGGTTATTCATATGACTTAGAACCTTGTTAATTTGTAATCTTTCTTGTTCTTTTAAGATTTATTTATTTTATTGGAAAGGCAGATGTACAGAGAGGAAGAGAGACAGAAAGGAAAATCTCTGTCTGATGATGATTCACTCCTCAAGTGGCCGCAACGGCTGGTGCTGGGCCGATACGAAGCCAGGAGCCAGGGACTTCTTTCCGGGTCTCCCACGTGGGTGCAGGGTCCCAAGGCTTTGGGCCATCCTCAACTGCCTTCCCAGGCCACAAGCAGGGAGCTGGATGGGAAGTGGAGCTGCCGGGATTAGAACTCATATGGGATCCTGGCGTGTTCAAGGTGAGGACCTTAGCCATTACGTTATCGCACTAGGCCCGTTAATTTGCAGTCTTGTATCATTAGACTTCCCAAGCACAGGAAAAATATTCCAACAAAGTGTTCATTTAAAGATACAAAAGGAACTAGCATTTGACACTTGATTCTGTATAGTCAACCTTTACTATGTTATTTTATCCATTTATCATTTCACGTGCTAAACCTTTAAAATCTCACATCTTAGAAATATCACAAAGACCTTGAAGGAAGATATGCAACATTAAATACACAAATATTATTATATTTTAAGATTTATTTTATTTTTTAGTATTGTTACATAACAGAGATGGATTTATGCCCATGTGGGCCTCTGATTAGGGTGGGGAGGGTCAGGTAAAGAGAAAGGAAGGTGGAACAAATGTTCTTTATTTTTCTCTTGTGTCCTCAGAGAAGGAATGGGACGGGGGGTGTCTGCTCCTTGCTGTCAGACCATATCAGCACCCCGGGACAGGGGATAAACACCACCTTAGAGACACCTGTGTGGAGAAGATCATTCCATGGATATTACTTGAATAGTTTTGGCAGTTCTGAGAAGTTGTTGCTTTCATCACTCTAAGGTTGATAAAATCTTCCTAAAGTCTATTTTATTGAAAAGTCCACCTTAGTGCACCCACAGATGCAGGAACATGCTGCAAAGCTTGGCCAGAAGAATCATCCAAACTGTTTTATTTCCCATCCTCTGATGAGGCCGTTGACATCCCCTGCTGGCCTAGACAAGTTGACCATCTGTGATGCCCCCATTGCACAGGCATCATCAACTGAGGAGGCCCAGTCCTGACACATGCTCTCTAAGGATGTACCACACATCCTCCGATTTTCCCATGCCTGTGGTTTTTTTAACTCCAGGGATTTAGCTGGAGAGCTCCCCAAGCAACCTTGGCTGATGTTATCACATGATCCAATGCCATTCTGAAGATTGATGATGTATCTTTCATCGTTTATCTGGACAAAAAGCATCACTGAAGATTTGATGATTTATCTCCATTTTTCGAATTCAGTTTCATGGTACTGTTGTTGAGACTGTCTAAGAGCTGGACCTATTTTATCTGAGATTGGGGTAATCTTTGTTGGAGCCTCAGACTGTGAGGCATTGAGGGTCTGAAGGTGTATTGCAGCATCCAGAATTGTAGAAGAGCATCACATTAAGGATTACCAACAGCACCCAAACACAGCTGATAATCAGCAGCAACTTGGACCCATGATGTAGGTGGAAGCCATAGGGAATGTCTTTAGGTATGTGCACAGTATGCGTGGAACCTCCCACATGCTTGATCCTGTGGCACATGTCTGCATCAGTGGGCATGGTGACAGTTTATCACCTATTCCAGGTGAGACACCTGCAAGTGGACATGGGGATGCTTCCTCATTCTAACCTTTGGGGGCTTGTTGGCTTTCTTTTTGGGAGACTGTATCTCAGCCAGGTAGGTGCTTTCCGTTTTGGTCAGTTTCTCTTCAGATAACAGAAGCAGTTCTCTATCCCACTCCAGAAGCTTTTGTCAGTGAAGGTTTTCCATTAACCCCCAGGGATTTTGGTATTGCAGCTTGGTGGATACCTTGAATCTGCTCTTGTGAGCCACATGAGATGTAGCGGTTGTGTAGAAGTAGTTGTGATAAGGCTCGTAATGGGTGAGCACTTAGACCCTGATCATGTTAGCATTCACTCTCCTGGCTTGCCTTATACATGGTCTGAATCTCTGATCATGGTAATTTTTGGAGCCAGAGGGTTGGTAAGGGTGATGGTGTAGAGAATGATGCAGTTCTGGCTTCCTCCCACCGCTTTCTTTTATGAATGGAAGATGATGCAGCGAAAAAATATTGCTATTCCATGAAGTCCTGCAGGAAGGGAAGATCATGAGGAAGAAGTCATAGAACTAGTCCACACTGAAGTTGAAGACTTCAGTCATGTATTGCTTGCCACTTCAGTTCTCACAGAAGGCCTATAGCTCTGCTTCCTCATTTATGTCAGAAGACTTGCTGAACTCCATGGGCATGTCTTCTTTGTCATTGAAGTCCCATAATGAAGAGCTTATAGATGCAAGGGTATCCATCTTCTCCCCTACGGTGTTGTCAATGGCAAGCTCCTTCTCCAGTGACCCATCACCCTCCAGCACCTTCTCCCCCAAGGGCAAAGCCATCGAACAAGATGGGGCTTCGCTGCTCCCTGTGGCTGTTAGAGTGCTGTTGGTGATGGATTTGCTGGACAGCTGAGAACATGCGTCTGGGTTGGTGTCTACTCTGCTTTTGAATGAACTGCCATTCCCTTCGTTCTCTTCCACAGGATCTCCTTGTAGTAATCCATTGTGTTGAAGTCATCATTGGGGACATGTAGTCCTCATTATCACTGGTCAGGTCCAACTTATTCTGTAGCACTGTTGAACAAAGTTTCAGAGCTCTTTGGGGAAACAGAAACTTTACAATAAGAGCATTCTTCCAGAGCCAGAACACCATCATGTGCATCCTATCCTATTTAGAGATACATTAATATTTCTAAATGATGTGCTTTCTGAATCAGCGCCAACCTTCGAGGCATTGAAAGTGAGGCAAGTTGGTTTTTCTTTAGCCATGTAGCAGACATGTTTCAAACAAACTGTTAGCAGGGTTTTCTGCTGGAAGATGTTACTCTAGAGGTAAATCCAATTTTCAGAGAGGTAGAATCGGCCTGAAGTAGATGTGTGTTTGGAGTGCGCATGAGTAATTAACAATGAAGCACTCTGTGTCTGGAAGTTGCTTAAAGAACTTTCTGATATCTTCATTTCTCTGCTTGTATGTGGGACTTAACACATTATGCCACTCTTTTCTTGAAATTCTTGAAATTTCTTGAAATCATTGCTCCTGCTGTGGTGCAACTGGGGGGAGCAGCTCTTTGGCATACCCTGCTCTGGGTGGATGGGGACTTGTCTGGCAAGTGTTATGAGCCCAACAACACCATGGTTTCTCTGTCCTGTTCCTCAGGGTTGACAAGACAGACTGCTTTTGTAGAACAGGGGAGCAAGCTGGTATGCTGCAGTTTGTAACTGGCAGTGCTTGCATCCTGCACTTGAGGGCTCAGGAACCTGCTTGCATCCTCCTCACGGTTGCTCTGCATGAATTGTGTAATTCTCCTATAAGGTAGGTATTTATTTTATAAATCTTTTGGATAAAACCTTTAAAATACATGCTTCCTGAATTCCAAATATTAAGATTAAATTATGGCAAAAAGTAGCATAGCTTCATGAGTTCTGATGGTAAGGTATCATGTTGTTTAACAAGCCCATGTACTGGATATATACAACTGGAATATTGGCTAATTACTGTTATGCAAGGGACTATTTTAGTTTTTATATGTAGTTCTTAACCAGAAGATAGTTCAGAAATGCAAACTTACGTTAGGTGCTTGGCAAAGTAATTAAGACTCCACTTGGGATGCCTGCCATCTTTACCAGAGTGCCTGTTTTTGAGTCCTAATTGTGTTTCTAATTCCAACTTGTTTCCAGTGTGTACTATGGGAAGCAGCAAGGAGTGGCTTAACTAGTTGGGTCCCTGCCATGCATGTTAATCTCATTCCAAATTTCATTTATTCTTTCATGAACCAAACACATAGGTTAACACGTTTAGGTTGATTTCCCTTCTGTATATGTTTGCATCCTCCTGAGATCTTAAGGAACACGAATGATGGTGCCATTGATTTTGTACAGCTCCACACAGTGCCTGTGACTAATGGCCACTCATTAAGTTAATCAGTCTCCACCACAGGAAATATTGACTCTTAAAATTTGGCTCACAATTTTATTTCCAGTCTAAAATCATGTTCTCTACAGTCTTATATTGGGATTAAAACTAATTTTTCATTCTTATATTATCAGGTGTATTTTGCTGGAGTTGCTTGGTTCATCAAAATTAAAAAACTTGAAGGGCAAATTCATGTTTTCTGTGGTGTATGGATTTGCAACATGAAACTAGCTGGCTAGAGGCTTATTACATAAATCCGTAGTGGAAAGATCAAAAGTAAAAGTATGCCCTGGGTGAAGATAACCAGGTAGCATTTATCTTTGACATCCTCCTGACCGTGGAGAGTCAGTCTGTACTTCTCCACAGTGTACAAATACTTGTAACCAAGAGACATTCCATCGGAGTTTCTAGTTTTTGGGTTTAAGGAATTCTTTGCCTCTGTGAAGCCAGTTTCTAGAATTTTGTTTTACTTTTCCATCTTATATCTTAATCATAACCACAGTCCAGTACAAATAATCTATTCCTTCAAAACTTCCATTCATTCATACATTTTATCCTTGTTGACCTTGGCTTACACAATTTGGATGGAAGGAATCACCAAAGAGAAGAGGGATGTTTGTACTTGGATTCTACTTTTTGAAAGTTTTAACTGAGACATGAGCCAAAGGGAACATGGAATTAGTATTCGCCTACTTTGGGAAAACCACTGGTTTGAAATACAAAGGAATTTTACTGTATGATAGCTTGCGTCAAGAAATTTTACGTTTTATCTTAAAGTTAAATGAATATTTGGGCAGTGGAAAATTACTGTTTTCTAAAGCCTCATGAAATGTTAGTATTAAAATAATTTTAAACAATTCACTTCATCTCACATATCATTGCAAACTTTCTGTGCCAAGATTAACTGAAAACTTTGGCCCAAGATAATGGATTTGGGCCAAGTTTAAGGCAAACTTTGGTGTTTCTTTACTTCAGGTGGAAAGTACGTAAAACACGATGGATTCCTGCTCTACAACTAGCTAAAACTCAATAACTTGGCTATGATTTCCTGTGAGAGTTTACACATTTTCCCCCGCTGTAAAATGTGAACCTAGGTCAGAAGACATATTCCGAAGCTTGAATTTCATCAAGAAAAATATTTGTGAATTAAAGATGAAAATTTGACAGAAACTTAGTGGCTGGGAACTTCAAATCACTGTGTAATCAATTCAGAATTTTTGGTAGGGGTGATCATTTCATGAAGTTTTCTTTCGGTTTTAAGACATTCTCATAGTTCTGCTTATAGAACTCTGTAGGAACAATTGCTTTTATACTATGTTCTAATTTTTTTTGGTGGGCTCTCTAGACTAATTTTTTCCTTTGTTTTTAATGTCATGATTCTTCGACTGGAGTCATTCTTCTGCCTATTTTCAGAGTCCTTCTTTCATGGCAATCTTAGCGAATTTTCTTTTCAGGGTTGAATCTGAGGGTGCAATAAATGAATCCAGACAGTAATATCTATTCTGCTTTCTGTTAACCCTGTGTTGAACAGTATCTCTGGACAGGATCGCTCTGCAGTAGGCCTTCACTTCAGGATGACCACTGTATTTTCCATGGAAACACCACCTGTTATGATCGGGATATAAGTATGATGCTGAAAGTCCCTCAGAAGTTTGTATAAGAAAAACTTGGTCACCTAGGAGGAACTCTTAGCAGGGCATGAAACTTTCAGGAGGTGAGGCTAGTGGGAGTAACTTACATCACTGGGACTGTGGTCTCAGAAGCGAAGTCTCATGAAAGGGTTGTCATAAAAATCTGAGATGCGCTCAGCCTCTCTTTCTCTCTCTTTTCCCCTCCTCTCTCTCTTCTTCCTGGCTTACCATGTAATCCTTCTTCTGTAAGTGCTCTGTCATTTCCATCTGCTTCTCCCACCAGATACTTGGCCAAAGAGGACCATGTTTTGGACTTCAATCTCCTAAACTGCAACAAAGTAGATGAACTCATTTCTGTGCTACAGGTGTTTTAGTGTAGTGAAGGTTTATCAATATACTTCCTAGGAAGTGATAAGGTGGCCTCTTCTCCTTCTTTACTAGATGACACAATATACAGCTCAAGTAGTTTCTTGGCTATTCTTCCCAGGAGTTCTGTTGAACCATTATGCAAATAAAACTTCTAGTGGTCTGCCTCTATTTTTGTCTTACATCTAAAGATCTTCCATCTGTGACTTTCCCCTTATTTTCTTTTATCATTTTCTTTTTCCCCAAGAATAATCTTTTTGCCTCAGAACAACATGTCTTTATTGTGAAGAAGGGCCGAAGGGAACTGATACTATCATGTCTCCTGTTATGATGCATGTTTGCTCCCTTCGTGTATTCCTCTGTCTTCTTTCTCAGTGCTGTTTTACATATCTTTAGTCATATTTGACAGTTATTATTAATTTGTTAATTCATACAACAAATATTTACAAATATTTAACATGTGCTTAACACTATAAAAAATTCCAAATACTTCCTTCCCACCAAAAGCAAAACCACACAAAGAAAAAATCAGACGCCCTTCTTTTTTTGGATTCTAGCATGCTAGGAACACCACAGCTTTGCACATTTGCTCATCTCTGGGGCTGCCTCCTTGTGCATTCACAGACTTCTAATTGGTGTCTCCTAAACTAGAACCTGCCATGTCAAAGTTGCCCATAATCCACGAGGTGCTTTCCTAAGTAAACTTGTTCTGAATTTTGTAATGTACTTGTTGAACTATTTAAAAAATATTAATCTGTTTGAAAATTCTGATGGCTAAGTAATAACAAAACACAAAAATATGTAAGGCTATGATATTTGTGTCAGAAAACCGGCAAAATATCTAAGCTAAAATTATTATTACTGTGCATATCTGGTTATTTTGTATTGATCATCTGTCAATGTTTGGATAATAACATTAAACGTATTACAAACTATGATGTATCTATTTAAAGACTTTTCTTGTTTTCAGTTTTTCTTGTCTTGCACTTAGCAACTACCAAGGTAATAATCAAGGTGTGTGTGTGTGTGTGTGTGGCTTTTTTCTTTATTCCAAGGTAATTGTGTTTTTAACAATGATGCCAATGTTTTTCCTAATTTGTTTTAGAGATACAGACAGAGTTCCCATCTGGTGATTCATTTTCCAAATGTCCACAACTATTGCACAAGGGGACTCCAAAGTCAGGAAGCTGGGGCTCAAACCACGTTTCCCACATGGTGGCAGAAACCCAATTTTTTCAGGCATCATCACAGCCTCCCAGGGCCTACATTAGCAGAAAATTGGAGTCAGGAACCTGAACCAAAGGTCAATATCTTAAAGGTGTTTTAAACGGCTACACCAATCACACACGCTAGACAGCATTTCTTGTCGCTATCTTTCTTAAACTTTTGTTATTTGACTTCCAATTTGGAGAATGCTAGAGGCTACCATTAGCCAGAACTGTAATACTGTCCTCAATTCAGTGTTTCATTCAAAATTTTATACATTGTGCTCAATCAATGTAATTTTGTTATAAAATACCAACACAGAAAAATTATGTAGTACTTTAGTTTCTTTTATAAAGTGTTATCAATAACACAGATCCTTTTTTTACTAAGTGTTAAACCAATGTCACCATGGAAAATATTTTGAAATATTTTTTTTTCTTTTTATAAAGTGCTATCAATAATATAGGTTTTAAAAAGCTATGTGTTAAAGCAACATCTATATCCATATGGTAATGTGGACAATCAGTATCATTGGTTATAATATAACTTCTAGTGCATCAAATTTTAAGAAAAAAATTGAAGTAGTTAATAATATTGCAAGTTGTTCCTCAGCTTCCATGCACATCTATTACAAATATGCTAATTTATTAAAATATAAAAATTCCTGGAAAATTATGAACTTTGCAATAGCGTTCCTGTATACAGGCCTCTACATAGAGAGAAGAAGCACATTGTGAGGATCTCTTATTTGTGATTTTTTTAGCCCCCATATATGCCTAATGCAATAAATTCTGGATTATAAAGTCTCAAAATTATTTGAAAAATATGTAGTAACTGAACTAACTAAATGGAAGAAAAACACAAGTAACTTTAATTTTATAAAGAGATTTATTGGGCCCGGCGCGGTGGCGCAGTGGTTAAGGTCCTCGCCTTACACTCCCAGGTTCCCATATGGGTGCCGGTTCTAATCCCGGTGGCCCCGCTTCCCATCCAGCTCCCTGCCTGTGGCCTGGGAAAGCAATCGAGGACGGCCCAAAGCTTTGGGACCCTGCACCCGCGTGGGAGACCCAGAAGAGGCTCCTGGCTTTGGATCGGTATCGTATCGGCCATTGAGCTCACTTGGGGAGTGAATCATTGGAGGAAAGATCTTCCTCTCTGTCTCTCCTCTCTGTATATCTGCCTTTCCAATAAAAATAAAAAAAAGAGAGAGATTTATTTACTTTAATTGGGAAGGCAGATATAAAGGAAAAAGGATGGACTGAGAGAAGGATCTTCTGTCTGCTGGTTCAGTCCCCAAGTGGCTAGAATGGTTGCAGCTGATTTAAACTGAAGCCAGGAGCTAGGATCTTGCTTTTGGTCTTCCATGTGGGTGCAGGGTCCCAAGGCTTTGGACTGTCCTCTACTGCTTCCCAGGTCACAAGCAAGTTGCTGGATGGGATGTATAGCAGCCAGGACACTAATTGGAACCCATATTGGATCCTGGCACATACAAGGTGAGGATTCTTCAGCCACTAGGCTATTGCATCAGGCCTGTAACTTTAATTCTTGCTTTTAGTCTTTATTTTTAAATATTGGGGATAAATTATATGTACTTGCTATAGGTAATTAACACTGCCATCAGTAGACCAAACTCTGAGAACGGGTGATTCATAGAATAACTGTGAGTGAACTGCAATGTGTGGCAGAGGAGTAACGGAAAGAAGAGATAGAAGCAGTTCAGTTTGAGATGAAACAGGGAAATACTGGACAGGCAATTAATAGAGACACTGCATAAGGTTTGTGCATCCCAACCCATAGTGCCTGGTTTGAGTCTTTGCTTCACTCTCAATTCTAGTTCCTTGCTTACGTACCCTCTGGAAGATAGCAGATTATAAAGCAAGTATTTGTGTCCCTGCTACCCAAGTGGGAGACCTGGATTGCATTCTGGAGTTCTGTTGTTAGTCAAGACAAGCCCTGGCTGTTGAGAGAATTTGGGGACGATCTCTGTCTTTTTGTCTCTCTTTGGTTTTCAAAGAAAATATTTATTTACTCAATAGACAGAGTGACATAGACAGAAGGAATAGTGGGAGGAGACAGAGAGAGAGAGAGAGAGAGAAAATCTTCACCAACTGGTCCACATCTTAAATGGCCACATCAACAAGGTCTGAGCCAGGCTGAAGTCATCATAGCCAGGAACTGCAATCTGGTGGTAAGAACCCAAACATCTGCCTTCTCACTGCACAAGCAGAAAAACGAATTAGAAACAGCATTGCCAGGGCTCCCAGAGGGGATGCTGTTGTGAGAAGCAGTGGCTTAAGCAACCTACATAATTAAGGCTGTTCCCTGTTCCACATTTTCTTTATCCATTCAACAGTGGATGGGCATTTCCTGGCCATTGTGAATACTGTTGCAGTACTTATATCTGTTTGATTAACTGATTTTGCTTTCTTGGGTGCAAATTCAGAAATGGGATTTCTGGATTCTTATGGTAGATCCTAACTTTATTGTTTCAAGGAAACTTTCCCACAAAGACTTGGTTAAATTATATTTCCACCAGTATTGTGCAAGGGATCCTTTATCTCCTCCAAACCAGCATTTGTTACCTTTTGTCTTATTGTAAATAGTCAAACTAACAGAAATAAAGTGATGTCCCATTGTGATTTGGGTCTGCACTTTTCTGATGATTATTTATGTTGAGTGTTTTCTCATTTACCTATTGCCCATATCTCTTCCTATGAGATATGTCCAATGAGCTACAGTCCATTATAAAACTGCATTATATGTGATCTTGCTATTAACTTTTTGAGTCCTTATATACTCTGGTTATTATCCCTTGTCAAATATAGAGTTTGAAAATATCTCCTCCCATTCTGTTGATTGATTTCTTTGCTATGTAGAAGATCTTCGGCTCCATGAAATCCCTTTTGCTTTTATCTCCTATGTTTTGTCATCTGACTCAAGAAATCCTTGCCAATTCGAATATTCTATAATTTTCTCTATTTTTGCTAATAGTTTTAATTTCAAGCTCTTAAAAAAGAGATGTTTAATCCATTTGCGATTTATTTTTGTGCATGTTTGAATTATATGATCATTTTTAAAATCATGAGGCATTAAATATTCCACCATCATTGTGTTGGAGTCATTCTCTCTATATTCCCATTGATATTTGCATGATATATTTTGGAACTTACGGGGCAGGCACATAAATATTTACAATTACTATATATCCTTTTTGAACTCATTATTATAATATGATGACCTCCCATCATCATATTTTTAATTTGCTGGAAAAGGTAAGCTTCACAGATAGAAGGAGAAACAGAGAGAAAGATTTTCTATCAACTTGCTTGCTTAAGAAATGGTGACAATGACTAAAGCTGAGCTGATCTGAAGCCAGAAGCTAGAAACCTCTTTTCAAGCTTCCCATTTGTTTGTAGAATCCCAAGGAAGTGAGCAATCCTTCACTGCTTTCCCAGGCCACAAGCAGGGTTTTGGATTGGAAATGTAACAGCTAGGACTTGAATCGGTGCCGATATGGGATGCTGGCACTTGCAGGTGGAGAATTATTAGCCACTTGAGCCATTGTGACAGCACTTATTTTAACTTTTTCAAAATTGATTTTACTAGATGTATGGCTACTCTTGCTTTTGCTTTCCCTAGGTTCATTTATATGAAACATCTTATTATTCCTTCTTAGAGCTAAAGCTAGTTTTATGTAGCAAGTACATAGTTGGGTCTTGTGTTCTTACGCATTCTGTCACTTCATGTCTTTTACTTTGGAAGTTAGATCAATTTAAATTTATGCACTTTATAGGTATGGTTTTTTATTTTAAAGATTTATTTTTATTATTTTTTATTGGAAAGGCGGATATACAGAGAGGAGAGACAGAGAGGAAGATCTTCCCTCCATTGATTCACTCCTCAAGTGAGCTCAACGGCCGATGCTATGCCGATCCCAAGCCAGGAGCCTCTTCTAGGTCTCCCACGCGGGTGCAGGGTCAAGGCTTTGGGCCATCCTCGACTGCTTTCCCAGGCCACAGGCAGGGAGCTGGATGGGAAGCGGGGCTGCTGGGATAGAACCGGCGCCCATATGGGATCCTGGGAGTGTAAGGCGAGGACCTTAACCACTGCGCCACCGCGCTGGGCCCTATAGGTATGGTTTTATTAGGACATTTTGAAAATTGCTTTCTAGTTTTCTTATTCTTCTTCTCTTTCCTTATCTATCTCACCATTTTATTTTCCGATTAAGTGATTTTTTTTTAGTGTGTTTAAATTCCTTGCTTATTGTGTTTCGTATGTCTACTCTGAGTATTGTGATTATCTTGTGGCTTACAGAAAACCCTTTGCCTATTAAAAACTATCACAAAATGGTAACAATTTGACATGTTTTTTAAAAATGAGAAAAAATGGACAGATTTCTGCTTTATTTTTAAAAAATGACTTCTGTCTCTGTCAAGTCTGTTGGCTAGAGTACTGAAAGTAATTCCCTGTGATCTTGATGTTTTTGGAGTTTCCTGAAGACAGCAATTTCAAAACCATCTGGCATTTGAAAAATTAAATTCCTAGATGTTGGATTTCTCGTACCTTACTTAGTTTGTTGAATGAGATCATGGTCCCTGAAAGTTACTGGTGCCTGTTGGTGAATGGCGTTATCTGTGTATTAAAGGATTATTGTAACCTGCTTTGTTTGTGGTTTTCTTTCCACAAATTCAAGAACAGTAGTTTCTTTTTTCTCTGAACCTGTAAACACTTCTGCTATTTCTACACTAGTTAGTAGTTTAAGTTGATGTTTCCTACTGGTCTATTATTAGTGTGCTTTTATTGTTTCAGTACAGAAATATATGCTGGGTTTATATTTGTTCCAAATCCTCAGTTGGTGTATTGTCTAAGTTGAAATGAAGAAGCACCTAAAAGAAGGAGTAACCTATCTATACAAATGCTCCCTGGGACTGGGGCAGAAAAAATTCCTAGTCTTGTGGCTGTCAGTCTTGTGGCTGCCTAGTCTTTGCTGGATCACACCCGGGGTTCACGGACCACTGAATCCTGCATGTCCTGAGGATAGGACTAAAACCCTCATTATTGTGTGTGTCAGGGACCCTGACAGCCCAAGACTGCCTCTGCCAGCGTTGGACACTGGGTGAAATATAAAGTTGATAAACTGTGGACATGAGTTATATTTGACACTTCTTTGCACTACTTTGGACTGAGAGATGCAGACAATTCTTTCCCTCCTACTTTCTTAAATGTAACTTTTCTTATTACTAAAGCCAGGCACTATGATCTCTCAGCTGGTTTTTATAGCTCTTGTGACAGTGACTTGTGCAAGAATAGCTGTTCCTTTTGGCATCTCAGTAGTGAGCTGTTTCTTGGAGCATCTTCCTCAGCCTCACCCCCGTTCCTTCCCTATGAGATAGTACATATAAGACATTGGGATGGTTATTTGCTAGAAAAACCAGCGATGGAACCCAGATACTTCTGATTGCACAATTTGCTCTTAGTCACCCAAAACATGTGAAGCTATAGGATAGAATTTTCTTTTTCCTTCAAACAAGGTAAAATAAATAGGAACAGAGAGCAACACTCTGGAAAAAACAAAAGACTTGTAAGTGAAGGAATCTTAGTAGAATTGGTTTAAACAAATAATGGCTTTTAATGGAAGAATAGATAGGAAATAATTTTATAATCACAATTAGAGAAAGAAAATCTTTCCTGGCATTGGAAACTAAACCACTGGCATCAAGTTCTTTCTCTGGTTCTTACTATTGCTTTTCTCTAGGTGTCAAGTTTATTTTTTTTGCCCTTCCTATAGCTTTATCTATGCAACAAACACTGAGATAACAAAAAAATTCAACATTTTATATTCAGTGATTTCAGATAGTGTATTGACACTAGAGCTTCAATCCAAAAATCTGGAGCTAGATACTAGCTATTCCTTTCTTGGTCCAATAGCAAATCATAGTTAGGATGCTTTTTTTTTCTGTGTGATTGAGAAAATCTGAATTATTTTTTACTGCTTGTTTTTCTTAAGTAACAGGGAGTCTGGAGAGAGAAGACCTCAAAGTTGGTTCAGTGCTAAATCATGTGAAAGAGAAAATATCTAGGATTCTTTTAGGGTTCTCTCATAATGGAATGATGATGACCACTGCTGCTATAATAATCACATCCTTATGGCAGCATCTGAAACAGGAGAAAAAGAGACAGAAAAGAGACTTATTTGTATGCACCATTATCTTCTCTCAGCAAGAAAACAACTACATTTGTTTTTTGGGGGACATGAGCACAGCATAATTTGGGGCTCCTCCTTTCAATTCATTTTTTATTTATTTGCTTGCTTTTATTTTTGTGATAGGTAGATCATGAGCTTCTGTTACTGGTTCTGGCTTCCTCTCTGGGTGCCCACCAAGAGTGGGTCTGGGCCAAGTCAAAGCCAGAAGCTGGGAATCCCATGGTTGGCAGGGGCCCAGTGACTTGGGTTATCACCTGCTGCTCTCCAGGGTGTGCATTAGCAGGAAACTGGACTGAGATTCTGTGATGTAGCTCCGTGATATGGGGTCTGGGCATCCCATTGGCATCTTAACTGCTAGTCACATGCCTATAAATTTTGAGAGTCTCTTTAAGTTAAACAGAAACATAAAAAGATAAAATATATTAGGCCCTGTGCTCTGGCCCTAGATTATCGTGAGTGTGGGTTCCTTGATTCCCCCTAGTAAATCAAGCCTCTGCTGCATTTCCCCTGTTTGTCTCAGTGATTGAACTGAGTCACAGGAAGTCCAGTGACTCAAGGGGCTTTGGAAGGCAAGTATTTAGACCTTTCACTAGCTAATGTGAAAATAAGTTTGAAAGATTAGAGTTGAAGTGAAGAAGCATAGCTTTTGAGTGAGGAACAGTTTTTTCCTCAGTTATTTATACCTATGAACAAGTTATACATAGCCAGAGGTATAGAATCATGCTGGAGCTGTGATGGTCTTAACAATGTGGGTGAGTGTACTGAGCTGAAGTGTCCCTCCTCCCTTTGCCTATTTGTGTCCATCCATGAGCTCATAATGTGGCTGAATTTTAAAACAGTATCTTTGCAAATGCAATTAATTAACAGTCTTAAGATGAATCATAAAGGTAAACCCAAGGATTGGTTTCTTTATGAGGAGGAAAGAACACCCGGAAAAGAAGGCCAGCTGAGGAAGACAACAATCAATGAAGTTGTGCTGATGCAAGCCAAAGAATGTCAAGGGCTGCCAGAAGCTGGAGGGCGCCATGCAGGTTTCTGCCAATAACCCAAGTCTTGGCTTCTAGCATCCAGGACTGTGAGAGAATTAGTTTGCCAAAATGTTACTCTGGTTTAGGTGATTTGCAATGGCAGCCCTAGGAAATGAAAACAATGGGAGGTGGGCAGTTTTCAGCAGGGATGCGGTGCTAGGAGAATACCAAAAGTGACCACTGTAGAATTTATGAAAGAATTTTACTGAAAGGATTTATTGAGGGCAAGAGCCAAGCTGGAATATTGCCCTGATGTTATGACAAGGCATGAGAATTTCAAAGAACTTAACTGAATCTCTCAATGCAGGAAGAATCAATGATGCAAAATCCAGAAAGAGAAAGCAATAATAAGACTGGTAGATAAATAACTTTTCTTCCACTTAGACAAATTCCAAAGTGTTTCCATTACTTTCCTGACTGTGTCCATCGATGTCCTACATTGGAAACTCCAATGTCAACTTATTGTTCTTGACTCCTTCATTGTAACCCTCTCCCCTCCATTTGTGAAACTGACATGGAAGGCATATTCCCACTTTGAGTTCATCATGTCATTGGGGTGTGTGTGTGTGTGTGTGTGTGTGTGTGTGTGTGTGTGTGTGTGTGTGAGTAAAGGGATTGGTTTATAATTTTCCACTATTTTTGTTTTCTTTTCATGGTAGATTATTTCTGAGACTATTAACAAAACACTTAAGTAAAAATAACAGCATGCTGTGTATATCTTGTAGCATGTAAGTATAAGAAGAATAGGAGACAATAACGGTAAATTTGCATTTATATCTCTTCTATTAAACACATCAATTAAAACATCTGTTTTATTTTGAGATAATGAAATGTTCTGTATACATTCATTTTGTTATTTATTTATTTAAAAAGCTTAATTTCTTTATTTGGAGTGCAGTTACAGAAAGCGGGAAGGGAGAGAACAGATAGCTCTATCCATTGGTTTACTTCCCAAATGGCTGCAACAGACAGAGCTGGCCTGGTCTGGGCCAGGACATTATTGTGAGTCTTATGTGTGGGTGCAGCGGCCCAAGGACTTGGACAGCTCTTCCCAGCTTTCCCAGAAACATTAGCAGGGAACTGAAATGGAAGTGGAACAGCTGGGAATTGAACTGGCATCCACATGGGTTGCTGACACAGCAGACAAAGGCTTGACCAACAAGCCATTGCATGTTCATCTTAGATAAAATGGAAATGGCCTTCTCCAAAATACCGAAATTTAGAACTTCATATTGTCTACATATAAACACACAAAACTTATGGCACTTCTGTAGATTCTTTTTTTCAACTTTATTTTATTTGATAGATAGCAAACAAGAGAGCAATTGCTCACACCTACTGATCTTCTCTCCTAGTGTCTGCAATGGCTAAGCCTGGCTTGACCTGAGGCTGGCTTTGTCTGAGGCTCAGTTCAGATCTTGTACATGTGTGGCAGGGATCCAGCAACATCACCATTGCTTTCTATAGTGCACAATAGCAGGGAGTTAGAGTTGGAATAAGAACTAGTACATAAACCCAGGCACATCTATTGGGATGGCAATGTCTTAATAAGTGTCTTCACCATGACATTTAACACCTGCCCAATTTTTCTTATACAGCGGGTGCTTTCCTGGGTGACACAGGGTCAACAGCATTTATCTATGATTGTTCTACCCTATCTTGTGGCATCCTGGAGGTGCTTTCTTAAAAGTCCTGTCAATTACATTGCCAAACCATTGCTTGCTTTTCTTTTCTTTTCTTTTCTTTTCTTTTCTTTTCTTTTCTTTTCTTTTCTTTTCTTTTCTTTTCTTTTCTTTTCTTTCTTCCTTTCTTTTTCTTTCTTTCTTTCTTCCTTTCTTTTTCTTTCTTTCTTTCCTTTTTTTTTTTGCCATGAGCTACCTATCTCTGCTTCTACTAGCTGTCAACACTCTTGACTCCTTAATGCACTATTTCTAGTCTATGGTAATCCAGGATCCAAATAACACCAACTGTTAAAACTGACCTTCATGTAAGAAAAAATAACCCTATGCGAGTGAGGCCTCCAAGGGATTTTCTTTGGAGGTTCTCTTCCTTTACTTGGGTGCTATATAACTTAATGCTAGAGTGGTCAAACTTTTCCTTTTGGCTGTGGACAGCCAACGAGAAGAAGCTTGAAATTAGGCTGTGAAATTCTCTATAGGAAACTTTTATCATCTTCACATTGTTTTCTGTGTTCTAAGTTACTTATTAAAATATTTTAGGTAAGATTTAAAAATTTAGCTTACTTGAAAGTCAGAATTATTAAGAGAGAGAGAGAGGGAGAAACAGAAAGATCCATTAATTGCTGGTTCATTCTCCAAATGCCTATAGGTGGAGATGGGCTGGTCTATAGCCAGGAGCCAAGAGATTTCTGGTTTTGCCACATGGGTGAAGGGGTCTGAGCACTTAAGCCCTCCTCTGTTGCTTTCCCAGGCAGTTAGCAGGGAGCTGAAGCAGAAGTAGAGCAGCTAGGACATGAACCATCAACTGTTTGGGATGCCAGTGCCACAGTTAGAGGATTAACTTACTATGCCACACTATACTGGCCCCATGTGGGTTTCAGTTTCACTTTAGGGAACAGATGGGCTAGTGTTAACAGAAGTAGATACTTAGTTTTATAGTGTCTAGCTTGGGGAGTTATTTTGGTTAGACTTTGAATAATGACAGCCTGATTTAGACCACTTAAGAGTCTATATTCTCTGCCACTGACATATCTGACAAACCTGGGGTTAAATAGAAAGGGAGAACTACTGGAACAATCTGTGCCAAAAAATACACTTTAAATACATGTAGTAGTAGCAGAAGTTATAGCTGTATTTCCTGGGATGTCACATTATTTATGAAGCAACTTACAATGTATCTTGGAATCTTGAAATGGCATTGAAGCCAAAATGTCCAGAATAGAAATTCAGAGTTCAGAATCAATAATGTAGTTGGCTATTCATCACTTTGACTTAGAAAACCAGTCTTTGAATGGATGCCCTTCCTCTTAGTTCATTTCTCCAATTATCTTGCTTTTCTTAGAAGCATTGCACACCAACTCTCTTTTGAAATTAAATAGTAGGAGACATGATGTGCATATAGAACTTTAAAAGGTGTTTCAAAGAATTCAGTTTAGGAAAATGAGTACCCCTATAAATCATGTGAGAACTTAGTGATGAATCTAATTGCAGATAGGCTTTTAAACAAATGTGTTGGATTGCTGTTGCTGCTGCTAAAGTCCCAATTACACATGTAAGGAAAAAAAGACTCTTCCCCAATTTCCTATTCTTGTACCTTACGAAATTTGTTGGGTTGCCCCCAACCTCACTTCTGCTTTTTTTTTTTTTAACCTTCTCACATCTTTCTTTGTGTGTGGAGCTTACCCGTGATTCCTGATCATGAAGAATCCAAGAATCTAGTCATGAGTTGGAGCTGTTGACGTTGCTACAGCGTGTGAGAAATTAGTGATGGGAAGAGAGAGTGGGAACAGTGGTGCAGGGGTATGAGTTGTGCAGTTATTTCTAGCTTTGAATTGTTTCCAAATCTCATACATTCACAGACAGCCTCGCCAGAGTCCACAGCTGTCATGCATTTTCAACAGATTCCACAGGGCCTAGATGAGGTTTGAAGGCATTCCTTTGCTCTTACACATTAGCTAAAAGGAATTACCGTAACATCTGATATTGTGGAAGTGGGATATTTGCCATCTTGACCTTGCCCAAAGCAGTCCGGAAATAAAGATCCAAAAATGTATTATCTCATTCGGCCTCTAAAGGTCATTGGGGGCTGTGGATGGTGTTCGATGAAGCCCAAGCACCCAGCACGTTCTGCGTTTGGAGGAACTGTACTGCTTTGTATGGACACAGTGGGTAGACACATGTTCTCCTTGCTCCTTGGCTGTTTGTCACAGGAAAGGCATGTTCCACTGGAGAAATTCCCAGCTGTCAGTAATGTGCTGATACACCACAGCCAATCAGCAGAAGATGAGCCAAATAAACAGGATGTTCACAATGTGTGTGATTGCATGCGTGTGTGACAAACTTCTGCCCATTTCACAGCCTCCTAATGGGATTGACATGCATTGCTTAATCTGCATCTGTCTGTTTAGTGAAGAAACACATGAACACCATGGAAACCATGTGTCAGGGAGTGCTTTCTTTGGCTGTAGGGGCTGTTGATATGGCCGAATGAAATCTGGTATAAATTGGGAATGATCATTGCTTTAGTATTATGAGTGTACTTGCTGGGAAGTGCCTTTAAGTCATCCAAGCACAGCTGAGAAGAAACAATCACATAATCAGTGGCTATTGTGAGTTGACAATAGGGGCTGAGTCTATACGAATATTTTTACATACCAGTGGCGTCATCTTCATTCTTTCTTCTTGTAAGACACTCATTAGTTGAGTTATTTATACAAATGTACAGAAATAAGTCAAAGTGATGTCATTGCCCTTTTTGTTTGGAGACACTGCTACTGTTGACTGTTAGTGTCTAAACACATTTCTGATCAGCAGTTTGAGAAGGAGGAGGAATGATTCCTTCAACACTCATGCGTAGACTAGGATCTTTGAACAAAAGCATCAGGTATCCTGTTAAGCACCAGGCTTTTATTCCTCTGAATATTCAGATCTGCTTTGTTGACAATGGCACAATTCACAATGACAATTCACAATAAGAATAATACGAATAATTAATAATATTTATTATATATTGTTATGTGTTAGTACTATGCTAATCTTTTACCGTGCCTTAGCCTTTAATCCTTGAAAATGTAATGTTGATGATATTGTCATTATGTTTTTAATGATAAGGAAGCTAGGGTTCATAGAAGTAGATAGGCTAGCTTAAGAATAAAGGGGTGGGATATCTATTTAAATGTCAAATTCATGCATTTAATCACTCTACCATATGATCCTGTGAGTCTCTGTTTAATGAAAGATCTAATCTAAGAATAGCTTCACTGGAGCACAGCAGTACCTTCCTGAGTTTTGGGGGTTGATGCACAAAGATGATTTTGGTATTTCAGGGTCTACCCATTTTAAACATCTCAGCAACATAGTGCAGTTGAAGATTGAGAATCACAACATCGAGCTTTCATAGTATTTTTATCTGTTATTAAGTGCTAATATTTTTTACTTTAATTGTGGTTATTTGTACTGCTTTTGAAGGATTGTGATGTGCTAATAAAGTCAAATTATATGTGCTAGAATGCCAACATCTATAATTCTTGACACACTACCAATAGTTTTTAAGTGATAGGCACATTTGAGACTAGTTCTAAGTTTGTAGAATATGTGTGCTTTTTTGGCTTCAGAAATCATGCAGAACAGCACTATGATATGATCAGGAAGAAGTCAGTGTCACATGGTGGTTAGGACATAAGCTCTGCAGCTAACACTTACTGTCTGCAAGGGACCTTGGGTAATGTCTGTACACCCGTTTCTTCCTTCTGTACAACACACATAAAGAAATAACTTTCCTCATGAGATTACTAGGAGAAAATTACAGAATTATGTAAAAGATGTGACCTCTAAATCTGCTAACAATACCTGCTGGTATGGATGTGGCGAAAGAGGTACTCTGCCACACTATTGATAGAAGTGTAAATTAGAACAGCCACAATGGAAGTCAGTGGGGAGAGTGCTGAAGAATTGAAAATGGGTCTACGACCCAGCTAGCCTACTGCTCAGGATAAGTTCAATGGAAGTGGAATTTGCATATGAGGAAGTGACCTGCAGTTCTGTATTTATAGCTGCACAATCCACAATAGTAAAGACATGGAAACAAACCAGATGCCCATCAAAAAAGGAATGGAGAATAAAGCTTTGGTACAATTAATGCATTAAGTACTACTCAGTCATCAAACTACAAACTACGAAACAAATCGATATATAAGCAACGAAGTAATACATATATTCTCTTAAATGAATTGTGTAATGGAGACTAACATATTGGGAAGTGAAGATGTGTTGCAGTATTAATTTCTAGTCCCAAATAAAAGGAGGACTCCCAACAAAACTGTTAAATATAACCTTGATAATAGGTCGCTGGACATTGCCTATATCTATAATGCCATGATACACTTATATAGCGGAATGTTGGACTTGTGCCTTTTGCTGAAGGACTATATTACAAAAATCCAGAAGAAAACACTGGGGATTGGTTAAAAAAAAAGGGGGGGGGAGGAATGACGAGGAGGGGAAGAGGGAATTCCTTTACCGATAAAACTGTGTCATGGCAATTCAAATTTAATTTAATATAAATTTAAAAATGTAAAAGTGGAAGTAAAGAGTTGCTGAATGCTTTTTGACACCCTTTCATCAGCAATTCTTGTGTTGCTTTTCTCCAAGTTTCTTATGGTAAGCAGGCGTTTTTATATTCTATGTCTCCATGAACAATAAGGTAAACTTCATCAGAATACATGTGTTTTGTTCTTTGCTGTGTGCGCATTGTTTGGAGAAGCACCTGATATGGGCTAGGTTTCAGGACTGCTGTTGTGGCAGAACAGGTTAAGCCTCCACCTGCAATATTGGCATCCCGTATGAGCTCCTGTTTGAGTCCAAGCCGCTCTACTTTCAATTCAGTTCCCTGCTAATGTACCTGGGAAAGCAGCAAAAGATGGCCCAAGTTTTTGTGCCCTTGCACCCACGTGGCAGATCTGCATGTGGCTCCTGATTCTGGGTTTTGGATTGATCCAGCCCTGGGAGTTCTAGACACTTGGGAAGTGAACCAGTGGCTGGACTATCTCTTACCAAGAGATTAAGATAGCTGTGTAACATTATAAAACCTGGGTTTGATTCCTGGTCTTGGCTCTTGATCCAGCTTCATGCTCATATACCTTGTAACAGTCCTATTTAGAGTCCTTTGTTGGACTTGGGGATGCCCATATTTTTCATTTGTGGAGAATATAAAAGTTATAAAGTTATTATTTCTCTGGCTTTATGTTTACCTGGGGGGGGAAATGTATGAATTTATATAAAAAATACTATATGGTAGCAATATATGTGAATGAAGTTTACAAATCTTTTTAATGTGCAACTTTTCCCTTCAAGCAGTGTGTAGTCTAATCACAATGAATGTACTCAAATTAATCCTAGTGGCGGTATAACACATTAGTGTGATCATGAAGAAGGGGCAGGAAATAGGACTTTGAGGGAGTTTAGAGAAAGAAGGTGTCACTTTCAGATGGCTGACTGGGACATTCCTGGAAGATACAGTGTTGTAACAACTGTGATTGAGCAGAAGTGCTTTCCACATTGTATGTATGTTATATGAATTGAATTCTAAAGTTCATGTTTTAGGCCTATTTTATTTCACAACATTCTATATTCTGCGAATGCCAAATAATAGACACACATGTCTGTAACATAATATGCCCACCATAGCCAGTTTCTCAAGAAGGGCAGTTATCAGACGGACACATCTGATGAATGCATTGTTTTCCACAGATTTATAAAGACATGAATTTATAAATTATGGTACATGAAAGAAAAACAATGTTTTCTACATACATACATAACAATGTTTGCAGTTTCTACACAGAGCTAAGCAGATTTTTTGGGACGTTTCTGATTTAACTTACATAACTCATGATGGTTAAACTACCAAAGGTTTCCAAACCAAAGACAATTAAGCTCAGTGTGGTGTACCAAATGCATCCATATGCTGAGCCCATATTTCTTATATCCAAGTCCCAGAAAACTTTTATAATGCCTTCGCAAGTGTTTTTTTTTCCCTTTTAGGGTGCATCTTTGTACTTAAAAAAGCTTGCTATATTTATTTTAGTAGTTCGTCTTTTCCTGAATCTTATTTTCTAAAGTAAATTCAATTCTGTTTAAATAAATATTAGTTTTACTAACTTTTTTGCATATTAATTTATGCATGGTTACTGATTGTGCTCAACTGGGAAGTTGTCTGCACCGTGGATGGTCTTTCTCTCTCTTCAGCAAATTTCTTGTTGCCTGGTGGGTTTCTACATCAGGTTTTAGTCTGGATTTGCCCTAGCTACCCATTTGTCTTGCCTGCTCTTCAAGCTGTGATTGGAACCTTTGCTTTCTGTTTTTCAGTGGGAACATGCTGACAGATGTGCTGACTGAACATTTTAACCAGCACACTTACTCTGGCTTCCTCTGAAGCTGATTAAGCTACCAAAACAATTTTATGTTCTTCTGAAGAACAAAGGGAAGACAAAACCAGAAAGATGGATCAAACAGAGCCAACATGGAAGATGTCTTACAGCTTTAATAGAGCCTGAGAACAATGGTGTTCAGTGGCTTTTGGGAGGCACATTCTTTTATGCTGAGAGAACACGAGAACAGCTTATTCAAAGCCTGGGTACTGTGTCTTACAATAATTAGTCCAGTTGCACTTGATCATAGACCAGATTATCCATTTCTGTGTGTGCAGACAAATCAATCATACTTTTGTGACTATTTTGGAACAGGTTTTCTGAAGTCAGGAAAAATCAATGTAGAGAGCGGTTCAAATATTATCAAATATTCATTGCGCTATTATTGTGTGATAGGGATTTATTTGAAAGGTAAATATAGATGTAAGACATAGTTGCCCCCAGAGGATCTTGTGCAGTTACTGAAACTGACGTATGAGATGTCCTGCATATGTGCTTTTTTCTTTTTTGGTCTGTCTTCGCCATTTTAACCTCTGTACTTTTTTGTAAAAATTTAATTAATTACAAATTGCATTGTGTGACACAGTTTTATAGGCACTGGGATCCCCCCCACCCCTGCCCTAACCCTCCCCCTATGATGGATTCTCCACCTTGTTGCATAACCAAAGTGCAAGTTCAGTTGAGATTCCTTCATTGCAAGCATATTCCAAGTATAAAGACCAGCATCTTATTGTCCAGATAAGTTCAACAGCTTCTTAGGGAGACCTTCTCTGGTCTGAAGGTAGAGCCAGCAGAGTATCATCCCGATCAATTAAAAGCTCCAACATGACATCAGCAACAATTTATAACATTATGGGATTAATTGATATAGTATTGACTAACCAATATGTTAAAAATAAATGCAAGTTCTTAACCACATCCTGTGACTACTTCATTGACATTTCAATTTTAGTTTATATACAACGGGTTCTCTACATCTTAAAAGAGCTATAGATTACTGTTCAGCTGTCTTGTGTCTATTTTCATTATAATATTTAGCCTTTTATAGCATTGAAGCATAATTCTGCTGAACCTGGCTATTTTTTCGGGTAGTCTAGACTGGCTTATAACTCCAGCAAGACATTTGTCAACAGTTTAGTTACAGAACAGTTTTAGGAGGGGTGTGCAGAGAAATCCTCAATGCCCTAGTGAGGAGTAATATTTCATGTCTTTCTCACAACTTCTAACCTCTGTACTTTTGTAGTTTATACTGGAGTCATTCAGTAAGCTCATGCAAAAGCAGATTTGAAAGATAACTTTGTTTTGGTATAAAAAATTGCAAGGCATTTTCATAATTCACATTTCCATGAGATGTCTTAAAGATTCCTTCTTTAAGAGAAGGTTTCTGCTTTCCCACATAGGAAGCAGTTGTATGTTGGTTTAACCACATTGTTTCTAGGTAATGTTCTGAGATACTGGTGCTTCCAGGTAAGACTTGTTGATAGTTCCAAGAATATTTCTGAATAAATATTAATTTTACTTGTATTTCTAAAGTGGTATAAAAATTGGAGGATTGCATCATATCTTTTGTTTTTTAATTAAATTTACACATAAAAATTATAACATAGCTCCAAGGAAAAAATATTTTCCAGCTATCTTACCTAATTGAATTTCAGTTTATACTACAATGAAGTTCAGAATATTTCCAACAAATGGCCTTTATCATAACTCTTTGATTGAGATCTTCAATTTTCTTTATAAATTGCTTAGGAATTCTTTCAAAAGATCTATTTTTATTATTTTTTCATTGGAAAGGCGGATATTTAGAGAGGAGAGACAGACAGGAAGATCTTCCGTCCAATGATTCACTCCCCAAGTGAGCGTAACGGCTGATGCTATGCCGATCCAAAGCCAGGAGCCTCTTCTGGGTCTCCCGCGCCAGTGCAGGGTCCCAAAGCTTTGTGCTGTCCTTGACTGCTTTCCCAGGCCACAGGCAGGGAGCTGGAAGGGAAGCGGGGCTGTCGGGATCAGAACCGGCGCCCATATGGGATCCTGGGCGTGCAAGGCGAGGACCTTTAACCACTTGCGCCACCGCGCCGGGCCCGCTTAGGAATTCTTATTAACTTTTACATCACTGTGATTTGATATACTGTAGATTTTTGTTTTGCAAATATACTCATCTCTTGAGGTAAGAATTTAGTGTAGTGGCTAAGATTAGGCTTGGGACACTCATATCCCATGTTGGAGTGCTTTGTTTCCAGTTCTGGCTGTTTCTGATTCCACTTTCAAGCTAATCAGTAACGTGTGAGGCAGTATGTGATGGCTCACGTAGTTAGTCCCTGACATCCACATGGGAGATAGGGGTTGAGTTCCTGGCTAAAGGCTTTGGCCCAGTGCAGACCTGGCTGTTACGGGCATTTTACAGGGAGAACCATCAGATGGAAGCTCCTGCCTTGTCACTCTCTTCACTCTTCACCATCCAAAAATGTGTGAGAAACATATTAGTAGATGTTCTTCAGGTGAATCTTCTCTGCTCCTGAAGTTGAAATGATGGTATTTCAGTACACAATATATAGGACAGATGCATTTTGATGCTGTGGGAAAATTTGAGGACAATAACAAAGCCAGTGTGAGTCTTGGATTTGGGGACACTTAGTGACTGCAGAGATTGCTGGATAGTCATTAGGCATGGCCTGAAGCTCCCGTTTTGGGTGGACATTTGGCCAAGGTGAGAGTTATGCACTAATACGCTTGAGAGTCCTTTCAGCTCAAATGCTTGTTTTGGATCATGTTTTCCTTTTTCTCCATCACTTCCCCCTTCTCCTTCAGATCACAGTTTAGGTCCCACTTCTTTGGTGTAATTTCTCTAACACGTGGTGATTTTTGATTCATTAACATAATTCCTCTTGGTTACTCGCTGTTGTGATCATTGTAGTCCCAGTTTTTATAAATGGGATGTGCATCTATTCAACTTCCCTTATTACTAAACTGTGATTAAAAAGTTTGGACTATGTCATATTTTGACTCCACCCCGTTTAACATGTGAAAGAAATAGTTGCATATCTGAGCACGTCTAAATAAATGTTGTCTCCAAGGCACTGGCACAATGGTATAGCATGCTAGTTTTCCATGTGCTGTACCCGCATTCCATATGTCCTGCAGATCATGCCCTGGCAGCTCCACTTTCAATTCTTCTCCCTGCTATGGACTGGGAAAGGACCAGAGGACAGTCCAGGTCCTTAAATCTTTGCACCTATGTGGAAGACACAGAAAATTCTCCTGGCTTCTGGTTTCTTTGGATTGCCTCAGCTCTGTCTGTTCCAAGTATTTGAGGAGAGAAGCAGCAGATGGAAGCTCTCTCTCTCTCTTCCTCTCTCTCTCATTCCATCTTTCTCTCTTTCTGTAAATCTGCCTTTAAATGAAAACAAACAAATCTTTAAAAATGAAATGTAGTCTGGAAAGGGAATTTTGCATCAATTTCTTAAAGAGAAAGTGGAAAATATTTTTATTTCACATTGATCATAATATTCTAAAAAAACCAAACTCTAAAATGTATAAAATTTGAATTTTTGAACACATATATGAGGTTTTAAGTGGAAAATTACACACCATGAAACATTACTTCATACACAAAATAAAAATATTATATAAAACTAACTTCAGGCTATATATATGGTACATATGAAAAATAAATTAATGTGTCCAAACCTCAAGATAAGTCATTAAATAGATGAAAATATTCTCTGATTTGAAAAAAATCCATGAGTTGAAGCACATTTGACTAAGTTTTTGGATAAGATCAACTCAGTTTGTAGGTGAGTCAAAAGAAAAATAAACAGAGATGGTCTGAGCAACGAAATAGTGTTGAAGGCTTGCTCCACTGGACATGGCAATGAATCCTTTGTTGCTCATCACCCATATGTTTCTCACCAATGCACATGTGGTAGATATTGTTGACTCAGTCATCAAGGAGAGGAAGTGGAAAGTTTTCCTCTGACAAATATCAAAGTGTTTAGAGCCCTGGCATAGGAAATACAGTTAGTAAAAGGGAACAATGGAACAAGAACCCCAAAGGATGTGGTAGGACAGCTCCCCGTTCTCAGCCAGTTCTAACACTATGAGCTTATAATATGTAGTGGTGCAATGTTTGAAAACTCATTTTTTGTTTCAAACTTGTAGAGATCTACGAATTGAGTGTGATGGCTGAGTGCTTGTTTCTGCATTTTGGATTGAGAATTTTAGTGACTCTTTTTATAGTGGTCTCCCGTTCATCTTACCTGTAAATGTAGGACCATTAAATATTTAACTGGCAAAGACTGTGAATTCACTTGTTCTGAAAGCCATTAGTTCTGGGGGTCCACAGATTCCTCATAAAAATATCAATTAAAAAGTGTGGTGGAACTACTAAGGAGTGTGCCATTTTATTATGATGATCAATAATAACAATAGTAATAGTAATAATAGAAGTTTTATATGGATTTGGTGGGTCTGCCCATTTTCACAGTCACTTGGTCATTATATCTTTTATTTTTATTTAAAAATTGTTATTATTTTGCAATGTGTTTTGATAGACTCTGCAGCTTCTCCTCCCCTCTTCTCAAGCCCTTTCCCCTCACTGATTTCCTCCATTTTATTGCAGTAGCATAGTGCTTCACAGATAGTCACATGTCTATCATTCTGCTGTTTAAGTGTAACCTTGTATTGTAGGCATGGATGATGGCAGGCAGTCCAATGTCTTATTATTCAGACAGATTTAGCAGTTTCTTTGGAAGCTCATCTTTGATTTGGAAGTAGAGATACACACTGCATCGCATCTTCACAACTGGTTGTGACAGTTTATATTAAACAATTCTTGTACTTCCCCTTAAATGAACAGCTATGAACCCAAATCAACAACATGAAGAATCATAAAAAATTTACAACCACATGAGGTTAAAAAACGCTATCAAATGACCAATATATCGCTGAAGAAATTGAAAAAGAATATCAAAAACCTTCCTGAGAAAAGTGATGCTACTGTATGACCTATGTGTCACTGAAGAAATCAGTTAGAACAAATATCTTTTTTGAAGAAATTAAAGACAAAAATATCAGAGGATATTTATAATATCTCCACTTCATTGTCCCATGTATTTTGTAGTAAAATAGTCTGCCAAGTGTTGTCTCCAATTTTCTGCTCTTTACATGGGTTATGACAGTGTTGGCTAAGGCAATGGTAGAAAGTTTATTATTCCGTTGTTTAGCTGCATTTAGAAGTTTCATTGAGTATCTACTTTTAGTCAGTTGTAGAGATGCATTCTGTCATTTTTCTTTGATTCCAAATACTCAGGGCTCCATTACATGACTTCATTCATGAGATTACAAGTGTATGTTTACCCTAGTTATTGTTCTGCATGTGATAATTGTCCTTTTGGGATTGGCTCATTTCACTGAGCATCATGGTCTCCAACTGGGACCATTTGGTTCCAAACAGGAAAATTTCATTCTTTTTAGTAGCTGAGTAGTATTCCATAAAGCACACGTACCACAATTTCTTCATCCAGTTCTCCTTCGATGGGCATCTAGATTGTTTCCAAGTTTTTGCTCTTGTGATTGTGCCGCAATGTTTATAGGGGTGCAGGGTGCTTTCTCTTGTGCATTGATTCTTTTGCATATATTCCCAGGAGTGGGATTGCTGGGTCATATGGTAGGTGAATTTTCAGTTGCTCGATTATTCTCCGTTTTGACAGTCTACAGCCCCACCAGCAGGAGTAGGGTCCCTTTTTCCCCCACATCCTCACCAGCAGGTATTGTTGGTAGTGTTCTGTATGTGTGGCATTCTCACTGGGGTAAATGGAACTTCAGTGTAGTTTTTATTTGAATTTCTCTTATTGCTAGGGAATTTGAGCATTTTTTCATATGTCTGTTATCCATTTGAATTTGTTACTTTGAAAGTGTGCTCATTTGTTTTGCCCATTGCTTAACTGGTTTCTTTTTTTTTGTTGTTAGTTTTTCTGGAGTTCTTTCTATATTTTGGTTATTAGACCCCTGTCTATTGTGTAGTGTGCTAAAATTTTCTCCCACTCTGTTGGTTGCATGTTTACTTTATTGATTGTTTCTTTTGCTGTGAAGAAGCTTCTTAATTAGATTAATTCCATTGTTTATTTTGCTACTATGAATATTTTGTTGATGTTGACTCTGTCCACCCAGAAATATGGTATATTTCTCCATTTTAAGGTCTTAACTCTATTTTTATTGAGAATATCATATGATTCTTGTTCTTCTCTTTCTTGATGTATTGTATCACATTTGCAGATTTGTATATATTAAAACTTCACTGTGTGGCAGGAATGAATCCCACCTGGTTTGGGTTAATGATCTGCCTGATGTATTGTTTTATTCTATTGGCTAGTATTTTGTTAAAGATTTTAGTGTCGATGTTCATCAGGGTTTATAGTCTTCTGTATCTGCTGTGCCTCTGTCTGGTTTTAATATTAAGGTGATGTTGGCCTCCTAGAAAGAGTTTGGAAGGATTGTCTTCCTTTCTATTGTTTCAAAAGGTTTATGAAGAATTGGGTCAGTTCTACTTGGAATGCTTTGTAGAATTTGGCAATGAATCCATCTGGGCCTGGGTTTTTCTTTGTTGGGAGGGATTTAATTATTGAATCGATTTCTGTCGTGGTTGTAGATTTATTTATATTTTCTGTTGCCTCATGATTCAGTTTTGGTATGTGGTACATGTCCAGGAATCTATCCATTTCTTTAAGTCTTCTCAGTTGTTGGCATAAAGTTAGTTGCTTGTAGTAATTTCTGATTATTCTCTGTATAGTCATGCTATCTGTTGTTATGTTCCCTTTTTCATCTTTGATACTATTAATTCCTGATTTCTCTCTTTTTTTTTCTATCACTTGGCCAAGTGAGGTGTTTATTCTGTTTTAAATCTCTTTGATTTTCTTGAAGAACCAACTCTTTGTTTCATTGATTTTATGTATTATTCTTTTGGTCTTTGTTTGGTTTATTTCCTCTCTTATTTTGATTTTTTCTTTTTCTTCCCTGTTTTTCTTGGGATTATTTTGCTGTTGTTTTTGCAGCTCCTGCAGTTGTATGCTTAGTTCATTTATCTGGTATCTTTCTTGCTTCCTAAGATAGGCTCTAATTGTGATAAATTTGCTTCTTAACACTGTCTTGGCAGAGTCTCACAGAATTTGGTGTGTTGTGTTTGAGTTTTCATCAGTTTCAAGGAATTTTTAAATCTCTTTGATTTCCTCTAATCCATTGTTGGTTCAGTAGCATGCTTTTCAACTTCCCAGAATTTACACATTTTCTGGAGTTATTTTGGTTCACTGGTCTATAGTTCTGTTGTGGTATGAGAAGATGTATGGAATGATTTCAGTTTTTAAAAAAATTGCTGAGGTTTCTTTTATGAACTTTATATATGGTCAGTCCTGGAGAGGTTCTATATACAGTTTAAAAAATGTATATTCAATGTTCATGGGATGAAAAATTCTGTAAATATTGATTAAGTCCATTTTTTCTATTGTCTGCATAAGATCCATTGCTTCCTTGCTGAGTTTCTCTATTGTCACATTGTCCATTGATGCTAATGTGGTGTTAAGATTCCCTGTTATCTTATCGGCATCTATTCCTCCCTTTAGGTTCGTCAATAATTGTTTCATGTACCTTAGTATTTGGTGTGTGTACATTTATAATTGCTATTTCTTCTTACTGGATGGATCCCTTTATCATTATGTAGTGTCCCTTTTCATCTCTTTTTGTGTTTTTTTTTTGAAGATTTATTTTTTTATTTTTTTTTTATTGGAAAGGTGGATATACAGAGAGGAGAGACAGAGAGGAAGATCTTCCGTCCGATGATTCACTCCCCAAGTGAGCGCAAAGGCTAATGCTATGCCGATCCGAAGCCAGGAGCCTCTTCTGGGTCTCCCACATGGGTGCAGGGTCCCAAAGCTTTGGGCCGTCCTTGACTGCCTTCCCAGGCCACAGGCAGGGAGCTGGAAGGGAAGCGGGGCTGCCGGGATAGAACCGGCGCCCATATGGGATCCTGGGCGTGCAAGGCGAGGACCTTAACCACTGCGCCACCGTGCTGGGCCCTCTTTTTGTGTTTTTTGACAGTGAAGTCTGTATCACCTGCTATTAGAATGGATACGTCAGCTCTTTTTTCCTTTCCATTGGCATGAAATATTCTTTTCCATTTTTTACTTTCATTTTCAGTATTGATTTAATGTGTCTTGTAGGCAACAGATTGATGGGTTCTACTTTTTGACCCATTCTGTCAATCTATCTGCTTTCATTAATGAGTTTAAAACACATTCAAAATTAATATGGATAGGTTGCAATTTGGTCCATTCTTGTGTTGGGATCTCTGTTTAATTTTGTTTTCTTTTGTTGGGGGAGAAATTTCCCTTTGCCATCATAGAATGTGACTAACTTCTTCACTTTCTGTTTTCATCACATTTTTGAGTAGAGTTCCTATGACTGGCTTAGTGTTAGCAAAGTCCTCTACCTTCTTTTTGCTGTGCAAATATTTTATTTCATTTTCAAACACAAATGCTGAATACATTTTTCTGGGTTAACAGCTTTTCTGTTTTAGGATCTGGAAAATGTCACTCCATTTTCTTTTTGCTGGAAGGATCTCTTCTGAGAAATCAGCAATGAGTCCAACTGGTTTTCCTCTATGGATTATCTGATCTTTTTTATATGCTTGTTTCAGTATTCTTTCTTTATGTTCAGTTGAGAGAATCTTGTCAATGATGTGTCTGGGTGAGGATCTTTTTGGGTTGAGTCTCTGGAGTTATCTGTGTTTCTTGTACTTAATTCCCCCAATGTTCCTAATGTTTTGAAAGTTCTCTTTTATAATTTCATTGAATACTTCTTGTATTCCTGTGTCTCTTTCAACACCTTTAAGAATTCTTATAATTCCAACATTCGGTTTTCTAATGGTTTGTTCAGTTCTTGGATTGCTTTCTTATCTTTATTTAGATTCTCTTCTATATGTTTGAGTAATTGCATGTCCTCACATAGGGTATCTTCCTATTCTGATATTTCTTCTTCTGCCTCATTCATTCTATTGGTGAGGCTTTCTGTCACCTTTTCTTTAAAAATTTTGCTCAATTTTATACTTTAGTTCAAGTACCTCAGTTTGGATCTATTTTATAGTTTGTATCTCTGTGGTGATATATTCCTTAAATTACTTACATTCTTTTCTGTGTTTTTCGCTGTGTCTGATGAGTCTCATAATTTTTTTTGTATACTTGTCTGGGAGATCCTCAATGTCTTCATCCTGTAGCTCTAAGCTTCAGATGGTCTTTTCCTCATTTTTTAGGGAAACATTGGTTTCTTCAATTATGTTTCTTGCTTTCCTCTTTCCATTTCCCATGATTTTTCATATCTGTGGGCTTTCTTTTCAAGCCAGTTTTTGTCTATGTTGTGTTTGAGGCTTCCAAATTTTATGTAGGAAGGTTTCAGTCTTAGTCTCTGCAGTCAATGTTGCCCTGGCTGTTATCCTTAACCGCCTGGACAGTGTTCCTCTTTGTCTAGTAACACCCACAGTCTGTGAAGCGAGTGGGTCTGTGGAGGTATTGTTGCTGTCTGCTAAGACTGCTGTTCTGCTTAAAGGGTTTTGCCAGTAGTTTCTCAGCTGCTCAAGCACACCGCCACGAGGTTCTTGCTACAGGTTTGTGCAGTCCTGTGGATCTTCACTCTCCCAGTACTGGATCTTGGCTCCTGGGTTAATGCTTACCCAGGTGAATGAGTCTGAACTTTCCTTGCCTTCACTCCAGAATTCATGCAGTAAATCCTGACACAGTCTCTGTAACATTCCCCTCCATCGCCTGCCTGCCCCAGGGATCCAGCATCTGCCTCTCAGTTGGCTCCTCTATCTCTCTGGGAAGTTGAGGGTACAAGTACTATGGGTGTGAGGTGGGTAATGTCTTCCTTCCCTGAGTCCTACCCTCAACCAGATCACCTTTCAGTAGCTCACTCCCCAATGACCAGCTATCCAGTGGTGTGTCTGCTGGTGTGATCCCTCAGGTGGTCCTGTGAAGTTTTACTTAGCCTTGTTTCCCCTCACCGGTTTTGTCCAATGGATCTCTGTCTCTTTAGGGGCTCCTGCTGGGAGTTTCCTTTGTGCTGGCTCCAAAATTATCAATCTTTTGGGGGTTGAGGCATCCTCTTGTAGTTCACCTGGGCTCACCTTCCCTCTGGGCTGCTGGCTGCAGCCTCTTGGGTTTTCAACAACTGTTTTTGTGTAATTCTGCTCCTCTCTGGAAGCCTGCAGGGAGCTTCAGTCATGCAGTCTGGTGATTTTCCTTTTCTGGCTCTGCCTTCCACCTGACTTCGTCTCTTGGCTCTGTTTGTACTCTTGGCTACACCTTCCTATACCAACTGGCCATCTTTACTCTGGTCATTATGTCTTATTTGATAGAATAGTTACTATGAATGACATCTGTTTTCAAATAAAGTCTGACTTGGATAGCCAATTCTTGCCAAGTAACATATAAGTTGAAATATTTTACAATATTAAACACAACGTTCTATGAGCAAGATATAGAATATAATACCAAATGTCAATGAAATATAACCCACTGAGAAGGAGGTTGACGGCTGCAGAAAGATGTCATCAGAGGCCAGATCAAATTAAGTGACACAATAATTTTCCACAAATATAAACAACCTGGACTTAAAAGAAAGATCTGCTTCAGAACATTATAAACATAATCTTCCCTGGAGCAGTATCAATAATTAATGCCACATACTCTTGGTTAGCAATATATACACATTTGGTCATAAATGTTCTCATGCATTTTAGATGTCAGCAAAATGAATGGGCTTTATTTCAGAATGATAACTTGTCCCCAGACACTGCTACTTTTCAGGGGAAGATGACTACCTTGGCACATAATATAGATTTATGGGAAAATGCCCCCAGCATTTGAAAGACACACCCTTAGCTCTGAATCAAGGGCAACATATAAGGATACCTGGAATATGCTTGAGGATATTCAACCCCTTTCCTTGCTTCCACTTGTACTCTCATAAATCAGTTTATGAGAATATATTAAGTTTAGAAAAGTACTTTAAAAAAGGACAATGTTCCTCTTTCTTTTGCTTGCCAGTGTTCTGTTCATGGTTCACCCTTGCTTTTCTGAATAACAGCTTTGCTTGTTGATTTTTTTAGAACTGCTCAAAGGCTTGCCATCTCTCTCAAGTTCTTTTTTATTTTTTAATTGTTATTATTTTCCTTACAGTTTTGTAGGTATTTATCCTCTCCTTTCCTGTCTTCCCTCTCCATTTTCACCTTCCACAATTCTCCCATATTATCATGGTGGTATAGTCCTTTAGTAACAGAAATTGTGCTTTTTATGTGTGTCATGACTTTGAAGGTATAGGCAAAGGTAGAAATCTAGTATCAGGGCCCTACGTGGCAGCCTAGTAGATAAAGCCCTCAGCTTACAGGCACCAAGTTACATACAGGCACTGGTTTGTGCCCAAGCTGCTCCAGTTCCCATCCAGTTCCCTGCTTGTAACCTGGGAAAGCAGTCTAAGACAGCCCAAAACCTCGAGACCCTGCACCTGTGTGAAAGATCTGGGAGAATCTCTTTGGTCCTGGCTTTGTGTTGACTCAGATCTGGTTGTTGCAGCCACTTGCAGAATGAACCAGCAGATGAAGATCTTTCTCTCTGTATCTCCTTCTCTCTGTATATCTGGGCGTCTTGTTTATTACTTCTACAAACAGATATCCAATTGACCCAACACCATTTGTTGCAAAGACCAAAGTTTTTCTCTGGGTTATTCTCATCTCTCTTTTCCAAAGATTGATTGGCTGTATGTGAGTGGGTTGACTTCTGGAGTTTCTATTCTGTTCTGTTCATCTTCTCTGTTTCTGTACCAGTAGCAGACTGTTTTAATGATAACTGTACTGTAGTATGTCTTGAAATCTGGAATTGTGATTCCTTTTGCTTTATTTTTATTCGAGATAGCTTCATTGTCTTTCATGTTTCCAGATGAATTTTTGTGTCTCTCTTCCAGCTGTCTTGTTTTTGGGATTTTGATTGGGATTGCATTAAATCTGCATATAATTTTCAGTAATATGAATATTTTGATGATGTTGATCCTTGAGATCCAGGAATATTGTGATTTTCCATATGTTATAATATCTTCTCCTTTTTAAAAAAAAATATTTTGTAGTTTCTTCATGGAGGCCTTTGTTTAGGTTTATTCTGAGGTTCTCTCATGAAGTTCCTAAGGAAGCCCAATGTCACCAGTGACAATGGAAAGGCTAGCAGGCATAGCTATAGCTGCAACAAGTGTTTATAAACATGCCGCATGTATTTGACATAGAAGATGTGATGCTTAGGGATTTTGAAGTGCTTGTGATTAATTTGCTAACAGTTCTAATGGAAAAAAATAAGCAGAAGTGAGGGTTGTCTTCCATAGACTCATTGTAGGCCTGGCATGACCTGGAAAGAAGTAGTGGAAACGAATAGATGCAACAAAAATTTATCTAAGTGAAAGATGAAGAAAGAAAAAGAAAGAATAAATAAATAAATAAAACCACTGAAGACATCCAAAGATTGTGGGATTATTTTGGTAATGTACTAGCACACATAATTGCAACATCACAAAAAGAAGCGGGAACAGAACTGAAAAAAATCTTGGAACTTCCCAAAATTAGTCAGACGTTGAAACATAATTTCAAGAATCCAAATAAACACTAAGAAAGATAAAAAGAACAATAATATCCCCCAACCATTCAACTATATCCCAACTCATCACATCCAATGAACAGAAAAGAAAATATAAACACAAAATTTTGAATGAAGTCACAAAGAAAAAAAATACATTCTACTTATTAAAAAAAATCAATGAATGTTACAATCAGTTCATCATAAACCAAGTAAATTTTAAGAAAGTACTATCAAATGCTTTTTATTTTGAAAGGAAAAAGCCCCATAAGCTTAGAATTTTGTGTTCACTGAAATTATTTCTCAAAATAAAAGGAAAATAAATAATTTTTTTTCCAGACAAACAAAAGTTAAAAGTCCTTGTGCCACTTAATTCACCTCAAAATAAATTTTAATAAATTCTTCAGGGGAAAGGAAATTTGTTACAAAAGTACTGTATCAAGGCTAAATGAGATCCTTGTTTTTCTCATTCTTATTTGTACTAAAAGTTAACTACTGGAAGCAATAATAATATCAATTTATTGAGTTATTATAGTATCTGAATAAACTACACAAGAAGTAGATAAGTGAAATGAATGACAATAAATTGATGAGGAATGTAAACTGGGTTGCGCTGTTTTTAAGTGGAGCTAACCATCACCATATGATGGCTCAACTTAAAGGGTTTTGACTTTTTCATGATGTAAGACGTGTAGGCACTCAGTAGAACCTTGCTTGTATATTGTGGTCTTTCCCTGGATTACCATCTGGCACTAAGATGCTGGGCAGGGGTATCCAGCTGTATCTGAACATCAGCTTCAGAGTCATAATTCACAACCAATCTACAGTGCATTGTGTTGCCATCATACCTTGAATGCAGAGATTTTAATAAATTACATAATACAAGGCAACTTAAAAAGTTCATGGAAAACTAAAGTGAAAAGATAAGTCTGTGATGCAAACATTTTTAATGCATTTTTCATTTTTTCATAATGTGAAATTTTTCATGAGCTTTTTTGAAGATCCTTGGTATTAAACACTAAAATGGGTTTTGAGTTAGATGATTTTGTTCAATTGCAGGCCAATTTTCAGTGTTGTGAGCAAATTGGAGACAGGCTGAGCTAGGGTACAATGTTCAGTAGAATAGATGCCTTAAATGTATTTTCAAGTAAGAATCTTTCTGATTTATGACGGGGTTAGACAAGATGTACTCTCATCAGAAGAAGCAAGAGTAATTGGATTATTGATGAAGTGATAGAGTTATTTGAAGGTGGACTTAGATGATTTAAAAATGCTTATTTATACTTTTAAGTTAACTACAAAAATATTTAAAAGGAGTATAACTGATATACTAATAGAAAAAGATAAAATGGAATAATAGAAAATCTTACTTTAAGCCAGAGAAGATAAACAACACAAGAGAATAAAAAGAAACAAAGAAAATATGCAACAATTAAAGTACTTAAAAGATGGTGCAATAATTAGAACACTTAAAAGCAGAGAAAGCCTTATTAAAATCAATTCAGGGCACTCTGGAATATATATATATATATATATATATAATAAACACTGAAAATTTCAAATATAAATATATATTTATTATATATAATATAAGCAAGTACATAAAATATATGTATTATATACTGTGATTTTTCAAAATAAAAATGCATAGCATTCAGATAAACTATTGATATTTAAGAAAGGTGAAATAATTTAATTCATGTTAAAAATAATTGGACAATTTCTGGAATCTACTTTTAGCACATTGTTTATTTTGGCAAAGCTTTTGTTTTAGGTTTTAGAATAAGTGGTCCAATTTAATGAATCTCTAAAGCTAAATAAGTTTAAACAAAAAAAATTCTGGCCTAGATTATCGGACTTTTTGCTAAATTTATGGCCTTTGCATCTATTCAGTTACCACATACTTCCATTTGGATGGTCTGGCAGATAATTAGACTCATGTGTCTGAGATTTAAGAAAGAAAAAAGTCTCCACTATAAAAATGCCCAATATCAGAAGAAAAGAATAAAGATCATGCAAGCAATTCATTAGATAGTAGGAACGGAAAGGAAATAGAAAGGCTGAGGAAAGACAAGGTGGCAGGGAAAGTACAAATACATGAAAACATCTCAATTGGCTAAACCCACACCAGTGAAAACACAGGCATTTTTAAATTTTAAAAATGTTGGCTTTAAAAAAAAGCTGAGAAACAGTATAACAGAATTTTTAAAGTAAAAAATGAAAAGCTATATTAGAGTGGTAAATCAGGCATTCAGCTTTCATTTCACACACAGAATATTATAATTTATATGTTCTACTATATGCGGAGGAAAATCTTCATGTAAATATTACTGGCTGTAGAAATATTTCTCATACACTCATGAAACTTGTGCAAAATTGATAATACTAGGCTATAAAAACAAACCACAGCAAATATCATTCAAGCATGACCAAATTGTTGAATCAATGGCAATGCATTTACATATTGATAAATTAAACCAGACTAATCAACACAGAAATGTCATGATAAGGTCGTTTTTTAAAAAATGACTTCGATGATACTGAAAGCCAGTTTTCATTGCTGCCTATCATGAATCATATGCTGTGTGATGTACCTTAGCTCTGTGTTCTACCAATACAGCTATTATTTTGCTAAAAAGTGGTGGAGCTGAGATTCAGAGTTCACACAATTCAACTGCAGATACTGAGCCTTAAGCCACTACAACATGATAAAAAATTTTTTTAAAGCAGATTAATCAGCAATAAAACCCTAATCATTGAAAATTGTAGAAGATAATCAAAACTATTTCAAGAGTTCTAAAGTAGCAGGAAATTTTAGCTCAAGTTCATATAGCAGTGTAGGAGACACAATGAAAAGAAACATTACTGATTTCAGCAGCAAACGCTAGAAAAGCAGGGCAAACCAAAGTTAGCAGGAAATCACAAAGATTAAGTATAAAACAGACACATAGATTTTCTAAATATAAAACTGGCTTTATATTTTGGAATGACAGAGAGAAAACTGAAAAGACCAACTACTCCCTTCCATTCCCATCCACAGGTTCACTGTCCAAGTTCCTAGGAATCCTGAAATCTCATCAGGCCAAAGCCAGGAGTCACAAATTCAATCCCGTCTCCCATGTGAGTGGTAGTAACCCAGTTACTGGAGCTGTCCCATCTGTGGTCTCCCAACATTTGTATTTCCATGAAATTGGAAATTGGACTGGAATCAAAGCATGAACCTGAAAAAGGAGGCCAGGTGTCCGTCCTGGTAAAGTCTGTGTATTCATTTTTAAAGATTTAATTATTTTTATTGCAAAGTCAGATATATAGAGAGGAGGAGAGACAGAGAGGAAGATCTTCTGTCTGATGATTCACTAACCAACTGACCACAATGGCCTGAGCCCACACGGGTGCAGGGTCCCAAGGCTCTGGGCAGTCCTCTGCTGCTTTCCCAGGCCACAAGCAGAGAGCTGGATGGGAAGCTGTGCTGCCGGGATTAGTACCAGCACCCTTATGGGATCCTGACAGATTTAAGGCGAAGACTTTAGTCGCTAGGCCACTGCGTTGGGCCCAAATCTGTTTATTTTTAAGAAGGAAATTGTAGTAACACAAGTAATCAAGAAAAAAGAAGTTGATAAAATATCACAAATTTTGAAGAGTGACTATGTATATAGAAAAGAAATATTAAAAATCAATGACAAATGTAATAAGGAATTTCATACTTGAATGAACTGATAAATTTTCTATAAAAAAAGTACAGTTTCAAAATTGGCAAAAGAATGAAAAACAAATACATAATTGACTTAAGATCAAATCATTTAAGTAATAGTCAAGTACCTATTAACACAATGAGCACAAACCCAATCATTTTAAATATCAGTTGTAGCAATCCTTGAGAGAATAAGCATCTGTGCGCTTTTGAAAAACTGAGTTAGGTTACCAACACAGCAATGGAAGAGAGAGTTCAACAAGAAAATTGTGGGCAGTTTCACCATAGGCACAGATGACAAACTTTTAAGACATTAATAAATCAGAATCTTTCTATTAATAAATAACATTTAATTTTCAAAGTATGCAGATGAATGGATTATAAATGACACACTTAAATTGTTTTCAATAACAAAGTTGCATAATGATGAAAGCATTGCCAAACATCTGTTTCCAAAATTTGGTCCTGATAGCGGGAATTGTTTTCCAAAACAATGATTTCTCACTTCTTATTAAAAAATACCTCTTTTACATTGGGACATATTAAGGGTGTGTGTGTTCAAATACTGCTAAGCAGGCATTTTTCATTACAGAAAAGGTCATAAATTTGGAACAACTGTTTTTTTTTTTGAACAGATGGGTTTTTAAATTTTTATTTATTTATTTTTTTAATTTAAGGAAAAACACGTAACTTTTTTTTAATGCTGCAATTCTTTTTGGGATTTCTCCACAAGACAAATCTCTTTATAACACATTGAAATTTCTAGTCAACTCTCCTTTTTAATATAAGTAATTGTAAATATTTTTCTACTCAATTTAGCATAATCCCCGTATTCATTATTATATACATTTTGGTTCCTTCTGATCCCTAGGCTAAATGGTAGAGCTAGTTTTAACCTGTATATTAAATGTAAGAAATTTAGCTGCTTTCTTATTTTTTAAATACAAAGGACCATCTTGTTTATCCTTCAGGATGTAAGCATTCCATGACAGAAATTGCTGCTATGATGAAGGAAGATAGTCAAACCTCCCCACAACAAGTACAACCTGGAGTAACTATGAATAAGGCTTTAGGAAGATTCGCCAAAGATGGGAATGCAACCCTGCCATTACCTCTACTATTTGGGTCTTCAGCCAGTGCACTTCATTACTCTGTCAAATAATAAATTCTTAAGGCATATTTTGAAGCATTGGGTTTATAGCTTTTTTTATACCTGAGGTATTTTTAGGCACAGGTATATATTATGTAAATTTCAACTAATTTGAATACCACCAATGCATCTTTATTATGAAAGTTATATTGTGCAGCAATTATTCAGGGGTCATTTTTTAAACAGTAAGGCAAACACTACTCAAGGCAATTGTCTTTTCAAGTTTCTATGTTGGTTGAAACACTATGACTTTTATAAACAGTAATACAAATTTCGGCTATCATAAAATCAAATCCCTCAAAAGACTTTCTAATAAAAACATCTTTTTTCGTTGTTGTTTTAACAGTGGGGCTGAATGCCCTGAGAGCATTTTATACATTAGAATGTCAATTACTTTTATTTGCACTCATTAGTACTGGTATTGCAAACAATTTGTCCCTGTGTAAGAAAAGAAGAGACTGAAGTCCTTCAATAACCCTCCCATTAATTCTTTGGATAAACAAACTCTGGTTTGGTATAAAGCAAGATAACCTAATGGATGTTTTGTAGAGGATGTGCAGCCACTTTGTTTACCAGTTACATTTTTATCAAATAAGATGGGCCAAGAAAATCCAAGAAAAGTTTGCAGCTCTATAAATCTCAAGCTATATTTCGAGCATTCCAGAAACACTTCATCTCCAGACTTCACCTTTGAATAGATTTATAAGAGTCAAAGGTCTTAGTTCTTACAAACAGGAAACAGCACATGGAGTTTTTGTTTATTTTCTGTCTCTTTTTAAGAAAATCAAATGTGGCCGTCAAGGACATAAAACACTAATAATCCACTACTGGTAGCAAAAGCAGGGCCTGTGGGTGTTTTTGTCTCCTTGGTTACGATCTATAACAAAGGCAGATGCAAAATAATTTCCAGGCTTTCTCTGTCGTTTTTGAACCAACATTTTAATGCATTTGTTGTAAGTGATAGAAAATTCCCAAGCAACATCTGCAAGGAGAAGTCACGTCACTTCAGTTGCTCATAAATTTAAGAGCACAGACCAAGTGGGGTGTTGTTTGGTTTAGCAGAAAAGCTGTGTTAGCTTCAGATAGGAGAAATCAGTTTCAGTTCTGGAATTTCTACTTGTTAGGTCTGGGAGCTTTAAACATTTCATGCAAATTTGTGGAGCTCTTTTTTTCTTCATCGATAAAATAGTTGATGTTCTCACAGCCTCATCATACTGGGTAACCTAAATGAGTGCATTAGTCTTGCTTTTCTTTTTAACATGTATTCATTTTGAATATCAGAAACACACACACAAATACACACAGATCTTCCTAACCTCTGGTTCACCTACCAAATGGCTGAAATGGCCATTTGGTTGAAGCCCAGAGCCAGAAGCTACATCAGAGTCTTGCAAGTGGGTAACAGGGTTCCAAGTTCTTGGGCTATTTTCTGTGGCTTTTCCTAGGCCACTAGCGGGGAGTTGGATTGAAAGTAGAGCTTGTAGGACACAAACCAGTGTCAAAACATATTGCAGGCAATGGCTTTAGCTGTTAAGCCACAATGCCAGCCTCATAGTATTGTTGAACTAACAATGTTTAACGGAGCTCAATTTTCTATTGCCAATGAATTGCAATGTAAAAGACCCTGTAACAATGTAAGTAAATTTATATGATCTTATGTATTTATTTGTAATGAAAGATACTTTTAAGCATTTAGCTTTCTGAGTCTGTCAAGAACAGAAAATGAAAAATCATCTTTATTGATCACCCTTAATAAATACAAAAAAGTTCAACTTCTCTGTTTTCTAAAAATATATTTTGCTTTTAACTTTAAATCCTAGATCCACTGGAAATTAATCTATATTTCCTAGTAAATTATTGATTTACAAATATTGATTATGGGTACTATTTAAATTCAGCATGTTTTTCTAGTATTAAAGAAAAAGTAATTTATCTCAGGCTCAGGCAATTACATTTTTAAGTCAGAAGACTGGTAGCATTAGTATTTTTACAAAAAACATCTGTCTAGAGTTAATACAAGTTTTGACTATTGACAACTCTTATGGGAATGGTCTATTTTTACCTTAAACTAATCTTCTGTTGCCCTTTCCTTTTTTTTTTTTAAGTTATGCTTGTAAAACCTTGAATTGTTAGGATTCGTAATTAGGCAATGTCAATTGCCTTTAGTTTCCTTTGGGTTCTAGTAGTGTGCCAAGCAACCAGAAGGATGTATGTTTAAGAGTCCATGCTCTGATTATAGACTCTCTGGCTGCCAAAGTCCTGCTCACATTATTTGGAAGCTCAAACTACTCCAGTACCTGAAGCTCCAGCCAAAGGCTTGAAATTGTGATTGAGGCCTGGAATCACTTTAGTCTTCATGAAAAGCAAGCTTCCCAGGGTTGGAGAAAGCCCACTGATGATTTATTTATCTAATATCATCTCCTGCACCATTTAAATAAGGTAGCTTTCCTAACTGCAACGTGATAAAACAGACCACCTCAGTTCAAATTGTCTGTGACACCTGAACCTTTCAATTATCAATGAGAAATACCAACCATTTGATTTCTTTAACTTGAGTAGTAAAAATGTGCTCATGTAACATTGGATGCAATTGTTAACTGAATTTAAATGATACAATGACTTGCTCATCCTCTTGAGCTGCTAAAAGAATGGATGTGAATTTTGGGAAACTCTTGTGATTACCAAAATTAGCAAACATTATGGAATGAACAGCCAGAGAGCTATTCCATTCCAACAACCACTTGTTGAGTGATTAAATACCTTGTTTCCGAGAGAGAAGTCATTTTAGAACAGCTGAGGATTGGGTGTCCAGACAACAGAGGCAGCTTTGATTGGTGAGAACTAGTGTCTAGACTTGGAGAACATGCCAGGAAAGACTAAGCAGATGCTAATTCTTGACCAATTGACAAAGTCTTCATGGGATACACAATGATTCTTGTCTGATGTGCTAAGGTGTACAAAGCTAAATAATGAATGGTCCTGGTTACAAATGCTTTGTACATTGTGTGGAGGTAACCAAACTCCAAGATAGTCATGGCAGTGCTGGAATATGAAAAAGTTTTCTTGTTGAGGGGGAAAATTATATTCATATTTATGGAGTCTGAATGCAAAAAGAAATGTCCATTTAGGTTATGGAAAACATGCTTCTTTCTTCCATACCAAGTCATGTTTCTAGATGTAAGGAACACTTTGCTTTTACTAAGAATTTTTTTCATCTTTCAGATTCTATATTCAAAAAACATTGAATTACTTTTGTTGTCACATTCATCAGTTAGCAATGACATGACTTCTTCATGTGTTTTTATTTTCTTTCACACCACTCTGAGCTCGTTGGGGGATAGAAGCTATCAATCACTTATTTTATTTTTATTCATGTCACTTTATTTTCAGAAGTTGGATATTCATCATAAACATAGAGGTTAAATTTCTTCCCATTTAGTATTATTTTATTTTTTAGAAGAGTACTTTGTGACAAGGTAGGAGGAGGGAGAATGGAAAATATCATTTTGGGCTTAAAATTATATGTAGGAAATCTGTTATATTTATATAGATAAAAATAGTTATTTGTAAAGCAGTGAAACGAGGGGAAAGAGAGAAAAATCTTTTCATCTACTAGTCCAAACATCCACAGTAGTCCAGGAAGGGTCAACTAAGTAACTTGGAGGTATGAGAAGGAGGTCTACTGAGATCACACATGTGGTTGGTGAGCCATCATCAGCTGCCTCCAGTGGAGCACAGGAGCGGAGCTAGACTGACAGTGGAAGTGTGACTCGAAACCTTGTGTTCCACTATGGATTTTCAGTGTACCAAGCAGTGTCATACATAACCACTTTGCCGTGTGTCTGCCTGGATAGTAATATTTTCTGAAAGAAAACTGTCATTTACATCTTTCTTCATGTGTGTAGTTGTTGATCACTTGTTAAACAGAATGACATTTTCTTAGTGGTGACAGGTATCAAATTTGTTTTATAAGGCTGTGTTTAATATTGATATTGTGTAATGTGAACATTCAAAGCTGTGATTGTCCTTACTGAGAATTCAAGGACGAATTAGATGATTTGGAAAAATTCAGGAAAATATAGGCTTCAGAGTTCTGGAATAGATGGACAACTTGGAATCCAAATTTTCAATTGCAGTCTTGACTGCCTTGATGGTTAGTACTAAATGTTTGAGGTGTGAGAACAGTTATTGGGCATTGCATGCTGCTTTGTATGATTTTATTTCTTTGTGAGAAAGATGCAGTCTGAATCTCATTTTCAAGCACAAAGAAATTTCGAGGTATTAAATAGTCAACCCTAATCATAAAGATGATAAATGGTTCTGTACCTTCTGCATACCAATCCCTTTCTACTGGAATGGTGCAACCTTCTCGCCCTTAGCCAGGCCCTGCTTCTTTTTTGATTGCTCCCTGCATGCCTCATATATATATATTTTGACTGCAGACATTAAACTACACTAGAATGACAGTCTTAGCAGATCTGAATATGCAGGGAGTGCAGCAGAGGTTATCACTGTGCCTTGTGTTTATTGCTTCACTGGGTCAGGAGTTGCTAGCAGCTTGCAGGACGGTGGAGGACTTCTATCCGCACAGGAGCCAGTGTAAACACACATCAGACAACCATACCTGAGCAGGGCTTTCTGCCTGTCTCAGTGACCTTGCTCATAGCTCTGGGCCACTGGCCATCCTTCTCATCAGTCAAATATTAGGTTTCCTCTTCTGAAACTTCCTGTGGTCCTGTTTGAAGTTTTCCTCCTCCCTGTGTTTTATGGGCTGATAAAGAAATGGTTTTGAACTCTTCAAAAACAAAGCAAGTTTGCACATTTTTGGCGGCATTGCCATCATGACTGTATTTTTGTGCCGAGTAAAATTTTCTTTTTGCAAAAGTATTTATTTGAAAGACATAGAGAGAAACAAAGGAAAAGAGATAGATAGATAAATAGATAGATAAATAGATAGATAGATAGAGAAAGAGAGAGTGAGTGCTTGTCCACTATTTCAACCCCGATATTTTTACAACTGTTGGGGCCGGGCTGCGTCCTGAAGCAGGAACTGGAACTTGATCAGGGGTCTCTCCATGTGGATTGGAGCAGGCCTCACTTACTTGAGCATCACTTGCTGGCTCTCGGGGTGTGCATTAGTAGGAATGGAGTCAGTAATTCAGGTGTTTCAGTATGGGATACTAAGATCCCATGAGGTAGCTTGATTGTTAAGACAGAATTTTTAAAGCAGAAATTGCTAATGTAGCTGCTCTCCTACCTTCCAGTTCCTGGGAATAAGATCCACTCATGGCTTAGACAGTGGCATTCACAATTTACGGAATAGGAAGCTGAATAGGAAGTGTATTTCTGATGATTGGTCAAAGTTACATGACAGAACTGAGAATCAAATCAAAGGATTTCCATTTTCTTAGTTTCATTCCTGCCCAATCACGAATCAGTTAGTAGATTTGGGTGACCATTAAGTAGCCAATCTTTGCAGAACACTAGAAATGAGGGATGTAATCTACATGCACAGGGAATTTAGGAAACGAAATGATTCTTGGGCAAACAATGTGGTACAGTGGGCTAAACCACCATGTGTGATGCCTGCATCCAGTATTGAAGAGCCAGTTGAAGGCACTGAAATGAGTGCTCCTAATCCCATGTCACGTTCATGCATCCTAGGAGGTAACTGACGATGGCTCAAATGTGGGGACTCTGCCACCTGTGTGGGAAAGTCCGGGCAAGTTCTGCATTCCTGGCCCCACCATGGCTGTTCAGATTTTGGGGAGTGAAGGGACGGCAGAGCACTCTCCAGTCTTTTCACTCTGTCATTTTGCTTTCCAATTAGATGCAAGTGGCAAATGAACACTGAATAATAGATTTTAACCTGTTTTTGATCATCAGTAGTGAGAGGCATGCTTTACTTTTGAAAACTGCCTATGAAACAATACATGGCTGAAGTTTGTAATGAGTGGTGATGTTTGAAAGACAAGGGCTTGGAGTATATTTGTTTTGATACACCCATAAAATGCTGAAAAGTCCTAGTAGGCTCACGAAAATCCAATCTGAACTTTGATTCTTAGTGCCCTGAGCATGTTTTAGGAATCTGAGATTCTGATAGAAATTAACCTTGCACACACTGATATCAGTTTCTGATATGACTTGGTTCTTTGGAAGACAAAGTTGGCATATTAAAAAAAACTGAAGTTAATTCCACCTGCTAAAACGTTAGAAAGCATGCATGCTTACCAATAGAAATCATTAGTATCAATGTAGAAATGTCCAGAATAGATTTTTACCAAGAGTGGAAGCAATCTAAAAAACGGAAATTTCATGAAGTATCCTTGAATGTCTCGGTTAGTTGTAGATGAAACAGTTTTGCATGCTTTTCTCTCCTAAGTACTTCATTTGGAGATTTATCTGCCTTGTTGTGTAACTAGATTTTATATGAACTGCTCACTATTGCAAATTCATGTAGACATTTTCAATATTCACTGTCACTTCAGCTAATTTTCCATTGTAGTTTTGCCTTTTAGGCACAGTGTTTTAACGTGTTTCTGAATTGCAGAGTGAGCTGGGGAACAAATGCTGCTATGTACATCATCTGATGGCATGATTTGCCCTTGCCCTTGGGTCTTGGTAGCTGCTAGAACACTGAGGAGAGTGTTCTTGCTTTCTTTTCTTCCTGCCCCTCCCCACCCCCACCACTTGGGAGACTATCAAAGGCATTAATTTTAAAACTAGACTGGAGTAATTACCATTACATTCATGTTAGAGGTTAACATTGGTGTTATTTCCTCTTATTGGCTGGTTTTACAGAATGTTATGCCCCACTGCTTTTATTAAATCCAGGTAATAGAGGAAATAACAGTGTTATTAACCTCTAACACTGATGAAAATTTAGTCGTAAGTAAAACACAGTTTAAAATCCGAGCAGTTGTGCTAGTTCTCTCGCTGGTGCCCTGAATAAGCACAGGAAGGCTTTGTGTCCTCTGTGTGCCCACATGTATTATGATAAACGTGAAAACACAGTACAACATGAAATAAGTCTCTGGAGGATTAGGGCTCCGTTTTTCTAATATATATATATGCTAGATTCTTGCTAATAAATGTTATGAATTTCAATTAAATTACACAAATAAATATTGATCAGAAAAGTACCACATTTCAGTGATTGAGAAAGGAATTAGTTTTGCTAACTTGATTGTTTTCACAGAAAATCGCTTCGAAATTTAATATTGAAGAACTTACCCCACCAGACATCCTTAGTGGAAGGCTTCCAGCACGGCAGTGTTAAGCTGGGGATTACGTTAGAATTTCTTCTCTACACTTGTTTGCATTGAGAGTGGCTTTGGTGTATTCAGCAGAGCTTGTTTCCATAGTTAATATAGTCATGTACGTGGCCTTGCACGTGTTTATTCTAATTGTGAACACAAAGCCTTAAACAATGTAATTAATTACAGATAAGAATAGAAATATAGATGAAAGATAAATTGTTACACAAAAATATTCTTTATAGAAGAATTTGATGTCAGTCTATTGATTAAATAGGGTGATTGTCACCAAATGTTCTTTTGTATAAGTTTTTTATTTACATTTAATATTAAGATAATCCATTTCTTTTAAGTAATGTATACGTGTACCTAAATGAATTTAAAGCTGTTTTGATTGCCTGTATAATTCTTAATAATTTGTTTGACTTTTATAAATTCAATCTATATACTTTAGTGTAAACATATATTTTCTAAAATTTATATTTCAACTTTTGAACTTATCTGAAGGCAATTTTTCTCAAGTGGGAAAAATACATCTGTCAGCATATTGTTTTCTAGATTATATAATGTATTTTGTATGATTTTGAAAATAATAACATATGAAAATATTTTCATGAAGGAGATGTAGAGTTGATCTAACCGATCAGGCCAAATATTATTGTAGAAATATGTGTGTTTATATATTTACTCAAAAGATTATGTTGGGAAAAATTAATGTATTTAAGAGGTTTTGTGTGAACTCAATGATAATGCGTATGTGAATGTACTTTATAATTTTGCAAGCATTAATATTAAATAACGATTTTGTTCTCATTACTTGCAGTGGAAGGATACATGGAGCTTACGATGCTGATAGGACTTTCTAGTGTATGTTGTCCAGTAAAAAGAAAAAAGGCAAAAGGGGAAGGCTGAGCTTCTTCATCTTTAGGTAAATATTCATTCCAGTTGCAGGGACACTCCTGTGTAAAAGCCCAACAGCCCGTTTATCTTAAATTAACAACCACTTCAATGGTTAATTGAGTGTTTCTAAGCCAATAAATTACCCTTCAACATTCCTGACTGGAAGCTTAGTTAACATCCAAAACAAGCCTTCTATTAATGAACTCATTCTCCAACAAAGGGAAAAGGAAGCTTCAAGTCAGAGCTCTGGATGTGTTCAGCTCCCTTCTTCTATACACGTCAGTACACTGTATTTTCCCACTTAGAGAAGCTTTTGTACACTGAGCATGTGGCTATTTAAATGCCCCAGCGGGACATCCAGAGGCTCCAAAAAAGGGAAAAATTATTTGGAACAATTTGTTTTCGTTCAAGGGCAACGTGAAGCATTTTACAGCTGGTTTATTGCTATTCTTGTGCTGTGGAAGCTGTCTTTCATGTCAAAAGTCCTTTCCTGCTTACAGATCTTGAGGAAGCATTCTGCTGTGTGCTGTTTGCCCAAGTTCCTCCAGGGCCGGGCCTTTGATCACAAATACCATTTGCAATCTGGTTAGAAATAGGAGTTTGCTGAGATAAGCCTGAGTCCTCACAGTGAGGAAAGAGCCCTTTCCTTTCCTAATTATTTTTTAAATACTCACTTGGTGTCTTGCTTTTACCATGGGAACCCAGGGTAATGATACAGAGGGATGCTGTGCCGAAGTCAATACCCTTAGTGGTGCAAAAAAAGTTAGAAGGTGAAGAAAACTTAAAAAGTTTTCAACTTCTTGAAACCAGGTTGCCATTTCAGTCAATTCGCTCTTAAGGCACATTGTTTTCTTCGTGTTTAAACAAGAAGCACTTGCTTCCTGAAGTGTAGGTTACGCCACACGTAGCTCATGGTTTAAGCTCCTCTCCCCAAGAAAGGCTTTTAAACTATGGCCATGTATTTTTAGTGGGGAAAAAAGGTCCCATTGATGATTTTTACTAACAAACAATATAAAAGAAAATTATGCTATTAAAGTTGTAATTAGATAATAATGAGTGTGGGGATGAAATCTCTATCAATCTGGTGATGTAGGCAGATGGTGACTTTCTCTATGGTTTGCTTAAGGAACAAGTGAAATCTGCTGTAAGCCATGGAATTAGAGTCTTAGCAATGAAATGTAACCTAGATAAAAAATATACAATAACTATGGATACCAGATTATCAACATAAGACACAGTGTATAGTATTTAGTAGGAAATAAAATGTATTTGACGCAAGCACGGAAACCTAGTGAATCAAGTATCTAGACAGAAAGAGAAACTTACATTCACTGGTTCTCTTCCCAAAGGCTTACCATGGCTGGAGCTGACTTCATCCAAAGCTAAGAAATGAGAACTCAACCCAGGTCTGGATGGCAGGGAGGCAATCACGTGCCTCTTGGGGTTTTTACGAGCAGGTAGCTGGAATCATGAGCTGGAGTCAGATGTTGACCTAAAGCACTCTGGTGTGAGACATGCACATCTTAACTGTAGTCTCTAGACCAAATATCTACGCTGGGTCTTGGAAGTTTAATGAAATTCTCTCCTAGCTGACTCAACCTTTTATTTATTTCTTTGTCCAAATAAGTATCTATGGAAAACCAATCCTACAATGTAAAACTGGATGTGGAAATGTCATTAAAAAGGCCACACACATGCCTGTTGTCATGTTATATTCATTCTTGTCTGTTTGGGAGACTAAGTGCATTTTGGAGGAACAAAGATGAATTAGTTCAGTGAAGAATTAGAAGAATAAATTTGTACTATGGAAAACAGGGGTGAGATTTATGGCAGAGGAATCAGTGCATGTGGGTTTCAGCTTTAACGTGAATTTGGAGAGTTCCTGGAGATGCTAGTGGCACAGTTAGTTATATTGAGCTGGGGCACATGTGCTTGGAAGCACGGTGGAGTGATGAGGTGCACTATGGGGAGAAAGCTGTTCTGGAATTACAGGTTTGTGGTGGATCTTACAAACCTAGGCATGGGTCAGAGCATGCAAGAACTTGTGTACTGTGCACACTGATTTATATTAATATTTTTCTTTCAACATAGTATGTGAATATGCTCTGTTGAGCTTCTTGTGTTATTCATACTGTTTCTTAAAAAAAAAAGATTTTTGTTATTGGAAAGCCAGGTACACATAGAGGAGAAGAGACAGAGAGGAAGATCTTCCACGTGATGATTCACTCCCCAAGTGGCTGCAATAACTGGAGCTACACTGATCCAAAGCCAGGAGCCAGGAACTTCTTTCCGGGTCTCCAAAGTCCCATGTGTCCATCATTGCAGGCATAGATAATGGCAGAGAATCCAGCATCTTATTGTCAAGAGATAGTAAACAGTTTCATTGGGAGTCCATCTTTGTTGGAAGTAGAGATGCATACTGCATTGTAAAAGTGTTTTGAAGAAATCAAAGTGACAAACAAAAGTTAAATTCCATGAGATATAGTTTCCGCTGATCGTTGTTGGTGAGATATGTCTCTGGTAGGCAACAAATAGATGGGCTTTGTTTTTAATCCAGTCTATTGATCTACGACATTTGATTGATGAGTTTAAGCCATTTACACTCAGAGTTAATACAAATAGGTGGTAATTTGGTTTGTCATTTTAGCAATGGGTTGTTTATTGATTTAGTCTTCCGTTGTTATTTTACTGGGATGTTCTTCATGTTTGCCTTTGGTTTTGTTGGGTGCTGTTCCTCTTCTCTGTCAAGAGGATATCTTTATCATTTGTAGGACAAGTTTGAAAAAGTCATAATCTTTGAACTTTTCTTTACTATGGAAGAATTGTATTTTGTTTTCAAAGACAAAGGAAAGCTTTGCTGGATACGTTATCCTGGGCTGACAACTTTTTGCTTTTAGAATCTGGAGTATGTTGCTCCAGTCTCTTCTTGCCTGTAGAGTTCTCTGTGAGAGGTCTCCTGTGAATTTAATTGACATCCCTTTATGTGTCCGTTGATTTTTTTCACGTGCACATATAAGGATCTTTTCCTTATGTTTGATTGAAGACAGTCTGATTATCCCGGGTCTTGGTGAGGATTATTTTTGGTCAACCCTGTTGGTAGTTCTGTACCCCTACTGGATCTTGTTTCCCAATTCGTTCTCTAGATTAGGGAAAATTTCCTTCACTATTTCATTGAATATGTTTGTAAACCCAGCTTCTCTTTCTGCACTTTCTGGGACTCCCATAACTCTTATATTTGGTCTTTTAATAGTGTCTTTCAATTCTTAAATACCTTTTTGCCTGATCTAACTCTGCTTCCAGCTTTTTATTTTGTTCCCCCTGGTGACAGGCAATATCTTCCGATTTTGAGATTCTTTCTTCTGCCTCCTTCATTTTATTTTGGAAACTCTCCATTGTACTTTTATTTTGCTCCACAGTATTCTTCATATATCAGCTTTCATTTGATTCATTTCCAGTGTGACATATTCCTTGAATTCTTTGAATACCTGCTTTACCTGTTTCTCATTGTTGATAAGAAGTTTTATAACAAGTGTTTTGAATTCTGTATTCCCCATTTTCTCGATGTCTTCCTTAGTTAACTCTGAGGTTGGCAAAGCCTTTTGTTCCTTTGCAGGGGAGTCTTCAGCAATATTCATTGTGCCTCTGTGTCTTCTTTTGCTCTCGGTCATTGTACTTCTGGTTATCAGATTCTTCTCCTTGGGGCAAGTTTCTAAGCTGTCTCACCTACAGGTCTACATTTAGATTTTACTTATTGCAGTTGGTACACAGCTCTTTGTTTGCAGTCATTTGAGCCACTCCCTCCCTCCAGTGAGTTCCAGGTCTGGTTCTTATGTCAGATTTCCACCATGATCTCCATAGCCCCAGCTCCTGGCTCACCACTCCCCACCTCCTGTGATATCATGAGGTTGCACCGTAGTCTCTGTAACCTTTCTCCCACTTCTGGTTGGAGTAGGTTCCAGGGTTAGGGAGACTCTGCATGTCCTATATAGCTAGGTTGTTGGTGTTGCTGATCATGCTGGAACCTGTTGGCCACATGGACCTATTTTGACCCACATGAAGCCATAGTTGTTATTATTTTCCTGTGGGACCAGTGCAATGCACTGAGTTCAGTGCATGTACAACTCACTGTTGTTCCCTGCAGTCTTAAATTCTTTGCCACACTGTATGAAATGGTGCCTGATGTGCCACTACTAGAGTTCTTGATCTGCTGGCTGTCAGCTCTGAGGGCTATCCAGACCTGTCTTGGGTGGAACCTATAGGATGCCATGTTTCTGCCGTTCACCGAGTCAGAAATGAGTTCACTCCCAGCTCCTTGCATATTCAGTCCTTTCCCTTGCCTTTTTCTCCTTAAACAAAATGGCACCTGATACGACTCTAGGAGGCAGACTAGACTATGAAATCCACCCTGTTCTTGCACTACCCAATTGAGACCTGCTGCTCTGTCTCTGCTCCTGGTCAGATCAAACAGACCAGCAGGATGGTCAGTTCTTTGTCTGAGTTCACCACTGGAGCTCCAAGATAAACATCCTTCCCACTTTATTGCTGGTGTAATTCTGGCTGCTGGTGGAGTTCAGATTGCTGTTAGCTGAATGCTGCTGGAGTATCAGTCACTGCAACACCACACCATTGTGTCTTTCCTGTGTCTGTCAGTCTCCAGGTACCCCTCTGCTGTTGTTTTGTCCTCTTCTGTATCCTGGAATGCGCCCTCTCTGCTTCACACTGGCTAGTATTTCTCCATCTGTTTAAATGTGTCCTCACCCTATTCTACCATCTTGATTCTCCTGTTCATACTTTTTAAATAGTGGTTGTTTAACTTTCAAAATAAAGCTTGGAAAGCTCTTAAGAAAGGAAACCTTGTATATTGTCCTTTATGTCTGATTCAACATTGCCAAGTAGCTTTTATTCCAGCAAGCACAATGTTACAGCTTTATCCAAAAGTTCTATCTATGGCGAATGTTCTAATCTGTAGCTGGAAATGGAAACAATCTTTTTGTGAGGGACTTCTTCATCCTCATATCAAATGGTATGTTGTTGTTTTTATATATTTATTTATTTATTTTTATTTTTTAGTGTGGTGATATGTTACTTATTATGCCCTTATTATCTAGTGTTTGGACAGTCAGCAAGCTCCCACATTACTAAAGGCTCCATGTGGTTCTCTTACTTGATGTAGCCTGGTAAACTCATTTGTGTACAAACCTCCAAAGGTTCATCAGGTCTCTTGCAATGAGGGAGTGCATACAATTATAGTCTTTGTGTCTTTGAAGATAATTTATTAACTTAAAAATAATTATTATGCAAGCAATAATATTGAGTACTAGATTCCATTTTCTTCTATTGAGTGTGATAGTTCTAAATTGGATGGTTTCATGACTTCCGTGATGAAGATTATTATACCTGAGCAGTTAAAGACCATTTGAATAAAAAATTATCTTTGTTTTGTGCTTAAATATTTTTTTTTGTTTAGAAGTTTAGCAGATGGCTTTTCTGTAAACATGCATGTGTTTTGAGCATTTGAATTCAAGTATAAAAGCACGGAAGTAGGGTATCCGATAGGCATGGGAGTTGGTCATAAGGAAACTGTTAAAGCAGGAGTAAGAACGAGGAAGGAAAAGCTTGATCCAAGTGAGTGACTGAAACAGGAAATATTTTTTAATACAGTTTGGTATCTCATGCATACCGTCTTGTCAGCTTTGCTTTCCTTTTTCATCTGTTTGCCTTTGCTGGAGCCTGAGATTGTGGGCTCAAGTTTGGGTTGAAGGAGGTTGTTTAAGGATTAAATGAGAAACAGTGGCATTTCAAACTAATGGATTTATCTGATAGCTATCACAGTATTTTTAAGACCACCTCTTGTTGAATTCCCACCCCCAAAATGAGAGGGGCAATGAATACTCACTCATTTGATTTTTTGATACCAACCTCAGAACTCAGCAGTGCCCTGAAACTCACCCCTGAATGAACAAGTGAGCTGCATGGGATCATCAGGTAACTCCGTGTCAGCAAGGGCACAAGCCAGGGTTGCCGTGTCAGACACTATCAGCTTTTCCTTAGATTTCCCAATGAACAACAGACCTGCCTATAGTCTTAAAACAGAGGAAAGAGATGAAGTATTAAAACATATCTGACATACATTAACTTAACATATTTACCTTGACTGTGTGATATAGTTAGTCTATCTAAATACAGTGAGTCTAACAGCTCAATATCAGTACTGCGTAGTTACAGCCACAGACACTGGGAAAGCACGTACGTAGAACAGAGCAGAAGATGTAAGGAGTTAAAAGTGAAGGTGAAGGTCAGATGTCTGAAACCATCACATCTGAGCCAGGAAAGAAACTGTGTGTATGATGAATCGTCATTGGGACCTCAAAGATGCGTCTTGGCAGTTAAAATTCTAGTAGGGAAATGGCTTAAAGAAAGGCTCTGAAATATTGACATTAAAGAAAGAATATGTCCATCATGATGGTATTGATCTATAACAGATTGGTGGCCTCAGGGGAGTTGGAGGTCGACAGGATCTAAAGAGAGAGCTGCAAGCATAAGACAGGATACTTCTGCCAGGAAAATATGTTATCCTACACATGGAAGAAGGTGCCTGTTGCTGCTAACATAAAAATCATTCAAGAGAATTTTAAAATGCTCACAAAAAAACACAAAAATTAAAGGATAAGGTTTTTAGGGACCAACTGAAAAAAATATCAGGAAATATTATTTTTTCATAGAATCCATTTTTCCATGAACATTTAAAAATGTATTTGAATTTCTCTGAATGGCAGAGAGAAGGCAAGTGAGCAAGCTTACGTTCTGGTTGATCCCCTGAATGCCTGTAAGAGCTGGGGCTGAGTCGTGCTGTGCCTACGGCAGCCATCAGCCTGGAATTTAGTGTGGGTGTCCTAGGCTGAAGGCAGCAGCCAAGCTACCTAAGCCTTCAATATTGGCTCACAAGCTCTGTGTCAGCAGGAGACAAGTCAGGAGCTAGAGCTGAGTATCAAACACGGGTATTCCAAAGCACATGCAAGCATCTTAATCATGAGGCAAAACACTTGCTTCTCAAATTACTTATTTAATTCTTTATTTACATTTCAGAATTGCTTTAGATTTATGAAGGAAAAACGGGGTTCTCTATTTGTACTCTCATTTTCTCAGGAGCATCTCATATGAGTGTATTTGTTACGGTGAATCACACCTAGATTAACATTTTTTCAAAAAAGCCAAGCTATTTTTATCGTCCACTCCTCGCAGCCTCTAGCAGTCAACATGTGGGTTTCCGTTCTGTTTTGGATTTGAACTCCTGCAAGTGAGGGAGAATGTGCAGCATTTCTGTTTCAGTGCATGGCTTATTCTACGCAACATAAAGTTTTCTAGTTTCATCCATTTTGCTGCAAATAACAGGATTTCTTTTTTTTTTTTTTCGGATAAATAGTATATATACACACACAAAACCCCTGCCTTTTCTTTTTTTTCACTTGTCTGATAAGGCATACCTTGGTTATTTCCATATTTTGGCTCTTGTGAACAGTGCATCTTTAGACATGGTGGTTTATGTATCTCTTTCATGTAATGGCTCATGTATTTTGGGTATATGCCTTTTGTTGGGATATATGGATCATATGGAAATTTTCATTTCTACTTTTCATACAAGTTTTCATATTTCTTCACAGGGTTGCACTGATTCACATTACCACCAACAGTGTATAAGAGTTCCCTTTTAGTGGTCACATGATGGGCTAATCCTCTGTCTAAAAGTGCTAGCATTTCACCCAGGTGCTGGTTCATGTCCCAGTTGCTCCACTTCCTATTCCAGCCCCTGCTTGTGGCCTGGAAAGACAGGAGATGGACCCAAACCTTGGAATTCTGCACTCACGTGGGAGACCTGGAGAAGACGCCTGGCTCCTGGCTCTTGACTCCATTTCAGCTCAGTTCCGGCTGTTACAGCTATTGCTTTTGTTGCGAATAGTTGTCTACCTACACCAATGTCTTGCTATATTTCCCCTATGTTTTGTTCTGTATCCACAATGCTATGATGCACATAAACACCAGAATGTTAAACTTCTAACTGTTATTTATTTATTTATTTATTTATTTTTTTAAAGATTTATTTTTATTATTTTTTATTGGAAAGGCGGATATACAGAGAGGAGATACAGAGAGGAAGATCTTCCGTCCGATGATTCACTCCCCAAGTGAGCCGCAACGGGCCGATACTATGCCGATCCGAAGCCAGGAGCCTCTTCCGGGTCTCCCACGCGGGTGCAGGGTCCCAAAGCTTTGGGCCGTCCTCAGCTGCTTTCCCAGGCCACAGGCAGGGAGCTGGAAGGGAAGTGGGGCTGCCGGGATTAGAACCGGCGCCCATATGGGATCCCGGGCGTGCAAGGCGAGGACCTAACCACTTGCGCCACCGCGCCGGGCCCCTAACTGTTATTTATTAAAAGACTACACTTTTGTAATAATATGGGAGGAAAAGGTGGTGGAGGAATGGGAATGCTAAAGGGAAGGCTTTGGTGGGAATCCTTATACCTACAAAACCATTTCTTGGAAAATAATAATAGCAATAATTTTTTTAAAGTTTTTACTAAAACTATCACAGCATCTACTGTTACGAGGCTTTACAGCAATCGCTGCCATTTCATATTTTGTAATACAATAGATTATAAGCTAGGACGGGCTTTGGGCATAGTGATTAAGATGCCTGTGTCCCATGTTGGACTGCCTGGGTTTGATACGAGCCTCTGGCTCCTGACTTGACTTCTGGGTGATGGAGACCCTTGGAAGCAGCAGTGATGGCTGAACTGGTCCTATTTTCTCTATCCACCGTGGGGCCCTAGAGTGTACTCCCAGCTCTCTTTTCTGGCCCCAACCAGGAAGTCAGTTGGGATATTTGGGGAGTGAATCAGCAAGGGGAGCTCCAGTTTTGTACTCTTTTTTCCTCTCAATTATGGGAGAAAGTTGACGATTACATTAAGGGTACACTTTGTTTCCCATAAGTTTAGGCAAGAAGTTACATCCCATTATTGGCTCAAACCTTAGAACTTTCTTTGCGGGTTTCACCAAGCTTTTGTTTATGCGCTTCACCATCAACAAAGCTTAGAGGTTTGCATGTGTTTAACTAACCTTATCATTTTAGTAAGCATTTATTTCCTGAAGTCTGTTTTCTTTCTCTGCAGGTATTGTTATTTTTTCTTTGCTTGAATGAAAGGCAACGTCTGGGCCAAGTAGAAGAGAAGATGAAGTACTTCCTGTGAGTCTGTGCTGGGCATAGGGACGGACCTCACTTATGGAATGCTCTCATTCTTCTTGGGTTATTGTTTGCTCATCAGGACAGCCAGGGTCATGCATGTCTATGTTTTTATAACCCCTTTTCCTTTCTTACAAGTTTATTCATAGTAGAGGACTATTAAGGATTTTCACTCTTTTTCATTGAGTTGCTTTCTAATCTTACTCTATGGGCAACTGTGAAAGATGTCTAACTTACCAAAATGAAATAAAAGAATAAAAGCACTTCTTATTTTTTTGATAAAGATAGGAGTATGTGTGCAAGGGGGTGGGAGAGAAGGAGAGGTTCTCTGTTAAGGCCTTTAAAAATAATAGGTATGTTAATGATGATAGGATAGAAGTGGCATGAGGAAAGAAAAAGGGTCAATTATTTACCTGTAAGAGGTGACACGTTAGAGTATATTGGCAGAGGTCTATCTATCATATACATTATAAAACTTGACAGTTTTGCTCTTTTGTGCTTGCTGACCATGCTACTATTGCTGCTGATGAATTCTTTCATAATTCCTTTATATTTTCTGCATTTCCCTACCATCCTCCTTGGTAGCATTCTGCCGGTCTCTTTGTCTATCTACATACTCATCTTGTCTTTTAAAGCTTTATTTATTTATCTTGAAAGTTACAAATGCATAGAGATTGATGGACACACACACACAGTGAGAGAAAGCAAGTTTCATATGGCTGCAATGGCCAGCCTTGGTCTAGGTTGAAATCAGGAGCCAGGAGCTTCATCTGGAAAATACAACTAGGTACAAGGAGCTCAAACACTTAAGCCATCATCCTCTACTTTCCTCAGGTGCATTTACAGGGAGCTGTATTGGAAGTGGAGCAGGGAATCATGAACTGGTGCCCAGAAAGGATGCAGGCACTGCAGGCGGTGGCTTTACATGCTATGCCACGATAGCCCCACACGTACTCATCTTCCCTGCCAGTGTTCTGCTCCTCCTCATCTAACGTACACTGACTCTTTTTTTTTTTGACAATGCATTCTTCGTTATAATGTAAAATGCTTCAGCAATTTGTTGAAGTTTGTATCGTCTATTTAAAACTGTGTGAGACTATGCTTATTTTTTGTGATGTGCTCTCATCATCTTTCTCGGAGATAGATAAATTTATGACAGATATTTTCCCTATGCTTTCAGGTTATAGAACTGAAGTTTCCACATAGTAGAAATATTATTCAATGCATTACATTTAATATCTTGGATTCTGGATAAGGAAAATGAATGTACCAGGCTGTAATTCTTGTCTGGTTTTCTTAGAAACTAAGAGGCAAGCTGCTATTAAGAAAATTTTCACCATCACAGGTTCTCAGTGTTTGTGTTGGGTTGGTGCCAAATGTATTTTGTCTTTCTCTTGTTGTTAGATTCCAGTGATCACAAATGTGAGAAACATTTTTTCTCTTTTTCTAACAATAAGAGAATCAAATGATTTTTCAAGTTTTTTCTTTAGTTTTCTTTTCTCATCTGTCCCAGGTAAACAAATGAGATAATTACTAATTATAATATGAAATTCTGTGATCATATACTTTTTTACAATCCAATGACTCCTTCTAGTTTTATAACTAAAAGAAATGAAAGTGGAAAATCGAATGTCCAAATATTCATGTCAGCACTACTCAAAATGACCAAGAGGTGGATTCATACCTGGGTTCATTGATATGGGGGAAGAGCAACAAAATGTACTATCTATAGTAAGAATTAGCTCTTAGGTTTGGAATGAAAGGCAATTCTACTACTTGCTGTAACATGGAAGGACCTTAGGAGCATTATGGGAACTGGAAAAAGCCAGATACAAAAGGAAAAAAACAATGTTAGATTTCACTGGATGAGGGTGGTTAAATTCATAAAAGAGAATGGTAGCTGCCAAGGACTAGATGGATGAGGGATGCCGGTTAATGTTTCCTGCATAGAGGGATTGTGTTTTGTAAGACAAGGAGCTTTGTGCATGGAGAGATGATGCTAGTGCATTCAACATGTGGGGTTACTTCACCATTGACCAGTTAGTTAAAAATGGTTAAGATGGTTTCATGTTATGTGAAAATAGTAATTTTTGATTAAACTTTCAACACATGAAGCTAATTGTCTAGAGGCTTCCTAAAATTGAGCTGAGTAAATGACATGCAGTCTTCCTGATAAGCATTATTCTCATTTCCCATGCAAGAAAACACCAATTCATAGGAACTGAGATCCTTTCACGAGATTAAGCAATTAAGAATAGAAACGAGATCATATTGCAGGTCTGTTATCTCCCTAGGACCCCATCCCCTAACATGTGGATCTAGCATCTGTATTTTCATCATGGTACATAATACAATTTCTTGGCTTACAATGAATTGTGTTTCTTAGTATAAATGCAAATATTGAGGGTAACCAATTAATTATTATTGCAGAGTTATTCTACATCATCACCTCATCATACGTGACATAGACCAATTCTTATTGCCAAATGAATTCAAGAAGTGCCTGGGCGCAGCTTTATTGGACACCCCAGGAAGTAGAGAATTAGGCTTCTGGCTTTACAATTACTACCCGACATTTTAGTAACAGTAATTTACAAGTATAGTTCCAAAAACATTTACAACTGAGTCCATCCTTGGAGGCCCCCCTACTTTTTTTTTTCTTACCACATTTTGTGGAGGAGAAAGAAGTACTATAAAACGTGTCTTGTAGAACTGCTGGAAATATTTTCCAAGTGGTTTATTTTTATTTTTTATTTTTTTTTTTTGGTCTCTGAAATGAGCTTAATATGCACTCATCATGGTAAACAAAACTATCTATGCCTTAGTCCAGCCTCTGTTCTCCAAGGAGTGGGCACTGAGACAGGGTAATTGGCTGTCCCCTGGTAGTGAGGGGAGGTAAGTTGAATGTGGGCCTGAGGGGTGCCTCCATTTTGGGTTATAGTTTATTATTAGGTGAGGAAATTGCTGGACACCTCCAGCTGTCATTAATCAGCCGCAGAGTCAGACTGGAGCCAAGTGAGAAGCCTGTGGGTGGATTCGGCCCCAGTGCTGTGGAAATACAAGAAGACAGAGACAAATGTGTTCCAGCCCAGCAGCAGTAAGCCCTGCCCTTTCACAGCCTTAACATGCATGTTCAAATTGATTTAGTCCATTTACCCCTCAACCCAACCATCTATTTTCCTTGAAAACTGACAGTTTTATGTGTTGCTACCATGTTATTATGTGTTGCTGCCCTGCCGGTAGCTATAGTATTTCAGAAACATTTACTTCCAGACATAAAGGATGGGTGAGAAGGGGGGTGTCGAGGAAGGGAGGTGAGGCTGAGTCACTTTAATTCCTTTTTTTATGGGGTGCAAAACATGCCCATCATGGCTCTTTCTCTCTTCCTCTCATTTTTAAAAAATTCCTTTTCTGTTTAGATGATTTCCATGAAAAAAAAAAAAACCCTTGAACAACATTTCCCACTAAAGTAGCCCACCTGTTAGGTGATGTCAGTGCTGGGCTCATTCCTCTTCCTGTCGGGTTCAAGCCCAGTGTTTGCTCAAGGTCCTGAGACAGAGACTTGATGGTCCATTGGCAAAAACGAAGCACGGGTTGGGTCAAGCTGAAAAGCTGATGGGGTCTCTGTTTTGGGGCAGCTTTTGAAAGGATAGAAAAGATCTAGAAGCAAATTGTTGTCTTTGCTGCAGTGTAAATTCAGAAAAAAGAGAGAATGGTAGAGTTAAAAACAAAGCAAATCAACGAACTGTCAACAGCCTTTTGGCTGCAGGAATGGCAGTTGGGACATTCCAAGTTCTTGTCCAATTGGAGACTTTTGTCTCAGGATAGCAGGGAATCAGATCTGACCTCACTCTAACGTTTTTGGAACTGGATCAAAGTGCTCTATCTGAACATGGAAGTATATTTCTGGTTCTGAAAGCCAAAGAGTAAAATCCAAAGTTAAAATAAATACTTAGAGAACAAAAGGAAACCACGAGACCCAAGGTTTGTCAGATACAGACCTCTGAGCTCACTGACTACCAAACTTGTTTCAGCCAAGCTGGTGTTCATTTGGGAGTCTGTGCATCGGTGAGCAGAGGCTCTCCTTTGGCTCATTCTGCTTTTGTGTGGGAGGCGGAATACAAAACTCCATTGATTTATATTGACAAGCAAGAATGAAACAAGCAAAATAAAATGAAATCGTAAAATAAGGCAGTTTGATGTGTGTGTAACCAAATAGGCGCTTTTCCCATTATTCCTGTGGCTGAGTAGTCAGTTTTGCATGGTAGTTAAGTAATAACTTTATGATGAAGTTATTATTTTATAATGGAAATAGAACCAGGGCGAAGGATACTGAGTGAGACAGATGCTCATTTGCATAATCACATATAAGCATACATATGTATGTTTTAAGAATAAAAACTATTCTTTTAGCATAGGTTGGATCTGTGTTTCAGGGTTTTAGTTGCCTTAAGACTGCTAATGGGTGCTTTCAGGACTGCAGGTGGACTTGGAGAGGGGCCTGTGTGACATTAAGAGGGTGTTTGGGGTGACTTTCACAGCATCCACATTAGGTGTTAGTTCTCGTTTTCCCTGCAGTGTGCAGCATTTGCATGGCTGACTGTCCTTATCAGTGGCACACTGAAGCAGGGCAACTGTAGTCCTCCAAGAAAATAAAACATGTGGTTGCTTCTTCCAGGCTATTGGTCTTTGTTGGATGGTGGTGCAATGGTTAGGAAAACCTCCCTGTTACACCTGGCCATGCTTCACTTCTGGGTTCAACCATTGCTGATTTGCTGCTGCGAGTCATCATTGTCTCTTGTAAGGCTGACAGTGGCCAATTAAATTACTCTGAACTTTCAGCAACTCCTGAATTTTCATGGATGAGATTCCACGAAGTATCACTTGATAACACAAATAGTTCTTTGTGATATATCACAAAACTTGGTGGGGATTTTTTTTTTCTTTATTTAAAGTCTCCTTTGAAAAGACATGGGAATGTATGTATACAACCTTTAAATTTTTTAAAAAGTCACATTTCGGGGAATGCAATACAGAGGCTTTTAACAGTATTAGGAAGCGGGAGATGTGTAACTGCTTACTCTAAATCCAAAACCACAAAGCACAGTATTCACTATTTAGCTGTGGATTTGCTGGCCTAAGTATCAGTTATTGGTGGTCAATTATGTCCTGAAAACATAAAATGGAATGTTTAGGAGATAAGTAATTCATAAGTCTCACATGACATACGGGGGAGAACATTTGGCACAGTGGTTGAGATGATATGCTGCTTGGGATCCTTCCAACAAATTCTCATGTAAAATATACCCTGGGAAGCAGCAGATGACAGATGTAGCACATTGGCCCCTGCTGCTCATGTGGGAAGCTATGATGGAGCTCCTGGCTCCTGGTTGCACGATTGTCTGCTGTAGATATTTGGGGGACTGCACCAGTGGATGGGAAACTTCTCTTTGTCTAGCCTCCCTGTCACTATCTCTGTTTCTTTGCCTTTAAAATAAAATGCAAATAAGAACAAATATTATAAAATTAAAAATAGAAGTTAGCACAATGGTTCAATTGGTTAACCTTCAGCCTGAGAGTGCTGGCATCTCATACAGGCCCCCGTGTGTTCCATCTGCTCCTTTTCTGACCCAGTTCCTGCTTGTGGCCTGGAAAAGCAGTGGAGTATGGTCCAAAGCCTTGGGCCCCTACATGCCTGAGGGAGACCTGCAAAAGGTTCTTGATTTCAGATCATCTCAGTTTTGACTATTGTAGGAAAGATGGAAAATCTTTCTCTCTGTCCTTTCTGTAGATCTGTCTTTCCAATTAAAAAAAAAAAAGAAACAAATTTCATGCAGGTTTGTGTGGCATGAAAAATATCTCTGTACTCCAAAGGGACATGAAATGACTCTGTCCTGCGTAAGCAAGAGGTATGTGCCACCTTGCAGTTACAGTCACCTAGCAGCTGTTTCAGTTCAGTTGGCCCTTGGTATGTATCTTTCTTTCTTTCTTTCTTTCTTTCTTTCTTTCTTTCTTTCTTTCTTTCTTTCTTTCTTTCTTTCTTTCTTTCTTTCTTTCTTCCTTCCTTCCTTCCTTCCTTCCTTCCTTCCTTCCTTCCTTCCTTCCTCTCTCCCTCTCTCCCTACTTTTTTTCTTCCTTCTTTCCTTTTTTTTTCTCTCTCTCTTCTTAAAGACACCTTTGTTTATTTATTTGAGGAGAAAAAGAGAGAGAGAGTACTCCCATCTACTGTTTTGTTCCCTGAAAGCCCATTATAGCCACTTCTGAAAAACTGTAGCCCAGACCCAGAAAATTAATCTACGTGTCCCGTAAGAGTAACAGGGACTCTAACTACTTGAGTTATCACCACTGCTTCCCACGATTTGTATGAGCAAGAAAACGCAGTCAGGAGCCATAGCTGGAAAGTTTAATATAGGCACCTGAGGCATTGGAATTGGACTTCTACTTCCTAGGCCAAATACCATATATCTTAGTAATAGCACCAGATCACAAGAGTGATTCTGCTGGCAACTTTTTTAGAGTATGTGGTTATAATTGTTATGTTTTATTATTAGTCATTGTTATGAATTTTACTTGGCCCAGTAGATGGATTTTATCATATGTATGACACATATATATGCACACACATATATGTAAAACATGCTATAGATAGAATTTGCTGCTATCCTCAGTTTTAAGCATCCTCTGTGGATGTTGAAATGTCTCCCCATGGATTACAGGATATTAGGACAATGTTATGGGAGCTAGTACAGAGCTCTTAAAAACTTAAAATTTCCCAGAAAATTAGAACAAATGACTTGCACAGCAATAGCTTAAATAATTAATATTTGTTAACATCTGGTCCCGTTTTATTATATAAATCTTTTCTTGAACAAAGCAAATGAAAATTTAACCCCCTAAAACATTTTTCCTTGAATTATGCAGAGAAATCTTTCAGGATTCATAAAATTCTGGATCGACACAGCAGCCGCAATAGAGCTGGTTGCCTTCATCTGTTGCTCTCTTCATTTGGTCAAGAAGTGGGAGGCCCAGAGTTCTCTGATGCAGAGATGAAACTTGGGAATGATCAGTAATGTATGTAAATTCAGAAATTAAAGACTTAAAGCTGTTCTAATTGCCTTTATATCTTGTATAAATAGATAGAGACACACCAAGAATTTCCATGTGCTGGTTCACTTCCCCAAACGGTGCAACAACCAGCGCAAAGCCAGCTTGAAGCCATGAGCATCATCTGGGTGTGCTATAGGGGTATAAGGGCCCGAACATTTGGATTATCTTCTGTTGCTTTGCTAGACACTAGCAGGGAGCTGGATTGGAAGTGGAGCAGCTAGGGCAAGAACTGGCACCCATATGGGATGCTGGCATCGCAGATGGCAGCTTTACCCAGTGTCCCACAAACCTGGTCCCTGTTTTTAGTTTTAAGGAGAATTTACCTTTCCACTTTGTTTACTTTTGTTCCTACTGATTCTCTTTGTTTGTAACGTAACAATCAATGCAGGTGCTGCTCGCTCTCCACCAGAATGCGGATGCCTCGGTGGCTGCCCAGTGTACTGCACTGGGATTTCTTACAGTGCAGAGTTACAGGCTGAAGGAGCGCTTTAATATTTTTGTGGCTTGGGATCTGAAATTCAAATGCTGATTATGGAAAATACCAACATATTTGTCTTCAGTGAAAAATGAATCTTTACTCCAAACACAACTATTCAAGAATGGGAAGTTGAGATTTAAATGACAAAACAGTTATGCGTGTGTGGGGGTATGCATATACAAATGTACATATATAGATATATATATTACATGTGTAGTCATATATCACTATATATGAATGTATACATGTAACATATATGACATATACACATATAAGAGTATGTGAAGGGTTCGTGGAAAAATTCTTTAAAATTATTCAATTTTGATGCAAAAATTTTTGGCTGCAAAAATATAGTATTTGGAAAATATGTATTATAAAAAACTATATGTAGATTTCAAAAGCTGTTTTGCATCAAGTAAACTCATACTTTTCATTCTGTTTTTTTGAAAATTTTTTGGAGAGCTCTTATACACATTTTTCCTGGATGTATTAATGTTTAATGTAAGAAAAACAGTGATATGTATCTTTCAAGTGATATGCACTTGAAAGTTACCATGCTTGCTATGTCTAGTGCAGTTCAATAGATAGCAATGTCTTTTGCAAAATTCATGGAAAATGGAATTAAAAGTGCTCAGTTTCTATAAATTTTGAAGCTTCCTTATATATATATATATTTTAAAGATTTATTTTTTTATTGCAAAGTCATATATACAGAAAGGGGCAGACACAATGAGGAAGATCTTCCATCCAATGATTCACTCCCCAAGTGGTCAGATTGGCTGGTGCTGTGCTGATCCGAAGCCAGGAGCCAGGAACTTCTTTCCAGGTCTCCAACGCAGATGCAGGGTCCCAAGGCTTTGGGCTGTCCTAGACTGCTTTCCCAGGCCACAAGCAGGGAACTGGATGGGAAATGGAGCTGCCAGGATTAGAACCGGTGCCCATATGGGATGGCAGCACGTTCAAGGTGAGGACCTTAACCATTATGCTATCGTGCTGGGCCCCTATCCAGGTTCCTGCTTGTGACCTGAGAAAGCAGGGAAGAATGACCCAAAGCTTGGGAGCCTCCCCCTGTGTGGGAGACCCAGAAGAAATTCCTACCTCCTGGTTTTGGGTCGATTCAACCCTGGCCATTGTGACTACTTGAGAAGTGAACTAGCAGACGGAAGATCTTTGTCTTTCCTTTTCTCTGTAAATCTGCCTTTCCAATAAAAATAAATCTTTTTTCAAAAACAAAATCATAGATTTGTTTATGTGATTAATATGTAATTTGATATATGAAAAAAGAAGTTGGCGAAAACTATAATTAAAATGCTTATTTTGGCTACCAAAATTTTTTGAAATTCATACATACAAGGGATCTTCAAAAATCCATGGAAGAGTCAGGCACAGTAGCCTAGTGGCTAAAGTCCTTGCCTTGCACACACCAGGATCCCACATGGGTACCTGTTCTAATTCTGGTGCTTCCCATCCAGCTCTACTGCTTGTAGGCTGGGAAAGCAGTCAGGGCCGGCCCAAAACCTTGGGACTCTGCACCCATGCGGGAGACCCAGAAGAAGCTCTGGGCTCCTGGTTTCAGATTGGCTCAGTTCTGCCGTTGCTGCCACTTGGGGAGTAAATCCTGGGATGGAAAATATTCCTCTGTCTCTCCTCCTCTCTATAGATCTGACTTTCTGATAAAAATAAATAAAATAGTAAAAAAAAAATGTAAAAACACGCTATGAAAAACTATATGGGTTTCAAAAGCTTTTTGCAAAACTAAATTTTCATTCCATTTTTCCAGAAAATATTTGACGTACCCTCCTATCTTAAATGCTGACAACACAAAGGTGTGTCTTGAAAGCATTTATGATATAATTTTGGCTCACTGTTAAGGACAGTTTTCCACCACTTTCTGTCTACCTTTGCTACCTGGCAATCAAGCTGGCCAGGCCAGGAGGCTCCTTGGTTCCACAGTGGGGGAGGAGGGAGCCAGGCAGCAGCTTCCCAGGGCCCAGGCATCTCTAGGTGTCTGGGTTGCCAGGCAGCAGCTTCCTAGGGCCCAGGCATCTCTAGGTGTCTGGGTTGAGTTCCTACCCAGCTCCTGGTTCCAGCTTCCTGCTAATGCTATTCCCCAGCCCCAATCTCAGAGACCAAGATGAACTTCCACTTTGAGGATTTGGTTCTTTGGTCATTATGGATTGAGGAATGAACTAGCAGATGGGAGAAACCAACTTCTCTCTCTCCCATTATTTTATCTACATGTATTTTTTCTTTCCTTGATTTATTTTATTTTATTTTTTAATAATACAATTCCATAGGCTCTGGGATTTCCTTTTCCCCTCCCCAAATTCTATCCCTCCCACCAACTGGTTTCCCCCATGTTATTACAATAACATAAGAAGTTGTAAGTCCATCATTCTGTTATTTAAATTTATCTTGACATTGTAGGTGTAGACAATGGCAGAGTGTCCAACATCTTATTATCAACATATATTTAAGAGTTTTATGGGGAGTCAATTTTTGATTTGGAAGTAGAGAGTCATACTGCATTGCATCTTCACATCTGGATATGATAATTTCTATCACATAGCTACTATAGATTCCCTTAAATTTAAAGCCATAAAATAAAATCAGCATCGGGAAGAAAAATAGTACATTTACAACATGAGTAAATCTCACTCTTAAAATAACAAAAATAAAGGCATTGGGAAAAATAAACAAGACATTTAATTCATTTTATTGTTTGAAATGATGAATAGCAGCCTGATGGTATTGTGGCATGGTGGGTTAAACTACTGTCTGTGACACTGGCATCCCATATGAGCGCTGATTCAAATCCTGGCAGCTCCACTCTAATCTACCACCTTGGTAAAGCGCTTGGGACAGCAGAAAATGGCCCAAGGGCTTGAACTCCTGCCACCTGTATGGGAGATCCAAATAGGGTTGGCTCCTGGCTTTGGCCTCAGCCAGCCCTGGATTTCCTAACCCTCTGGGGAGTAAAGAGCAGATGTAGGATTTTTTTTCTCTTGTTCTCTTTCTTCCCTCTTGGCTCTCTGACTCTCTCTCTCTCTCTAACTCTGACTTTCAAATAAATAAGTAAGTTTTAACAGCAGTTTCACTCTGACAGAGCACTGCAAGCTGCCAAGTACCACCTATGAACAAACTGTGCTTGGGGGGAGTCAAAATGTACATGGATTTGGGAAGAAAAAATTCCACCCAGAAGTCTTCATCCTGACTTCATTTTTTTCTTTTAATTATTTTACCTCTCACTGGAACGCGTTTTTCCATTCCACTTTTGATATCTTGTTATTCTGTGATGAGTCACTTATTTTGTAAGTACACAATTTGAAGAATACACAACCCCATCTTTACTCCCATCTTTGTTTGCTTTTTGGTTGGCTTTAATAAGTTTTATGGAACTTATCCTTGTGTGTATAAGCGACAGTTTAAAAAATTTTGTCAACCATTGGACAGATGATTAATTTGAAGCTCAATGTTGATTTAGTTACTGTTACATTAACTAATGCTTTCAAATGTACTGAAATCAGTTAGGTTTAGATGATAATTAACTGTATTATGACATGTTTTATCTTATATTTAGTTGTTAAAACCATGCTGGATAGCTTGTAGGAAAACAGGCCAATTTTCATGATGAATTGACACAGTTTACATTGCATAATTCAGTCGCACAGCTGTACAGGCTGGTGTATTCTCCAAGGTCCTTAGTTTTACTTGAAGGTTTACATCAACGAGACTCTGCTCCAGTAAATCTAATTTATACTCAAAATGTTTTCTGTGCATACCAATTTGCTAATTTTTATGCATACTAGTTTTTAAAAACTCATTTTCCATTTTACATCAAAGTCAACGGGGAAGGAGAGAAACGGAGCTAGACAGACAGACAGAGAGATCTTCCTTCTGTTGATTCACTGCTCAAATGCTTACAGCAGCCAGGATTGGGCCAGGCTGAAGTCCAGAGTCAGAAGCTCAACCTGGGTGACCCATATGGTTAGCAGGGAGCCAAGTACTTGATTAACTGCTGGTTCCCAGGACGCACAGCAGGCAGAAGCTGGTACAGAAGGGTCGGGGCTATAACTTTAACCAAGCATTCTGATATGCGATGTAGGCATTCCAGACGCCCTCCCCTGCAAATTAATGTTTAACATAAAATTAAGTGATATAAGTATTTTTTTTTTTTACTAACTCTGATAGGTTTGTTTTCCTTAAAAAAAAATCACATGCCACATGAAGAATGGCATTGACACTGTGTCAAATCTTTTTTCAACATCATTCTAGTAAGGGATTCATTATTTAGAAATAAATCTGTGGCCAGTTTTAGGTTGTACTGGGTTAAACAATCTATGCTCCACTTCCGATCCAGTTTCCTGCGGAAACTCTGGAAAAATCAACAGAAGATGTTACAAGATTTTGGCCTCTGATGCTCCTGTGGGAGATCTAGACAACATGCTTATTTTAAAACTTCAGCCGGGTCCAGCCCTTGCTGTTCTAGCCATTTGGGAAGTGAGCTAACGGATGGAAGGTCTTTCTCTCTCTCTCTCTCTGGGTCTGGTTTTTTTTTTTTTTTTTTTTGCCTGTAACTCTGCCTTACAAATAAATAAATCTTTTAAAAATCTTATTTTCTTACTTCTCAGTTTCAATTGAAGCTTTCTGTAACAGTTATTTAAAGTAGATGTTTATTTTTTATGGAAAGTTTATTGGGGTTTAAGATCTAGAGCATGGATATTACATTGAATTCATAGACTGTTAAGTGTTCCCTTTCTGTCATCATTATTTGTTTGATGTCATAAAACATGAGAAAAGTCAGGCCTGACATGGTGGCCTAACTAAAGTCCCAGCTAAAGTCCTCGCCTTGAACGCGCCAACATCCCATATGGGCACCGGTTCTAATCCCGGCAGCTCCACTTCCCATCTAGCTCCCTGCCTGTGGCCTGGGAAGGCAGTTGAGGACGGCCCAAAGCCATGGGACCCTGCACTCGCATGGGAGACCTGGAGGAAGTTCCTGGCTCCTGGCTTCAGATTGGCTCAGCACTGGCCATTGCGGTCACTTGGGAGGTTAATCATTGGATGGAAGATCTTCCTCTCTGTCTCTTCTCCTCTTTGTATATCTAACTTTGTAATAAAAAATAAATAAATCTTAAAAGAAAAAATATGAGCAAAGTCATTATTTGCAAATTTAATGCATTATCTCATGGGATAAGATGCACCAAAATACAGAATTCACTCTAGCATTGATCCAACCATCAGTGAAGCTGTGGTCTTGCGATAAGAGTGGCCGGTGTGGTGGCACAATGTAAGAATAAGGAATTTATGAAAGTGTTGTAGGTCCTGAGGTTACTTGTATTTAGTGACAGCAGATAAAGTGATTATGAAGCTCGCTGGTAGCTGTGGGCTAACAAGATTGATTCATAAGAAGTATGGTAGGGATGCTAAGGTAGGTTTCCATGGAACTTGTTAAAACTGCACTTCTTAACCACGAACACCCCAAGGCATTTTATGAACTGGAAAAGTCCTGGAGTGATAAAATTTCAATGTGCAGAGTATCTGCTCAACAGTCAGGACATTGAATTTCTTCATCAAGCTTCAGAAACTTGCAGTTCTTAAAAGTTTTAGGAAGAAGGCAGAAGAGTGCTTCCAGATGTTTCCAAAATAATTATTTTAAGCAGAATCTTTAGCAAATAAATTTTACGTTAGCTATGTTTACCTTTGAGGAAGTTCAGAAATTTCGACTTAAGGAGTAAATTTGAGGTCCATCCTGAGATTCAATTTCAGGTGAGTATTATGTTCTTTCTCATTTCCTCTTTTAAGGACTGGCGAAACAGAAATCCACTCATTAAACAGTTGTGCATTTCAGAGACTGTGTTGGACACAGCAGGCAATTGTGTTGCTAAAGATTCCAAATGTTTTACTTCCACTTTATTGTAATTATTTATGGCCATTGGAATTACTCCTTAATGCCAGAAATAATGAATGGAGATGAAGCTGAGGTTAATACTGCATTTTTACTTGATGCTGAAGTGTTAGAATGTTTATTTTGTGAAGATAAATTTGTATAACTTCAATATCAAGAAGGTTTTGAGATCCATACACATGCTTGCTATAATGTAATCATTTTGGTGGATGGAAACAAGTCCTGGATACTGGGTGAATATCAAGCAATGGTGATATTTAATAGTTATTTTATGCATTTGGGTAGCTGAAGTCCAAATATTGTGTCTTCAATGAAAGACATTTATGAGACTACCAGAATATAATCTTTGATTTACACAGTTAAATTTCACCAATACTTCAAAATTTTCAGACAGTTGAATTTTATGGATTTATGGTTGCTAAATTTACATAATTACAAAAGCATAGGCTGTTTATTAAAATCCAATCAATAAATAATTCTTAGCAACTTTCAATTCAGACAATTAGCACTTGTATCTCCTGTTCTTTTCACATTGTTATAACAGTAGTTTCAGTGCTTGTGGAAAACCAGAATTAACCCATCAGCTTATTCTGGCGCTAACAGAGTTTTAAATCTCTGCACAGTTTTTCCATAATGTGCATTTGCATTGAGCTTTTGGAAGACTGCTGTATTTATGATTGAAGAAAATTACAGATTACTCTTCTTCCAAGTTGGGAAATGAGCAGCGCTGCTGGAAAGGCTAATGAATTTAGCATTTAAAATTGTTTTCAAGGTTGAAAAGCTATCTCTGGATTCCAGAGGTGGCTCTCTTTGACATAAACAATCTAATCACAAAACTTCAGAACTGTGTAGGGTCACATTGGTGAACTACATCTGCTCCTATCACAACCTGCAGAATTTTTGTCATGATTGTCTTTCACCACTCATCGTCTGCTTCTGACAAAGTGCCATTTCTTATATTCTCTTTAAAAGGACAACTTGCTGACTGATTGGCAAGGTAACTGACTGGAATTAGAACTCTGTTACTGAATTCCTATAGTGTTAGTGAAAACAAAACTACGGATGGATACCCATGTTATGCCTACAATTAACAGAGTAAACATCTTAATAGGCGTAGAAGGCACAAACAGATGTTCTAATTGCATGTCTGTGAGAAACTGGTGTTTACTAGTTCCACTCTGGCTTGGCCTTTGAGACCTCAGGAAGTTTCTCTCCCAGTAGGGATTTCAGTGATTTATTGATTTCAGTACAAGGAATATTTTAGAAACTAGCAGGATTTTTCTGAGGTTAAATGCATCCTTGAGAAGGTTAGTATTAATTCATGCTTGAAGGGAATGCCCACTTTACTTAAACTAGGGTAGTGATGGCCACATGTACACATTCCTGCCTAAGTGGGAAGGGAGCAGAATCTCTAACACAGATGTGGGAATAAAGCTTGGTGTAGGATTTTCCTTTGGTTCTCCCGCTCCCATCTTTTTCTTTCTTTCTTTCTTTCTTTCTTTCTTTCTTTCTTTCTTTCTTTCTTTCTTTCTTTCTTTCTTTCTTTCTTTCTTTCTTTCTTTCTTTCTTTCTTTCTTTCTTTCTTTCTTTCTTTTCTTTTTTTGCTACTAACCAAGCAAAAATAAAGGAAATAGGAATGACAGCAAACGTCTAAAAAATTCCTGGTTAAAACAGAATACTTTTGCTCCAAATAGTGTGAGAAGTATTTTGGGTTTTTGTTGAAGACACTCTGAGCCAAATAAAGACTCAGAGGGTTGAAACCTTTTCAAATGTTTGTAAAGGTTTTAATTTACTACTCTCATCCTGTATCAAGTTTCCAAGTCACCTTTTGTAATTTTTCAGTTTTTGTTTTTATCGAAAGGAATCTAAAAGTAATTAATAGGTGGTCTGTACCTTTATGCTTCTTTCTTCTTAGTTATTCTTTTATAGATATTGGGGAGCAGATAGGTCATCTCGGGCACTAATAATGATAGCTAATACTTTTCACATTTACTGCATGCTATGTATTGCATATGTGTCTTAAATAAATTATAACATTAAAAATATGCCATTACATAAGCTGAGTAAGTATGAAATCATCTAGAGACTGCTATTTCATAATAAATGCAGACAATAGTTATCCTACCGACTCTTCTTAGGTTTGCTCAGTCTAGGCTGTTTACTGTGAGATTTAGCTCACATTTGTCATTATGAAATTAGATAAATGGTAATTTATTGTGTGATGAGCAAACCCTTTTGTGTGTGTGCATTGTCAATCTAGCTCAGCACCATTTAACAATTATTAGACATATGTGATTGTTCGGTAATTAAGCATGAGTAGTCTGAATTAGCTCCTTGACATATCTAAAACAGTTTCAAATATTACATTAATATTTTTACATATATTACATATGGAAAAGTAATTCATGTTGAATTCATGTAAATGACTGTCAGGTACCTAAAATAGATACAGGATCTTCCTTTAAAGACAAGGCTTTAAAAACTGAAGAATAATCTATGAGTTCTTGATGGTCATGAAAGGACAGAGGACAACAGGGAAAATTGTGAAAGAATGAAATAATCTTGTTGTCTTCAATGGAAACCTGTATTGTTTTATAGCACACCTACTGCGTTTCCTGATTCTATGAGCTCGAGCATTTCATTCTCTTGGAAATTGTTTTCTAGAAAACTGATCATAACACAAACAATTCTTGTTCATAGAAACAAAAAAAAGTGTCCAACTAAATGCAGTTATTATCCTGTGTATATTAAATCATTTCTCCATCCATTTGTACTTTTATTTCAGCACTTCTGTTTCAACTACAAAAAATGATGTATTTTGAGTTCTTTTTCATAGCACCTTAGTGTTTGTTTAGTAAAGAGCTAAATGTTTAATGCTTCTTACTCTTCTTTTTTCAATCCTGAGGCATACAGAACTGCATCTGGTAAAGCAGGCCCCAAATATATCAATATCCTGATGTTTTTTGATCCACTGCACTGAAATGGCAGAACAATTTTTTTTAGTTCAAATTCTTGCTGCATTGAGGTTCTTTTCTTGTTCATACAATTTCTCTTCCTTCTGTGACCTTCAATTTCTGCTCCACACTAGATTAAAGTTATTATGCTGGATAGTTGGAGCAGTTACCTCTGTTGATTTCTGGTTCTTTCTGAATTAAACCTAACTCTTCAAAAAATATATATCCACTTCATCTTGCTAGCTCTGTGAGACTACTTATAGGATAAATTTCTCAGAAGCAGAAACTGGAATGGTGGTTTCCAGAGGCTATGGGCCCGGCAAGGCCAGGGATATTTGTCAAAAGCTACAACATTTCAGTTATACAAAGATAAGCCATAGAGATCTAATGGACAGGACATTATCTATGGTTAAAATAATGTTTTATGTACTTAAAGGATATTTAGATGTTAGGACTTAGATAAAATGTAGTTATCATGTATAGAAACTAGAAAAGTGACTGAAAGTGGAAGTAAACTCTTGGAGGTGATGTGTAAGTTTCTGGCACATATTATAGTGATGGTTTTACCCAAACTCATGAAGTTTTGTATATGATATATGTGCAACTTTTTCTATTTCTATATCCATGATATCCCAATAAAGTCAACAGTGGGGTTCCTCCTCCAGTGTGAGTTGGTGGGCTGTATTGAGCTATGTCCCTCTGTTGAAGCAGCTCTGGGTTCTTCCTGCATGGAGGAGTCTCTCTCCTCACCCATGCTCATGGACCTGCACGGTGGCCAGACCGACACCTCAGAGATGTGTTGTCTTTTTCAGCTGCTGCAGATTTTGTAAATTGTCTGTTTACACTTCAAAGGTGAAATCAGTTATTCAGTTACAGCCATATATCAGTAAGCACAATCATTTGTGATAGGACAAGCAATGTTTGTTAAAAGTTGTTATAGTGCAACCTACAAAGAGAAGAAATCCATCCTCATCACTACAGTCTCATTACACTTAAAGGACAAGCAAAGGGCATTTAAATCACCTTTTGTTTCAAGGTTTAAATATTAAAAAAAAAACTAAGCATGTGAGCGTTATGCTTTCAAAGTACTAAACAGAGGAGGTTGTTATCTGTCAAGTTCAGAAAAAAATGAAGTTCTGCTATAAGTTTGAGCTAACAATTGTGACAAGGCTATTTTGACTGTCTTCCCACAGACAACGTAAATAAGCGATGTGGTTTTTTTTTTGCCATCACTCACTGTTTTAAATTTGCTTTTGCTGATCAGAGGTAGTTTGAAAAGAGAAATTTTTTCCTAAAATAGAAAATCAATAAATGAGCAGCTGAAGCCAAGATTTCTGCTTCAAGGATTCTTGTTTAACGTAAAGCATATTCTTTTTCTAAAGGGCTAGGAGTCACTTTTGTGTTAATTGAATTAGAAGTTCCTTTTTATTTCTTCACAGTTTATATTTGATGAACAAGAAGATACTGTGAATATTTAGTTAGCTTAACAAATTTTCCTATCCTAACACGAAAGCCAATGTAGTGCCTTCTCAGTTACATAAGAGCTATTAAATAAACCCATTGTTTTTGAGAGGCAGACCCCACTTAGTAGTTCTGAAAGAATTAATCAATGACAAATATAATAAAATTATATACTTTGGGCTGGAAAAATTCAGTTAAACCACCCAGTTTTACCTCATTAAACTAATTTTTAGACAAATGCTGTAACTGAACTGTAAAAAATATTAATTTGGTTGAAATTTCTTAGGCATAGCCAAGTGGCCAGTCTTCCTTAATCTGTTACTATGAGGGTTTAGCTTTAAGCTTTCTGTTCATGTGGTCACCATGTTGTAATTTTTAAAGGGATTAGTCCTTGGAGAATTAAACAGAGGCCATTTCAGTAATTAGCCCATGAAGGTGTTAAAGTTGTTTTATCGTCACTAGTCACACTTTGATGTTGCCAGCTTCTGTTCAATAAGCCACATTTCAGGCAACAGAGAAGGAAGACAATGTAATAGAGACATTATTGCAGTCATTGTAGAAAAAGAAGAAAAAGTATAATAATATGTTTATTTAATAGTGTCAAGTATATAAAATAAGATTTTTATAAAGATTTATTTATTTATTTATTTGAAAGGCAGAATGATTGGGAGAAGAGGGAGGAGGGAATGAAAGAGAGAGAGAAAGAAAATATCTTCCATTTGTTGATTCCCTCACCAAAGAGCTGCAACATTCAGTCTGGGCTAGGTCAAAGCCAGAAAACAGAACTCCATCCTGTTCTGTCATACTGTAGGTAGAAGCCCATGTTCTTGAACCACCATTTCTGTCTTCCCAGGCACTGTTAACAGTAAGTAGAATAGGAAGTGTACCAACTGGAACTCAAATATGCAATCTGACACAGGAGGTCAATGTTGAAAGCAACGGCTTAACTTGCTACACCAGGATACAAGACCCCAAAATCTGATTTTTAAATTTCAGTTTGTTTTTGTACAAGTTGTAGCAAAAGTGAAAGATGAACATGTTTTGATTTTACACAATTCATCTTACATTCCAGTTTCTATACTAATGAATGTTAATTTGGAGGCATGGTGAAGCTAAGTGATAGCACATCTTGAATCTTCTGCTTTCTTTCCAAACTTGTAAGAATTGTTGTACTTTCTTAAAAATAGCAAAACCATTGATGGGTGATAATGTGATGTATATACAATAGGCCTGATCACAGTACAAATCTACACTTATAATAAGACCTGAGTAATTAATACTCCCCTCTCTTAAAGCTTCATGCTAGTAGCATTGTGAGGTCTCCCTTCTATTTGCTCAGAAAACATAATTGTGGGTTATAATCATTGCAGTATGCTGTGTAACACTATGAACTTACAGTCCTTCTATCTGATTCCCTTGCAAACTTCTAATAATTATTCTATGTTTTGGTAGAAATTTTCTTAGCTTCTACATATGAGGAAGAACATATGCTCTATGTCTTCTGTATCTGGCTTGTTTCACTTACCAGTATTTCAGCCATTTTGCAGCAAATGGCAGGTTTCATTCTTTGTGTGTGTGTGTGACTAAATACTACTCTCCAGTGCACATATAGCACGCTTTCCTTATCCATTTATCTGTTGATGGATGTCTTTGTTGATTCTATGTCTTGGCCACTGTGAATAGTGCTGTAATAAATATGCTAGAAACAAATACTTTTTTCTGATAAGGATTTTATTTCTTTTGGCTTTATACCCAATAGTGGAATCCCTGAATTATATTATAGTTATATTTCTATTTTTAAAAGAAATATATAAGTTACTTTCCATAGTGGCTGTACTAATTTGCACTCAGAATAAAATATAACTTTCCAATGTTACATAAACAATTTTTATTAGGTGTTAGTGTGCGAAATAAAAAATAGATTGAATTTAAATTCATGGTAAAAATTATTGGGCAGACACACGTAACGATATATATCCCCAGATACAGTGCAAATGTCTCTACATCACTATTATTTTGGAGAATAAATGAAATTTTATTGTTGCATGAGTGCCTTGGTAGAATTCTGAAAGCCAGACCTTACAGAAAGCTTGTTTTAAAAAAAGCCAGGAAGCTGAAACTGGGTTGAGCACAACTGAACATAAAGAGCTTTAGATATGGCTCTCATTGTGGAAACAATAAGGATGTTGGGATAGTGGAAGATAAACTGTGTGGAAAGAAGGAGATCAAGTTATAGAACTGCTACCATCTGCTGCTTTTGCATATGTCCTATGCTTTTTTATTTTATTGTATTAGTGCTGATGTTTACATGATTGATCAGGATGGGAAGGGCTGAGGATCATGGGTTAGTGGGTGAGACCCTTGTTTACATATTTTCTTCTTCTTCCTGTATATGGCGGAGAAGGGGATACAAGAGGAGTAACCACGCCCAGCTTCCCAATCTGCCACCTGATGTCATCCCAACTTCTCCATCGTGGACCATTTCCTAGGTGTTCTGTTCATGTGTTTTTCATAGTTCTGAGATGCTGCTGACATCACCACTCCACGGATGAGGAAATCTTTCCAAGATCAATTGGCTGTGATAGTCCACTTCTGAATCTCCACTGAGCCAGAATTTGCTGTCAAGTTTCACTGGGGTAGTTGATTAATTTGTTCTGCCTTCCATCCTCAGGAAACCAATGGGTGCTGCAGCCCAGCCCAGCCCAGCCCAGCCCTGCCCAACACAGGCTCAGCCCTCATGAACCACAGGGGGAGCTGCAGCCTCATCAGAGCAACCCTCAATAATCCCCACTGGACTGGCACCCAGCTTTGGTTCCAATGCCTGCCAGCATGTGCAGTGGACTGGTCTGGTCTGGCCCACATCTCATTAAGATCTTGTACACATCACTGGGCATTGAAGCCTAACTCAACCCAACCAATTTCACCCTCCAGCACACATTCCTGCCAGTGGGTGCCATCACCTGTCCAGCCAGGCCCGCCCCCATTTCTGGTTTTCATGCTCACCAGTGAGAGTTGCAGACCTTTCAGAGAAGAACCCACAACCCCTCCAGTGGACTCATTCTTTGCTCTGGATCTTGAGCTCTCTAGGTGGTTTTGCAGTCTAGCTTGACAGGACTTGCCCCTAGTCCATCACTTGCCAGCTGATACTGCAGCAAACCCATCCCACTTGCCCTTATTCTGGCTCATGCCTGTATCAGTGGATACAATGTCTGGCTCTCCCCCTAGCCAGTTCACATACAGGCCAACAAGTGTTGTAGCCCTGCCCAGCCTGGTCTGCCCTCCCCCCCCCCCATTCCAGCTCTTATGCTTGCCAACATGAGCGGTTGCTCATCATTGTGTGCTGGTAGGTGCTGTGGCCCAGTTTGGTGTAACCCATGTCACCTAAGCATTTGCCAGTGGTACCTAAGCATTTGCCGGTGGGCGCTGTAGTCTGGCCTAGTCCAATCTGCTCCCATTTCATCTCACGCTGGTTGGAGCTGTTGCCCAGCCCGGCAGAGTCAGCCCACAACCCTATTCCTAATGTGCATTGACTGGTGATGAGGCCAGACCCAGTCCAGCCTGCACCCAAACCTGATTCTCAGATCTGCCAGTGGTGTTATGAACTGGCCCAGCCGGACCCACCTCTACACCGGAGCCCTATGTATGCTGGCAGTACTGTAACTTAGTCTGCTCAGGGCTGCTTTGGTTCTTGTACTAATCTGAAGGGGCTGCACCCTGAAATAGGAGTTCTCCAAGCTCCTTTATTGGGTCTCCTTTCAGTGGCAGATCTCACACACACAGGTGGGTCCTTGGTCCAGGCTGGTTTAGTCCACCTCCTGTCCTGCAGGAACAGTAGCCTTGTCCAACTGGTCCATACCTAATCTGATTCTTACCATTGGGTGTTACAACTCAGCCGTATTTAGTCCATACCTTGACACAGCTCTCATGTGGCCCAGTGAGAGTGGAAACCTAGCCCAATCTGTCTTACACCCACTCTGGCTTCATGAGTGCATGCAGGAGTCTAGCGCAGTCTGGCACACCCCAGAGCCTATCCATGCCCATGCTGAGGGACACTGTAGTCATGTCCAACCCAGACCATCCCCAACTTGGCTTCTGCATTCACCAGTGCGAAACACAACTGATTCTTGCCATCCTCTAAGCTTGCCAACCAGGCCTGTTTCCAGCCCAAGATCTCATGTGTTCCAGTGACTGCTCTAACCCAGCTCTGCATAGCCTATCCCCTGTCTTGACCTTTGCCATTAGATGCTGCAGCCTGGCCTGATCTGGCCTGCACCCAGTCCCAAATTTTGTTGGCTAATGCTACAGCATGGACATACTCAGTCCTCTTCCATCCACGACTCATGCAAACCAGTAAGGTGTGATAGCTTAGCCTGGCATGACCCTCATTACAGCCTGGCTCACCCCTCATTACAGCCCAGCTCTTGCAAGTGAGCAAAGGTTGGCCTGGCTGTGCTTGGTCTACCCCCTTCCAAAACCACCCCGCACACGTGTAGACAGTTGGAGTTACCATGTCCAATTTGACCAATACCCAGGCCTGAGTTGCATGCTCACATGCAGAAGCAATGGCTCCTCAGGTAAGTTGCCATAGTTCCCCCACCAGACCCACTCCCAGACCCATGGCTCACTCATGCCAGTAAGTGCTAGGACCTTAATGGTCATAAGCTACTGCATCCATCCTGCATATGTATGAACAGTGGATGTTGTGACCTGCTCTGCTCCACACCATATTATTGGGAGTGTCTGTGAGTTCTGCAGCCTGGACCAACCCAGCCTATGCCCAACTCCAGTACCCATGTGTGTCAGTGGTTCCATGATCATACCTAGCTCAGCCTGCCACCACCCCTAGCTCCAAGAGAATCAGTTGAGATTGCAGATCAAAGGGATGGGCCCATACATCCCCCAGAATCTCCCTCCAGACCCAGTTCTCTTGCATGCTGGTTAGTGTCATGACCAAGTCTAGCATTACCCTGTCCCCTGTTTTGACTCATTGGCCAGTACTGTGATCTAGCCCTGACAGATAGGTCCCCAGCACTAGCTTTAGTACATCCCAGTGAGTGGTATTTGGCATTGGTTACTGCTAACTGCCCCATTTCTATTGTCCATCTAAGGCTGCTGTGTAGGTCTGAACCTTAAAAGCCCATGAGTTCCCCTGTCAAGTTCCCATGTCCTGGTGGCCTGGGTGCTAAAGATGCTGGGTAAAGCCTATGGGCCACCTATCCTGAACCCTGCCACATAGGAACTCAGAGCCAGGTCTAGCTGGCCCCCTCTGCCTCTAAGCAGCTGGCACGTCAATTGGCTTTGGCCTCCCTTCAGACCCAAGCCCTGCCCCTGGAGAAAAATGACCCACCTGACTCTTAGCACATGGTGAGCTAATGGGCCCAGGTCTCCCTACAGACTCAAGCTACATCCAGGGCAATCTGACCAACCTGATTCCAAGCCTGTGGCTGGCCGAGGGGGCCAAGGCCACCTGGCACGAGCCCTGCTGTCTGGGAGTTCAGAGTCAAGGCTGGCTGTCCCCATCCAACTCTAAGCAGCCGGTAGGCCACTGTCCTATGCCTTTTATCTTAGAATTTGTGGACCACTTTAGTAGAATTTTAAGTCGTCTTTTCACCTTTCTTCTCTTCCTATCTCACAGAGTACTGGACTGTCTTTGTAAGTAAAGCTCCAAGATTAGGTTGTCTGGTTCCCAAAATATCTCTAATGACTACGTCATATTAAAGTTTATCTAAGTGGCTATATGTATTTAGTAGCTAGGGTTTTCAACATCAAGTTTTCCCTGGTAAATTCCAATCTTCATAAGTTGATGTGTTCTTTCATTCCTCAATGAACACAAATGCATTAGAATCAATACTGGTGTGGTTCAAGTGTAGGATTCTAAGCAAATGAACTTCCCTGAAAGTTTTAGTGAAATTTATATAGTAAAATCCATATCAATCCCTTAACATACAATTTCAATTTTCTATTTTTTACCTACATCACAGGTTTGTTCTCTATTTTGAATACCCATCATTGTTGGTAGCCTTATAGCAAAGCTTTTAGGGAATACACTGTAGCTGCAGAGCAGGTACCTTTAGCTACTTTTTCTTTCTTACAGGTTAGAGGATTTTTCTGATGCCTTGAAAACCCAAAGATCTGTGTTCTGTGCAGAGACAGTTCAAATCTACTCTGTATTGAGAGGAAAGCTGGTTGACCCAAATCAGCTGCAGAAATTTTACTTCTGAGTAAGTCACAAAGGGGTTGAATGAAATCCTGTATGGTTTTATGAAAAGGCATCTTTCAAAAACTTAAACCACTTTATGTGCTAATATTGCCACTTTATGCTGTGTAACCTTGAGTAATCTCTGAAGCTTGGTTCCCATCTTTGAAAAATGGAAATAAAGCCAGGGTAAAGAGAGTTAAAGGCAAGCATTTAGGTGTTAGATGGAGGGAACTCTCAGCAGTGATTCTGGGAAAACCAACACAAGAGGAGTCCGAGGAATGAGGAGCAGTAGGACATGAAAGAATTTGACACACGTAAAGACAGGTGTTGATAGAAAATTCAGGAACACACTACACTAAATGGTACTTCATAGAGACTTACAGATTCCTTGTATCCATTGAGTTCTAGCTGAGCATTTTCCTAATCTGGAGGAAGTGGCATGGAAAACCTAGAAATACACGAGTTAAGAGTGGAGGTTGTGCAAGTGGATACTGCTGCATTGAACCACAAAAATTAAGTCTCTCATTCCAAAAATATTTTAATGCTGGCCTTTGAATGTTTATCTGATGAGGACTGACTGATACATAGTGCTTGAAAGCAAATGCTTATAGTTTCCATTAAGACAAATGATGAAAGATAAGCTCCTGTTTTGAGACCTCCAGAAGTATTAAGATCACACACATACACACACACACACAAGTGTATAGGTGATCTTCCAGCAGAGTTGAAATAATTTGTTTACAGTTGGCCAGGTATTTTGTTCTGTCCCAGATGATATGAATGGTACAAGATGATCAAAGCACAAAAATATATTATAGCCAAGGTAGCATCTAAGTCCTGGTTCTCTGAAAAACAACTCGTAATGAAGCTTGTGTGGTAATGTTTTCTAGGAGAAATACAGTTCTGAGGAAAGAAAATAAGAGGGAAAACATGGATGTGGGGCAGAGAAGAACCTAGAGCAAGTGAGCAAGTACAAACTGTAAAGTTATTGTGCTAGTTAGGGCTTCACTAGAAAAGATCGCATCGCCAGGGCATTCCTGGAGCAGTCACATAGGCACTGTGTGCTAGAATCCTCAGAAGGAAAAGCAAAGGCTAGAGCAATGATATTGCCAGCTACTTCTCATCTTCTTTTTAGTCATCTCTTTCTTCTTTTCTCCTCCTAATTCCTTGCTTCTCTATGATGCACAGCCTAGAGCAGCTGGTGTCTCTTTGATTCCCACCCGTCACAGTTTGTTAGCAGATGTACTTCAGCTCTGAGTGTACAGGGAGTGAAGAGGCTATCCTTCCAGAAGATGAGGTGCTGCTGAGGCAGGGGCTCAGCGCTTTCAACTCCCTGAAGGAGTTGTTGTAAAACCAAGGGCAGGTTGCAAAACCAAGGATTGTGTTGATTTGTTGGGCACATGTGGAGGTGCAAGAATTGGGTACAGGACTGTTGGGCAATTGTTAAAAATAGTGCCTTGCAAGGGGAACGAAAGCTCACTAGATATTTTGAAATTGTTTTTTGAGCTCCCTTTTTTTAAGAATGGAGGAAATAGACATTGAACACATGCTAACACCATGCCAAGAATCGTTGTGTTATTTTGTTTAAGAAAGTGGGCATAAGCACTGGATACACAAGGTTTGCAGGCAAGGAACAGACAAAAAGAGACAAAAAAAAAACTTGGAAAGAAAGAGTGGAGGGTGGAAGATAAGAATGGGTTTAATCATATCTAAGTAAAGTTTTGTATAAATGAATAGCTAGATAAAATAGCTTCCATTTCTGATTCATTGCTTCTGATATTAATGAATGATTTTCTTTTATTACTTTGACAATCATGCTTATGACACATAAGAAAAAATATAAAGCCAGCCAAAAATAATACTGACTTTTCAAGCATAATGGTGAACAGAAATAGCTAGCATCAAAAATAGCTTGTTGGAATTCTGTTATATTTACCCAGTTCTCTAAATCATGGCAAGCATTTTGGGTACATTCTCATTGTTCTTTGAGAAATAAAAGGTAGAAATAGATCAAGAAATATGTTACTTTAAAAATTGAACAAGAGGTCATCCGGAGGAAATGACTGAGACCCAGTTAGTGTTATAAGTTACTAATAAATTTTTCTAGAATTATAGACACAAGAGAGAGATCACTCTTTGGGGTCTTCCTGAAAAATTTTGCATTCTGTCCTATTATGTAGTGTTTTTCCAAGGTTCACAGGCTGTTTGATATTGAAAAGTCTAATAAATATGTCTCAGAAGATTTTGTGTAGATAAACGGAAATAATCCTCTCTTTAGAGAAAAAACTTGTACTACTAGTTGCTGATGCCAAGGAGGATAGAAAAGCCATGATTTTTGTTAATTCTGCTTGTGAAATGACCTTACATGTTGAGGCAGGGTTGCATTGAATACGGGGCTTGCTTTGCAGCTTGACATCATCTGTATGGGGCAACAACAGAATTCTTTCTGTTTTTAGTTTGAGTAATAATATTGATCTAATTACATGTCAGTTCTAATTCTAGGGGAATTCATTCTGTGGTTCCTGGACTCTGTGGGGTTATCTTCACCTTGAACATTGGACGCTCAGGCACAGAGTGTGAGCTCATTTTCCGTCCTTAAAGCATTTACAACTGCAGCAGCACTGGACTCAAAGATAAAATGGTGTGGGACCCTTCTTGGGGTAGAGTCTTAGAACTGCATATTTCACTTTACCTTGAGATTGTGGTGTGTGCCTTCCAGCTCCTCCCAATGGCAAATATTTGTACCTGCTGTAAAAATCAAAGAAAATTCAAAACTGTATAACAATATTCTTTGCCAAATCTGAACACAGTGGAGAAACCCCAAGAAATCTAAATGACTCTGAGGCTTTCAAAAGAGATAATGTCCATATGTGCCCTCTGGGTGGCTGCAGGAGTGTGTTTATGGAATAACTTACACTGGACTTACTTCAGTCTGTAATGTGACTGTAGCCATTCTCCATAAGCTAGCTGTGTGTTGGAGATGGAGAAGCTGAAATCCTGAAGACATTGTTGCACAGCTAGAGCCTTGGTCAGCAGTACAAATGGTTCTATAGTCAGTAGCACCTACCAAATGTTAATATAGCAAGTGCTTCAATTTGAATGTGTGAGAAGATTGTTAGTTTCAATAGGCTCATCATTATTATTAATATTTACCTTGATAGAAGAAAATACTTACAAATGCTCACTATTCATGTAATATTGAAAAGCATAGATTCTGCTACAAATATTTGTAAAAGTCTTATTGGCCCACCCATTAACCTAGGGATATGGTGATAACCAAGTTAAAATCATAAAGATGACAGAAATAAATCTCCCAGGAACATACAATAACCAAATACAAGAAAAAACACAGCTAATTTTCAATTTATAGGTTGAAGTCTGGTCATACCATCAGACCTTCAGAGCATTATTTTGTTGTTATACAATAGTTTTGGAGTCTGGGATACCAAGGAAACTGTAATCTATCCCAATCACATTTTGTTTATGAAAGCATAGGATATAGCATGCACATATGGCAGAATCAATCAAGTTATATAACAAAGACCTATGTTCTTTTATGGTGCAAATTACAACTCAATAAAATGGAAAGAAGAAATGAAGTGTGTATTACATCCAGTGTCATTAAAAAATGTGGGTCTGCTTTGGATAATCTCTCAACCATTGATCCTCTTATTTAGAATATATATTGTCTATGAGTTCCATGTGGTTCCAGATTTCCACTTTGAATGAGCAGTATGCTTTAGGATAGCAATAAACTCCACTTAGCCTTATCATTGCTTTTACTAAAAAAGCTTGCCTCTCTACATGATTGTTAAGTACTTGCTCATTTGCCTACTTGTCTTGAAAAAGAATGTATTTATTTGAAAGTGGAGAGGTACAGACAGATAAAAGGATGGACACAGAGAACTTCCATTTACTTATTCCCCCTGTTCCCACAGTGAGCGTGACGAGGCCAGCACCATCCAGGAACTGGGAGTGGCTCTTCTGTGGGGGTGCAGAAAGCCAGCTGCTTGAGTCTCCACTGCTGCTTCTTGGAGTCTGCTTTGGCAAGAAATGAGTCAGAAAGTGGAGCCAGGAATCTAAAACCAATTACTTTGAAATGTGATTTAGCATCTTAATTAGTAGGCTGCTAAATTTTAATTTTTTAAAAAAAATTATGATTTTTATTATATATAAGTATTGCACTTTTCAGTTGCATGTGGGAGAGTAAATGGTGTATTTATAAAAAAAAAAAGAAAAAACCTCATGTTGTGAGAATGCCTAGTTATCTGCCAGCACTGTGATGGTGAGGAGTGTGTTTCCCAGTGGGCTTAGAGCTCCAACACACTCTGGCTCCCCGAATGGCAGCGTCTCAGAAGCATTAACTGTGGGGTTTCACATCTCTGTTTTGAACATTATGAGACTTCCTCCTAAACAAGAAGTGAATTTTGTGGCTAGATACTCTGTATTTAGATATAAGAGAAGTTAAAAAATGTGAATCCATGAAGTTGGTAGAAGGCATAGAGATAATGTCAACTTTAATTCCTGTTTTTTTCCAAACACAGCAAGTAGGCCAAAGGTCATGAGTGGAAATTAAAGAAAAATGGAAAACAGATGTCAGGAAGCTCATGATAGAAATGGAAACACAAGCACCACTGAAAATTATTAATAAAAAAAAATACCACTGCTTAAAAAAATACGAAAACAGATGAAACCAGAAAGTCAGGATCTTATGAAGGTCCTATTTTTATAGCAGTGTGTTTAAAATAGTTTAATGTTTTAATATTTTCCTAAGTGATTTAATTATATGTATTCTTTGCTTTACATCTGGAGACAAAAAAAATGCAGGAACAAAAGAAGATTTTAAGATTTTACCCATTATAAATTCCTGAAGATGGTGCCTAGATAGCAGTGTCTTTTGAACAATTGAAAATACAGGTATTTTATTCCTTGGAGACCCAAACTCCACTTGAAAAAATAAGCTTAGCTTTCAACTGACAAAAGATGTTACTTTTGTGAGGACATTTATTTTTTAAATTATCCTCTCTCCATTATAGTACCTGAGTAAATTTCTTTGACATTGGTAACAGCTATTAGTAACAGATTTATTAAGGGTGAGAATAAGTACCTAGGCAAAATTTCATTTTAGATTACAAAGTATATAGTAGTGACTCTCAAATTGGTTGTTGAACTCTGTGTTCAGTGACAATCTGTGTTTGGACATGTTTTGACTTTTATAGCTTTGGCTAAAATAAATGAAATTTTCCAAGATCAACAAAAACATGTAAATGTATGTACAATGTCTCAAAATCTTATAAACAAACATACAATTGACATCTAGAGTCTGTCTTGCAATTTTGAGTTGTGTTATGCTTTTTTACTTGGCTTTTTTTTTTTGCATTGTTTTAAAAACTTGGATAAGATACATAGAAATGCAAAAGGATTGTGATAACCCGACTCAGAAGCAATTCCCCCAATTTTAACTAAAATTCACAATTAAAATCAGTGCTCTTAAGCTTAGCTTTTGATTTGAAAGTTCCTAGTGGTGGTCTTCTTGTGTGTCTGGATGCATTGTTTTGTTTAGTATTAGCCAAGCAATGTAGATGATGACAAGAGGAAGTTGGCATGCATTTGTAAAAGGTATGTAATTAAGAGGATGTAATTAAGGATCATTGCTGGATGCATTTACGGTAGGGATGTAATTATGAAGAAAGTAGAGTTAGTGCAATGGCAAAGGCATGAATGCTGGAGTGAACTTAGAAACCCAGAAATTAATTTGAGTTCCCTTTTAGGAGAATCTTCTATAACTGTCTTGGTAATGGGTTTCAAAGGCAATGTATCCTCCATGTTTAGCTTCAGCAGCTTCTAGAAAATCTTTCCCCATTGTCCTCTCTTGCTCTCATCTGGTCCTAACTGACAAAATCCATTACATCCCATTTTATGTGCATTCTTATTTTCTCATGAGTGGATACATTAACATGATGAGTTTAACCATGGCTCATTTTATTTATGAGCCTCTGGTTAAATGTTAACAGCCTGAAGTCAAGTATCAAACACAAGAATTTAGAGCTAAAGATCTTAGAAGCTGCACTAACTGACTATCCATCAGAATCATGACCAATTCCATGATTTCTCCAGCTGTTTTAATATCTTCAACAGTAAACACTGGATGTCAGGCGTTATTGGAAGTGTTGGTAGAGATGTTAATTCATTTCATCCTTAGGACAACTGCAGTGTCAGAAATTATTAGTGTCCATATTATAAATGAAAAACAAAGTCAGGTAATGAAAGGTTAAGTAATTTTCTCAAGGTCACACAACTGCTGAATGGTAGAGCCGTGTGTGCCTCCAGAATCTGTGCTCTTAACTTCCAGACCAGCATTTGTGCCTTGTCACAGTTGCTAGATAAATCATTTTATGAGCCTGTCTGGTTATTAGACAGGGTCCAAATGATTGGCTCGGAAGGGTGCTGAGCTGGTCATTGTGCATAGGCAGTGTCAGGAAGTGTTCCCCAAGTCTGTTAGTCTGTTTTATGTGTTGAATATACAACTTGTGCTGCAACATGAAAATGCACTGTTGTCATCTCTGTAGTGTGAATAACTCACAGCCTCAACCTTGATGTGATGAGTGATTTCCTAACAAAACAAGATTCTGTTACTAATCAGAATAAGGAAGTTGATCGCATGTTCATTAAACTGTTTGTTTGGTCCGTCTGGAAATAATCCAGAGTTAAAATATGCATTTCACTGAAGCATAATGAAAATTCAGGAACTAGTGGAGAATTGGATGAAAAAAATAAATAAGGTGGGAAATGAAGAACACTTCTAGGAAATAATTCCTCTCTTCTCACATTGTGCACAGTGTTCAGTTGTGGAGCAAAGGCTGCCCTTAGGTAGATCTTGCTTGCATATCAATACCTCGGTTACTGAGACACAAAAACTTTATTTCATAACCGTATTTTTCCAGTCATCCAACTGTGGTTACTCAAAGCAAATTAACTAGAACCTGATGGATTTCAGCCCCTGTTCAGCAGGACCAGCCAAATATTATAATTGCACAGGATACAGGCTGCAAATTGCCAACTTTGCACTTGGAGATGGACCTAGATAAGTTAAACTGTTAGATGTGCAGGTCGGACTACATCTGTCAAGAGAAAGTCCCTTTTGGACCTGTGTATTCTGCAGATGGGACCCAGGAGAGCTTTCCCTTTGGGTGGCTTGAACAGTATACTGCTGATGCGATTAAATTGACATTCGGGTGGAAAAACAATCTTGGTCACATTTTGTCCTTTTATAGGAAATGGATTTTCTTATTATGAACCCTACTTTATTTCCCCTGTGAGTTCAGATACAGAATGCATTTCTGAATGGCATTCTACCAATTAAAGTGGCTGCTGGAAGTAAAAAAATCTATGACTCAAAAGTAAAATATTTTTGGTCTTCATATTATAGTCATAAATGCTTAAATTCAGATTTCAAGTGCCAAGATATCTAAGATCTGATTGTTGAAAATTAACCCAAGAGGAGACATGAAGGAAGCATTGCTAATGGTTAACAAAAATTCCCTAAATCATTTAGTTATTAACCTGTTCAAAATATCTTAGTACAGGTGCTGATTGTTAGATTATTCTATGAAAATGCTTCTCTAAATTAGATGAAAAAATAATTTACAGACCTCAAGTGTTGTGGCATGCCTGCCTTTCATAAATTCTTTCTGAGACACTGCATGCCCCAGCTATGCTTTTAAAAACACTGATGATGCCTTTGCTCACTTGCAAAGAACAGAACTTCCACAGAAGTGTGATAGAACTTTCCTAAGTGTCTATTGGGGTTGAGCAAGCAGGAAAACAAATATCTGTAACTAAAACTTAATCTTCAGTATAGTGCCTAACTTTTGAATCTTCCAAAAAGCAAAGAAGCAAGATTGTATTTCCTTATATGCAAAGAAGTTGTGAACTCACAGCTGACATTGCCTTAAGAGGTTTTCCTGTGTCCATAGAGAAGAGCAAACTTACTTTTAATTCTTCTGAAGAATTTAGAACAGCAGCATTTCTAACATCCCTCCATCTCTCACTTGCTGTCCCTCCATCAATATTTAGAAATGAGAGAGAAACAAAACACTCTGGTTCTAGGTTGAGTTCCCCCAGTCTTTCTTCAACCCTGTCCTTTACTTTAGTGGCAAACTGAACAGAGAAAACCTGTATCTTTAGCTGAGTAGGAATTTTCAACATAGGAATAATGTCAAGCCTGTAAAAGAATATACTTTTATTAGTAACACAAGTGTTTATTCTTGTGTTTTTATTTGAAATTAGAAGGTAATAGCTACATGTATTTGTGACAGGTAATGTAACATTGAGACGCATGTAAACATTGTAGAATGATTAAATGAATGAAATTGACATATTCATTACCTCAAATTCTTAGCAATTTTTTAAATTGGAACTCATTCCAGATCTCCCACATGGTTTCAGGGTCCCAAGGCTTTAGGCCGTCCTCTACTGCTTTCCTAGGCCACAAGCAGGGAGCTGGAAGGGAAGTGCTCAACCAGGACACAAACCGGTACCCAAATGGAATTCTGGTGCGTGCAAGGCAAAGACTTGAGCCACTAAGCTATTGTCCTAGGCCCCAGCTGCTATACTTTTGTTCTAGCTCCCTGCTAATTAACCTGGGAAAACAGCAAGAGATGGTCCAAGTGTTTGGGCCACAGACACCTACGTGGAAGACCTAGATGTAATTCCTGGCACAGAACTGGCCATTATGGTCATTTGAGGAGTGAACCAGCAGATGTAAGATATTCTCTCTCTCTGTAATGCTGCCTTTCAATAAAAATAGAAATATTTCCAAAAGTGTTTCTTAGATTCAAGGACCATAATGTATCTGTCATCTATATAGCTCTCTTCTCTGGTTAATATCAATAAGAAAAACATCTTTTGAGCATAAAGCACTGCCCCTGGTGTTTATTGAGGAAAAGTGATTAGGACAAGATTCCTTTCCTCAGAAAATTTCATAATGAAGAGCTTATGGAAACCACAGTGTGAACTGCTGTAATGGAAGTATGTGCAAAATGCCAAAGGAAACCCAAGATGCAGGATAGATAATAAAGCATAGGAAAGAGTTTGGCACAGCTGCAGGAGAGATGGTACCAGAGTGAGCCCTAAAATTTTCCAGGCAGAAAGAGTAGGGAGGAAGTTTGTAGACTGAGGCAGATGCATGAGTTCAGACAAAAGAAAAGTCATAGCCTGCTTAGTGAACACGGTGTTCGAGGAGGCTGACATATGCCTGGGTACAAGCAGGGTCACAGAGGAGCCAGGATTGCAGGAGCTCAGCTTTCGACTAGCTTCCTGTACCCTGTAAGAAGGAAAGTTACTGTAAGATATGGAGACAAATGTCTGTATTTACTATCGTACACAGAATCGCATAATAAAAAGTAGGAAGACCATCAGCAGGTTTTTGTTTCTACTTTAATGTTTATAATGGTTCAATTGATTGTCGAAGTGGAGTCTGGAATTAGAGTTCAAGAAATGGAGGATTTTTAGATGGAGAGCAAAATAGGATTTGTGTGCATAAAGATGGAGTGAGACAAGGAAGACCTTGCAGAAATACGTTTTGAATAAGTTTTGCTTCTTTGGAGGAATCTCATGACAGAGTTCAGAGACTGGTGGGATTTTATAATGAGAAATTGTTAATATGTGAGTGGTACTTGAACAGTGGAACTGTACCATGCAAGAAAACACTAAGGTCAAGACACTGGGGAAGGTGAGCACCTTAGAGACTATCGTGGGATAGCAGCAATGAAACACACTTAGAGGATTTGCTCAGAGGTAAGAGGGAAACCGAGAAAAAATGAGGCTACAGTGGCCAGGAGAGACAAGACTTTCTGGAAGTAGGGAGTATTAATCATTGTCAGGGGGTCCCAAAAGGTCATGTTAAACAAGGATGGATAAACTTCCGGTGGATTTTGATGAAATGATTATTGATGACCCAGACTCGAAAGTGACTTGAATGGGCTGAAATTTTTTCGAAAGTGCAGAGATGCTCTGTTGTACATGGTGACTGAGTTGAAAGTTTACATAAATCAATGTGTAAAGCACCCTAAGGATATTGTATATGTGGATGAGACTATCACTTTAGAAGATTAATAGAATGATCTTTCAAAACACAATTTTAAAAATCTACTTGTTTTTATTTCTGAGAGAGACACCTTCAATTTGGTGATCTTGTCCCCCAAAGCTCTGAAATAGTATTCATTCACCCAGGTATTCTAGGTGGGTGGCAGGAAACTGGACTGAAAGTGGAACTGGGCCTTGAATCCAGGCACTCGGACATGAGTGGCAGGTGTCTCAGGCAATGGCTGAATCCTTTTTTCCAAGGGTTGCTTTTGTGGCTACCACAAAGGCAACTTTCAAAGCAATGAGCAAGTAAGAATAAAAAAGTTCAATGAAGAATATCCACTCTATAATTTATAGAATCATTTGATGGGTGATATCAATAACCTGATAATGGTAATAGAAGTTTCTGGAAATTAATTTTAATCAAAATATTTCTTCTTTTGCAACCTGATGATTAATATTCTATTCTACATGTTTGTTTGATTTTATCTATTGCAGAAGAAAGAACAAGTTAAATATAGAGGAAATTATGTTTGCTAAAAGTACAGAAATTTCATTATCTTGAAATTAAGAGGGTTGATAGTCAACATAGTTGTGTTCCGAGCTAGATGTTTCCATCCAAATTAAAAAAAAAATTACTGAATCACTGAAAAACTAACAATTCATTTTTTAAAGTAAACTTGATTTATATCATCTGCTTGTCCTTTCTCAAAAATGGAAAAGCATCAGTGAAAGGTCACTTCTTACATGCCAGACATTTTATTGGCTTATTTTACAACTCAGTTAGAGTAGCCTTTAAGGGTTAAGAAAATGGACATGAAGTTACTTTTAATTCCATTGCAGCTTTGGCTTATAGTTATTTTTAGATCAATTTGATGGGAATTGGCTGCAGCTATTTCATGGAAATGATCCTTATTTTTTTTTTCTCTTTGACCCCACGACCTCTTCTTGAAAATAAACTTCTTCAATGACAGCCTCATTCAGAGTTGGTCTCAAAATATTTGCCCATCTCTCAGGTCTTCTGGAAGGCTGTCTGCCTGGCCCAAACAAGCATCTGACTGCATTACCTGATTGTTTTTGTAGACATATGTTCTGCTATCCGTCATTTTGATTTTCTATTGAATAGTTGATTTTGATCTATCTGGAGTCTGGCCTCTCCAGTTCCCATCCAGCTGCCTGCTGATTGGCCTGGGAAAGGACCAGAAGATGGTTCACGTGTGTGAACCCTTGCCATCCATGTGAGAGCCTCCTGTGGAGTTCTCAGTTCCTGGATTCGACCTGCCCAAATCTTGTCCATTGAAGCCATTTGGAAAATATATTAGCAGATGGAAGACTCTATCTCTCCCTTTTCCTGTAACCCTACCTTTCAGATAAATAAAACAAATCTTAAAATGAAGAAAAAACTAAGGATCTCACACGTAATGATACATTTTGAAGGAACTTGGTAAGACTATGACGAAAAGAGCTACAGAAAGAGTTATAGATAACTGAACACATTTTAAAGCACAGATAAAATTAAATACACTTCTTGCCAGAACTATAAGATGATTCTTACCAGTACCATGAAATCTCCCACGTCTCCCTAGAAGGGGGCTCTACTCTGACAAGTCTCCCATCCAATGGGTTGCTGAGGCCTGTTCTCTAGCACAACACTGTTTCTACCTGTTAATGGCAGCTGAATAAGTCTCTTGTGGCCTGAAAGGTAAGACTGGAAGAAGGTTGTCCTGCCAGGAAGAACCGTTCAGGATAGCAGCACAATGTCTCACCTCTTAGAGAGACAACGCATTCAGAATTACTGAAGTCTCTGAATGTGCTGGGAAGAGAGAATAATGATGAGTGAATTTGTTGATCTTGATTGTGAACTTCACTGCTGGATGAAAAGAGTCAGGCCTTCAAAGGTAATGAAAATAATAAAATAGAAGTTACTTACCTGCCCTTGACATTTGCTCATTGATGGGCTATTGCTGCTTCAGAAGAACCTGGAACACATTGGAATCTACACTTTATAATGTCTCTTGGTACACTTTTTGTCAGCAATAGTTATTAACATCTCTTAAACCAAGTTATGACCATTTTGTATACAGGTTTAACATTCAGAGTTTTTGTGATAAACCATTTTTATAATGGTCAACAATTAAAGTTTCAAGATAAATGTCCTGTAAATGTTAAGTTTGCAGCTAGAAAAAAAAATGTTTTGTCTCTCTGTGCATTCGCGAGGCAGTATCTACAGAGTAACATGTACAAAGTTTTAGAAAACAAGAAGCATATAGGAGATCTAGATTTTAAGGAATCTAGAAAGCAGAGCTTCATAAGGATGGAGGGTTGAATGTGTCTTCTCAGAACACCGAGACAAAGGTCAAAGGCAGCAGGAAGAAGGCTGAGAAATGACATATTTTAAGGATTAAGTAAGGAAACAAGGAAATTCCCGTTAACAGGACGCTGCCCCCAACCACTTTCCCTCCGTTCTTCCTACAAGGAGCCAAAGCATTGTGTATTCTTATTTTAGTGCCTGGTTTTATTCAATATTTATTTTGGTGATTGGAATGAGTGAATGAATGCACAGTTTAAAACCTTCTTCCTCAAACGTGATGCTCTGCCCCAAGTATGCTCAATTTCACTCATTTCCCTTCAGTTTTGTTCTGTAGTCACTTCCCTAACATTAGAAACGTTTTTAGTTTATACAATGTGTTGTGCAATGCCAGGCACACAATGGATGCTTAATGAAAGCATGAATAAAATGCTAACTTAGGTCCTATTTTTATCCCAATAAACATTACTAAGAACATTAAATTCAAATGTGTATATTGAACACTTACAAAACACACAGTGCCTTCAGGAAAACACCACGCCTTGCTAAGCTCAAGAAGCGGAATGTGGAGCTTGATTAGGCGGTATAGTTTGTGGAATTAGTGCATCACAAAAATAAAAACATACAGTCATTTTCTAAGGAAAACAGAAATATTTAGGTTTATCTTCTATCTTTCCTATTGCAATTGATCATTGTATCATTTATAAAAAGACACTGAAATCCTTGAAAAGCATATTCTATCTTAATTGGACCTATAATCCAAGTTAATGATGATATACAGCAACATACATATAGCATAGATGAGCTCACAGTTACATAAAATTGTTCAATTTAACTTTTTAAGTATCTTCTCTGATAGCTGTTTCACCTCCACCTCCTCTTCCTTCTTTTCTAAAAACAAAGCTGTTTATAAACAATGACCATGGTAAAAAATAGTTCTAAAATTTCTAATCAAAATGAAAGCATTTGTACTTAATGATTGAATCACCTAGGGAAGGGGAATAAGGAGCAGATTAAACCCAGAATAGGTGAAAGAGCGGAGGTACATATGGTAAGCATGAAAGCATCAACCAGTTACGTAGAAATAATGCAGACATGCACACAAAAGAAAAATCAGAGAAACTGGAATTTGGCTCTTAGATTCTGTAAGAACCACACTGCACCTGCTGTTCAGGGCTTGTTGAGCAGTGCAGGGTTGCCCAGAGGCACTGGGCCTGCACATGTGGATAAATGGAAGCAGGCAAATGTGCTTGTTACTGCCCTTCTTGTTGTGACTCTGCCCCAATGGTCCATAACTGTCGAATTTGCTCAGGGGGTTTCCATCACTTCACCCTCGGACATTGTTACAAGGTGACTACTGATTCATGCTCTTTCCTCTTCAGACTTTGTAGTCTGCACACTGCCTCCTTTGATCAGTTAATATTTTTCCCAACCATCTATGGATATCAGAAAAGCCTTCTAGAGACCAGGAAAGGGGGCATATAGAAGAGGTTGAATAACACAGTTTGAAGCAAAGTCAAATAGCAGCAATGTTCTTTGACTCCCCCAGGAGAGCCAAAAGTGTCATATTCTGTATCAAAACTGTCAGAGAGGAGACAGTGGCCCCAACCACAAAAAAGGAAGTGGAAGAACTAACTACCCATGTCTTTACATGGTATATTCATGTTGCGATATTGAATTGTACCTTATAAAAATGTACACACATTACAAAGCAATAAACAATTTTTTTATTTTTATTTTTATTTTTTATTTTTATTATTTTGTTATTGGAAAGGCGGATGTACAGAGAGGAGAGACAGAGAGGAAGATCTTCCATCCGATGATTCACTCCCCAAGTGAGCCGCAACGGGTCGATACTACGCCGATCCGAAGCCAGGAGCCTCTTCCGGGTCTCCCACGCGGGTGCAGGTTCCCAAAGCTTTGGGCCGTCCTTGACTGCTTTCCCAGGCCACAGGCAGGGAGCTGGAAGGGAAGCGGGGCTGCCGGGATTAGAACCGGCGCCCATATGGGATCCCGGGCGTGCAAGGCGAGGACTTTAACCACTTGCGCCACCGCGCCGGGCCCTATAAACAATTTTAAAATAAGATAATTAAGAAAGCAAAGGAACATTTTTTATGTCTTTTTGTCAGCAATGGAGTCAAGCAAGATCACTACAGCCTTGTTCTGTCTGACAAACCAGCACTCCTTCAGTGTAAGCCTGCAACTGCTTTAGAATGCTTACGGATTTTGTAGATCAGGAATTTGGAAAGCAGACAACATTGAAGTCTTGCCTCTCCTTTTACTGTCAGTGACGTTAGCTGGGGATATGTAATGCTAAGGTTGCCTTGAAGATGAGATGCTGTAGTAGTTATCAGAAGATTCATTCATTCAAATGCTTGGTCCCAGGGCATGGAAGAATCAAAAAACCATAACCAACCACCAGGTACCTATACTTTTCCTCTCTGTGATTTGATTTCCTGATAGCATGGGAACCTCTGACTTATTTCTTATTTTGACTTAGAAATCACTCCGCCCATTACCACATTTGTGGGTCCAAAGGATCCTTCGGGTCTAGTGGTATGCAAGACCACAATGAGAAAATTCCCCAAGCCACTTCTTGCATACCTCCTGTGTCCTTACCTCCTGCCTTTACACATAGCTACTAATTATAACTCTAGGGGAACTCACCACTCTTTGTCTTTTGAAACTGTAACCACTATTCAAGTTTCAATTTGAAAGCTTCCTTCTTCAGGAAATGCCAACCCCCAAACCAGATATTTCCTTTTTCCTGATTCCAACTCTCTAGTGCACTGTTTTTGCTTCGTTTCTGGTGATATTTTTACTATTGAATGTAGACCTGAATTTACTTGTGCAATGTACCATTCCAGATCCCATTAGGCACAAAGATTGAGGGCTTGGCATGGTATGTTAAGGAGAGATGGTTGAAAGAATTCATGTTTAACCGAAATTTACATCCTGAAGCATAATCATCAAAGTGCATAAATCTGTATTTTTAAAAGCAGCTTATTATAACTCCTTTAAAAATAATCTCCTATAATCAACTCCTCGGTATGTATCCCCAATTGTATGCCTAAACTTATTTGTTAAATTACATTTAAGCTTCAATGAGAATTTTGTTTTTAAGATGTGATTCACTAAGATCTAGTCATTTACTTTCATAATATCAGATTATTCTTAGTTGAATTTTAAAGATATAAACTACAGGATCTGGTGTGACAGCTCAGTGGCTAAATTCTCACCTTGCAAGTGCCTGAATCCCATATGGGCTCTGGTTCGTGTCCCAGTTGTTCTACTTCTGTTCCAGCTCCTTGCTTGTAGCCTGGGAAAATAGTAGAAGATGGCCCAGAGCTTTATAACCCTACACTTGTGTGAGGGGCCAAGAAAAAGTTCCTGACTCCTGCCTTTGGATTGGCTCAGCTCTGGCAGTGGCTGGGAAGTGAACTAGCAGATAGAAGTTCTTTCTCTCTGCCGCTCCTCATTGTAAATCTGAACAGCTTCTTCAAAACTAACTAACTGACTAACTGACTAACTAACCAACTAACTACATTTTTTTTTCTAAAAAGATATAAATTTTATTAGAAATATACAAATTCATGAAGCAGAAGTAAAATCGAACTTCACAATTATTTTTCATTCCTAGGTATGATCTATCTAATTATCAGTTAATTTGAAGTTTCTTTGCCCATTTTAACAATGTTAAATGCCTTTCAATGTTAATGCCTTCAATGTAGGTGGAAGACTTTCATTGTTTAAGTGGTTAATTCAACTGAATCTTTAGAGGGATTACTGACAAGTGGAGTTATGCAGTATTGTGTAATGTTACAGGTTGTTTATGTTTAAATCAATTCACGCTTAAGGGATTAAAGTGAATTAGTGAATGAGCATCCAAATAGTGTTTGTACACTGGAAACAACTATGCGTGTATTATATTTAAAATAAGGAAGGATAGGGTCGAGATGGCAGCTCAACAGGCTAATCCTGCATACTTAAACACTGGCACCTCATATGGGTGCTGGCTTGTGTCGCGGCTGCTCCACTTCTGATTCAGCTCTCTGTTTATGGCGGGGAAAACAGTGAAGGGTGACACAGATCCGTGAGCCCTTGGTCTCACATGGGAGACTCTGAGGAGGCCCCTGGCTTCAGGTGTGCTATTGCCGCCATTTGGGAGTGAGCCAGTGCATGGAAGATCTTTCTCTGTCTCTCCTTCCCTCTGTAAATCCCCCTTTCAAGTAAATGCAAATAATTTTTAAGAGACACATTAATATAGGATGTAATCTAGGCAGATGTGATCATATACATGCTATAAGTACGGCATAGGGTCAATAAGGAGCTATTGTTAAGAGATGCATAAATAGAGAAATCATAGTAAGGATGTGTTCAGGGCTTATTTAGTTAATCTGAGCGCCACAAACCTCACACGGTTGCTATTTTGTGCTCTACTTTTATAAATTTATCGCTGTAACTTATGTTCTGCGAATTTTCATATTTTCCTCTAAGTTTATTTATAAAGGAAAAATAATGTTTATTTATTTATTTACTAAAAATAAGTAACCAAATAATAACAGACTGAATCAGATTTCCTGGCACATTCTTCCTTTTACAGAGGAGACATTTATAACTAATGATGTCTAGTTATAATGGTTTTCACCACTCAACTTTGAGGTTTTATGCCACCTAAGTCATAGTAGTACTTTGCCTGGAATGAAAAGAAAGAGCAGTTAGTAAAATGAGGGCTGAATAAAGCAAGCTAATAAGTCCCATCATCCAGATCTCTTTGGTTTCTTTATTCCAAATTATACAATCGTGACTTAACAATGAAAGAATGCAACATAAGACTAGTTTTCTTCTTTGGACACTAATGATGTTGATGAATCATTTAAGCTAATTGTTTGATTTCCTTCCTTCCTTCTGTTGATTATTTCTGAGTACAAGAAATGATAGAATCAATATTTCACTTGATCACTAGTGATGCCTCAAGATCTATGTCAGTGAAATTGCTTAGTGATTTGCTCTAAAATTATAGTCATTTCTTGGTTTTATCTTCATCTTGGCAAATTGTGGATTAGTATATTTGGAGAGAAGAGTAAATATTTCAGTGGTTTGTATCAGAACTACCCAAAAATAACTCCTGGATGATTTCGAATAATGGATAATGAGTTTGGCGCTTGATCAGAGATCCAGTCGTCAGTATTTTATTTTGTGCTAACACAAGTGAACTTTTAGCTTTGGGGTCAATTCACTTACCTGAAAAACAGATATTCTGGCACATTTACAACCTGGTGAACAAATTTATGCAGTTTTAGGTCCCTCTGCTGATCTACCTGGAAAGGTCATTATGTCAAATAATGAATTTAACAGATGAAAATCAGTAAATGTTTTTGCACCCTGTCACTTTATATTATAAGGGAAGATCTGGAATTTCCGTATTGAGGAATGTCCAGCCTCATATGCTCTATGTGTTAGAGATGTTGTTCTTTCTTCTGGATTGAAAATTTCCCTTGAATATTCAATATATTTAACCAAGGTACTTTTAACCTGAGTCAAGTATATGTACAAACCAGATATTTTCAAGTACACTGACTGATAGTTGGCAATGCAGATATAGTAATTATTTCTTCCTTCCTTTATCTGCTATTCAAAAGACACGAAATCACACACGTGCATTTGGCTAGTAGTTGAAATGCCTATGTCCCATACTGGAGTGCTTGAGTTCAATATCTGACTCTGTTCTGATCCCAGATTCCTACTGATATACATCCTGGGAGACAGCCAGTGATGCCACAGATGATGGAGAGACTTGGATCAAGTTCTCAGTTCTAGCTTTGGACAATCACTCATTTCTGGGTGCTGTGTTTCTCATTGATTCACATCCTTATCAGCATTTGTTATTGTTTATCATTTTGAGAATAGTTGATCTTCCTGGAGTGAGATGACATATTTGTTTTAATTTTCATTTTCCTGTTAATTAGTGATGGTGAACAACTTTTTTCATGTACTTCTTGTATTTTTTATGTCTTCCTTTTAAAATGTCTATTTCGGCATCTGGTCTATTTTTAATTAGATTATTTGCATTCTTTATACATTCTGGTTATTAGTCCTTTGTCAGATACATAACTTGCAAAAACTTTCTTCTATCAGTTGCCTCTTCACTCTGTTCATTGCTTGCTTACTTTACTGTGCAGAAACTCTTTGCTATGATATAATCCCATTTGTTCATTTTGCTTTATTTTTCTTTGCTTTTAAAGAACCAATGATCACTTTCTATTATAATTTCCTGAAGCATTTCTCTTGTATTTTCTTCTAGTAGTTCCAAAGTTACAGTCTTATACTTAAGGGTTTAATACATGTTGACTTGATTTTTCACAAGGTAAAAGATAGGTAGGTATCTAAGTTTCGTATTTCTGCATGTAGATGATTAGTGTCCCCAGAACATTGACTCAAAATATTTTAATTTGTTGAATGCATGTTCTTAGCACCTCTGACAAAGATCTGTTGGCTGTAGATGTGTAGGCTTGTTTCTAGAGGACCTATTCTGCTTCATTGGTTCAGGGATCTGTTTATATGTCCATATCATGATGTTATAGTTACTGTAGCTCAGTAGTATATTTGAAAGTCTGGTAGTATAATGCTCCTTCATTCATTTTAGACAATATTTCTAGGCTACTAGATTATACTGTGGTTTTGTACAAATTTAGTGGATTTCTCCTAGTTCTGTGAAAAATTACAGTGAGATCTTTGGCATGATTGCTCAGTTCAAAATGGCTTTGGCTAGCATTGTGATGGGGTGCAGTAGGGTGATAGAACCCCGTAATAGTGGGTTAATGTTACTTCATTTTGGCTTCTTGACTAAGTTTCAAGCATAGGTAACCATAGCTATCTGTGGGAGATCGCCCTTGGATCTGGACCTGCCTACCCCATATAGGAGGCCATAGGCACATGGCACACTGTACCCTTGGCTAACAAACCACAACATGGTCTGTTTGCTGGTCACGCAACAAGAGCGATGGGCTTCATCACAGTCTCTTTTCCCTATTCTGCTAGGATTTCCTTTGTAAACAACTCTAGGAAGTCAAATGTTACATTCATCCTGCATTTCAGCAGGTAAGGAATCTGCCCTGAGATACAATTTCCTGTGCTTCCTGACCTTTAACTTCATTGGAGGGCCCAGAGAGATAGACATATCTGTTAGCAAGGCACAATGTTGTTGTTGGCGGAAAGTGCTGTTGGGACGGCCCCCTTCTGCCTGCCATCTTCTATATAAGCCTGTGACTTCTCTCAAATAATCGACATCCTTCACCACCAGTTTGTCTCCAGTGTTTCTGCTGCAGAAGAGCATTGTTGCCTCACCCTTTGGTGGTCTCAGGGCCTGCTGGACAGAAGACCCCAGAGAGCTATCTACTTCTGTGAATGTTAAGGTGTAGTTGAACTTAAATGTGTTGGATTGTGTGGGGGCACAAATTGATTAAGTGATTTGCCATGTGTGCCACCTAAATTGATTGGAAAAATCCATGGCAATTGTACGCCAATGGGAACTTGCAAATCCCTGGCTTTGGCTATGCAGCGCAGTTGTTCCTGCAGTGTGGTGGGAGCTGCTGTTGCCAAGCTTTGCTAATAAGGACTCATCCTTACATTCTGTGCTCTGATCTGGCATGATCTCTCTTGCTCTCTGTTTCCTTTTGGAGGCCCCAGCGAGATAGAGGGACCACAGTCAGAAGCAGTGATTGCTCTGCACTTCAGAACCCACCGTGGCAGACTGAGGAGGTCACTGTGTCACCCATCTATCCTGACTTCCTGGCTCTCGGGATTCACACTGACATTTGGAAAGGTCATCTGGATGCCTGGCCCCAGGTGAGTTTGCCCATAAACAGGTTTTCTCTCCATCTCTTTCTGTTTTGAGTACTTATATGGGACTGTGAGACGGCTGGATGCAGCACAGCTTCTTGAGTCAGGGTCCGTATAAGCTGTCATCACAGCCTCTCAGGTTTTGGTTTTGGCTAGAAAGGCTTCTGGGTTCTTGTCAGGTTTCTGGATTGTGAGAGTGTGGCAGCCACTTGTCTGTCTTTATTGTTCTGTTCATCATCGTAAAACTGCTTGCTTCAACAGGTCTGGTGCCCAAATAACAACTATTCTAACAGTCCTCTAGGATGCAATTTGCAAAGTTAAGAAATTTTAGTTTAAAAGGTGCTGTCTTGCCGTAACACTGCCTCAGTGCCCCTTGAGATTGAGTGAGAAATAGCCTCATAATAGATATTAGTTTTATGCCACTCATTTCCAGCTAAAATTGCTTTATGAAAATTTCAAAATTGTTAGCATACTTCCTGTGTTTGCTGGTTAGGAAATGCTAATCTTTTACTTATTATAAGCTAGCATTTAAAGTTTTCTGTAACAGAAAAAATATTTGAAATAGCAGATGTGCTTGTCTGATGTATGTTTCTTGAATCATCTTGCTTCACAGTATGAATTGGGCAAAAGTAAATGAGGTAAACGTTTCTAAAACCTAATAAGTACCCATGGCCTCTTAAATTCTATGAAAAGCCATAAATTGCTTAAATATGAAGGATTATTTCAAATTATAAATCAAGGAAATTGGCAGATGGAATATGGCTCTAAGCCTGAAAATGTGTGCTTAGTGAAAATGTGGAAGAAGCGATGTGGAAATCACAGAAGATTTGAGAGGAATGAGTCTTATATGGATAGACTAGCAAATCTCTGAATTAGTTGTCTTGTTTTGAAATATGTTTGCAACAAGGTTTTTGGAACGCAATTATGTGGGTATGCTAGTAAGTATCTGAAAATAGTAGAATTTTAGTTTTAAAATTTGTTTAAAAATGGGATTAACTTATGATTTTGAAATTTTCAGATGAGCTCATGGGAGTCTCAAAGTCAGAGGAATGTGTGTCAAAGGCTATTTTTCTTTTGGTAAATTATATAAAAGTTTGATGATCCATTTGTGTTGGTAACAGCCATGATGATTTTCTTGATAAAAAAAAAGAGGCCCCAAAGCATAAAAGGGACAAATGTTTTGTAAAATTCTTTAGGTACTTTCAAAATATTATGTAGAATGAGCACAAATGCTTTTTTTTTCTTGCCAATTTATAAGTTTTAACTACTTTTAAAGTCTTCTGTTATCCAAAGTTTTGTATTTTCTAAACATTTGCAGTCATATTTATGAAAACAAGCGCCCTTGAATACAGGTTTCTGACAGCTTTCCGGTTGGACTAGGTAAAAAATTCTAGAACTCTGAGAAAAGAAAAAACATGAAATCCAATGAACTGCTAATGGAGATTAAAAAAAATAGTTACATGAAATCGAACTAATTGATGAAATTTGTGGATTTCTACTTTGTTTAAAATAATGTTGGCTCTAATTGTGAAAATATTTCAGGTTCCTAAGTTCAGAAAAACTTTTTTCTCTATTTTTTTTAATACTTTGGGAAACTCCTCATCTGGTTCCCCTGAAATACAAAATAGCTTTACTGAAAATTTTTGATTTCTTCTTGGCAATGTGATTGTTTGCATAAGTTCAGCTAGAACCTGTCTTTGTCCTAGCAGCATAGGATTAGAAACATTGGCATATCTGAAATTGTGCACAGAAAACCTGAGTTTAAGGGCTACTAGGCTTGCAATAAGTGAATGAAGATGTCACTTCTCAGTAAGCCCTACAATCTCAGAAGATTAGCTACTGCTGGAAGGATTGTTGAGGTCTGGGCTCTGGTAAAAGTTCCCTTTGAAGCGGTGAAATCTTTCTTCTCCATTTTGTCCCTTGGGAAAGACATGGCCTTCCTGGCTCCTTGTCTTATCATAGGGACTGGCAATTGGACAAGAGGAACATTTGTTGAAATGTGAGTTCAACCTCCCTGAATTCTAGTGCAATCAGGAGTTCTGTTTGGGGGAATGTAAAAGGCCTGTCTCCCCAAAACTATCTTTTGACCATACAAAAGTGTCAACCTCCATCTCTTTAACTTTCTGTCATGAAGAAATGGGTTTGAGATTTCAGCTGATCTTAAGATTTCAGTTTGAGAAAGGAGGAGGCTGCCAGCCATGCCCCTTTCATGGTCCTTGGCCCTAGCTAGGCAGGTTGGACAGGATTAGAATTTCAGCCTCTGATTATTAAATGCTATTCCAGTTTTTCCTCTCTCAAAATCCTTTTGGCAAATCTGGCTTTGCTCATGACATTTTCCACATGAAAATTGTGTGAGATAAGAACACTTTCATCTTCGTGTGAAATTCTCTGCAACAATGTAATAGAAACTCGGTGTTTTTTTCTTTGGGAGTTAGTAAGTCTAAACTCAGTTGTACTTTTGTCAAGTGGAAAACTGTAATACACCTGTCCTGATAAAGTTGCATGTCAACTCCTGTGGCAAAAGGCATGTTTGGGTCAGTATGGGGCCCCGACAGACAACCAGAAGTTGATTCTTGTCTCCTGTGAAGATAGGAACAATGTATGCATCACCTGAACTTGTATTTAATTCACCCAAAGGCTAGCTATGAAATTATATTTCCCTTGATTTCTTTTTAGAAGGTTTATTACTAATGTATAACTGCTGATTGACTGTTTCCTGCAGCTTTACTGAATTTGCTTCTTAAATCTAACAGCATTTTGGTGGTTTTCTATGTATAACATCATGTCAGTTGTAAACCATGACAGTTTGCTTTCCTTCTTTATAATTTGGATGCCTGTTAGTTTCTTTAGGTAAGAATGTTCTAGCTAAGATTCCAGTACTATGTTGAATAAGCTTGGAAGTTAGCATGCTTGTCTTATTCCACATGTTAGAAAGATTTTAGCTTTTCCCCATTCAATATGATGCCTAGCTGTTCATTTATTGTATATGGATAACTACTGTGTGCTTTGAGTTAACTCACTTAAACCTTTGGGAAAGCAACACTTGCCACATAGTGTTATCCGAGACTCATGTTTATTGTGTTTGGATGAAGTTTTATGATACGATTGTTATTGTTCTTTTCTTCAGGATCAAGTCCATTATTTTTTTTTCTTTAAATTGCCAAGTTTTAAGATATTTCCTTGATGGGTTTTCATGTTTATATTTTGAACGGAATGGAAGGTGGCTTCTGTAAATGTTGAAAAATTGAAATGATGGGACAAGAGTTCTCAGTTTTGTTGTGCATAACTAGAAACAAAAGGAGATTGGGCTTGTCAGCATAAATCTTCATCTGCCACAGTCTCTACACTCAGTTTTCATTTTCTTTACTTTAAATCTCTCTGCCCAAGAGTGGTCAGAGAAAATGCTAGGATTGAGTTTGATTAGAAATTGAAATAAATCTGCTGAAAATCTAAAATTCGTGTTGGTTTATTGCATTCCTTCTATAATCTAACATGCCTCGAGGAGTGATACTGGATGATTAGAATTGCTGGTGTATGAAAGCAGCTGGTGTGGGTTTAACAGTTTAAAACTGCACCGAGAGCAGAAACCAACCTCGCATATGTTTTAGCTTAATCACATGTGAGTTAGTTTAATCTCCTGATATGAGCTGAACTTATTTGGAAAGAGTTAATCAGAAGTCATGATGCATTCATGTGTACAACAGTGACTGGCCTTAGCATGAACTGACAGAGAGAAGTGCTTTGTGGGGAAAGCATTCTATGTGCGGTTTCTGGTTGCTGAAAACGTCCATGTGACTAGCAGCAAAAGCGTGTTGTCTTTTCTTCATGACAATAGTAGGAATAGCATGACTGCTTGTACTACCGTATTTGCTACTATTACTTCCATCCCATCAACACTACAATAGCAGTAGCCTTGGTTGATTAACTGCTACTATGGCAAACTCATGTTAAATGCCCTAGAAATACAATTTTATGTAATGCTTCGGAAAAACTCGGAGGTAGTCTCTGATAATCTGAGCTTCAGTGATTAAATTAAGGATCAGAACTATTAGTCATCCACAGTCAGGCAAACGGTAGCATAATGCTAGGACTTGAATACAGTTTTCTGTGTCCTTTCTATTGTACTTGATTTTTTATTTTTCTCATGATTTTATATTCAAAGATATTTAGAAACATATAGCCTGATGTCAGATTCCTTCTAAAAATCAGTAATTATATCCTGAGAATAATTTGAGCATACCAATTTGTTAAATAATATTTGCATATTTTTATAACTGAATATAGTTATCCTTATGGCAAATCAATACATTGTGCTTTAAAAAAATATTTATTTTATTTTTATTTAAAAGTCAGGGTTGCAGAAAGAAGGGAGAGAGAGAATTTTGTCCCCCATCCACTGGTTCACTTCAGATGGCTGCAATGGCCTGAGCTGGGCCAGTTTGATGCCAGGAGCCAGGAGACTCTTCTGGGTTTTCCAAGTGGGTTCTGGGGCCAAACCTCTGGAGCCATCCTCTGCTGCTTTCCTATTCTGTAAGCAGGGAGCTGGATCAGAAGTGGAGCAGCTGACTGGCATTCACACATGATATTGGTGCCACATCCTGAAGCTTATCCTGTTACTCCTGTTACAGTATGGCATTGGCCCCTGTCCTGATTTTTATTTTCATCATCATTATTATTATTGTGTATATTATTGTTTGACATCAATCTCATGATTTAGCATTGGAAACTGCTGCATGGTACCATAGTGATTTTTTTGCCGCTTGTTGGTATGTTGAGAACCTAAGGTGTTAATCAGTTCCATTAATCAAATGCTAAAGAGAAATGTAGCATCCTCAGGAAACAGGACCATGGAGGTACATCTGCTCCTTTGGTCGCAGGAGATGGTGGAGAAGGTGACATCTATGCAGAAGACAGCGAGCCCTCAGAAAATAACAGTGTTCTGATCTTGGGCTCCCCATATTTAACCACTGCGAGCGATACATTTTTATTTTGTTCACAAAGTAACCAGTTTCTAGTGGTTTATTATGATATCTCAGAAGGAATAAAAATATTTTCAATACTTTAGTATTGAAAATGCATTATATTTTATTTTCATTTAAGGCTTGGTTTGATTTCATGTATGTAAAATTTGGAAGTAACTTAGGATAATGTTATTTTGCTAAGTTCCCCAAATTTCCTTGTTAATTTTCAAAAGGCACGTGTTGAAAGCACTTGGTTTTCTTAGGTATAAAACTCATTATGTAAGTACATACTATTGTTCCCATAACTGCTCTCCAAAATGTTTTATCTATTGAATCCAGCAATTTTTATGATTTGACTTTTATGATCTAGTCCTAAATTATCATTATGGCTCCTATGTTCTATTGCTGCATATTGGTACTTGAATCAGCTAACTGATTCTTTTCAAAGTAAAGCAGTGAAAGGACAAATCTATATCTACCTGGTTAGATGTATCATTTTTACATGATTTAAAATTTTAGAAAAAATGCTTACTTATTTACCTGCATTTATTGTAAACACAGGTAACAGAAAGAGGGAGAGAGAGAGAGGGAGAGAGAGAGAGAGAGACAGAGAGAGAGAGAGCACTTCCATCTGCAAGTTTACTTTCCAAATGCCAGTATTAGCTGGGGCGGGTCCAGGGCATACTCGGCAGCCTAGAATTCTCTCTGACCTTCCACTTGGGCATCAGAGATCCCAATAGTTGAAATATCACTCAGCACCTCCAAAGAAGCACATTAGCAGAAAGTTGGATTTGAAGCAAAGTAACCAGGAATCCAATGCAGAAACGGCTAGGGGATGTGAACATGCAGGTGGCATTTTAACTGCTGCACACAACGCCTGCCCCATGTATGATTTAAGTGCACCTGATCTCTGTTTGTGTTACCTCTACCATGTAACTTCTCCTAACCATTTGCAGATTCTATATTCTATATAATATCTCTTCTATATTACAACAGCAGTAATGTTTTAGGTTAGTTACAAGTTTAACACTCTGCTATTTAAGTGCATGGTGGCATTATAGGCATAGACAAAGGTAGAAAATCTAGTATGATACTCTATACTTAATTGTTTCATTAGAGGTCTTCCTTTTATTTAGGAGTAGAGATGTGTACTGCACCCTTTCTTCATTTCTCAGTATGTAGACTCTGTTATACAGTTTATCAAGTCTATGCTCATCAGGGATATTGATCTGTAGTTCGCTTTCTCTGGTGTGTCTCTCTCTGGCTTTGGTATTAAGGTGATATTGGTTTCATAGAAAGAATTCAAAAGGACTTCCTCCCTTTCTATTGCTTTTGAGTAGTTTTAGAGGATTGGGGTGAGTTCCTGAAAATTTGGTAGAATTAATCAGTGAAGCCATTTGGTCCTGAGATTTCTTTATTAGAAGGAGTTTACTTACTCAATCTTAATCTAGATTGTATGTCTAGTTTGGTTTTCATTTATCTCATGATTCAATTTTGGTAAATTGTATGTGACTAGAAATCTATCCATTTCTTCTAGGTCTTCTGATTTGGCGCATAATTGCTTGCAATTGTTTCTGATTATTCTATGTTATCCGAGGTAACTTATATCCTTTTCCATCTTGATTTTTGTGGCTTGCGATTTCTCTTCCTCTTTTTTTGTTTGATTACTTGATCAAGTGAGGAATCCATTCTTTATTTTTTTTTTCAAAGAGCCAACTCTTTGATACACTGATCTTATGTATTGTTCTTTTTTGGTCTCTGGTTTGTTTCTTCCTTATTTTGACTGTTTTTTTAAAATTTCATCTGTATAGTTATCTTGTTTACTTGGTGCCTTTCTAGTTTCTTGAAGTAGACATGGATTACAATGAACTTTCCTTTTAGTATCACCTTGGCGGTGTCCCACAAGTTTTGATATGTTATGTTGATACATTCGAGGCTTGTTTTGTGACTTATAATGTGATCAATCCTGAAGAAGGTTCCATGTACTGAAGAACAAAAGTGTATTCTCTGTCTGAATATAGGTATCACTTAAGTTAATTTGTTCTATTTTCTGAGTGAGCTCTATTATTTCCTTGCTGAGTTTGTGTGTCATGATCTGTCCATTGAAATTCGTGGGGTGTTAAGGTTCCCACTGTTAGTGTATTGGAGTCTATATCTCCCCTTAAATCTGTCAATAATTGTGTCACATGGGTGCCCTGGAATTTGGTACATATACATCCATTATTATTTCCTCTTTCTGAATGGATCCAATAATCAATATATGGTATATTTCTTCATCTTTTTAAATGCTTTTACATCAAATTTATATTACCTAATATTAGAATTGCCATCCCAGCTCACTTTTTTTCTTCCAAATTAGGCTTGAATATTCTTTTCTATTCCTTCAGTTTCAGTTCTCATATATCTTATTTGTTCAGATATGTTTCTTGTAGACAATAGGCAGGTGGGTCCTGTTTGTTGATCCACTCTAATATTCTATATCTTTTGGTGAATCTAAGCCATTTGTTAAGGTTAACACTGACACTGATTTGTTTCTGTCATTTTGGCATTGGGCTTCTCATTGCTTGATTTAGGTTTCTTTTGTGATTTCAGTGAGCTGGTTTACACTTTGTCTTTGGCTACGGTAGGTGTCATTCTTTTTTCTATCTGTAGCAAATCTTTATGGAACATTTGTAAGCTGGACTAAGAGATAAAATCTTTTGCGTTTTTTTCCTTTTTTCTTAAATTTGTATTTTTATTTTCATTTTTAGATATGAAAGAAAGCTCTGCTGGGGTATGTTAGTTTGGGCTGACATGTATTTTTTTTTCTTCTGGGATCTGGAATGTGTCATTCTATTGTCTTCTGGCCTATAAGATTTCGTCTGAGAGATCAACTGTGAGTCTGATTCATGTTCTTGTACAAATTATCTGTTATTTCTCACATGCATATTTGAGTATGTTTTCTTTATGCTTAACTGAAGAGAGCTTGATTATGATATGCCGTTGTCAGGATCACTTCTGGTCAAGTCTATTCAGGTCTCTCTGCCCTTCCTGAATCTGGATTCCCCTTTCTTTCTCCATATTAAAGAATGTCTCATTATTTCATTGAACACATCTTCCAATCCAACTCCCCTTTCCATGCCTTCAGGGGCTCCCATGACCTTCATGTGCAGCCTTTTGATGTTGTGACTTTATCTTGTACAGTTTGCTTTGCTTTGCTTAGTTCCTTTTCCAGTTTTCTGACTTGGGGACATTTTTGGCATGTGGTGTTTTCTAGCTCTGAAATTTTTTATTGTACTTCACTCATTCTGGTGTTGGGACTTACACTGATTCTTTTTTCTTTTTTTCATTTGAGCTATTGAATTCTTCATTTCTAATGCTTCAGGTTGATTTTGTTTCAATTATTCTGTTTCCTTGTAATATACTCCTTGAACTCCTGTATCTGCTTCTTACAGTTTTTAAAGAGCTTTATAATGCTATTTGAAGTTTTTTGTTTTGATCTGGCAGCTCCTTAATGTCTTTATCCTTTAATTCTGAGATTAAAGTAGTCGTTCATCCTTTGTGAAGTAGGTGTCAGCATCCTCATTTGTAGTCAGATTTATACACAGGAGGAGAGACAGATAAGAAAGATCTTCCATTTGCTGACTCTCTTCCCAAGTGACCGCAATGACTGGAGCTGAGCCAACCCAAATCCAGGAGCCAAGTATTATACAATATGCAGAAGAGAAAAAAACTATTGAAATTTAAGTGTACAAAAACATCTTAGGCTCTGGGCAAGCTTTTTTCTCTGAATGAGAACATAATTTTTGAACAAATCCCAGATCATTGTTTCTGTCAGAACCAATGTTATATACTAAGTAAATGTGGAAACTAATGGTTTTATAATGATATTTTTACAGACTTTACTTATTTAAATAATCTCATGGCTATTAAATTACTACATTGGATTTGGCAGATGAAAGTATTTCTATTTGGCTTTACAAGCTTGTTTGTATCAAAAACTGCCTCTTCCAAAAAAGAAAAAAAAAAGCAGTAATGACCTTGGGGTGGAGTGGTCATGTCATCTTATTGTACAATGATTTGTGTTTCTCACTTACAAATTGAAAGGGCAGCCTGGTAGACCTACATGCACAGAGATGTGTAATTCACTCTGAAATATTGGCTGGTATTCATTTAGGGGAAAAATATACAGGAAAAAACATTCAAGTACCCAGAGAAGCATTTGTAAATGAGAGGAGGGCTCCTACAAAGGGTGGGTAGATGGGGGCGAGTGGCTGTGCAGCTCTCCTTTATCCTCCTCTTCTCCCTCTCCTCTTCCTTCCCCTTGTTTCACTTTCTGTGTAGTCCAGGTTAACTTCCCCACACACCTGTTAAATTTGTTCTTAGTGGTTAACTGCAATGAGACATCTCCAACTAGACCTGAGAATTTCTCTGCAGGTTCTTTGTGTGTACGGAGTATCAGACTCTTTACCTGCTCTGTGCCCGCCAACTTCCTGGGCCATTTCCTCTAGAAAGAAGGTCATTGCCTATTGGCAGTCTGCCATTTTTCTCTGGAGAAGTTGTCTTCCATTGTTAATCACCAGAGTGACTACTACCTTGGTTTTGGGGAAAGAAATATGGTTATCCTCCTGGAACAGTCACTTTTTCTGTAATTGCCCTTATATCCAGATCAAGTGGCATTTTAAGCAAGGATTATGGAAGGTTAAGGAATATTGGGAAGAAGTGAGCTTTGTGCTGCTATCAAAGTGTTTTCATGTATGAAGGCCTACACATTTCCTATACTTGGGAGTGTGTTGCCCATCTATAGGATTAAAAATTCAAAACTTTTCTCCAGTTTAAGGTCATGGCCTAAATCTTCAATTTCTCTGTCATAATATGAAAGTCTTTCCAAAGTTTGTGACTATAAAATTACCATTCTGTTATATCCATAGGTCTTCCTACGGAGTGTGTATGTCTATCTGGGAGAGTTGCGATTACTTTATTGCACTCAAGCAAGCATCCTGTAGTTTCATGATCCTTCTAACAAAAATGTAGAGTAAGCCAAACTGAAGATGTTTTTGAAGTCAAGTTATCTCACAGCAAGCTTGGCTGAGTTTCTCTTTTAATCTCTTCTCACAAAGGATTGCAAAAATAACCTTGGGGACCTATACCATGGCAAAGTGTGTAAAGCTTCCACCTGAGGTGCTGGCTATTGCATATGATTGTGAGTTTGGGTCCCAGCTATATCTACTTTCAATCCAGCTTCCTGATCGTGTACTTGGGAAAGCAGCAGGGGATGTCCAAGACCTCGTGCTCCTACAGTCAGATGGGAGGTGCAGAGCTCTAGCTTCCTGGTTTTAGACTGGCCTAGCTCTGGTCATTGAGGCTATTTGGGTAGAAAACCAGTGGATGCGAAATCTCTCTCTTTCTCTCCCTACTACCCCCACCGAATTATCTCTGTAATTCTGCCTGCAAATTGAAAAACAGAAGCAATAACAACAACAAAAACCCAAAGCTTGTATGTATGTATGCATGTGTACGCGTGCATGCACGCACACACACATTAGAACAAAAGACAACTTTGACATCTGGATCTGCATTGGATTACACGCACATATTTCTGATTGACAGATATTATGTATCTTTATTATAGATATGCTTTGAATTTATTTTTTCTAGCCAACTAGAATTTTATTTCCTTTATGAATACCTGCCAACATCCTCCAACAGCATGCCTCTTTCCTTTTGTGTATTATCGTCTTTGGGTTCCATAGATAAGAGAGTTTGTGTGTTATTTATCTTTCTATGCTTGGTTTGTTTTGTTTAAGGTAATTTTGTCTAGGTATGGCCATATTGTCACAGTAACAGGATCTTTGATTTTTTTTTTCGATGATTTTTGATTTTTTTTTTCATCTGCTCATCCATGATTGAACCCTTAGACCATTAGTCATTAGTCATAAATTTGTTTGAGTTCTTTATATATTTGTTATAGTAAACCTTATCAGATATTTTAGACTTTTTAATTGAGTTGCTGATATGCTGAAAAAAATCCATCCATGACATCAAGGGGATTAGTCTTCCAGCTCCCTGCTTGTGGCCTAGGAAAGCAGTAGAGGGTGACTCAAAGCCTTGGGACCCTGCACCCACGTGGGAGACCCAACAGAAGCTCCTAGCTTCTGATTAGCTCAGCTTTGGCAGTTGTGGCCATTTAGGGAGTGAACCAACAGACAGAAGATCTTTCTGTCTCTCCTTCTATCTATAAAATGTCTTTGCAATGAAAATAAAATAAATATTTATAAAAAAAGAAAAAGAATAAACTGCATTAGAACTGCACAGAAACAAAGATGTGAACCAAGCATTCCAATATAACATCATGATACAGGCAGTTTGAAAAATAGCAATTTGATTTGATAAAGAAGAGAAGTGCAGGTTGTATCTGGAATCTTGAGTTCACAGGCTGTTCATTGTGGAGAACAAGTTTGAAGTGTGTGTGTGTGTAAGCAATCGTTTCCTGGGCTAAAGTCCAAGACTGAGGTCGAGTCCTGTGGATGAGGGTCCACAGTTGGGCAATTGTCAAGGCTATGAAGCTGAATGCATTGAGATAACCTCGAGATGTTGACTTCTGTACTTGGGTCATGCTTTTGCCTCCTGATCATCAAGCATTGACTGGATAATGTGAACATGAAATGTGGCTATCAAAGGTTGAGCCACATTAGTTTCTAGAATGGAATTTGACTCCCTAAACAGTTCAACAAAAGGTTCAGGTAGTGAAACTTCTGGGTGGGCCTCCCTGCCTTAGAGAATGTTTCCCTCTGGCTGCTCACTTTTATACTCTTTATCTTCTCTTGGTAGGGCGTTTGCTGTATCATATAGGTTGCCATGCTTTTTCATTTGATTCAAGGGATTTTTTAGTGATCTGTTGTTCATTCAGGAGAACTGTTGTTCATTTAATTTCTAGTATTTTTTAGCAGCTGATTTATAGTTTAATTCCACTATGGGCAGAAACACTAGTATTATATGATTTTGGTGTTATTTAGTTTGTTGAGACTTTTTTTTTTTCTGGCATAGTGTGTGGTTTAGCCTAAAAAATGTTCCATGTGCACTGAAGAATGTATATGCTATAGCTGCTGGTAGAATGTTCTGTAAATGTTCGTTAGGTTCGCTGGGTCTACAATATAGTTTAACTCTGACATTTTTTTGAGTTGATCCTGGATTGATAAATGCAGGATGTTGAAGTTCCCCACAATTATTGCATTGGAGTTTATCTTTCCCTTTAAACTTAATAACGTTTGTTTTGCAAATTGGATACACTAGCATCGTGTGCATATTCATTTATAGTCTTGTTAAACTGACCCCCTTGTTAGTATATATAGTATTTCTTTTACCCCTTTTTACAGTTTTTATCTAAAGTCTATTGCATCTGGTAAAAGTATAAGTACTTCTGTTCACTTTTGGGCTCTGTTTGCCTGAAATGGCTTTGACAATTCTTTTGTTTTCAGTGTGTGTGTGTGTTAAAGTTAATTTCTTGCAACCAGCATATCACTGGGTCTTGTTTCTTCATCCATTTAATCAGCTCATACTGTCCAATTTGGTAATTTAATCAGTTTACTTCCAAAGTTGTTATTGATGAGTATTGACTCAGTTCAGTGTTACCACTTAAATTTTTTCTTCTACTTATATACAGTGCTTATATACAGTATAGTAAGTAGTAAGTACTTATATATAGTGTAGTAAGTAGTAAGTATTAGGTAATAAGTAGTAGGGAAACAGTGTTAGTTTAGGATTTTGCCTTGAAGCTCAGTGCCAGTCCCAGTATGGGAGCAAGCACCATGTAAAATCCAGATGTTTCTATCCCCAAGCCAATGCTCACAGACAGAGCCTCCAAATCCATCTCATTCTCCAAAAAACCAGGAGATTGATGAATGACCTCGTAAAGAATTCAGAACAGTGGTAATAGTGCTATTGAAACAGATACAGGAGAACACAGAAAGAAGTAAATATGATTATCGTTCATAATTTGAGAATTTCAACAGATATCCTTAAAAAACATACAAAATAAACATAAAACAAATATAAAAACCAGAACTCTCAGAAATGAAATCTCAATAAGTCAGCTTTTAAAAATATATAGGAACCGGAACTGTGGCTCAGTATATGAAGCACCTGCCTGTGGTGCCTACCTCGCGTATGAGAATTGGTTCAAGTTCATGCTACTCCACTTCTGATAAAGCTCCCTATTGTATGCACTGGAAAAGTAGGGAAATATGGCCCAAGTTTCTATACCTATGTGGGAGAACTAAAGGAAGCTGCAGGATCCTAAGCTTTGGATTGGCTTAACTCTGGCCATTGTGGCCATTTATGGAATGAACCAATGGGTGGAAGATCTCTCTTTCTCTTTCTCTCTCTCTCTCTCTGTTATTGTCTGTGTATTTCTCCTTATTGCTCTGTAATTCTGCCTTTCAAATTCAAATATATACTGTTCAAATTATAATATAGAAAGCATATATACAGTTGAAAGCCTTAGTAACAGACTAAATCAAGCAGAAAAAAGAGAATATATGTATGTGAAGTCAGATGTTTTGAAATAACCTAGTGAGACCGAAAGGAAACATAAGGTGAATGAAGCCAGTCTCTAAGACCTAAGGTTCACCATTAAATTATTAAATATTCAAATGTTATGGACTTATGAATACAGGGTGGAGGTTTAGAAATTTATTGAATGACACAGCAAGTGGAAATTTCCACAGTGTGGAGAAAGACTGTTGTGAAGGTGACTCAGTGTGTAAGTCACTGTTCAAACTGTTGTCTCAGGAAACAGATTGTGGAGTATCTTACTCAGGCACCATCTTGCACCATCTGCCTGCATATCTTGTGCTTGCGTGGAAAAATTTATAACACTTGGTTCCTGGTAATAGAGAACTGGGGATCCCTAACATTGTAATTTTTAGTTTCATCAGTGTCATTTATTCTAAATCAAGAAGTACTTTCATTAATTTCATTCGCTTGAAAACTTTGAAAAGTTTTATGAATTTTATTGGAGTTTGCTTTATGTCTCATAACCATATGCAAAATTATTTTCAAAAATTTTCTACCATACACCTCTAAAATGTATGCATATTATAATCTCAGAATTTTTGATAGGTTATTTTGCAAAATAGGGGAATTTAATGTAGCAAAAATAATTTAGCTTCAGCCGTTAGCAGCTGAACTAATGCAAATAAATAATTCCAATGGGCCTGGGAGAGTAATAAAGACACTTGTCTGTTGAAAAGGAAGACTAGCAATCAGTGGCAGAAGAATGTGATGTGAAGGACTCAAGAGGTAACTACTGGCTTTGAAAAATGGAAGACAGCCCGGGGACTGGGCAGTCTGTAAAAATGAGAAAAAGGCAAGAGAATGGTTTCTCCATTAGAGCTTTCAGAAATATTAACTGATACTATGTTGATGCCGTGCTAAGTTCCTAGTTTTAGCACAGTCCTTGAGTCTACTTTGAATTTCTGACCTCTAGAAACATAGCATAGTATTATTTTCAGGTACCAAATGTATACTAATTTGTAGCAGTGGGCGAAAAAAAAGAATAGATCATCTTGCTTTTGGAAATTAAGCTCCCCAAAATTCTTTTGTGAAATTCCACTTATTATTGGTAGTCACTTATACTTAGTTACTAGAAGATGTGCCCTAATCATTTCATGGCAGTATTGTTCATGATAACAAAGTACTGAGAAAATCTACATATACGATTTTGAAATAATGAATACATGCATTCTAGAATATTCATAAATGTGCATGTATTTTCAAACAATCATGGCTAATTATAGCATCTTCGTGAAGAGAGGAAGCAAACTTTGAGAGCTGAATGTTGAAATCTTTTTCCATCTTATCCCTCCAGGGTATTTCTGATATTCCTGGAGGGAAGTGTAGATCTCCAGCAGGTGTCTGGGAAGCACCCTTCGCCATGTCTACTCATCCTCTACCCCAGGCCAGCATGCTGCTCTGTCCAGCTTAACAATGGTCATATGTGTTGGGAGAACTACATCAGGGAGAAAATAATTTGATAGAATTGTAACGCTAATTAATGCAATTTTATAATCCTAGTTAATTCCTTAAAGAGATTTTGACATGAATAAATTAACTATGATTATAGCTTAGCACGAATTCTACTTCTGTTTGCAAAATAAAAATGAAGAGCTAAAACAAAAGTTCCTGTAATTAAAATCAACTGTCTGCATTTGGATAGTTAGTTTTTCAAGTTTTCATCATTATAAGTTATCACATTTAGAAACGGATTTTTTCATATACAAGATTATTTTTAAAATTTTGGAAAATGTTTAGGTATTATGTATTAATTTGTGCAATTCCCCTTCAATCTGTGTATGGAGCTACTTTCAAATAATTTGGGGAATATGGAATTAAGCTAAATCACTGTGGTATAAAAATTTTAAAACCATGTACAGGTTTTCCATATTATGAAATTTTGCATGCCAAATATATGCATAGCTTTATAATTTTTGTTGCATCAACGTAACTTACCTTTTCATTTCATGGCCTATGGACTTTTTCACATGTACACACTTTCTGCAAAACAAATGAATCTTTAAGGCCAAATCTTCAAAAACATCTGTCTAGATAATTTCTGGTTGATATGGAAATCTGGGCTTACAGAGGCATGTGATCTCACAGGTTCCAAGGTATGCATTTATACCTTTCTTTTCCTCTTAAGTAATTACTAATTGAGACTCTAAATTGGTGATGCAGAAAATGAAAATCACTGTAAACCTAACTCTTGCTGTGCATACTATTTTCTCCTAGTCATAGGTTGTTTTGTGAGGTCGAGAATAATTTTTTTCTGTTAAAAAATAATTACTTGTAATCTGTATAAATTATGTTCAATGTACTATTTAATATCTGAATATTATTGACATCTATAAAATTCTGAGGCTTCAAACTCTTCCTGAGTATGTTTATAGATAATAGATCATGCTTATAATATATATAATAGATATTTTCAAAGCATTTCAGTCTTTTAGTAAAATTAACTGTTATCTTCTTTTGGTTTGTAGGAAGAAACTAATTCTCAATAGATATCGTTCAATTTATGAGAATGATCTCATTTAACCTCTTACAGCAGCTGTGTGAAGAATGTAAAGTTAGTTTCCCTCGTACACGTTGGAAAAATCAGGACTTGAAAAGGCTATATAATTTACCTAGGGACACACACCAATAAGTAGCTATTTGGAAATTTTTTTTAGCAAATTCTCAATGAACAGAGCCATTAAGTTTCAAAGGATTGGTGGGAACACGGTTACAAAGTTACCGTGGATTGGTAGACAACCAACTTAAAACCTTAAGAAAGCTGAGACCCTGGGGGGAGCAGATATTGAAAATAGTCCAAGTCTCAAATGGTGGAAATTTTTGCCACGTTTGATTCAATCATTAGAGTATCTGCTCATAATATGTACTTTGCCAATTTTTTTTGTTTTATAACACAACTATAGACATACCTCCATTATTATTTCTGTTTTTTTGTGTTAATACTTTTCATTGCACTTTTTTCAGTTACTGCTTCAATATTTTAACAAAATATCTATTGAAATTACTAATTCTACTGCTTTACAATTTTAAAAAATAAAGTTTCTTTCATGTTTACTGATTCTTAATTTCCCTTTTAAAAGTTTCATTTAGGGCCTGGTGCAATAGCATAATGATTAAGGTCCTTGCCTTGAATGCACCAGGATCCTATATGGGTGCCGGTTCTAGTCCCGGCAGCTCCACTTCCCATCCAGCTCTCTGCTTGTGGCCTGGGAAAGCAGTTGAGGAAGGCCCAAAGCCTTGGGACCCTGCACCTGCGTGGGAGACCCGGAAAGAAGTTCCTGACTCCTGGCTTTAGATTGGCTCAGCTCCTGCTGCTGTGGTTATTTGGGGAGTGAATCATCGGATGGAAGATCTTCCTCTCTGTCTCTCCTCCTCTCTATACATCTGCCTTTCCAATAAAATATATAAATCTAAAAAATGTTTCATTTAATTTTTCAAACATTAACCAAAAACATTTATTTTTATTGATTGTCTCTGCTGAAGGAGTTACCAACATAAATCCAAGGAAAATCTGCTAGATAGATTTTGATTACAAAATATTTTCCATTTAGAGGTGGGGTGGGGAAGAATTAATTCTCCGTTTCCTTCTTTAGGACATTTTCATGTATGTGTGTGTAGGGGTGCGGAAATCGTGTGAGATTAATCCTGTAATCAGGAGGGGAGTCAGCCAAAGAGAAATTCGCAAAGCAGCAGCTTAGATATATGTTGGAATTTTCTGACATCACACAGTCATTGCTTTTCTTTCAACTACGGTTACAGGGAATTTCACATGAAAAGAGGAAAGCAAGCTCAGTCCATGTCTCACAGGAAAGAAGAATTTTCCTGTGTGCAGTTTCAGTGAGCATAGCTCTATGTGCTAAAGATGGTAAAGAGAGAAGCCTCCTGCTGCACTGGGCGTGGGGTTCAAGGTAAAAACTGAGAAATGCTGGAAGTGATATCTGGTAAGTGCAATGTTACACTATCACTTTCCATTTCTTTTAAAGATTTATTTGAAAACCTGGGTTGCACACAGAGAAGAGGAGACACACACAGAAAAAGATATTTCATGCACTAGTTCCTTTCCCAGAAGGCAGAATTGGCCAGTGCTCGGCCAAAATAAAGCCAGGAAGCAGGAGCTTCCTCTAGGTCTCCCACGTGGGTGCATAGCCCCCAAACCTTGGCTCATCTTCACTATTTTTTCAGATGCATTAGTCAGGAGCTGGATTAGTGGTAGAACAGCCATCACTCAAACCAGTACCTATACAGGATACTGGCATAGCAAAGATACTGGTGGCAGCCTCTGCTCGCCCTTTCTCATGTACAAATTTCCTTCTCAAATACTTATACCAGTATATTTCATTTAATTCAGGTTCCAGTGTGTCTGCATCAACCACTTGGAAATGAAGGTGGTAAAATAGAGATTGACTAAGGAAAGTATCACAAACAACTGCAATGTTCCCAGATGGTGAATGGCAATGGAATGAATGCTACCACTGGGTTTCAGGTTTACACCTTTGTCCCTTATTGGGCTCAAAATCAGGTTTTGGTAGCCTTTCATCACTGACCAACACAGCTGCTCCCAGATGGCCATGAACTTGGCCAAGATATATCTCTACAGCTGGGGAAGACCACACAGGAGTTGACAGCTGGAGCTGTTTGTTGACCTCATTTCCAATGACTAGGCAATGACTCCAACCAAGCCATTGAAAATGCCTTAAGCTGGACTTTGCACACACATTGTTTTCTCCTAATCTTTGTTTCCCCTCTCCAATATACCATTTTCCTTCATGCCAATGTTATCATTCAGTTTTGTTTTTATTTGATGAAACTGGCAATGCTCAAAGCCTGTGGAGAGGAGAAGACGAACATTAGGACAGTTTATGTTGGTCAAGTATTTACTTAGAGGTTTGGTTTCTCTGAATACATCATGTATTTGACGCCCAAAGTAAATACATTTTTAAATATCTCAATTACTTTTGGTAGAGTTCATGAAGTGAAATAAATGATAATAATGAACAGATTTGTAAATTGAGCTTTGCATGCATAATCATGTCACCTTAAAAACAAAAAAGTAAAAAATAAGCTCATTGATACAAAAGTTAAGCAAGAACTGAAGTAGGGGAAATGAAGAGAAAAAAACTTGGTGGAAAAAATAAATGATAACAATCTAGCAATTGTAGGAGTATGAAAATGCATTATTCAATGATTTTCATAGCTAAATAATATTTGAAATTCTTGGTTGCAGTGTGATATTGTTCAAGCAAATAACTGATTACAAAAGAACAAGACAAACAGGGGTGACATTTGGAGCAGCAGCTCATGTCACCATTTGTGATGCCTGTATCCCTTACAGTGTCTGAAGGAGTCTCTGGTTCTTTTGTCTTTGTTAAGAATCCAACTTCTTGTTCATGTGCACCTTGTGAGACAGCAGGTGGTGGCTCAAGTCCTGAGTCTCCACCACCCACATAAAAGCTCTGATGGAGTTCCAGAATTCTGGTTTTAGCCTGTCCTTCCCCAGGGTTGGAAGTTTGAATTGGCAAAGACTTCTCCTTGTCTGCTACTGTGTCTGTCTCTTTACCTTTCCAAGGAAGCACGAATATACAAATTAAAAAATAATAACTTACATAAAAGCTAGAATTTTGGTAAGTCAGTCAAATTCCCATTGTAATAGTTTATTATGATTTTTTCATACTTTGAAAATGAACAGCTGGAATCAGTTCCTGGAAATTTATCCAAATGAAATGAAACCAGCATGTGAGACACTTATTTGTACCCCCACATTATAGCAGCTTAGTTCACGATAATTCCTGCATGGAGTCAACCCAGATGTCTATCAACTGCTGGCTGGATAAAGCACATGTACACACACCACTCAACCATAAAAAGAATGAATCTTGTCTTTTGCAACAAAATGAAAGTAACTGGAAACTATTGCACTTAATGAAATAATCCAGTCTCAGAAGGACTTGTCATATATTGTCTCTGATATGTGTCAAGTAATGTAGAACATAAAGGATTACATAGGAATGAAATGGACATCTTTTGATACCATTATCATTTTCAACCCTTGTTTATAATCCTGTGACCTGTGGTATTTCTAGTTTACTTTTTGTATATTATTATTAGTGGTGAATAAAGCTTAAATAAAGCTTGTGTTATAAAGTGAGTTGGAATTATGCCTTTGTAAAAAGTAATGAAAAGGAAAAAAAAGGAGGAAAGAAGGGGGTTAGAAAAGGGAGGGAGAGAAGGAGAAAATATGATTATCTTCTTAGATTTTATCTATAAAATATATGAAATTTGATCTTTTATGTCAATAAAGTCTAAAAATTGTATACATAAATGTACCATGTGATGCAGTGATTCTGCTGCCAGATATTTGCGTGGGAAGACAACACGTGTTGTCTTTGTGCTAAAGCATGAGTTAGAGCATCACCACCAGCACTAAAAAAATGCCTCGTGCACATTGTTCCTGTTCCAAAACATTCATTGATGTTTATTCCAACTCTGTAGCATTGCCTTTTCTAGCTCTCATGTAAGTGGAGTTATACACTATGCATTATTCTGAATATTATCCCTTTTATTTGTTTTTGAGGACCACTTGCCTTTTTTGAAGTTTCACGTAGGTTTTTAGCTTCACCCAAGTATAGTCATTCCTTCTTCTTGGCAAATAACATACTATATATTTCTAAACTGTGTTCACCAAATGAGAAACATATTCCCTAGCTGGCACTGACCAGTAGATTGTTGCATACTACAGCAAGTGGAAGAGGGGAGCAACCCCAATCATCCATGTTCAAGAGTTTTTAAACAGCGATCATTCAATCAACCAAGAGAGCACTGACACATGGTAGAAATCAGTCAACCAAGCTTAGATCAGTGCACAATACAAACTTTCCAGTCAAATGGGTAAGTTTAAACATCATGCTCTTTAAACTACCCAATCAGTAGGAGCTGCATCCTGATTAGTAGTGAACAGCTGAGCCATAGGCAATTAGGCCTTTCCCATTCCATGTACAGAAACCAATTTGGGGAAATCAGCTTATGCCTGAGCATAAGTGCTTTCACTCATATTCCTGGGACTTTCTGAAAACTCAAGGTTTTCCTGAGAATTCAAAGTTTTGGGCATGTCTTAGGAAATGTTACAGGAGATCTAGCCTTACTGTTGTCATTTTTTACTGTCTGTGCTGTCACAGTAAGAGTGGTAAAGTTGTACAATATAACAATATGAAAAGCAACCCTAAAAATCAATAGCTTTTTTATACATAAATGTTGCTGCAAAACATCACAAACTGGTTGGAGGCATTGTCGTATAACATCTAAACTGTGCCTGCTTGCCTGACAAGAAGAAAGCCAAATTCTGATATTGGGGTGGTTAATAAAATAGGCATTTGTTGCAAGGTGCAGAACAAGAAGGTAGGCAGCTATTGCTTAATTCTAAGCTCCCCAAGGATTTAGGGGTGAATATTCTTTTTTTAAAATGTTGTTATTTAGGAGATTTAGGAGAGAAGGAGAGACAGAGAAGGTGAACCGTTTGTTAGTACATTCCCCAAAAGACTTCAATGACTAGAACAAAGCTGATGCAAAACTAGAGACCAGGAGCCTCTTCTGGGTCTCCTGTGTAGATACAGGTCCCAGGGACTTGAGCAATCTTCCACTGTTTTCCTAAGCTATAAGCAGGGAGCTGGATGGGAAGTGGAGCCTCTGGGACACAAACTGGGACCCGTATGGGATTCCAGCACTTGTAAGGGGAGACTTAACCAATGGAGTCATTGTACCAGCTGACAGGTGAAGCTCCTTATAGACAGCTGGGGTACAGAAGTGCATACCTGTAGGATGAATTTACATTTCTCTTAATTTAGTGAGTTCCTTTTGATAAGGGGTAGGCAAGGACACCTTTTACTTCAAGAGAAAGACAAGCACCTCTGGGGCTAGGGGAAAAGGCATGGGTCTGGGCCATGATTTTACTGAGAAATGACTCATGAAACCAGTCCCCTCTACAATGGCTGCAAAAAATATCCTGGAATAAATTCAACCAAGAATGTGGTAAATCTCTATGAAGAAATTACAAAATAAAAAAGAAATTGAAGCAGACACCAAAACACTGAAAAAATTTTCACGTTCATGGACTTGGAGGAATTAATGTCATAAAGTCTGTATTTCTCAAGGCCATTTATAGATTCAATGTGACTCCAATCAAAATACCTAAGACATTCTTCTCATTTTACAAAAAAAGACACTAAAATTCATATGGAAGCACAAGAGGCAATGAATAGCTGAAGAAATCTTAAGGACAACAAAGCTGATGTCATCACAATAGTAGATTTTAAGATGTATTGCAGGGCAGTTGAAATTGAAATAGCCAGAGATTGGCACAAAATCAAGCCTGGAAAGAATGGAACAGAATAGAAATACCAGAAGTGAGCCCTCACATCTATAGCCAAGTAATTTTTAACAAACAAACCAAAATAAATCCAAGAAAAAAGGACAATCTCTTCAACAAATGGTATTGGAAAAATTGAATCTACGTGTGCAGAAGTACGAAGTAAGACCCCTTCCATGAACCTTGCAAAAATAACAGCTGTAAATGGATCAGATACCAGGCCTATGATCTGATACCATCAAATTACTAGAGGGAAATATACGACACTCTGCAAGACATAGGTGCACGGAAAGATTTTTTTGGAGAAGACCGCAGAAGCACAAGCAATCAAAACAAAATAATTTTTAAAAACCAGCAAATTGAGTTACATCATGCTAAGAAGTTTCTGCCCCACTTAGCATTCAATAAAGTGAAGAGGCAGCCAACAGAACAAATGTGTGCAAACTACACAGCTGATAAAGAATCAATATCCAGGATCTAAGAAGAGCTCAAGAAACTAAAAAAACAAACAAACAAACAAAACCAGTTCATTAATAAACGGGCAAAGGACAGGCCTTTCTCAAAGGGTGAAATTCAAATGACCAACAGACAAGAAAAACGGCACAGAATCATTAGACATTATGGAAATAAAGATGAAAACCACAATGAGCTTTCATCTCATTCCAGTTAGAATGGCAATCCTCTGAAAATAAACAAAACAAAACAAAACAAAACAAACAAGCAAACAAATGAAAGAACCAGTGATTGCTGCTGAGGAGACAGGGAAACAGGTTCTCTGAAAATCTGTGGGTGGGCAAAAAAAGAAGCTGGGGCAACCATTATATAAGACAGCACAGAGATTCCTTGGATGTGTGGAAACAGATCTATGATATGGCACAGCGATTCTACTCCAGGGATTTACCCAAACAAAATGAAATCATCATAGATGAAAATTATCTGTACCCCTACATTTATAGCAGCATAATTCACACTAGCAGAGAACTGGAGTCAAGCTAGATGTCCACCAACATAAGACTGAATAAAGAAAATATGTGATATATACACATATTTATATAAAATTATATATATATGTATAAAACACTGGTCAGACATACAAAATAATGAAATCTTGTTTTTTCAGCTAAATGGATACAATTGGAAGCAACAGGGTTTAGTGAAACAGTAAGTCCCAAAAGACAGATATCACATGTTTTCCCTAATCTATGATAGCTAATACAAAAATATGAAAATATAACCCAAAGGTGTGAGAGTGACACTCTTAAATCTGATCATTTTATACAGCTTTGTTTACACTCTTAATGAACAGTTGTGTGTTTTTGTTGCTTTTGTGTTTGCTTTTTCATTGTTGTTCTTTGTTATTATTATTACTTTTTACTTGCCATTATTAATATTATTACCTAATGGAGTGTTACACATAGGAAAAATAAACAGAACAAAACAAAAACCCAATTTTACCATATATTTATTGATATTTAATGCGATTGTTAAGGAGTAATTTTTTATGCTTAAGTTCAATATTATTAGATCAAAAAAAGAGAAAATACCTCAATACATTAAAATCTTATCTTTTCTAATAATTTTTAAAGATTTATTTTATTTTTATTTTGAAGGCAGATATATACAGAGAGGAAGAGAGACAGAGAGAAAGATCTTCTGTCCGATGATTCACTCCCCAAGTGGCCACAATGGCTGGAGCTGAGCCAGTCCAAAGCCAGGAGTCAGGAACCTCTTTCCGGGTCTCCCACGCGGGTGTAGGGTCCCAAAGCTTTGGGCCTCCTTGACTGCCTTCCCAGGCCACAAACAGGGAACTGGATGGGAAGTGGAGCTTCTGGGGTTAGAACCGGCGCCCATATGGGATCAGTGCGCACTCATGGCAAGGGCTTTAACAACTACACTATCACTCGGGCCCTCTAATAATTTAATATTTCATTTTTAAAAAAAGATTTCTTTGTTTTTTTGAAAGTGAGATATACAGAAGGAAGGAGAGACAGAGGGGAAGATCTTCTGTCCACTGATTCACTCCTCAAGTGGTTGCAGTGGCCAGAGCTGAGTCAATCCAAAACCAGGAGCCAGGAGCCAGGAGCCAGGAGCCAGGAGCCAGGAGCCAGGAGCCAGGAGCCAGGAACTTCCTCTGGGTCTCCCATGTGGCTGCAGGGTCCCAAGGCTTTGGGCCATTCTCTACGGATTTCCCCGGGCACAGGCAGGTTGCTGAATGGGAAGTGGAGCAGCCAGGACATGAACTGTCACTAGTAAGGGATCCTGGCTTAAGCAAGGATAGGATGTAGCCATTGGCCATTGTGCTGGGCTCCACTCTCATTTTTGAATCATGGTGTAATAGTAACAGGTTGAAGTGATTTGAAGTACTTCCGTCTTAAAGGATCGCTAACGTTTTGCTTAATGCTCATTCAGTAAAGAAATGTTATTTTAATTTGTGTGAGTACATCAGACACTGAAATCAGAGAAGGGAAAAAGGAATAAAAAGTATCATATTAGATAGACATTTAAAAATTCAAAATGTGGTAGAAAAATAATGGAAAGATTTATTTTCATGCACACTAGTTTAAATGGATGAAACTTAACAGTAATAAGCATTTTTCATATAATTTGGAGACCTTTCATATGTGTATAATACATATGTATTTATGTATGTATATATGTTGCTATGTGTATTTATGTTTATATATTGCACAATTATTTCCGGATTATGACATTGGGTTATTTACCAAGGAAATCCAGAAAAGAAAATCAGACAGTGGGAAAATTCACAATGTCAGCTATTTTTGAAACAGTTAGGAAAAAAGCATGTACATGTAAACAATAGCCTAATAGAAAATATGATTTTTGACATTTTTCTTCTTACCTTTTTTTAAAAAAAAGATTTCATTTATTTGAAAGGCAAAATGTTAGGGTGAGAGAGAATGATGTACTGCCTGCTGATTCGTTCTCCTAAATGACTGCTGCTGCTTGCAGCGGGCAAGCTGAGCCGGGGCAGGAAAGCCATCAGAGTCTCCTGCAGGAGAAGCAGAGACTGCGCCATCTGCCACTGCATCCTCGGCCTTCCCAGCAAGAGACATCCAAAGCAGAGAACCTGGGATGTGAGTAGGCATCCTGAGACCAAATGCTGCTGTGCTAAGTGCTATCTCAACCAACTGAAATATTTCTATTTCAATTCCAACTCTGAACATAAAATATCTCTAAAGGTAATTTATAAAAGATATTTAATTACTAAGTGAAGAAAAGGCTAAATATTTCTTGAGGGCCACAAAAATTGCTGAAATAAATACAAAGATACCCTGTTGCTGTGAATGAAGAATACATGATGTAAATATATTAGAACCCCTAAACTTATAAATTCAAAATTATGTCAATTATTAATGTGGTACATGTGTGATTCTTCTACTGATATCAAATGAAAATAGAGAAATTAACATATATGAATTTTAAGAGAATCCTGAAAAAAAATTAATGAGTAACTAATCTTATTGTTTCTAAAATACATGTATAAAAAACACCAACAACTAAAAATCATGTAGTTCTTATGAATAAAAACCAAGAATCTGAAATTCATATGCAATTTTAATTTATATGTGAAGGTATAAATATATTAAATTTTAAATAAGTAGGACTTACTTATACCAAATAGTTAGATTTCTCAAAGTAATTGCAAAATCCTATGCAAAAAAAACAACAGCAAGGCTATTATTTTAAAGCAAGAGAAAGCTGCTTAGTGTGTTAAATCCAGAATTCCTAAAGTGACCATAAGAACCAAAGCAAACCATCTATCCAAACAAAATAAACTTCTCTCTGGTGAAAAGAATCATCAAAAGAGCAAGAAACTTTTGGGGGAAAATTGCAACATCTATGGTCACAGTATTTCTGATTTTGATTTATAATTTTATTGATATGCGATTATCCCAACACATATCACTGAGTTCAAATCCCATCATTTAACTGAGCAAAGAATTAGGGTTATAAATTCAACAGAATAAACATGGGAAACGGAAAGTCCACGAAAAGTGTTAGCAGCTTTAAAAATATATTTATTTATTCATTTATTCATTCAATGATTTGAAAGTCAAAGACACAAACAGAAAGGGAGAGAGTGATGTTCTGTCTGCTGGGCTGTTTTGGAATGACCACAACAGCTGCACCAGGCTGATGACCAGAGCCAGGAGCCCCCTCACGGTCTCCCACGTACCTTCACCACTTCTCCTTTTCTGCCCAGAGTACGCACTAATCTTTCTGGTTTTGCACCCACTATTTCTTTTTCTAAAACTTCTCAGTCTCCCGTAGGTTTTTGTGAGTTGATGCCTTCGCAGTGTTGTTACTGATTACAAAGCATCTGAATGATAAGGAACATGTGTTTTCTTTATAAGAGCTTTTAACGGAAGGTTTGATGAAAGAAAGATGATTGTAATTACTTGTTCATTATTATTCAGAGTCTCCTCCAGCATCCTCAGTTTCTCGGACCATTCCTGGGCAGCAGATGGTGGCCGGCTAGCTGGTGATGAGTGGTCTGGAATCTAAACTCGTTAAGGAACTCATCTGAAGAAGCCAGACTCAGGCCCTTCATTGTGTTTGCCATTATATTATCTTCTTCCCATTTTATCCCTGTATGTAACCATAAGGAGTCCTAGGGTACTTTATGCCCTACCATGATACATAAAACTTCGTTATTTTTTGTTTCTCTTCATTTTCCAACCCCTAGAGAATGGGATTATATGTTATTATTTTTTTTTTAAATATCAGCTTCTTGAAGTTATTAGTTACAATTCAGCCTGCTCTTCATTCCGTGTCACCCAAATTTAACAACTTTATTAACATTTTCAAATCAAACTTTTGTCTCTAGTGATAACGACTGCATCGCATCTTGTATGCCTTTGGTTTTTACTTTGGGAATCAGAGCCATGAAAGCGGGAATTTAGAATATTTTGGGAGAGTTTTATTTTTTATTTAAAAAGTGCTAGGCAGTGACAAAGACTTATTTCCAGAGATTCTCACATATTCATCTCACTAGATACAATTTTAGTTGTAAACATGGCAATGTGAACTGTAACTTCCATTTTTTGTTTTCGTGTATCAAACAATCTTTATGTTATTGGATATCATTTGAATAATGCAATTATTTTCTATTCCTGCATAATAAATTGCCATACAATTACCAGTTCAAGACACTTAACATTTGTTTTCTCAGGTTCTATGGATCATTTCACTGAGTCCTTTGCCTGGCAGTTCACAAAGCTGAAAGTAAGATGTCAGTGGTGTGGTCTCATGTGAGGCTGAGCTCCTCTTCTAAGCTCATACGCTTGGTGGCTTGGTGGTAGAGTTCATATTGCTGCAGCTGAACTGATAGCAGCCTGCCTTTTGCAGGCCAGAGAATCAAGGATTTCAAGTGCTTCTAGTGTTGCCAATCTCTAAACTCTTATTTAAATGGCTTTTCTTTTGGATGAACTCAAAATCAACTTCTCAGGAATAATAGCTTTATCTACGGAATCCTTCCATCATAACTTTTTGCTGGGCCATGATCATTACATGGTATTTCATCAACTTTGCCATGGTCTATTGTTCAGGAGTGAGTCATAGGTTCCATTTATACTCAAAGGAAAGGATTTACAGAAGGGGAGAATTACTTAGAGTTCATCTTGGCATATGTCTGCCATAAAAATCATTGTACATAGATCAATTAAAGCTTGTGTTTTGTTTAATTTGCTCACATTATGAACAAATATGTTATTAGCAGCAAACCCACTCAGCCATCTACAGTGGTCCAGGATGTGGTCACCAGGATTCACACTGAGGGGCGACAACTGGGCTAGGATTTATTCCAGGCTCTTCCTTTCAGGTGTGAAAGCATTCAAGGAGAAGGCATAAACGTGTGCTGGGAAGCAAATTTTATTTAAGGTAAAAGGGGAAACACACTCAACAAATACACTCAAAATGGAAGTGCAGGCAAGTTGTGTGTGGGTATGTACATGTGTATAGTGGTAGCCAGGAAGGCATGAGCAAGCCAACAGTGCAAGCATGATTTAGGCTGTTACTTTATATTTTAAGAGGCTTTTATGATGATTTGTGGAGTATGGCTTAATTGAATATTCAAAGGTTATGGGGTTTGGGGTGAGGCTGGAGTAACACACATTTCTATGCCTCTTTTTGTTGACCTTTGATGTGTTGTCGCCATTAGGTGTATAATGGGAGGGGCAATGCCAGACATAGTAATCTTATAATAACATCATTATAACCTACAGGCTTTCCTAGAGACACAGCCCACAGTGCATTGGATATTTGCAGCTGGTGCTGGTTCTAAGTTTGCAACATTGCAGAGCTTGCAGTTATTTTTATACTGAGTGGGGACATGGTGGCACATGGAAGGTGGGTTGAGGCAGTGAACATAAAGGGGATCTGGGTGGTATGCACTGGGCTGTCATGTTGGCCAGGATGGATTGTCGTATGGGTGGAAACTGCAGCTGCTTTGCTGGCTGGTCAGGGCTTTGACATAGCCCATGGCTCTAACATGCTATCAGCTGGAGCTGTCGCATGGCAGGTCGAACTTAGTTGCTTCAAGAGCTAGATGGAGCTGTTAAATCAAAGCACTTATCTTTGAGCTCCTTACTTGTTTATATCAATTATGCCTTATAGAAGATAGAACTTGATGCACAGAAATGACTAGGTTATTTTTAGAAACTATTCATTTGTTTTCTTCATGAGACAGTTAAAATGATATGTTAAATATCACATACAAAGTTAATCTGTGTTGCAATGTAAAATTAATTTTCAAGCAGTAAGTACACAATTTTGAAGCATTTATTTAAAAAAAGAGAAGAACGGATCTAGTTAGATTGAAATATTTTAGAAGAGTCAAATTTATACCTCTTTCGCCACTTTCTTTTTAATGTAAAGGAACATATTGTCCTAACCCTTTAGCACAGAGTAATTTATTTTATCAATTTGAGGATACAGGGGATCTTGAATGAGGTAATTTAAAAGTTGAATTGTGACACTGACTTGAGTATAAGGTATGAACGATTACCTGAGGAAGGCAAGGGAATGCATGGATCATTGGTCATTTTAAAGCTTCTCATGCAAGAAGATAGAAGAACCTGGGCAATGGAAACCCAATGTGGGAGGCAGATTTGGAACCCTGGCACAAGGCACTTAGCAGGGAACTTCGTTATATGTATAAGGGTAACCTTGATAGAGAGCAGACTTATCCTGCAGTATGAAATGTTTTACTTACTGATGTTAAAATGAGCAGCTTCTGAAACAATACAATGTATTTGTACACAAATAATTTATTAGATCTTTAAAGGATATTTCCTTCACAAAATGGAAAGAAACTCACTACATTTGTTCCTTTTTCATTTTCTGTATTCATTTCCTTCTCCCATCCTCTTTCCCACCTTTGGAAAGACCAACAGTGATCAGGCAACAAGTTCACACTTAGGCTGCATCAGGATAGCACTACTTGCCTGCAAAGTCTGTCCATGTTGGGCAGACAAAATAATCATGGAATCTCTCTAAAGGAAACAGTCATTCATGATTATACTGTTTTAATACTCATCTCACCTGTTAGAAGTTTGAGGGAGTCTGAAGGAGTGACTTTTTTATTCCATACAGTGAACCACATTCTTGGCCAATAGGCTTACCTGCTTCACCATATGAAGATGCTGGATTTGTGGATATCTGAGCTTTTATAATGGAAATTCAAAGGAAGAAATCCAATACTGGCAAAGGAAGCAGTTTCATAAACTTCAGGATCAAAGTAAGGCTTGGAAAAATTTCAGGGCGAGATAACTTATTGGAACATTTTAGTGTCCGATTCTCATATTCAACTTTAAGACAACCTCCTCTAGGGTGATAAAACAGCAGTTAGCTTTAGATATAGGCATTCATATGTCATTTCTTGAAAAAGAGGTATGTTACCAGTATGTAATTAAGATCACAGAGAGAGTAGCTGACTTTGTCACACACATAGATTACCAGAAAAACTAGAAGGACTTCATCAAGGATCATTTATAAGTATTTGGAAAGAGAAAAAGTTCCTGTAAAAACCAAACCACCTGATAATTTTCCAAACAAGCTTAGATTCTGAATGTGAATTACTATCATGTTCCAACCTAGAGAGGGGAATGCAAAGTAAATGTACCTGCCGTAGTTTGGTGTGTTAGTCACTTTTACACTAGAAACCACTGCAGATACACATTGATGTTGATCTAACCCTCAACATTTTCTAACCATTTCCCTGCACACTTTGCTTTTTCTATACTTGTTATCATCCTAATGGCAGTAGTTTGGGAGGAAAAGAGACACAAATTGTGCAGTAGCCTTTCTGTCTGCACGATGATGGTGGTGGATTTTATCCTGGTTCGTGACTCTGTCCAATTGTGGCGTTGAGCTTGGCTGCAGTGATGGGTTCAGAAACAATTGATCTTGTAGTTCCAACTAGCATTTTTGAAATAAGGATCAAATATCAAAAAGAAGTTTTTGTGAGGGTCAATTCAAAGACTGAAAAACTCATGGCATAAATAAGGTCAGCAAAAGCATTGTCAGAAGCCAAGGGGGATTGGCGTGTGTAGGGTGCATGTAGGCATGTGCAAGTGTGCCTGTATGTCTTGGGTTTATGTGAATGTGTGGTGGGTGAATTTCAGTCATGAAAACAAGCCGTTTCTGGAGGCTACATTCTGAAGTTCCTGAGAATAAAGAAGCTACTCAGGTATGCATGATTTACCCATGTCCTGCACACATCTGTGTGTAGATTTGGTATCAGAAAGCCAATGTGGTTTGTGGAATTCAGTTCTGGCTGGGTTCACCAAGAGTACATTCATCAATGATTCATCATCAGCTCACTGGGGCTTTTGAAATTTGGGTTCTTCTTCATGCATCAGCCCGTCTATGCAGGCTGGTAAGTTTTTCTTTAAGTGACGCTGCCTTTCTTCACCTTCTGGACATACTTAGTTACCCCCTTTCCATCAAAGTACATCTGCATTCCCACCTTCACATGGTGGATAGCAGCCGCTGCGGGATGGTGCCTGGGAATCAGCTCCGTGTTATCTTTGTGTTACTCACCTCTCATGCCTCAGATCTCACTCGTGCTTGCTTCACTTCCTGCTTGATCACTGAGTCATTGTCAACTTTTAGTATCCTTCCTAAGATTTCAAAATACTTCATCATCCTTCTATTTGCCTCTTAAACCCTGATTTCAAAGGATGTCCTCTATTCTACTTGTCACTCTTTATCGTAGAAAATTCTATTTTTAAAAAAGGATGTATTTACTTTCTATTGGAAAATCAGATATACAGAGAGGAGGAGAGACAAAGAGGAAGATCATTTGTTCAATGATTCACTCTGTCCTTGACTGCTTTCCCAGGCCACAAGCAGGGAGTTAGACGGAAAACAGGGCCATAAGGATCAAAACCGGCACCCATATGGATCCTGACGCATGCAAGGTGAAGATTTAGCCACTAGGCTACCGTGCCAGGCCCCATAGAGAGTTTCTAGTTCTTGGTCATTCCTAACAGCATAAGCTTCTCTATTAGAGTAACATGCCTCCCACTCTAGTTCACATTTTCACATCTTTTTTGTTCATTACTGTTCAAGTTATGGTCCCCCAAAATAATTCATAAACTCCATAGGGAAATAAAAATCTAGCTTCTCATGATTCCTTATCAAATCATTCTGTTCCAGAAAAAAATGTATGGCTTGTCATTCTAATCACTCTTAGGCAAGGAATCAAGTTTCTTCCCTACCTATTACTCACTTTCTAGTGTTGTCTTCTTAGTTGAAGTTAAAAATCACATTTTGTTGTGTTTCTGTCCGACGGATAGTGGCTGGATAGAAATTCAGAACCCTGGAGATTTATCAAGGCTCCCTTTCCAGCTTCTGTAGTCACCGGGCAGTCTTACTATCTTCCCCAGCATGTTTCCATTCCGCACATTTTTAGATCATGATTTCTTGCTGTCCTTTTTACCAATGTTTCTATCTCCTAATTAAGAATCAAGAAAATCAAAGCATTCCGACTTCCCCCACAGCCTTTCCTTTTTACCTACATGTCCCTCCAATCACTGGCCTTCTCCTTGCCTCTGTGAATGAGTTGTCACACAGCGACAAGGCTAGCAACCTTGCTTCCACACCAGATTCTATCTCTTCTTACCCACTACAGCACTGTAATTTTGAGGAAAAATTCTTCATTCTAATCTTTTCATACTCTATTCCATCTGTTCATTTTCTCCCATTTACTGAATTTTTGCCAATCAGCATATATTACTTTTCTTGTTTTGTTTTTTTTTTTTACAAAGGGAGCACTCATGATATCTTCTGTCTAAACATAAGAGTGACACAAGATTGTTTGTTTTCACTGTCTTCAACTTTTTCCTTGCTGTTTTCTCTTGGAATTACTCAATTTAAACTTTTATCCCCATCATTTCACTATGGAGACTAATGGTCCACATTGGGTTAGACGTCACCGTCAATTGCCAGTCTCCTTGTATGTCTGTACATGTTGGTTTCCAGGGTGCTTCCATCTCTTGTCTTTCCTCTGCCACACTGTCTTTCCTCCTTGGATTTTTCCCATTTGTTTCCACATTTCAACCTTTTCACATTGGGGTGATCCAGAGGACTGTGTTTTAGTTATTCCCTTTCTGCCACACTTTTGATTTCTTGGAGGTATCATCCATTCTCCTTTTTTATAATATGAATTCTAATTTTAAATTTGCTATTTATTGGAAACAAATGTATTGCTTATTTGACACACATATGGGAAATATCGTCTGTCTACTGATACTTGTCCCAAATGTCCAGAGCAATCAGGCCTGGGCCAGACCAAAGTTGAGATAGGGTGAATTAAAACAGATTTTCAGGTGTGTGACAGAGCCCCTGCTACTTGAGGCATAACCTGTTGCTTTCCAGAATATGCCTTAATAGCAAGGTGGAATCAATAGTGGATCCGCAACACAAGCCTATGCTGGTCCAGGCTGAAGACATTTAAATAGCATCAAATGCCTACTCCCAATCTAATTTTATCTTCCATATGGACCTTTGCCTTGAATGCTAGAATTTTATGAAGGAATTTCAAAAGTTCATAGAAAATGGAATTTGAAGAGAAGCCTGTTTCAATTTAATTGTTTAAATTTATGTACAGTTTGTGTTTACATATATATAATATCAAATTTTCATGAATTTTTGAGGATTCTTCATAGACATTTAATAGTTTACTCTTTTCACTTGGGAAAACAATATATACTACAAAATCTACAAAGCCAAATACAATGTGTAACAGTCCCTCACCACTAATATCTTTCCCTTACAAAACAGTTCTTAATTTCCAGGTGTTCTATGAGGGGTCTTCCATAAGTCCATGGAAATGCACATTGTGGGGGCTGACAGAGTGGTACAGGAGGTTAAACCTCCCGAGACACTGGCATTCCACCATTTTGAGTGACAACTGTTCTATTTCGCATCTTGCTCCCTGAGCAAGCTCCTGGGAATTTGGGTTAGATTTATGTAAGCTCGTGTTTCATAATGCAATTTTTTTTGACTGTTACAAATGTATTTTCTGAGAAGAGAAGAGAGTGATAACAATTGCAGTGTCTCAATTCTGTTCTTAAAGTAGCTGCTCTTTCTAAATGTCCTGATGGCAAATTGTGTTCCATTAGGGAATGGAATAAAAATGGGAATACAGATTTGGAAACAAATCTAACCCAACATAAATCTAACCCAAAACTAATACATTGGGAAGAGGAGATGTTTTCTATCTTGGATACCATATCCAAGATCAGCTAGTAATGCATTCTGTCCTTTGAGGGGGAACAGGTGGACTATTGCTTTTCCTGAAACAGCAGTTCTTTACCTGCTATTTCCATCTGTGGTGTTTGCAGACCTTTCTGCTTGCCCTGGCCGAGCAGGGTTATGGTGGTGCTACTGGCCTGTAGCACTCTACCTGCACAGTATGGTCTCCCACAAGTAACTTTCCTGTCCCAAATGTTTTGCACACTTTCCAGCTGGAAAATATTCCACTCTGAGAATCATCTCTCTGATGAGCCACAGGGTGAGTAAGCTTTACTGAATGGTCTAGAAATGTTAGTCTGGAAATAACCTGGGATATAAAAATTTGACAAGGAATTAAAAAATATTAGAAAGCATGAGGGCAAAAAAAAATCTTTCAATATGCAATTATTGAAACACATGTTAACACAATAGAAAATGTTCATTAACCACTACCTTGGCCAACCATATGTTTTAAGATCTACAAAAGGGATTATGAAGCTATCGAGTGCAAGAAGAACATAACTTTGAATTCTCATGTCTTCTTTAAAGGCTAAATTCCGAGGGGGGAGCCATGGGAACGAACATTCTTAGAAAGTGTAGTGCTTGAGATTTGGGTTAGATTTATGTAAGCTCGTGTTTCATAATGCAAAATTTTTGACTGTTACAAATGTATTTTCTGAGAAGAGAAGAGAGTGATAACAATTGCAGTGTCTCAATTCTGTTCTTAAAGTAGCTGCTCTTTCTAAATGTCCTGATGGCAAATTATGTTCCATTAGGGAATGGAATAAAAATGGGAATACAAGCTTGAAAATAAAACTGGACATTCTACATGGCTGAGAGCCATTGTCGGAACAATGTATTTAAACAGAGCTGACTTTGCAACAGAATAATTCTGGGTAGGAAGAGGTTTTGTCTTCACAGAAACCCAAACCACAAGTCTTCGCAGATCCAAATTCTTTCTTTCTGTGGGTAAAACTGATTGAAAAAGTCTAAAGAATGCAGAACATGTAATTTCCCAAATGGGCTCATTTTTTAAAAATTTAAAGCAGTATTGCTATTTTGATGTTGATGCATAATCAAAAGATCAGATAAAGAGTTTTAAAGACTGGTTATCAATAGAAAGTAACCAGATGAATGACCGAAGAATGTAAAGTATTCTTCAATTCAAGGATGTGTTCTGTGGATGTGTTTTGAAAAATTATTCCTTACATATTTTTATATGACTTCCAAATGTGAAATCTCTCTCATTGCAATGCACACAGGTTGGAATTCACCCTCCTTTGTATGACGCTAATTGTGCTTGACTGTGGATTATGATAACCTTGAAAGACATTGTTATTTCTTGTCCTCCTGCACAAGAGGCCGTTAATGACCATTTACCTTGGGGCAGCGGTCAAGAGAGCTAAGGGTCATGAAAAAGAGGTTGCCTCTGAGCACCGTATTAATATCTGCCGAATGTGCCTTATCACATCGGTCTGGGTCTTTTGCTGTTCATTTCCTGGTGATAAGATTCCTGGGCTGAGCAAGTCTTCAGAAGTGAGCCCACAGGGCTGCCCAGCACGTTTATTTTGGGAAGGAAATAATCAATTTAGAGCTATTACTGCAAGAGTCCTTATCGAGCTCATTTCCTCATCTAATGCTTCACAAGCTAACCTTACATGTGTAGCCCAGACTTCAAAGGAACAGCATTGTGCTTTGTAGCTTTTATTAATGCAAAATTTCTCTGAGGGCACCAAATGTTTGTCATTAGCATTGACTACAATCCACAGACTTGCAAACATAAGTCATTAAAAAAAAAAGCATAGACTTGGGCTGCTGTAGCCTGGGATACGACTCATGCCAGGTTTGTGTTACTGGTGAACTCCAAGGACTAGGGCCAAGAGTGGATGCCAAGTGGAGTAACTGTCTACAATCTTGATATATACATTTTTTTTTTTTTTGCTTACTTCTCGTCTATGATGCCTCAAGGTGTATCGCACATAATGACTTAGTCTAACAGCAATGCCATCTAAATAACATAAACAGGCTGGTCCACACCTTAATAACAAATAATTTTTTTTTCTAGCATGGCAGTTTCAAATTCAAGCTTTTTCTACACTGAGAAGGTTTTAAGTTTCTAAGCAGAATAGCAGGAGAGAAAGCATTTGAGCATGGCTGGAAACACTTGAAGGAAGGAGATAGTTAACTTCGCACCATGGGGCTTCCTCATTGGAAGCATGAGTGATTAGATGTGGTATCTCTCAGATTCGGGTGATTTGATGTTCCTCTCAAAATGGTGCACCTTCTTGCTCTTGACATTAAATCTGAAAATATCAGTTTCCTTTTGTTATACACTTGACTAGACTCTGTAAGCAGAGTGTTCTCTTAGTCCATCAGGAGCAAACCCCATTTGGACCGAGACACAAGGTGATCATTTTAATGAAGTGTTAACTAGACTGGGTTCACATCCTTGTCCGCTTGAACACTTTGGCACTTCCATTTAAAGTTACTGTTCCATTAAATTACCAAAACCTCCTAAGGGTTTTCTTTTTATCTGCAGATTAAACTTGCTTCAGAAAAATCTAGAAAGAGGGGTGCCCATTCTCAGGCCTCTTTGGCTTTCTGGACACTGGTGCTGCAAATGAGCTGCAGCTGCACCCTAGGAGTGAGTCTCATGTTCAGATTGAAAAAGCAAAACATCCTTTGGAATTTGGCTAGCTCTTTAGGAAAAATAGGATTAAAATACGGAAATTATAGGAAAATCATTAGCAGTTGTTCGGTTAGTTTTCTGTGTCAATAGACTTTTGTTTAATGTTTTAGATATTTGAGCAGTACTGTAAGGGCTTTTGTTTACTTTCCTACACATTAAAAATAGCCCACTGCTCAGCCAACTTCCTAGAGTATGGTTATAAATTAGGAAAAGAGACAGTGGAGAGTGATATAGAAACTCTAAGTTAGAATAAACTTAGAATAAAATTCTACTAGCCAAACTGAACTTCATGAAATTAAGACATATTTCATAAAAAAGACCTTTTTTTTGCATTATATTTATCATTATCCCTCTACAGCAATTATCTGTTTAACCTTAGAAAACTGCTAAAAAAGAGAATTGTTTTCAAGAAGGGTGTTCTATCCAATTGAAAAAAAAACACATTGTTCAACTTTAAATAAAACCTATGACAGGGATTTTAAAGACAGGATATCAAATTTTTAAAAGATTTATTTATTTTTATTGAAAAGGTAGGTCTACAAAGAGGAGAGACAAAGATCTGTCCACTGGTTCATTCCTCAAGTAGCCACAATGGATGATGATAAGCCAATCTGAAGTCAGGATCCAGGAGCTTCTTCCACATCTCCAGCACGGGTTCAGGTTCCCAAGGCTTTGGGATGACCACTGCTGCTTCCCAGGCCACAAGCAGGGAGCTGGGTTAGAAGCGGAGCAGCAGGATATGAATTGGTCCTGGTATGGAATTCTGGTGCATGCAAGCTACAGTGACAGGCTAGAATATCAATTTGTTTTTAAAAGGAAATTTTGTATTTTCGGGCCCGGCATGATAGCATAGTGGTTAAAGTCCTCATCTTGCACACACCAGCATCCCATATGGGCGCCGGTTCTAATCCTAGCAACCCCACTTCCCATCCAGATCCCTGCTTGTGGCCTGGGAAATCAGTCGAGGACGGTCCAAAGCCTTGGGACCCTGCACCTGTGTGGGAGACCTGGAAGAGTTCCTGGGTCCTGACTTCGGATTGGCTCAGCTCCAGCCATTGCGGCCACTTTGGGAGTGAACCATTGGATGGAAGACCTTCCTCTGTGCCTCTCCTGCTCTCTGTAAATCAACCTTTTCAATAAAAATGTAAAAATTAATATTTTCGTATAAATCTTTGAAGAAATTCTTTTTCTAAAACTTATTTTCCATGATACAGTTTTACAAGTATGGTTATCCCCGTCCATTTCTCCTTCCCCTTCTCGCCATTCTCCACTCTACTATTTCCCCTCAATTATTACAATAGTGTAGTTCATCAGCAATAGTCACATGTCCAACATTTTGGTAAGTGTATCATGAAGCTGTACGTAAAGGCAGTGCTAGAAATTCTAGTATCACATTGTCAAGGTATATTTAACAACTGTATTGGGAGTTTTCCTTTTAATCAGGAGTAGAGATGCATCCTGTAATGTATCTTCACCTTCAGGTATTCTAGTCTCTTATATAGTCCATTTGTTCTAGTGTTTGGGTGAGCTCTGTTTCTTTGCTGAGCTTCTGTCTTGTCAATCTATCCACTGAGGTTAATGGATTGTTAAGGTCCCCACTATTATTCTGTTCGAATCTATTTCTCCCTTTGAATCCATTAATATTTTTTCATGAAGCTAGGTACCCTGATATTTGATGTGTATGCATTTATTGCAATGATATCTTATTGCTGAATCAATTGCTTGTTATGTGGTATTTGTTATCTCTTAATGCTTGTTACATTAAGTCTAGATTATTAGATATTAGAATGGCTGCATCAGCTTGATTTTGCTTTTCATTAACCTGGAATGTTCTTTTCCATCCTTTCATTTTCAGTTTCTATGTATCTTTGCTAGTGAGATATTTCTCCTGTAGGTAACAGATAAATGGGTCCTGTTTTTTGATCCAGTCCACTATTCAATTTCGTTTGATTGATGAGCTTAAGCCATTTACATCCTTGGCTAATACTGATAAGTAGTGATTTGGTCATGTCATTTTTTAGCATTGGGTTTCTCACTGTTTGTGGTTTCCTTTGCTCTTTTCTTGAGATGTTCTCTACATCTGACTTTTTCTCTGTACATAGCACATCATAAGCTGTAGGACTGGTCTGGTAGAGGTGACATCTTTCAGTTTCTGTTTGCTTTGGGAGTATTTTATTTCATTTTCAAATACAAAGTAAAGAGTTACTAGGTATGTTATTTGGCCTGACAATTTTTTTTTCTTTTGGACTCTGGAATATGTCACTCCATTCTCTTCTGTCCTGTAGAACTTCCTTTGAGAGACCTGTTGTGTGTCTGGTTGAATTTCTTTTTAAAACAGATTGATTTTTCTCATATGCATATTAAAGTATCTTCTCTTTATGTTCTACTGAAGAGATCTTGATTATTACATGTTGTAGTGAGAACGGCTTCTGGTCGAGTGTATTCAGGGTTCTGTGCCCTTCATGTATTTGGCTCCTCATTACTTTCTCCATGTTATGGAAATTCTCATTTATTATTTCATAGAATACATCTTAAACCTAGTCTCTCTTTTCTTGCTTTCAGGAATTTCCATAACTCCTATGTTGGCCTTGTGATGTTGTCATTTACTTCTTGAATGTTTTACTTAGCTTGGCTCAATTCCTCTTTCAGCTCTCTTTTTCAGGAGGTGTCTTCCAGTTCCTCTTTTTAAAATTTTTCTATTATTTTGATGATCTTTACATAATTGACTAGGGTGATAAGGGTCAAGGGCTATAGGAAAGTGGGTAAGACCATTCTCTTTTTCCCTTCCTGTATCTGAGGGAAGGGAAGAGACAAAGGAAGAACCCACACTCAACCTCCCAACCATCCCAGGGGTCCTTGATGTGGGGTATATTCTGAGGGCACTGCTAAAGTGATTTTGATAGTTAAACTGTTCTGAATTGCTGCCAATCTTGCCATTCCAAGCACAATGAATTCGCTGGCTGAAATAGTCCACCTTAGTGTCTCCACTTGCCCAGACTTTCACTGTCAACATGTACTTGGGTAGTTGATCAATTTGTTCTGTCCTCTGTTGTGGTACCAGATGTTCAATGCAGGCTCCAATGTCTTCTGCCTCACTCATTCTACTATTTAGGTTTTCCATTGAATTTGCTATGTTTTTCATTTCTCATAATTATTCGATTTGTTTCAACATTGCCATTTCCTGCTTAACATATTACTTAAATTCTTTGAATTCTCGTATGTGCTTCATGTTGTCTTTAAGATTTATAACCATTTTTAAAAGTTATTTATGTGTTAGGTCTTTGATGTCTTCCTCAGTTGATTCTGAGTCAAAGGAGATTTTACTCTTTGCAGGAAAAGTGTCAGAAATCTCATTCATTGTGTCTGCACCTGTTCTTTTGCTCTTGGCCACTGCACCTCACATTAGTGGGTTCTTCTCCTTGGGGCCAGCTTTTAGCCTGTGTTACCCAAAGGTCTACAGGTTGACTTTACTGACCCTTTTCAATGTCTGGTTCTCCATTTGCATCACTGGTACCGCTCCCCGCAGCGTGTTTCAGTCCTGGGCTTCTGCTGTAGATTCTGCAACTGGGGCTTCCACTACTCTGCCACTCCCCACTATGTCCTACCCACTGTGAGAGATCCTGTGTTGTCGCTAAACTGTTGTCTCCTCAGCCTTTCTGCTGCTCACAGTTCCAGCAGTACCCTGGATTAGGGAGGCATCAACTGTTACTTTAAGCTAGATCACAGATGGGCCCTGCACCGTGGCCTAATGGCTAAAGTCCTCCACCCAAACGCACTGGGATCCCATATGGGCGCCAGTTCTAATCCCGGCAACTTCACTTCCCATCCAGCTCCCTGCTTGTGGCCTGGGAAAGTAGTGGAGCACGGCCCAAAGCCTTGGGACCCTGTATCAGCATGGGAAATCTGGAAGAACTCCTGAGTCCTGGCTTTGGATCAGTAAAAGCATCGGCTGTTGCGGTCACTTGGGGAGTGAATCATCGGACGGAAGATTTTCCTCTCTGTATATCTGACTTTGCAATAAAATAAATAAATCTTAAAAACAAACAAACAAACAAACAAACAAACTAGATCCCAGAGATGTTAGCAGCTCCCGTTGTACAGATTTTTCCACCTTTTCTTCTTGCTGTAGTTTGCTGGTGTTTAGGTTTGGGGGCCTATTTTGGATGAGGCCCGTGGGTTTCCAAGTCGGTATTATTTCCAGGTGGGACCAGCGCAACGCTTTGAGTTGGAAGTGAGTGCTCTCCCCCACTTTTTTTTCTCTCTTCCATTTTAGTGCACATGCCTAGCTCGTTGTTTTCCCTCCTGGCTTATGCTGCAGAAATCAAAATTGCACCCAGTGTGCCACTAGTGGGGTTCTGGGCTGTGAAATCCACCTTGTTCCCATTCCCATCTGCTTCTGCTGGTAATCAGATTTCAAAAATCAGTGAGACCTGCAATTCTATGGCTGAATTCACCCTCCTGGGTTCCTGCTGATCTCTGCTTCCCGCCTGATTGCTGCTGGGGCTCTGATCTCTGTTGGCTGCCAGTTCACTAGCTGTCTTTGCTACTTGCCTGTGTCCACAGCTCACCAGGTGTACCTCTGCCTCAAGCCTGCCCTTTTCCATTTCCTAGGATCATGCTCTCTCTGCTTCTCCTTGGTTAATCCTTCCCCATCTGTTTTAACATACCCTTATCCTATTCTGCCATCTTGCTTTCCCTGAAGGAAGTCTTTTGGGATAAATGTTATACAGCAGCAGTGTCCACAAACAATGTCAAGCTTGCAATTGTTTTTTCTTTTGTTGTAAGGTTCAAACAATGCTTAATTTTTGAAGCGGGAATGTAAGAAATAAACTTGTATTTTTTTTCCTAATAGCATTTTTAAAAAACTTTCTTTATACCAAGCTGTAATGCAATATCTTATTTGGCACAAATGCACCTTTAGTCTATGTAAGTTTAGTAATTATTTGATTTCATAGTTTCGTAATTCACAATGTTCTTTAAAATAGCTCACAGCATCCAGGTGCTCTTCCACCTTAATACCCATGGGAAAGGAGCATATAAGCTTGTCTCCTAGGCTCTCCAGGATTATTTCTTGGACTTTTGCATTTTAAACACATGGGACTTGCAAAGGAAATAATAGCCTTAAGTAGTAAATCATCTAGGAGTAAGCAAGAGTACCTTGATAAAAATCAATGCACTCAGAATCTTGGTTCAATATGAAAACATTCCCCAATTCCTGATTGTGCTTGCATTGCTTTTGAATGCAATGTTTCTTATGGACTTTCCTCTGTTTTCAACATACAGTTATTTTTCAAATCCTATTTTGTTTTGGTTTTCTCATTTCTCTCCTCCCCAAACCCCCGTTTCTACTTTTATCCCTGACTGTTTCTCTTAAGGTCGGTGAATTGACTATTGCCTCTATTGCCTCTTCTAGAAGGCAGTATGTACCTCTCTGTAGTGATTTTATGGATGTTGGGTACAGCAGAGAGGAGTATAATTACAACCAAATGTCAATGTAACTGGATGCACTTTCAAAGAAGTGTGTGTGTGTGTGTGTACACACAATTTCCTAAATTTTTAAAAGTCTACATAGGATACAATGAGTTATTAGAGAAATTGCTATTTTCATAGGCAAAAACTGATCAAGCATTGCCTGTTTCCTAATGTCTACTAATTATCATGTCATACCTGCATTTATTTGAAGCGTTATATAGAGTTCCATTGTTATCCATTTTAATAAATTTTAACTATAAATATCTATTTTGAAACAAATATACTTAGAATCATCCCCATCCCAGCTTCCTGAGAAAACCACAATAAATATAATTAGCATCGTTTTAGATGTCTAATTCCCTGATGTGGCATTTCACAATTGCATATGGTTTTTCTGAAATTTCAATTGCTTTCAGTTGTTAGCCTGAGTGAATGAGAATTCATAACATCACTTGCTGACTTTAACTAATGCTTGGTACCCACAACGCTCTAGAAAAAGCTTTATACATTTCACAGTGAGATAACTGAGTGCCTAAAGCATCTCTAAAGGTTACAGATTGGCCTGTCTGATGATGCCAGCTTTCAGCAACTTAATGAACAATATCTAGTTTTCTCCCCTGTGGTTTTGATGATTCATCCATTCCTTCCTGTTGCTGGATGAAGTCCACATTTTACCAAGAGTCCTGACACACCTTCTCGTGTTTGGCAAAGAATTGCTCCAAGCAATGTTCTTTTCCTGTTAACACCTGTACCAACTGTTGAGGAAGTAGTTTTCAAAGCAGTCCTTGAAAAAGAGATTCTTGTCTCTAGTTTAAAGGAAACAACATTAATTCTAATTGGAAAAAGCTTTATTTATAAAGACTAAGTTACTCATAGCCTCACTTAAATAATCGTAGATAAGATAATGTAACATGGAAAAAATTCTGTGTACATCTCATACTGCAAATTGAACCTATTGTTCAATTTATCTATTGTATTTTAATATCACTTGTTATAATATATTAATGAGTCTTTATGTTTAACACAGAGAAGAAAATTTAACTTATAATATTTTATTTATTGACATCAAATATTTGAAATTGTCAGTTTACTATTAATATGGGAGATCTAGGTAGGAATAGCTGAACTGGAATATTACAATTTCTTTGCATCACTATATTGTGACTCCATTCCCTTACCTGTAAATCCAGTAGGCTTAATTTTGCTTTGTGGATCTATCATTCTCTGAAACTAGAAATGATGTAATTTTGGTTGGGTGTGGTTTGTTCGAACCTACTGCAAGAGCTCAACCATAACAATGCTCTCATGTACTTTTTATCTTATATAATATGGCCAAATATTAAATAAATAATAAAAGCACAGTTGTAAAAATTGCAGACAATAATAGGCACACAATAAATATTATTCAAATTGATTTTAAGTATTGAAATGCTGGGAGGGCGTATGGCTGAACAGTGAAGCCATTGGTTAAGATGCCCTTTTCCCACATCAGAATGTTTGTGTTCAATATCCAGACCAGCTTCTGACTTCAATTTTCTGCTAACACAGGCCCTGGAAAGTTGCTCTGCCACTCTTTCAAATAAATGAATGATTAAAGAAATCTATCCCAGGAGCTGTGTTTTACAGTTTATCGATATCAAATAACTCCTGCATAGCAAACATTAGAACAGTGGTGTTGGTTGTTTCATGTATTCCTATTAATCATTTCCAGAATCCAACTGCATGATATTAAATATATTTAATATGATTGATTTTTATTAAACATATCACATATTTATCAGTATACTTTGCAGATTTATTTGGTTGCCCTGTGGTAATTATAGTTGTAAATCTGATAAAGAGTCATGTGTCTTATGTTATGTTTAGTAGTTTATTCCTCATCACAGCTTAGTCTGAATCTAGATTTATTTTAGCTTACAAAAGATTTATTTCTGTTTTATTTTCTTTAAGTGAATAGTAACTTACTAATCACTTATTAATCATGTAACATTTTTAAATTACAGCTTTGTCTCTAAAATATCGATAAACAGTAAAACACAGCCACTGGGATGGATTTCTTTAATCCAAGAGATAATACGAAGACGGATGTTCTTCACTACATACCGTTTGGTACCTTTTAGACTTCATGCTACTGGAAACATTATCCTTTCTTTCTTAATTTCTTTTAAATTTTTTTAGTTGAGAGAAGGAGAGACAGTTCCAAGTGGTCACGACGGCTGCCCCGCTTCCCTTCTTGTTCCATGCTGGTGGCCTGGGAAAGCAGTCGAGGACAAACCAAAGCCTTGGACCCTGCACCTGTGTGGGAGACCTAGAAGAGGCTCCTGGTTTCAGATCAAGCAAAGCTTCAGCCGTCGTGACCACTTGGAACTGTCTCTCCTTCTCTCTGTATATTTGACTTTCCAACTAAAAAAATTTAAAAGAAATTAAGAAAGAAACAAAACATTGTTACTTATGGGCGGGAGCAATAACAGTGATAAAAGGGACATTGACAATCTTGGGTGATTACAAGCAAATCAGTATCTAATGAATGGTTGATTAATGGATTACATCACAAGGTCTTATTATGAAAGGTACAAATAAGTAGGAAGTGCAAAAGGTAGAATTCACAGGTAAAATCCTTAGATTTGACATTGTATTATCTTATATTAGGGCAAACATGATATTTGACCTTTTGTGTTTGGCTCATTTCCCTTAGCATAATGGTCTCCAGTTAGACCCATTTGGCTACAAAAAATCGTATTTCATTTTTTTATAGCTGAGTAGTATTGATGAATCACAGTTTCTTTATCCCATTCTCTGCTGATGGGTATTTAAGTTGCTGCCATGTTTCTGCAATTATTGATCATGCTGCAGTGAACATTGTGGGGTACATTGCTTTCTCATGTAACAAGTCTTCTGGATATATTCCTAGAAGTGATATTGCTGGGTCACTTGTCTAAGTGTTCTCCATATTGATTTCCATAGTGGTTGCACCAGCCTGCAATCGCACCGGCAATGGAGTAGTGTTCTTTTTTCCCTGCAACTTTGCAAGCAGGTGTTGTTGGTAGTTTTCTGTATGTAGAATTAAGTGGAACCACAGTGTTGTTTTTATTCCAATTTCCCTTATCGCAAGGGAGTTTCAGCATTTTTTGTATGCATGTTAGCTATTTGAATTTGTTCCTTTGAAAAGTGTCTGCCCATTTCCCTTGCCTATTTCTTGACTGGTTTATTTGTTTTTGTTTTTGTTTTTTTTTTTTTGTTGTTATGATTGTTCAAGAGTTCTTTGTGTGTTCTGGAAATTAACCCCTTGTGTAGTAGTCACACATTTTCTCCCATTCTGATGGTTGCTTTTTTACTTTGTTGATTGTTTCTTTTGCTGTGCAGAAGCTTCTTAGCTTCATGTAGTCTCATGTGTTTGTTTTGGTCTTGATTTCCTTTGCTTTCGTTGATTTTTTCTAGGAAGTCTGTGCCTATACCTATATATTGCAGAATATTTCTAACTTTTTCTTCCAAAATTTTGATGGTTTCTGGGTGGTGTAGTTTTAAACTTTTTATCCATTTAGATTTGATCTTTGTGTATGGTGAAAGGTATGATTTTTGCGTCTTATTTCTATAGTCTGTTAACCAGAGAACAAAAAGCTTGATTATCAACTTATTCTACTTGAATGTCAGAATTAGAGAAAGGGAAAGATGGAGAATTAGAGAAGAATGTGTGTGTGTGTGTGTGTGAGAGAGAGAGAGAGAGAGACAGAGAGAGAGACAGAGACAGAGAGACAGAGAGAGACAGAGAGACAGACCGAGAGAGAGAGAGTCTTATCTGCTAGTTCTCTGACCCAAATAGCTGTCATAGCTAGAACTGGACTGGTCTGAAGCTGGGAGCTAGGAGCTTCTTTTGGGTCTCTCACAAATGTGCAAAGGCACAGGGAGTTGGGGCATCTTTTGCTGCTTTGGGAGGCTATTAGCATGGAGCTGGAACAGAGATGGAGCAGCTAGGACATGAACTAGCACATTTAGGTTGTGGGCAAAGCGCCGTTTATGGTTTCATGGATGTGTGCTTACCCTGTATCAGCAATTTGACATCAAAATTTATAGTAAATAGCTTTGTACATACTCCATATTTTGAGTTGCTAATATAACCGTAAAACTGAAATATCACACAGTAAAACAATATCACACACCTCTTAACACTTTTCTTTAAAGAAGATTTGCTTTATTTTTCAATTCTTAATTAAATAATCCACACACTGTAAAATTCAAAGGCAACAATAGAAATAATTTCCCTATGCCCAACCTCACTGCCCCAAAGTTTTGATATTCTAATCTTTAGAACTCGAGAACCTGTTAATTTACATGGAAAAAGCATGTTCTACAAGGTCTGCAGTTGTGTTTAAGATCAAGGACCTTAAGAAGGGGGTGAGTTTCCTGCATAATTTAGGTTGATCATTTCCTGGCTGTGGTTATGGAGAGAAGCAAACACAGGAAGTCAGAAAGATGTCTTGACTCTCAGGACAGAAATAAGGAGGCCACTAGCCAAGGCATACACGTGACTTTCAGACACATGGAAATGCAAAGAAATAGCTTCTCTCAGGATGCCTGCAACTGGGTAGACACCATGTAGACACATTGATCATAGTGCACTTAGACTATTGTCACATTTTGGATCTACAGAATTTTAAGAGCATAAAGATGTGATTTTTAAAATATCTGGCTTTGTGGTAACTTTTAAAACAACAATATTACAATAGATAACGAAGTGGGGAAAGTAAAGTGTAAATTTGTACATTTCTATCTCCTAAGCAGATTAATTCCTCTCCCCAGATGGAAACACTTTCTAACTTTCCACATATGTTTTCAGAGATATTTTACAGATTCATAGCATTTACATATCCTGTGTCATGCATGCTAAAGACATACGTCTGCTGCATCTTGTATAGCTCTGAAAATAGGATGCCTCTGTCAAGGGTTCATAATATTCTTCTAGGGAGAATTTGCCAGTCATCTGAGGCGTTACCAATACACCAATATTCTAAATGAAGCCATCTGTTTGAGTCACTCCAGATTAAATCTAAATTTAAGGCAATTTCCTGCTGTTTGATGAATCTCATTGAAAATATGAGTTCACTCCGTGAGTCTCCTTGAGTAGTGGATTATGGTTCAAATTCTTGGGCAAGATTATAATTTCTGTCAATATAGAATCAAGTTTGATATACTGGTTCTCTCAGTATCTATCTTAATTGGAAGCCTATGTTTCATTTACCATTGAGAATGTAGCATTGGTGACTCAGATGTACTTGTGAGTCATCAGTTAAATTCCGAAACTTGTCTATCCTTCCTCCTTATGTTGCAAATTAAAATGAATGGATCTTAGATTTGACAGCATATGCTCTAGAAGAGGTTTCATTTCCGTGGGAATATTTTTTTTTTTCTCTGTTGTCATTTATGGGAATCAAAATGATTTGATTTTTCAAGTTTCTGGTCAAAGGAAAGCCAGCAAGTATCACCCAGCCATTGTTAGAAATTGTCTTTACTCTTCCAACGTTTAGTCTCTGTCACAGATCATTATTAATGTTCAGTCTCATCAACAGCAGTGATATTCCCCTTGACTCTCATCGTGCCAGAAGGACAACACATATGAAGGGGAGTTGCCTTGCCATGTAACTTGGGATTATTGCCTCCTGTACAGTCATCCAAATATACAATCCCTGTCCTTTCCCTCTTATATTGAGTTCATGATTTCAATTACTCATGGATTTCTACTATATAAGACCTCTTATGTTAAGAAGTATCTTGGGAGAGAGGTACAGATGGAAGACAGCATTTCAAACAAAACATGTCTGAAAATTTGAGTTAACCAATGCCTGGGACTGAGCTGGAGCTGAGACCAAGTCAGAAGCACTAAGTCTCCATGTGAGAAATAGAAACCCAATTAGTTGAGCTATCGTTACTGTCTTCCAGGGTCTGATTTGTGGAAAGCTAGAGTCAGGGCTTGGAACCATAGTCTCCTGTGGGATGTAGGCTCTTTAACCACTAACTTCCTATTATTTTATTGGTTCTTCATGGTGTTCATGGTGGTGTTAAGTGGAAGCAATTCTCATTTATGGTAATTACTTGTTTTCCTGTAGAAGCTATTAAAAGGTTCTCTCTGCACTTTTATAAAATTTTAATGATGTCTTTTGCTATAGTCCTACAATTTACTTTATGTCAGACATTAAATTGATTTTTTTACTTTGGAAATTTAGGCCCTTAAATCCTGTTATTATCTTGAATCATTTTGTTAATAATTTTCTCTCCTTTCACCCCATTTTCCCACATTTGTTTATTTAAAGCTTTTAATATAATTTTACTTCTCCGTTGTTTTCCCTCTAGACTCTACTGAGAGCTTTTCAATGTACTTGTAATTTGATTAATGTTGACCAAGTTTCTTTTAAATTAAGGGATTTCTTTTCCATTATATATATTTCTACTTCAAGAACAAAGTTGACAGCTGCATTTTATTTTGTACTTAGTTTTGTGATAATTTGAAGTGTTAATGCTTTCATGGTGTTGATATTTCCTAATAGTCTTTATACTATGAATTAATTTTGATTGTTGGTGATTAGCAATAATGTGCCTTCAACTAGTCTTTTCAAGAAAGAGTTGGTGGCTAATATTTGTTCTAAACGCTAATATATTTTGTAGTTTTTCACTCATATAAAGTAATGACAGATAATTAATAAGAAATTTAGATAAAATTATTTTCTACAAAATTCTAAAATATTTGCCTACTCTCTCTAATGTTCTGTGTAACAGATAAAAAAACACAATGCCACCAATTGCTGTTCCTTTGTTGACAACCTGTGCTTTTATTTTCTGCTATATGCATTAGCAATTTTATAATTCTTTTTAAAAAAGATTTATTTATTTTAATGGAAAGGTAGATCTACAGAGAAGGAGAGGCAAACATCATCCATCTGCTGGTTCAGTCCTCAAGTGCCCACAATAGCTTGAGTTGAGTTGATCTGCAGGAGCTAGAAGCTTCTTCTGGTTCTCCCACAAGGGCACAGAATCTCCAGGCTTTGGGCCATCCTCTAATGCTTTCCTAGGCACAAGCAGGCAGCTGAGAGGAAGTGGTACAGCTGGAATATCAAAGATTGCCCTATGGGATCCCAGGGGATGCAAGGTGAGGACTTTAGCCAGTAAGCCAGGCCCTTTTTAACTTTTAAATTGCCAAATTTATTTTTTGTTGTTGTTTATGTGGTAGAGGAATTTAAATTTTCTCCTTTATCTTATGGATTCAACTTCAAGTGTAGTCTTCATTCTTTGCTTTAACTTGCTTTAACTTCATTATTTGCTTTAACTTTTTCATTTCTTTGACACATACTTTCATTTCATTTTTTTCTTTAGTCACCAAATAATTTTTTAACCTATTCTGTGTTTCCAATTTTTTTTCTTTTCTTCATGTCTTATATTCTGAGGCATTCATGAACTTCAGGTCTTGCTTATAAAGCTATTCAGAAAGTATTTGGAATATAAGGGGCTAAATCTTGATTCTGTTCTGGTTATAATAATTGAAAACAGGCATCTTAAGATTTTGTTTAACAGTATATACTGAGATAGAACCTACCTCATCAGAGGGGCCACTCACACTGCTGGGATTCCAAATTTTGTAAATTTTATAGATTTTACGTCTCATCAAACAAATCTGCACTGCAGTTGAGGAAACAACTAAACAGATATTTCAATATAAATGATGCTTGCAGAAGTTCATCTGTTACAGCTCCAACTTGCACATGAAACAGAGACTGGCTGAAGCACCAAATGATGTTTTTGGGCTCGTATTTAAGAAATGTTCAGGGATATATCTTCTTCTCAATGTGGTATAAATGCATTCCTGAGAAGTAAACATCTTTAGATCCTGCATAGTGACTCTGGCTTTGTCAGGCTCCTATCTTGCAGCAAATGTGTAGGATATAAAAACTCTGGCCTTATTGTATTTTGTTATTTTAAGTTGATATATCTTATCTTTTGAATATCTGCTTTCGCTCATGTCCTAGAATTCACCGGACTGTTGTAACTATTGATATGCTTTGGCTTTTTTGTACTTTGCTAACTATTGAAGCCCTATAACCTCAGAGACAGGTTAAGTAGGATCCAATCTGTGGCTCTTGCCTGATCTGCACCTGCGTTTCTAATGTCATCATGCTGTGAAGATGGATCAGTGGTTTACTTAGTTTTTAATCAATGTGGGAATACATACAGTATTTTGATCATTCACCTTAAAACTGAATGGCTTATGAATGGAGAGTGAAAGGAGTGGCAAGTGGAGCAATGGGATCCTTAGAGGAATCTTTTTGGAATTGTTAGCAGAGAGAGGAAGTTTACAATAAATGGGCACTCAGTGTCATCATGGAAGTATGAGTTTATGTTCATCATTAGATATTTGGAGCTTTTTTGTGCTGTAGAAATCAGTGTCACAGAGTTTTATACTTGAAAAGTTTCTTATTGCATACGTGCATGAAATAATTGTAACAATATTGCCTTTTTCTTTTAATTTTATATTGTAATTAAGTCATAGAATATTCTTCATGGGAAAAAAACCTCATTTTTTAACTAAGAAAAAACCCATGCGATTGCATAAGTTAGAAATAAAAGCTAACCATAAAGAAGAAAGGGACTTGAAACGGAGTGTATCAGTAAAAGCCTCTTTTCTGTGGGCTTGACACGTGCCTGGCGATTCCTGCATCATCCCCATTCAGGGGCCTTGGATATGTTTTGAAAGATTTGGGGCCCACTAAAAAATTGGTTTCTTGGGATTATTGCATATAAGATCTGATTAGTCAGTTATCTCTATGCCTGACAAAGGCTGTTCAATTTGGTGATGAAAGCTATCAATACTTTAAAAAGTTAGGTGAGTGAAAGATGAGAACAAATGCTGTCATTTATGGTAAACATAAGACACACCGGACAAGACACAGCACAAGGTGAACAAATGGCTCGTAAAGTTGACTTAGCAGGAGGACAGTCAAATCCGTCCTTTCAAGTGGTATGACTAGTTACTAAGCATTTAATTGAAGACAGGGACTACTAAGGGAGGTGGAATGCTTGTATTTACCAGACATTCACAGAATCAGTCTTGTATACTCTTTCTTTAGAATGACATTAAGTCTATTAAATTCTTAAAGACATTTTCCTTTTACATAGACATTTGATCTGACTAAAATCAAGTATTCATTCTTCCTCACTGACATTGATTGTTTCTGGCAGGTACTTTTCTATATATCTTTAAAAGTTGTACAGCATTGAGTTTCAGTGGTCATAAAGGTTGACATAAGGTAATGATTTGGAAATAATTACAAAGAGAGAATGGCCTGAGGAAGACCCAACAACTTCTCCCTCTCCTAAGAAATTTATAATTACTGCTTTATACTCCTCTAGTTATAGCTGCTTCTACCCCACAACCAACATAATAGTGGTAATTATTACTATAAAGACTTCTAAAGAACAAGAAATTTATTTTGTTTTTAAAGAAGCACCCAGACAATTGGATATTTGTTTAATGTTTATCTGAACCTTATTGGCATGGAAAATGTTTCAATTCATCAACATTTGGTAAAGTCAGGCAATGTTTGTAACTTTGGATCTTTTTGGAAGACAACCAAGCCAGGCTTCTTGGTAACATTTATGGTGGTCAGATATTTTCTCATCATTGTGTCTAATGAGATAACTGCATGTCTATTATTCTTGAAGTCTGTGGTGAACATTGGGTTATGCCTGTGAGTTGGCCATCATTGTTATCCTGTACAACAGCCACTCTCTACATTCTATCCTTCTATTACCAATGTAATGCTAGTTGCTGAAACAAATACACTCAAGTTGTGTTGTGATTTACCATAATAGAAATGTATTTCTCACATCAAGTCTAAGTGGTAGCTAGTAGGAAGCTATAGTTTTACACTTCAGGTAGAAATCACACTTTGAATTTGGTTCTTTACAATGTGATGCAGAGCTCTCAAGATGCTAGGCGGAGAGATAGTGAACGGCAGCTTCTAGTTGACAATCAGGAGATTAGGTGACCGATACTTTACAGAGTAAGGTGTTGCTAAACTATGATGTACAGTAGGTTAGTGTAGTCTATACATTTTTTACTGGAATATAGCTATTGCAATTTGTGTTTACTGGTATGTAATTTTTTCATAAACTGAAAAGCATGTCTAATTATTTTGAAAAAGAACATTAATATTAATCACTTTAAAAGATACACATGGTTCTGTGGAACAAAATTTAGCTTTATCTAAGTAATATGATTTTCTCACTTCATAAGTAATAAAACTTTTCTCATTATTGTAGTTGTATCACTACTTATAAAGGGCCCTGTTAAAAGCACTTTAGAAGTATTAACTAATGGAATCCTTGTAACTACCTTGTGGAATATTGCTATTCCCTTATGATTATAAACAAGCACTCCCTGAATCATAGAGGTTTGCACATGGAAGACCTTTAGGAAGCTGTGGCACTGTGATCTGAAACTGAGGAGGCCAGTCCCAGAGAACAGATTGTTTCTCTCCATCACATTATGATGTCTTTCTTGGATTCATTTTAACATAGTGATATCAAAATCATGGATATAGTGAACATCTGTTCTAATTGAACATTTAATTCTTTATGTATGTTTGAGAGAGAGATCTTCCATTTGGTTCATTCCCCAAAGTTCAGAGTTTTGATTGGATTGGGTTGAAGCCAGGTACTAGAAGTTCAAATTAGGTTTCCCACATGGGTGAAGGAATCCAGAAACATCACCTACTTCCTCCCAGACTGCACATTAGCAGGACGTTGGAAATGAAACCAGGACTAGAGCTCATGTATTCCTGTAAGGGACATGGGCATCTTAACTACTGCATCAAATACCACTCTTGGATTTCTGTTTTATAAGAAAAGTAGTAGATGTGCTAAACTAGGCTGTTGCGAGCACAAATATTTCTATCTGTGTAACATTGAAATGTCTCAAAGGGCTTCATGGGCATAGGGGATAATGAGATTGCTGGGTTAGATGTCGCTGGAGACATTTGGTTGGAGATTAGCAATAACCGGTCAGTTTACTATGAAGATATGTCAGCTATACTTACGGCTGCCTAAGAACATTAAACAAAACAGGAATTGTTGCTCAAGTCTCTTGCATCAATCAGATGCCAGTTTGCTTGTCCAATTTTAATTCCTGCTTTATCCTTGTGTTATCATGGAATAACTCATCTCTTCTGCCGAGTGTTCTGCCCATTTTTGGAATCTGCTTTTCTTTGAACTATTATGACTTATTTAGAAACTGTTAATCAGATGCTCACTAAAAAAAGAAAGGCTCAACTTGCTACCTCTTCCAGTATAGACTAGCAGGAAGCTGAAATCAGAAGCAGAGCTGGGACTGGATTTCAGGCACTTGAAAAGGGGATGCAGGCTTGTTTCATGCAATTACAAATGGAACTGCTTTTCTAATTTTACTTTGAAAGCACCTTTTGTGCTATTATAATATAACTGAGTTTAGTGCACAACAAGAAGTGGCTCACACAGTTTCTTTCCAAATGGTTTGTAAATACCATGACGGCAGAAAAAAACTTTTCTAATTTATTTTTGCCTCCCTGTAACATTTAGAGAGATACTTAATCCCTAAATCAATGAAAGCTATGGTCAAGTCTATTGAGGATGACTCATGAAGAATGGGAAACCCTAGCTGAATTAAAGCCCCATGAAGATGTTAATTTCTGTCAGTTCTTTCTAAAATTCTCTTTGTGTGGCAATAGTTTTCTTTGATTCAGTATTGCCAGTGCCCTTTCTCAGTTACTGAAACCTAGAAAAGCTCACACTGAAAATCAAACTGTTTTCTAGACAAAGTGCTGCAGCACTGTTTGCTTCATTGCCTGGAAAATGATTCAATCAGAAGGGCATCTCTAATTGTCACAGCTGTGAGGAGCAGAATAAATGAATAAGATCAAGATGCTTGGGTCTTTTGCCGGCTCTTGGAGCGGGCAGGGACCAGGAGAGTATGCCCAAGTGACCACATGCATGTTGGAAATGACTGGGGCACTCCCTGCCACACTGCAAGTGGTGTGACCAAATAATTGCTTACAGCTTTGCCCCTACTTCAGACTCAGCATGATATTCAAACACTTGTTTAAAATTAGAGTAGATTGTCCTACTTAAATTTATTTTTATATCTATGTTTTAAAATGTGACATGCAAAACAGCTAAATTTTTTTTGGCTTGAGCAAAGAAGCAACAAAAATGTACAATACCTTGGCCGCATTCATGAGTGTATTTTTCCTGCTGGATGTTTACAACATGCAAATTCAATGAACTTATTATGGTGATTATTTAGAGAGTCTCCTGGAAATATCCGATGAAAATAATTGCTCATTGACTACAGATTGAAGGCAGTCATTCTGGGAAACCTCTGAAGTTACATTGTGGATTAATCACCTGCTGTATTATTGACAAAATCACTTATTACACCTGATCCACCCTTTTCTGTACTTGATAGCATTTTATTCTGGCAGAACTACTTACTGCCAAATGGCATCCTTCCTTAAGTAAAATTCATGTGGGCCTGGTATGATGGCTCAATGGCAAAATCCTCACCTCCCATGCGCCAAGAGCTCCTGGCTTCTGGCTTTAGATTGGCTTAGCTCTGGCCATTGCAGCCATTGGGACTGAAGGAAGATCTTTCTTTCTGTAAATCTGATCTGCCTTTCCAATTAAAGTAATCTTTTTAAAAAAATTCATACATCCTTGAGTTTTATTTTTGCATTTGGAGTCAAATTGAAGATTCCCAAGTGTTGATATTATTTTTCAGAAACATGCTGTAAATATTTTCTCATACGTATTTTCAAAATTACCTGTAATTCTATCATTCATTGAGTTAAGTCAAGCTCCTAAAGGCCTGTGTTGAGTACAGCAGTAAAGCTCTACCTGGGATGCCCTATCCCATATGAGTGCTACTCTGCTTCTGCCATCTCTGCTAGATTAAGATTATTTTTTGTCTTTAGAAAGTAAGACAGATTTTTACCCCATTTGATGAGCATAAACTGCTACATTGTTATTTTGTTAATTTTATTTCTTTTATTACTGTTCCATTTAAACATCTTTGGATGTTTTGGCTACTAATCTTGCCTATTGATATTCTTTTGCCATGTTCTAGTGATTATCTTTTCTTAATCACCGTCAGAGCTTATTATCTGTTCAGTTTTTACAAAAATTTTCATCAGATTCATAGCTGATACTTTAAAAATGCTTTTACAAAATATAGACACAAAGTTTTAAATAAGTTGATCATATACATTTACTGCTTGAATAACTAAGGAAGCATTTCCATTTATTATTAATACACAGAAACTAGAATGTTTAGAAGGCATTTTACTAAGGAAGTTTCTAAAATGGAAGTTACAGATGATAAAAAGGATTTTCTGCACTCATGAGGTGATCATATAACATTTTCTTCTAAATATAAACATATTGTTAACCCTCAAATTTCGACATCAGACCATTTCAAAGATGAAGTCAAACTGCTAGTACTACATTATGCTTTTCTCTTTTCTTGCAAATTGATATTGAAGCAAAATTTAGTGACAGAAAATGACAACAGTATACTTACCGGCAAAAAAAAAAAAAAAAAGAGAGCAAGATTCCAGTGTGTATTGAGACTGGAACTTTTTATAGATTTGTGCGTTGGCCCTCCAAAGGTGTTCTTTCCTGCTTGTCTGGGATGTTCCCTGGATGAGGGGCTTCCCTGTGGCAATGCATTACTGTTCCAAGTATTTTAATTACATTTTTGTTAAACATTTTACTAATATTTGCATCTGCATTTTTTAATAAGATGGATAGCAGCTTTGTATTAACTTTGTTTTGTTTCCAGGGCTACAATAAGCTCCCAAAATAGTTGCAAGAGTATTGCTTCTGTTTCTGTTCTCTGTAAATATTCGTGTATCATTGGAATTAGTTACTCCTTGTATCTGTACTGTGCTTACTTCTGAAGTGAGTTAGACCCAGAGTTTTCTCTGCGGCAAATTTGTGACTGTTATTTCACAGTTTTTAAAATGCACTATCTTGGATTTCTCAAATTTGGAAGGTAAGTATTAAAGACACGGCATCAAGTATTGTACAACTCATTGTTTCAAAACCTCAGTTTTTATTGATTACTGCACCAGAAACTCTGTGAGACTTTTTTAGGTATTTAAAAGCAACTTTTGACTTTGTTGATCTTCTCTACAATATGCTTTATTTTCTGTTTCTTCTGCTGTTTATTTTCATTTTCTTTCTTATTTTTCATATTTTATTTACAGAACTGTTATACTGGGGTAAAATTAACTCCATAGCCTTCATTCTTCAGTCAAGTTAGTGTGGGCTAAAGCCTAGCCCAGCACAGTTGGCACCCAGTTCAAGCCATAATGTGTACTGGTGTGTGTTGCAACTGGGTCTGGCCGGACCCACTCTCCATTCTGGTGCTCGGATTCGCCAGTAGGTGATGTGAACTTGTTTGGCCTGGTTTGCCCCTGACCTATGACAAATGTATGCCACTGGGTACCGTTCTCTGGCCTGGATTGGACTGCTCCCTATCGTGGTTCTTGAGCTCACCTGTATGCACTGTGTCCCAACAGAGGAGTTTCCCAGGCTCTTGCATCAGAACCATTCCCAATGCCAGATCTCACGCACACAGTTGGGTCCATGGACCAGCCCTACTCAGTCCAACTTTTGATCTAGCAGAAGCAATGGCCTTTTCTGACCAGCCTTCAACCCATTCCGGTTATTATTGTTGGGTCTTACAGCCCGGTCTAGCCTGGTCCACATGCAGACACAGCTCATATCCAGCTCATCAGGGGTAAAAACCTAACTTAGCCTGTCCTATACCTACCCTGGTCCTGATGAGCACCAGTGGGTGCTGGGATCTAGCCCAGTCTGGTGCACCCAGCTCCAGCCCACACTTGTGCCGAGGTATGCTGCAACCTTTTGTAGACCAGATCACAGCTCCCATTCCAGCCCCATTCTTTCTTACAGAAAAAAAAAAAAAAGATTATAACCTCCTGCTTTACTTTTAGCTATATTTTTATCATTTTGATTTACCAATTCTTTCTGATTTATTAAATACAAAAAAGTTAAAATTTTATAACTTCTTGGTTATCTGTTGCATATTGTATCTTATTTACAAAATGACCCTGCAATGAAGGTTGTTATAATATCTCTCTGTTTTGGTACTGCTAAAAATAAGCCTTCATTTTTAAGTATAAAGAATTGATATTGATACTTTAAAATATTTAACTTTTCTGCATATTTATTTTTATAAGATTCACTTAACAGCATTTGCCTTGTTTTTCACTTATCTCTGCCTTTTAATAACATATGAATCATTTATATTTAATGTAATTATTAATGTATTTTAGTATAACTTTTTTGAATTAGTTAAATGGCCTATAATATGTTCTTCTTACTTCTGGCCAGTTCCTTTAATGCTTGTATGATTTTTCACCTTTGCAACTTTTTCTGTCCTTTACATGGAACTTAAAATTTCCATAGTTCACTGTCTATGCTATGAAGTATGTGACACCTGATTCACAAATTAAAGTTATTCACTAAGTTTTCATAATGGGATTTGGAATTAAAATCTAGAGTCAACCTCTGGAGTCTGTTATTTTATCACCTATTTCCATTTCCTTTTCAGATTGCAAAGTTATACTCACATTATGCAGTTGAACTTCTTGCTAGCTTTTCTTCTATCCTAAGCTGTTTATGCTGCTGTAAACCAGAACTACCCAGAAGCCTCACATGAGAATGAATCCCGTTACTTTGTGTATCAAGATGTTTTAAAAACCTTTTATATAATTCACTATAGAATTCCTTCAGGATCCCAGATGTTGTTTTTGTTTGTGTAAAATCTGAAATATATTAACAATACCTACTGCTGTGTTGCCTGTTTACTTTTCTCTTTTCAAATGTCCTATTGAGACATGCTGCAGAAATTTTGTCCTGACATTTGGGGGCCTATTTCCTGCTACACTCAGCTTGGGGGACATAGCCTCTGGGTTATACTCTTTTGAAATTGTCCTACTGAAGTGCATGTTTTGATTTTGGGATTTTCCAGATGCTTCTTAAGCAAGTTCCATATGTTAAAACTTGTGGAAATCCGGCATATTCTTCAGTGTGAGGTATCTGAGTTCTTCTTCAATCTAGGGCAGTTAGCTCTGATGAGGAGATTACCATTTAATTTAATTTTATTCCATTGTTCACATATTATCTGTTTAATCTATTTTCTGTTATGCTTTCTGTGTTTTCATACAGTCTGTATATTTTAACATTTGAGCAACCTGATTTTTATATGTAATCATATTCTCTGGCTACTTAATTTGAAAGCACATTATAAATATAAATTAAGATAAACAAAGAGACATTATGTTCACTTTTAAGAGGAGGCTATTCTTCCACTAACATGCCACTTTACCAGATTGTAGAATCATACCATCACGTGATTGAATGCATTAGGAACTGTTTTAACAGTCAGTGGAGTACATATATTTACTATATGTACTATTACTATTTACTATAGTCATTTCTTGATGAATTGAGCCCTTAGTCATTGTGTAATGCCCTTCTTCATCTCTCAGTAGTATTTGTGTTAACGTGTATTTTTGTCTGATATTAGAATGGCTATACATATTTGTTTTTCTTTTCCATTAACAGGGCATATCTTTTTCCATCATTTGACTCTCAGTCTCTGTGTATCTTTGTTAGGTATGTTTTTGTAGGCAACAAATAAATGAGTCTGGTTTTATAATGCATTCACTAGTCAACATCTTTTGATTGGAGAGTATAGGTCATTTTCATTCATGGTTATTATTGAAAGAAAACAATTTGATCTCACCAGCTTTCCATAAATGTTATTTTAAAATTTCTTTTGTACTTTCTCTAGGAGATTTTCTACCTCTCATTCTTTCAATTTGGTGACTAGCATTCTCTGTTTCCATGTGTAGTAAATTCTTAAGCATCATTTAGAGGGAGGGAAGGTGCTAGAAAATTCAATTACCATTTTTTGGAATGTCTTTATTTTGCCTTCATGTATAAATGAGAGCTCTGCTGGGAGTGGTGTTTTGGGTTTATAGTTTTTTTCAGCATCTGAACTAAGTCTCCCCAATCTATTCTAACCTGTATGTAGGGTTTTTGATGAGAAATCAGCTGTTAATATAACTGGGGATCCTCTGAATGTAACCTGGCATTTGTCCCTTGCACATTGCATGATTTTTAAAGAAATGTTTTATTGTTAAAAGTTCGACTACAATGTATTCTGTTGTGACTAGTTTCTGATCACATGTATTAGACTTGGAAGTCCATTTCTTTCTTCACACTATGGAAATTTGTGCTAATATTTCACTCAGTAGGCTTTCTAATGCATCCTCTTTTTCTACACCATCAGGAGTTCCTGAGAAACATATGTTGGTTGCTTGATGGTGTACCATAAATTTTAAACACTGTTTTCAGGTTTTCTTTTTTTCATTTTTCACTTTGTTTTTGATAACTGAGATGTTTCCAAGGATTTTTTTTCTCAGATATTCTTCTTGTTTCCCAAGCCTCTGTCTGAGTAAGCTTTTGATCATTTTTTGCTCCACACATTTTCAGGCATTCCATCAATTCTTCATCTTCACTGTCTAACATGAAGCATTGTTATTCTCCGTTGAGGAGTCATAATGTTTTCCTGCCTTTTGTCTCTTGCATTTATGCATTTATTTTTGGTATTTCTAAAAGTATTTTTATTTTCTCTGGTGGTTTTTCTCTTTTTTATTTTTTAAAGATTTATTGATTTTTATTGTGAAGTCAGATATACAGAGAGGAGTAGAGACAGAGAGGAAGATCTTCTGTCCAATGATTCATTCCCCAAGTAGTTGCAAAGGCCAGAGTTGAGCTGATTTGAAGCCAGGAGCCAGGAACTTCCTCAGGGTCTCCCACATGGGTGCAGGACCGTAACACCCTTGGCTGTCCTCGACTGCTTTCCCAGGCCACAAGCAGGGAGTTGGATGGGAAGTGGGGCTGCTAGGATTAGAAACAGTGCCTGTATTGGATCCTGGTGCCTGCAAGGTGAGGACTTTAGCCATCAGCATACTGCCTTTGGCCCCGATTGTTTTTATTTTTGAACCATGCCTCTATGGCTTGATGAAGTGACTGTTCTTTCTCTGGGTATCCAGAGGTGGGCTGGGGTTCTGCTCTGTGCTCAAGTGTGGAGTAAAATCCAAGTTGTGTGTGTTGAATCTCGTGTTTAATGATACCATTAATGCAATCATTGCCTTCCTGTTCTCTTTCAAGGTGACAAATACTCAAGGTTTGCAATCCCCACTCATGCCAGCACGTGAACCACACAAATAATCTGTGTAGTTGTCTGTGTTCCCAGAGACATAGCTACACATCTCACACTGTCACAGTCACAGGATTCCCACACTCTTTATACAGACTTCCATGGCCACAGGGTGTTGAAGCCACTCTCAATTTCACCAGTATTCCCTGACTGCAGAGAGCAAAGAGCAGTGGAATTAGGAGAACCAGCTACTTCTGAGTGCTCTGCCTAGGCAGCTTGTGCTGCTGCACCTCTCTTTGGGGCTTGTGAAATGATGGGGTACATGCATGCCCTACAGTACCAGATGCATGCACCACCATGCCATGGCCTCTGCAGCTTCATTGCCTTTGTTTACTTCGCACCAGTGGTCATTCTTGGCAGTCCTGATTGTCTTCAACATAGTGCTGCGCCCCATTTGTCTGGGAGCTTTGTAGGAGAATGGGATTGAGCTCCAGCCACCCACATTGGATTTCTGAATTCAGTTTCCATTAAGCCAGTGGATGGGGAATACTGCTGTCTCTCAATTCTTTTTTAAATATAAAAATAAAAATGAAATGATACTGTATGAAGCTTACTTACTAGAGATCATTCATATAAAAACAAAAGAATTTATTAATCATAGGAGTTATCTCTTCCATAGTAAGGTAGAAGGATCTGCAAATGCCTGGTCATTAATAATTTCTCCAGAAACTTTCCATTTTTATGTTTATTTCTTTATGCTTAAACATGATAAATACTTAATTAAGTTGGCTTGTAGATTATTAACCTTTGTGGGCATCATACTTTATTATTTTTATGTGTCAAATGTCTGATTCATTTATGTTGCATAAACGTTTTCAATTATCATTTATGTTAAATACGTTTGATTTTCTCACCTTGAGATCAATCAATGTGTATTTTAACAAGGTAAACACAAAGACACAAAATGACTACAAATTAAAAAATATGTAGAAACATTAGAACTCCAGTTTAATTTGACCTGCATCAGTAACATTCACTTTAGACTAATCAGGATTCAGGTCAGAAAATTTATAAAGTTTACCTAAAGATACAGCAGTCACTTCTCCAAGAAGCCTCTATGATATTACTGACAGAACATTTTATAATGTGTTTATTTACACTGATTACTGCATGTATACCTATTTTCTTCTTCTTTTTTATCTTTTACTTTATTTTTAAAGATTATTTTATTTTTATTGGAAACACAAATTTACAGAGAGAAGGAGAGACAGTGAGAAAGATTTTTCATTCCCTGGTCCACTCCACAAATGGCTGCAATGGAGAGAACCAAGACAATCTGAAGCCAGGAGCCAGGCATTTCGTCTTGGTCTCCCACATGAGTGCAGGGTCCCAAGGCCTTAGGCCCTCCTCTCCTGCTTTCCCAAGCCACAAACAGGGAGCTAGATAAGAAGGGGAATAGCTGGGACATGAACCAGCACACATGTAGGATGCTAGATTTGCCCGTTGAGTCATTGTCTCAGCCCCTCTAATTTTTTTTTTTTTTAAAGCAAATGTACTGGCAAGCACACACAAGAATCAGGTCTGGGATTACCTCAGATGGAGTTTCTTTGGAGATCCCTCCAACTGAACCGTTGATCTCAGAACCCCAACCATGAAGAGTATGTCAGCCGGTGGATTCTGAATAGATTTCATCGCTTTTGGAGTGGCAAGATTGGCAACAATTCAGAACTGTTGAACTATCAAAACTGCTTGAGCAGGACCCTTGGAGCATGCCCCACACTGGGGACATGGGATGGATGGGAGGCTGTGTGGGGCTTCTTCCTTTGTTTCTCCCCTGACCCCAGATACAGGGGGGAAAATGATGATATTAGTGTGGAAACAATGGTCTTACCCACTTTCCTGTAGCCCTTGACCTTTTGTGCCCTAATCAACTATGTAATATTATTAAAATAAAAAATGTATAAAAAGGCAATTTATGGAACTAAAGTATACATATCAAGAAATGAACCTAAGTTAATGGATGAGTAAGCTTATTGCTTTCTGATCATATCCACAATCCACACCCGAACTAACCAAGAACTGTTAGTTCTCCAAGTTCCTTCTCTACACCTACTTTTCCATTTCCTTTACCATGGGAATGAAGAATTTATGGGCACTTACATAGTGCAATTCAGTTAAGCAACACTGATATGTAAATACCAAATGATTTGACTCCTATATGTTTTTTTAGTGCTATAACTATTTCAACAAATAAGAGAAAATATGTGATATTTATCTTACTGGGTCTGACTGACTTAATTTACCAAATTGCAAATGTCAGAATTTTCTTTATGTGTCCAAGTGACAACAGATCTTGTGTAGCCACATTTGCTTACTACAGTCATCATTGGTTAACTTCCATATCTCAGCTATTATCAAATGATCTGCCAGTAAGTAAAGAGGTTCATACTCCTTTCCAACCACCACCCTGAAGACTGAGATGACTACATGGGGTAAAATTCATGCCTAATAAAATTAGAAAATGGTAGCTGCAGTCATCACCAAGCAGTTAGGCAGACTGCATGCAATTACACATCACAAAACGTAATGTTAGTGTAGTGAAGTCTAGAACGTTCATAGTAAACTGAAAAGTCTGTGATGCAAATATTAAATAGAAACATTTTTATTTTGATTATAAATGCAAATTAACGCAAGGTATAATATGCATAAACAAAACAGAAGCTATGCATACATATATGTTGATTTGGAAATCTGTGTACTTTTTAAAAAAGATGTATTTATTTATTTTATGGATAGTCAGATATACAGAGAGGAGGAGAGACAGAGAGGAAGATTTTTTTGTCCATTGGTTTATGCCCCAAGTGGCAACAATAGCCAGAGCTGATCTCATTCGAAACCAGGAGCCAGTAACTTCTTCTGGGTCTTCCATGGGTGTGCAGAGTTCCAGGCTTTGGACTGTCTTTGAGTTCTTTCCCAGGCCACAAGCAAGGAGCTGGACGGGAAGTGGTGCCGATTGGATTAGAACTGGCACCCACATGCATTCCTGGTGCATAAAAGGCGAGGACTTTAGCTGCTAGGTTTCAGCACTAGGCACAAAAATATGTGTACTTTAATAAAAAACATGCTGAGGACAAGTGCAAGTGTCTAATTCTGCACCTGTGGAGTATTTGTAAGATGAGAGCACCTGAAGGGAATTACGCGTGTGGATTTACATAACATAATTAATTTTAGAAATATTATAAAAGTGGTAGTAAAAGCTATTAAACAAAAAATGCTATATTAACTGCCTAAAAATACATCATCACATTTTTTCTGCGTAGATTTGCTTCACTGAGAGGCACAGAGATGTGAGAATAGTAATGTTTTAAATATAGAAAATTGGGCCGTTCACATTGAAAAAGTATTTTTGATAGGGATCATTGGACGAATTGGGAATCTAAATATTCTAGAAATTTCTAAAGCTTGTGTTATCATTTAAAAACTGTGGCCACTTGGGGAGAATGGAAGATCTTTTTGTTTGTTTCTCCTTCTTTCTGTAAATCTGTCTTTTCAATAAAAAGATGATCATTCTTTAAAAAGATAAGAATATGAGTATACTTTTATTCATCCATGTTTTCTGTAAGACAATTTTAGGTTCAAGTTAAAAGTGACATTCTTCGTTAGGAATCAGGATTTTAAAAACAATTCCCATAGAATGGAGAGGTGGGAAATAAAAGTCTGTTCTAGACAATTCAGGCAAGTGCCCCATAGTACTTCTATCATTAGCACAAGGGAATCCTTTTTTGTGAGTTAACCTCTCCACAATCCTCCTTCTATTCCCCCCCCATGTGAAAACCATCAGTCTAGTTTCAATTTCTGTTACACAGACTATTTTAGATTCTACATGTGAGAAAGCTCATGTGATACTTGTCTTAATTTTACTTTTACCTAAGACTTGTTTTATCTCTGAGCTTACTTTACTCAAAATAATAATCTCTAGTTCCTTCCCAGTTACCCCACATGGTAACAGTTCATCATGGCTGAGAAGTAGTCTATTATGCATATGTACAATATTGTCTTCATCCATTTATTGATACATGGGCACATAGGTTTTCATTTTAAAAATATTTTAATTTTTATTTATTTGGCTAATGTGAATAATGCAATAATAAATGAGTGCATATACTTCTTTCAATTTCAACTAATTTCAATTCCTTTGGATGTGTACTCATGATTGGGATTGTTGGATCATGTGGTAGTTCTTTTTTATTTTATGATGAACCTCCATACTTATTGTCATAGTTAGGGTTCTAATTTACGTTTTTACCAATATTATGCAACTATTTATTTTTTTCACATTCTCATCATCACTTTCTATATTTTTCCTTAGGGATAGCTGATCTAACTGGGGTGTGATTCTATCTTATTGTGGTTTTGATACGAATTTCCCTATTTGTAAGTGATGTTGGAAATTTTATTCACGCGCCTGTTGGCCACTTGTGTATCTTTCTTTGAGCAATGTCTAGGTGGATCTGCTATCTGTGTATCAATTTAATTAACTGTTGTTGAATTGAGTTCCTTATAGATTCAGGTTTTAGTCTATCTCAAACATACAGTTTATTTTCTTGAATTCTGTAGTTCATCTCTCCAGTGTATTATTTCCTTTGTCATGAAGAAACATTTTAGTTTGATGAAAATTCAGTTGTTTATTTTTTTAATTTGTTTCCAGAATAAGTAGTTACTAAATGAATGATAATAGCATTTTCAGTTTCCTTTGGGTGTAAAAATTAAATATGAATAGTATAATTTCCTCTTCCTTCCTGAAACAATTAACCTAGCTATGTATTCAATGCAGGTATCAATGCCATAATGGGTATCCTGAGTGGATGGAACAACCTTAAGTGACACTTTATTGAAGTTGACTTTAAATTTGAAGGTCATGACATATCTGCAGTAAAATACTCTGTAAACCCAATTTCTCTGTTTAATCATGAAAATAATCACATCATGCATAACTTACACAAATTTTGAATTTTAGTCATTATATTGTTTGGAAAATGAGTGATAATGACAAATTAGTTATTATTGACTGGTTATTGTGTCATTGTTCTGCATGCTTTAATCTTACCTTGTATAAGATGAGTTTTACTGCTTTAGTGCTTCCTGCTTTACTGGAAGGCTTAGCAACCTTAGCAATCTTTGAAAGTGGCATAACCATGAATGCTGGGAATGAGACTGCATAAAGTAGCTGGGTCTCAGAGCTTCCAACTCTATCAGTCTTTGTAGAAGCATGTAGAGGCATGAGCAATTTTTACCTTGTCTTATGAGTGCACATGTTTGAGAAACACAATAACAAAATAAGTTCAAACAGACACATCAGAAAGGTGAGCTTAAGTAAGATTTCCTTTAAAAACAATGGGATTACATCAAGCTAAAAAGCTTCTGCACTTCAAAGACAGAAATGAGTAGGCAGCCAACAGCCAACAGAAAGGGAGAGAAATATGTGCAAGCCACACAACACTTGGAGGACAAGTATCCAGGATATGCAGAGAACTCCAGAAACTCAACAACAGCAGAAGAAATAACTCAGCTAAGAAATGGGCAGAGGACATGAACAGGCACTTTTCATAGATGAAACACAAATGGCTACAAAGCATATAAAAAATTGTCAAATTCTCTGTCCAGCAGGGAAATCTAAATAAAAATCACACTGATATTTCATTTAACTGTAGTGAGAATGGCCACAGAAATTAAACAATGCAATCAGTGCTGCCAAGGATGTGGGAAAAGATACCCAAATCCACTGTGGGTGGGAATGTAAGCCAGTACAACCACTCTGGTACACAGTATGGAGATTCCTCAGATATGTGAAAACTGATCTAACAGGTAACTCAGACATCTCACTCTTGGGAATATATCCAAAAGAAATGAAAAATAGATATGGAAGAGTTGCCTTTAAGCCCGTGTTTATAGAAATACAATGCATAATAGCTAAGATATGGAACAAACCCAGAGACCATCTACTGATAACTATAAAGACAATGTGGTACATAAACACTGTGGAATACTACCTGGCCATAAACAGAATGAAATCATATTATTTTCAGCAAAAGGGACACAGGTGGAAACGATTATGTTTAGTGAAATGAGCCAGTCTCAGAAATACAGATATTACAGGTTCTTCCTAATTTGTGACAACTAATACACAGAACACAGAATACTAAAATGTAATCTTTGTGACAACAGCATAGTGAGAATTAAATGTTGTATAAAACTAATGTCAAGACTCATAAGTAATAGTAGGATTTTGATTTGTTATGTATTGTTTTATTTTCCTCCTCTACTTTAGCAATAGAGCAATACATTTAAATATCATAATACATTTAAACAGCAGAAAGTTTAGCTTTTTAGTGTGAACTGAGTGGATATGCAATTGTAATAATTTAGAAAAATAATAAGGAGCAAGATGGAAGGGGAGGAGTGGGACAAGGAATGTGGAAACTCTATGTGTCTAAATATGTATCATGAAAAATGCCAAATCTACTCGTTTTATATAAATTTAAAAAGTAAAATGAAGGAAGATTAAAAAAACATCTGTATAGCGCTCAACTGGCACGTACACTGTGATGGCCTCAGCTAAGTTCTGTTCTCTAGGAGTGTGTGAATCTGTTAACTGTGAGCTTTGGCCTTATAGGAAACATTTCGGATTTCAGTGGATGTTGTGTAATCCCACTGTACTGGAGGCTGCACTTATTAAACCCATCCACACCCTGCTCTGTGTTTTTATGCACATTTGCTTTGTCTGCTGGAGGAAGTTTGTGCATGTGGCAGAAGAGCGCAAAGGAAAACAAAATCTTGGACTTCGACTGTAGGATGATTACAACTCAAACTCCAAAACATCTGCTGGGTTAAAGGCACCAGCTGTTGGCCAGGCACACCAATTGCCTACCATGTCATTGGACAGGAAATTAGGAAAACGATTGTGTCACTGGACCAGACTCTGAAAAACTGTGAAAAGACTGAATCCTTTGACATTTGACAAATACAGAGCTCTTCTATTATGTGCCTATTTAAAGACAATTTCCTTTTCGTTCTATTTTGAAACATCACTGATTTTAGTTAAATAGTCTTGAACCCTCCTCAGAGTAAATAATGATAATAATGCTGTAGAACAAATCTTTCCTGTGGTGGAAGAGTTGTATATCTTTAATTTACCTGAGTGTTTTCTATCATTTACCAGATCTTTGCTGAGGAACACATTTATGCAACTAATTTAGCTTCCGACTCCTTGCTGTTGACCATTTCTTACAACTTTTGCTTTCTCTGTGTTTCTAATGCCAACACAAATTCTAAAACTCTGGAAACAGTATTACTTATATTTTAGGATTCACAAACAGTATTTTTTTTGCAAAATCAGTGGGTTGTACTGATCAGAAACTATGTCCCCACATGAAGAGCCATCTTAGCAATGCAAGGACAAATTACAGGAGACTGATACCCAAAAGTGAAACAGGTGTGAGAAATCACTGAAATGAGGAAGATGCTATAAAAAAGCATCTGTGAATCCCTTAATATAATATGTTATTTATATTTAAGTACAATAGGCAAAAGAGACCACAATTTGAACAAATATACTTAGCTTTAGGCTTCTTCAAAGCTGTAAAGAAGAGAAAAATATCATTGCTCACTAAACTAATTCTGTCATTGTCAGCAACAAATCAACACTTTTGCCACATCTTAAATATTTGTGCAGAGATGGTTACCTTTGCTACCAAAAACTTTCATTCATTTAGTGGGATATTTGTTACTGAGACACCGCAGTCCCTTAGCTCCAGAAAGAGGAATTACCTGAATATCAGAGGGTGGAATTTTTTAATCTTCTTTTTGTTGTTCTTCTTCTTTTATTTTACGAGATTTAGAGAATGACACTGACCTAGGTAATTATGCTTGCCTTGCAAATTCAAAGTTGGCCTTAAGCAAAAAAAAATTTTCAGTTCAATGTTCATAAAATGATGGTTTCACTTTATTTATGTCACATTGCTATAGACCCTAAGAAAGTGAGAAGCATGCTAGTTAACAAGCCCATTCCTACCCATCTTCAGATACTTTGATACATTTATGGGAAATCTTCTGAAATCAAACAGAGGGCATTTAAACTTAGGCCAAAAATCACGTGGACAGACTGTGGGTGTGGTCAGGACTTTGTCCCCTTGGACTTTATTAGGAGAGTTTGTGCACCTTTGATCTGGACAATGTGCCATTGTCTTTGTTCTGGAAAGAGACTGAGTTTCCTGGTAGCTACGGGACTGAGGGATAAGCCCTGTGTGATTTCTACCTTAAAAGATCATTGCAGCTTTCGCTAAATGCAGTCATAAACAGGCAAGTGTTAATTTTCAGGGAGGGCAGAAATCTTCAGCAACGAAGCGGTCCTTAGTAAAGGCACACTGATTTTAAGAGGTACAACTGTGGGCTGGGCACTGCGGCCTAGCGGCTAAATTCCTTGTGGCTAAAGTCCTCGCCTTGAACACGCCAGGATCCCATATGGGTGCTGGTTCTAATCCTGGTAGCCTCTCTTCCCATCAGCTCCCTGCTTGTGGGCTGGAAAAGCAGTTGAGGATGACCCAATGCCTTGTGACCCTGCATCCGCATGGGAGACCCGCAAAGAAGTTCCTGGCTCCTGGCTTCAGATCAGCTCAGCTCCCGGCCATTGCCACTACTTGGGGAGTGAATCATGGGAGAGAGGATCTTCCTCTCTGTCTCTCCTCTCCTCCTCTCTGTATATCTGACTTTCCAATAAAAATAAATAAATCTTTTTTTAAAAAGTAAATAAATCTTCAGAAAAGGTACAAATGTAGGACAGGAGGAAAAATCTCAGAAAATATGCAGAGACCCTTCAGGCATGTGCTGCAATGTCAGCTTGTTTTCAAATGCTGTATATGAGCAGGCACATATTGCATAAACTATCTCTATGCATGGGCAGTTAGGGGCAGAACTACTGTTGGTTGTGTTTGTCCTGAATTTGGGGCATGACTTCAGGATCCTCCTGGGAAGCACAGAATGTGTGCTGTTGCTTTTCATCGTGTTTGGAGCCATGAGAGGCAACAGGAAAGTATAACTGTGATCTAAGAATCCTGTAATAACTCCTCATTTTTTTTTTTTTTTGCTAGCATAAGGCTCTACCTGGCTTTAAATGCGATTGCATGAGGATTCTCATGACACAAAGTGTGACTTCTCATAAAAAAGAATGATAGAAATTATTAATGACCTAATGAAACAAACAGACACTTTGATCCTAATTTGGATAATGCAATGATTTGTTCTGTCTGAGAGCTTTCTAGTACCCAGGACCATCAGAAGGAACAGGACTTTGAATTAGAAAGACACTTTATGGACATTAGGACACAAATGTCCCGATTTCAAGATTTGCCTTTAAGCACTTTACAGTCTTTCACCTTAAAAGCTTTTATATTTGTCAGTAACTATGTAAAAACACTGGCTGCTTTTATACTTTAAACAAAATCACAGTTTGGGGAACACATCGTATAATAAAATTAACAACTAATAGGTCTTTGTTTTTCTTTTAATAGCACTATTTGAGCCTCATTATTCAAACAGAGGCCCACAGTTACACTGGTCTTTTAAGATATGACTTGAATCCTGATTTACAGTTGGGGGGGAGGATGTGTATTAATATTTGGAACTGAACTGTACTGGTTTCTTTTGTGATGTGACTGAATTTATCCCATGGCTACAAACAATAACTTAATTAAGTGGCCCAAGTCCCGTAGGATGAAAGAGGATGAGACTTAATGAATTGGGAGGGTTTGTAGAGTAACAAAAGAATTTGAAGGCATTGTTCCCCAGCTACGAGGAGGGCCTATTCCTATTGTGCTTTGAAGGCGTCTAACAATGAACTCCCTAGCAGTTGCAGTCCAGTGCTGTTGCAGTCCAGTGTTGCTCGAGCAGAGACGCCAAAGTTAAAAGCACTAATGACTTTTGCCATCTGCTTTGTCAGCACCAATTTTAGTGAAGCAATTAAGAAGGGCTGTCGTTGTGGGTGCGTTTTGGCTTTGAGCATTATTCATTCTGATGCATATTTCTCAACGTTTCCACTGAGACTGAGCTTTGCCATTCTGCTCCAGTCTTCCTGAACATGTCATTTCTGTGAAGAGTTTAAGATGTTACCACTAATTTGAGTATAAAGTTCGTTTTAGAGGTGTTAGACTCGGGGAGAGTCCAACCCCATGGAGGGGAGCCGCACAGAGGAAATTGATGTCTCTTCCATAATATCATGATTTATTTAAAAATGTACCACTCAAATGTTTATTTAAGTCTCACCGTTGTCAGATATGTTTAGATGGAAGCTTGGAAATATTTAACATTGTAAATAATGTAGTATGGTAAAATGGAATATATAATTTCTTCTCTCCACATTGTAATCTCAATGTGATTGGGATTAATGACATTTCCCTACAAAACCCAAAGTAGTCTAAAATTGCATTCTTATTCTGAAAACCTGGTCCTCTAATTTCACCAGCCAAGAGTTTGAATGGGTTTAATCAGAAAGTGGAACTGGTGAAGTCAAGAATTTTTCTCAGTAGCAACAAATTGTTTAGAAACAGGCTGGTTCACAGAAAACTTTGGGGTTTTTCATGAGTTTCCTTGACCAATACCTGCTTTTTTTCCATCTATCATCAAATCTAGGATTCTCTAAGAAGGTGGGTCTTCATTTCTTATGTAAATAAGCAGGAGTACAGAGAAAATAAGCTACTTGTGCAGTCACACAATAAATGTCAGAGATTGGACCGAGGTCTGATGAGATACTGGTCTTTCCGGACATAATTTCCCACAAACAGGCCTTGATGGTCTCAAACATTACAGACTCAGCAAGTCTGTGTGGGGCTAGGGAGTCCATATTTTTAAACAAATGGTCAAAATGTGGCAATTTTGCTCATCAGTAATGTTGATATAATTTGCTCCAGAGAATAAATAGGCAATGTCCATTCTGGAAAAAAAAGTCTGACAATACTTTTGGTTTTGAGTAACATTCGGAAAACATCATCCAAACCCAAAATTGTATATTTTCTTTTCTGGTTTCCAGATTCTTCCATAGCTCTCTTGTTGAAGAGCACTTTGGGAAGCACTGCACTTTGTAACAACTTGGAAAAATCGCCTGCGACTAATAAAAGTGACCTAATAGAAATTAGATAGTAGGTCAGAAAAAAATTGTCCATGTGATAGTTTGTAAGAAGTTGTCATAAAAGAAACTAGCCAAGTTGTGAGAATCGACATTTTCTCCTTTGTTAAGTAGTTTCTATGACCTGTTGGGCTGAGTCAAGAACAGGAAATGAGAAGGTCTGTTTCTTCCAGGACCCTTCTTGGCGCTCTGGAGATACAGGAAGTGGTAAAAGGCTGGATGGTGTCTCCTTAGGAATCAAAAGGCCTTGGGCAAATCAATCAGATCCTGCTTCTCCACATCAGTAAGTCAGGATAATAATATTGGCTCAACTTATTTGAATGCCATCTGGATTTACTTACTGGAAAGCATAAAGTGTTTTTAAAATACCAAATATTATATAGGGCATCCAAGCAGCATGAATTTCCATGGTGTCATCCCTTTCCTTCCTGCATTTTTGTATATTGCACAGTATAGTGGGATGGAATAAAACCCCAAATCCCTAGGCTCTCAACCCCTGGCCTGACTCTTCACTTGTGCTGCTCATATTAGATGTTGTAGATCAAGAGTCAGAATTTTCTAATTTTACATGTTAAATCAATATTCCCAATGCAATTTTATGAGGAATTATGATGTCTGTGACATAGCTAGAAAATGAGGGAGAAAAGTTTATGAATGGTATTGGTACTCTTTTAATAAACCAGTGTCCTTGAAAGCTCTGTTTTGTCTTGCTCTATTGAGTGTGCAGTGGCAAGCTGACCCATCCATCAATGAACCAGGAATTGGGTCCTCCCACTGAAATGGAATTCTACTGGAACATTGATGCTTAGAGTTTGTAGTCTCTAGAACTATAAGAAATGATCTTGTTTTTCATGAGTTCTCTGATCTCTAGGTTATCTTGAGGTAGTGCAAATAGGGTCAGTAATCGCCAAAACTTGCCCAGGAACACATACCTTCTATGAACCCATTACAACAGTTTTGGCAGCCTAGAAGGAATGTTTTGTTTAAGTCTTCATTGGTGTCAGAATAAAAAAAATGAATATTCTGAAAATGTAAAAACTCAGTAGTTTTACTCATTCTTATTATATAATTTGGGAAACATTTTGCCCCACAGTCCAGTCCTATGAGGCCATGGTAATTTAAATAAAAACTATAAATATGTGTGCTTTTCCTGTATTAATTCTGTGAACATTTCAGATCCCATTAGCTCCTTTTTCTCATTGTTTGCTAGAAAACTCGGGGCAGCATTTGTAGCTGACTTCTAGTAAGTGCAGAGGCGGTTTATGCACACTTATTTTGTGCTCACATGCTTCAATCTTAGCCTCGTGTATTTCCGACTTCTCCTTTTGATCACCTAGCTAATTTTATCAGTGTGCTTGAATGCTTTTTTCAAGTTGCCTTAAACTCTTCATGGAACAAAAAGCATGGTTGATTTTATGAATTGCTTGGAAAATCCACTTATTTATCCTACAGAACTCCAAAAGCCTAAACGTATTTAAAGATGATTTAAATCTAGTGTTTTGACATATATAATTTCTTTTTTTTCATTTTACATCACAGAAACACAGATTCCTCTACTTTCTCCACATGTGACATATCGTGGAAAACAGTTTTGTGCAATCGTAATACATTTCCTTTGATTTTCTTCTTGCGTATCATGTTTTCTATGGACTTTGTCACATTGCTGGACTCAGACTAACTCTTGGTTTTTAATTTTTGGCAGTATTTGTCCAAAATGGAAGAGCCGAGGGACAGAAATGCTGGATTAAAGTGAAACACCAACAATAAATAAACAAACACAGTCAGCTAGTGAATGTGAGTTGAGAGGATTCTACACCGTGAAGCTGCTATCTCCGTCTTACTGGTCATTCTCAGAACTTATTTAGCATTTGGAAAAATTTGCAACCTGCTAAAATAAAAGCATTCATACTCTTCCAGGCTGCCAGCCAAATCAAACCATTCTTTTTAATTACAGGTGAATAATGAAACCCTTACATTTCTTACAAATAACATCAGCGTCCTTTTGCTTTCTGACTGATGGAAGGTGATGAATGAAGATCTTCTAATTCAGCACAGCTGGATGTCTTTCTGTGCACTTCCTCTGAAAAGTTGCTGTATAGATCTGGCTTATTTTGTCAGATGTGCTGAAAACAACCTGCCTAACTGGAGGTGGAAACAGCCTTCCAGCATAAGACATTTGCATGATTGAATACTGTGTCTGGGACAGCAGCTGTGGCAATCAATGTGTGAGGTGGAAGAAATGCCATTTGTTTGAGTGCATATGTGTGGATGTGCAAGTGTGTTTTGTTTGGATTGTTCTCCTGGGATGTGGGTGTCTGCTGTGAATCTTTGAGGTTAGTGTGAAAGTGACTTTAGTTTTGTTGAAAATTTTGAGGCTATCCTAGAAAAAGAGGGTCCACTGGTTGGATCTGACATCTTTGTTCTAGCATGGATTTCAGAATGCCCGGAAGCCAGGCCTTCCTTGGAAAGCTCAGAAACTGTTAGTTGCAAGCCTTGATGATATATGAACATGCAGTTAGTTGATCTGATGAAGGTTATAGCTCATGCAGTCTCTTCCAAGAATGAACTCATTGCATTTCCCTGGGAAGATGATGAAAGAATTTTGCAGTTAACCTTGCTCATTTCCAATGTGTACCATAGGCTTAATTGAAATGATTAATCTGTGAGAGAGTGCATCTGGACCTTGTCCCATAAGTGAGGAATATGTGATCTGTGTCATCAGGGTCATGAATACAGGCACCTGCTATAGTAGATATGTCAGCACAGACTTTAGTTCACTGAGGAAACATTATTCACTCACAAGACTCAAGTCATAGAACCAAAAGTCATTTTCCAACAAAACTATGGATTGGCTGGACTCTTAGCTGGAGTGGATTTAACGTGTTCCTCAATAATCTTCTGTAATAAGCATTGTTACTTTGTTGATTGATGAATTATAAAATATAATAATAGAATATAAAATGTTTAAAGTTCTCGCCTTGAACTTGCCAGGATCCCATATGGGTGCTGCTTCTAATCCCATATGCCCCACTTCCCAAACAAATCCCTGCTTGTGGCCTGGGAAAGCTGTCGAGCACAGCCAAAATCCTTGGGACTTTGCAACTGCAAGGGAGACCTGGACAAAATTCCTGGCTCCTGGCTTTGGATCGGCTCGGCTCCAGTGGTTGTGACCACTAGGAGAGTGAATCAGAGGTTGGAAGATCTTCCTCTCTGTCTCTGCTCCTCTGCGTATATCTAACTTTCCAATGAAAATAAATAAACTTTTAATAATAATAATAATAATAAAATGTGATTTGGAGGGAGGGTGAGAGAAGAATATCACAAATTTTAAAAATGATGAATTGCAGATTCATATCTGAGTCTACTGGAAATCCTATGTCTTCTGGCTAAGTTGACTTTATTATTTACACAATATGTCCAAGAGGATTAAGGAGAATTTTTGGAAAATTAAACCCCATGTACTGTACTTTCAGAAATGTGAGAAAATTTGGACATGGTTTGGATTATTCATTTCTATAATATTCAAGAATAATTGTGTTCACATCAACTAAATCTTCCACTTCTACTTATACTAACCAAAAGTAACCCAGAAATTACTTAGCTGGCATTTGTATACCTGGAGAAAAGTGAATATAGGACAGCTGATATGGAAATAATCTTTAGAATCTGGGTTTTTTTCAATTGGCTATTAAATTCCTCACGTGGAATACACACAATGACTATTAATTCACCCAACAAGCTCAGTGACTAATTAACAACTTACATATATTGCAAAAAGCTTAATGTCTACTTCTTTAGGTTTCAATATAAATATGTTTGGGGGAAAACAAACATCCTGATGTATCTGTAGCTTTGAGCAACCTCAGTAGGATCTGCACGTTTAAACTACAGTGCTTTGGCATTCAAATATTTTGCAGTGGGAAAAGTTTTCATTTTGAGAAAGTGTCCCCTGCTTGAGGACAACTTTTTTGAAATATAGATGACACCACAACAGAAAAAAGAATATAATATACCAGCATTATATGTACGTGTGTATCTACACATACATAATATATACTGAGCATGTATATGTGTGTCTGTGTTTTTTAAATACACACAGACATGCATCATTTTGTGGTACCTTGCTTTATTGTGCTTCACAGATGCCATATTTCTACAAACTTGACACTTGTAGCCACCTTGCATCAAGCCAGCCTTGTGATATCATTTTTCCAGCAGCAAAGGGGACAGTCTGTTTTTAAAAATAATAAAATATTTAAAAATACAGAATTCTTGGCCATAGTGCTAGTACATATTTAATAAGTATAATATGTCATAATTATAACTTTTATGTGTGCTAGCGTGGTGGAGAATTTGACATGAAAGATGACATCAACCTCACATCTTGTCTCACAGAAGAGATTGTCATGCAGACAAGTTCAGTGTGTAAAGGGAGATTCATGTCAGATGGTTTTCCTGCCAAAGTGACAAGATGGGGCTCCCAGGCAGGAAGAACAGAGAAAGCAGTGGGAGTGGTGTGTTACACACCATCTGTAGGAAGGGGACAAATGAATCTGAGTGTAAAGAGGAGAGTCTACTCGCGAGTGGAAGAATCCTACCTAGCTCCCTATCAGCAGAGGAGGCTGGCAGGCCCCACCTCCCATTGTGAAAAGAATGAAAAATCAGGCAGCATCTCTTTGCTTCTGTCATGGCAGTAACTTAGAGATGGGGATGAATATTCTGATTTTGTCACTTTGCTTTCTCAAGGGGACTGACTTAGATCATGTCCTGTGAAGGGTAAACATTGGAGAGAAGCAAGATTTCATATTTTCAAAAAGTAACTTCACCAGGGTCGAGAGACCTTAACTATCAATTAGCCGATCTGACTTTTCACACTAGAAACCAAAAAAGTGTTGTGTTTTCTTTTATTGAGATTGGAATTGAACAAGTCATATCTTCCAGGTATTCCAGCTTTTATGTCAAGAAAACAATACAGAATATAGATAGTAAGTTAAAATATATTGTCAAAAGATTTCTACATATTTAATATGAATTATCCTATACATTTTTAGGTGCTTGAAGATGTGTTATAAATTCCAGAGCAACTATATTTAAAAAAATGGAAATAGCTAACCAACAAAGTAAATAGAGAAATGGTAAAGAAATAGTGAAGCAATTTACTAACTGAAAAGAAGGTACACAGGCAAAAACAAAAACATTAAAAAATGATAAAATTATATCAATATTTGTGAAAAGTGTAAATGTAATGTAAACTAATACAAAAATGTAAATGTAAGCTAAGCTTTCAAATTAAAAGACAAATTATGTCAATCTAAGCTCAGTTGTAGAGAGAGTTTCCAAACACAATGCTAATCTAAGTAATATAATAATGAAAAATTGACTGACTATAGCATATTAATCAAGGGTGAGTACATTAACAACTCTATTTAAATGTGTATGTTTTCAGAGTTTTGAAATACATGAAGTCACAATTCACACCTGAAATGAAAGATGTGGGAAAATTCGTAATCGTATTTGAAGATCATAACACATATTTCCCAGCAATATTATTAACCAAAGGATTTCAATTTTTCAAAAGTATGAATAATACTATTCTAGAATATTTACTACAAATGCAGAATGTAATTTCTTAAAGCGAATTTGAGCTATAAATCAGAATGGATCATCATGTGCCATAAAATAAAAGCAATTTCAGAAAATTTCAAGAGTCTTGGTTGTACAAGCAATTATGTTCACTGAACATACAAAATGAGATTATAAATCAACAGATATATGGAGAGGCCATACAGTTTTCAAATTACTAAATGAACTGCTGAATAATCCATGGATCAATGGAGAAATTGCTAAGAAATTATGAAAGATTTTAAACTGAAGGCTTCAGTAAATACGATGTATACAATTTCTATATGTGCAGCTAATGTAATACTGCCACTGAACACTCATAGTGTAAGGTAAGAGCAGGACCCCATCCCCTATCCAGCTCCCTTAGCAAAAAGCGTCCTCGCCCATGTTTTATTGAAAGGAATGCATTGACTTAAGGTATTGATTCAGCTGGCTTTACAAGATTCTAATCATTAGACTAGGGAAGTCATTTGGATTCTGTGGTCGATAAGAAGCTGGATGGCCCCTGCTGTCTTGGGAAGATGTCTAGACAGAGAGTTCAGGTGTGGGCAGAATGTCACTGCCCCCTTCATGTAACCTCTAGACCAACTGGAGCCCACCTGATATCAAAAATTCCTTAAAGAACACAGTGTTGTTGACCAATTAAAAAAAGTCAAGAACTCCACTGGCCAGGAAGTTGGACACAAGACAGTCACATACCTCTTTGGCTCAATTCTAATGCATAAGAATCTTTACAACTAATTTCTCAGGCAGCATGGGAATTAAGCAATAGCTGCCCAGCTCCTTGCTCTGTTCTTTGTAACAAATGTCTACTTTCTATCACCAACTCAATGTCAGTGATTGGCTTTCATTAAGTCAGGTGAGTGGATCCAGCATGGGGGTTCCACAACAATGCCTCCAATTAGTTTGGGGTCTTGCTTGGCCAACATTTTTAGAAATATAATGGGCCTGGCAGTGTGGTCTAGCGGCTAAAGTCCTCACCTTGTACTCGCCAGGATCCCATATGAGCGCCAGTTCTAATCCCGGCAGCTCCACTTCCCATCCAGCTCCCTGCTTGTGGTCTGGGAAAGCAGTCGAGGATGGCCCAAAGCTTTGGGACCCTGCACCCACGTGAGAGATCTGGAGGAGGTTCCTGTCTCCTGACTTTGGATAGGCGCAGCACTGGCTGTTGCAGTCACTTGGGGAGTGAATCATCTGTGTCTCCTCCTCTATGTATATCTGACTTTACAATAAAAATAAATAAATCTTTAAAAAAAGAAAGAAATATATGGATCTTATGCCATATCAAAAGGGGAGAAATTTATAAGTTTATCTGGGTATCTTCTTAATAATCAGTTAGGATTACCTTAAGATTATCAAGATAATTTTTTTAAAAATAGAAAAGATAAGGAAAGTAAACACAAATGATGTGACTAATAATGATGAGAGTGGGGACCAAAGAATTAGGAAAAATACATAATTAAAAAAATTTTTAAACTAATATGTGTCTTTTGGAAGTTAAGTTATAAACCCCAGCAAAATTGAAAAGACTAAAAAGAACACAATTAAAAAGATCTAATATCAGAATTAAGATATATTCCTTTAGAAAATACAAAAAAAAGTTTTCAAGGAGATTTTATGAGCAGTTTTATATGTGTAAATTTAGCAATAGATAATTAATTATAAGTTCTTTAAAATAGACAATTTATTGATTCTGATACCAGACGAAAGAAAATAAAAGATACCTTGTAACCATTGAAGTTGAATTTCTCTGAGAAATCTCTGAAAAGGAGAATTCTAGATGTAGCTCTCTTGCATAGTGAATCCACTGAAATTCAAGAAAGACACAATCACATTCTACCACAGTTCTGTTTCAAATGATAAAAGGAACACACATGCTCAATTTTTTTCTATGAAGGCTGTGTAACTAATTATTGACAAAGATATTAGAAGGAAAGGAAATTGTAGACAGATTTCCTTTATAAAATTCCATGATGAAATACTACCATGTCAAAGCATATTACAACATGACCATACAGAATCAATATTAAATAATAGACTTACGTTATTTAAAATCATATTAAATTGGTAATAATTCCTTGAATCTTTCTTATTTCCACTGCTAGGTATCTGTAGAGTCTTTTTTTTTATCACTTCATATTGCTATTTCTTGGACTTTGTTTTCTTTACCCTTTGGTGCATAGTTTGTTCTTGTATGAAGTGAAATCGAGGGAAAATTAAGTTTTCAAGCCTTATTTTTTTCTGCTCAAAATGAAAATAGTATTTATTTTATTTCAAAGTACAGCAAAATACCTAATCTTTCACCATGCAATCTGTCTATTTTATCCAATAGGAAAATACCAGTGAGGAAATTGGCAAGACTTTCAGACTTCATAAAATATTCAGGCATGTTTTAAGAATAAAAGAGAAAAAAAACAGTATGGACAAGAACACAACTTCCTACAATTCATCCATTCATCCCTCACATTCCACAAATGCTGTTTAGATGATAAGTGAATTCTCTTATTTTGTCCTGCACACTTCCTTTTTAGATGAACATTATTTTCATACATACTCTGTGGTTAAGGGAAAGGAGAATCACAAAGTCTGACAAATAAAGAAAATGACTGGATTGTAAGTTCAGTAACACAATAACCCTGCAATCGAAGGTGTCATTAAGACGTCGCGCTATCATGCTGGATGGTCTCTGCATCTGACATCTTTGTTCCCAAACCTTTTATAATTGAACTGTTTTGCACTGATTGCAGTGACTTTCCCTCCGTGAGGACCACTACTTTGCTTCATTAGTTAGACTAAATTGAGATTTGCAAATTATCAACAGAAAAGTAAAAATGTTGTCAGATTCAAAGGAGGCTATCAACTTAGCAAAAAGTGAGTATATTCTTCTAACTTACATAAATGTAACTCAGGTACACCAAGAACGAGTTCTCAGACAAAGTGGGTTGTCTACAAGCCTTGGTTAAAAACACAAATGAGCAAACATGGAGATAATATTTTTGTCCATTAGGTGAGCAGAAATGTGGCCAGATAATTATAAAAACACATAAATAGAAGTATAATAAATACATGGATAGATAATAAAGGCAATAAGACTTAGAGGTCTGAGGAAATGTGGATACTGGCATTACTGTTTCTTGCATGTGACATTGTAAATTCAAGTAAGCTTGAGGAATGACATCAAGTGCTTGAAACAAGTGTGTTTAACTGTAAGTAGCATCCAAACGAAACCATCAAAAATAGAGGAGAAATAGATATTTACAGAAAAGTATTCAAAGTAGTGTAAGAACAACGCAAAAAAAAAAAAATGACAAAGCAAATACTTATTCAACACTAGTGAGACAACAATCTATCACATCCATTCAATTAAGTGTTAGGACTCCTTCAAAACTAGGGATGAGAGGGCCCTGCTCAGTAGCCGAGCAGCCAACGTCGCTTTGAACATGCCCGGGATCCCACATGGGTGCCAGTTCTCATCCTGCTTCCCCTCCAGCTCCCTGCCTGCGGCCTGGGAAAGCAGTCAAGGATGGCCCCAAACCTTGGGACCTTGCACTTGTGTGGGAGACCTGGAAGAGGCTCCGGGCTCCTGGCTTCAGATCGCCTCAACTTCAGCTGTTGTGGCCACTTGGGGAGTGAATCAATGGACAGAAGATGTCCTTCTCTGTCTCTCCTCCTCTCTGTATATCTGACTTTCCAATAAAAATAAAAAAATCTTTAAAAAAACAGGTATGAGAATGCTGACGTCTGCAGTATAGAAAACCATGTTTATCAAAACTCATTCACATGGTGCGCTTGTACTTTGGATTTGAAAGGTTAAGTTAGTTATTTTTGGTTTGTGGTGTACTGTCATCATTGCTTTTTTCATAATTTTTTCATAATTTTTTTCATAATTGCATATTCGTAATTTATTCCTTTTCAGTTTTTGCATCCCACTTGCATTTTTATAGAGTCCCCACAACATGCAATTATATGGGCTGTAAAATTTTACTTCTATTTAGGGTTGCTGTATAAGGTAATGCTTTGTGTGCAAAAACTTTAATTTTTGTAGGTATATTGCTTTGTCAACATAGCTGGCATTATACTTTAAAAGCTCATAATGTTTCCTTTTTGTTACATATTGTTTTTAATATTTTGTCACATTTCTGTATATATGTTTTTTTCTTTGCTTCCTTCTAGCAAAGTATATGAGTGAGCAGAATATTATTTTATCCATGGATTTCGTGATTACAGCTGTTGGACTATTTTTATAAAAATGGTAATAGAGAAAATGAAAGAAATTCAATAGATTTTGTTGTTGATGCTTTGTTGTTGGATGCATTTTTTCTGGTCATCCTTAAATTGAAAACATTAACAGCCATTTTCAATACATCTGAGGCTTTCCTTTTAGTAGAATGGGATTTTAGCAGCTATTTCAATACTTGAGTTGTGCAATTAGATTCTCTCTGTGAAAATTTAATAATCCCTAGCAATCAGTCTGATTAAATAAGATGTACTGTAATGAAAATTTTACTTCCTGATCACTGAAATGCTTTCTATTATGTATATTTCTATACATTGATGTATTTCCTAGACATAGTATCTGTTTGATACTCTAATTTGTTTGCTTCATTCGAAAAGTGTATAATCTTACAGAGAAATAGACTATTCTAAACATTCTGGGGAAAGGTGTTCTCAGCTGTACTTCACCAAGGTCTTGTATTTAATACTCTGCACTAGTATATGTTTATCAGTGCACTTTACATTGAGAAAGCAAGAAAATAGTTGTCGCTAGTATTGTAGGTATTTTCTTTGGGGGATTATTGTACTTCTACTCTGTCCATTTTGTTTCATATCTGTAAATTCATTCCTTTCACTTTGTATTTAATTTTAAAGTTTTGAGTTGAGGTAAGCTGGAGCATGCCAAGTCAAGCCTGATCGCTAAGGATTGTACGAAATGCTCATTGATTCTGATAGATTTCTTGCCCTCATTTTAAAATCTGATGTCTCCAAGTCCAGTGCTTGCTGCTCAGAATCAACTACTCACTTCCTGTATCGTTACTTTCTTGACAAAGACACAGCTTTCAGTTCATCGCCTTCTATTTCCTCAAATTTTCTGATTTATTACCACATTTTCAAAGATATGTTTCAAGGTGTTTTTTGTTTTTTAATCTAAAACCAATGTTACGTGCTTTCATGGCTGTGTACATTAGCAAAGAGTTGTAACAGCAGAGAGCAAACCTAATCAGTGAAATATAAAACTATTGTCTTTCCTAAAGAAATCATAAAAAACATTTCAGAATTCTCTTTTTTTTTTTCTCCTGAGTGTGAAAACTAACTTCTAACTGTACTTTTAAGATTTGGGTCAGGAAGCATTGCCTGTGTAATATCATTGCATATGTAAGTAAATTTTTTTCTCCTACTTCTAGCTTGGTGCCCAAAGACTGTGCAGAAATGTTCAAACAGAATGAACCTCAGAGGATGTGTATCAATGATTCATTCAGCAAATTAGAGACAAATAAATATTTATTTTAATAAGTCAGGAGAACAATAGCTTTCCTGAAGCCTCCATATAGTAATCTGTTGCTCTCATTTTGTTAGCCAAGATTTTACCATGTGGTGATTTTAGCCTGCAGGAGTGTCAGAGGAGGTGTTTAGTTTTAAGAACACCAACGGCCATAATATAAAGAATAATTGGTCTTGCTACAAAGGGAGTGAAAGCAATGTTGGCTTGCAGCAAGTAGTGCCACAGCTACCTCCTTGGAGGGAATATGAGGAAAACGGCATTGAGGAAACAGAAACAGAAAAACAGCAGTTCTGCTTTATACAGAATTAACCTGAAGAAAGTGGCGATCAATTAATTTTTCAATCATTATTTCAAATTGCTGTGGGATAAACTTAGAAAACTTTCAAATTTGTATATAGAAATTAAGAAGGCACATCCTGGTTTCCTAACTACTCCTCTTCTTTCCTTCCTTCTAAAAGTCTAGTATGTGGAGTGTCTTTTCACTGCCTGGTGTGCTAGGTAGCAAACAGTCCCAGTGCACCCTTAGCAGTTGCCTCGTCTCCTAGAAATGGGATCCACAAGGGACCCAAGGGCAACACCGACTTCAACACGTCCATCATTACATTTTGCTCTGAGCAGTTGTTGTTCCAAAGAGCTGGAAAACCACCAATTCCAGTCTAATTCTCTAATTTGACAAAAGAAAGAAGACAAGCAAAGCTTAAGATATATTTGATCTAGGCCTAAATACCAGAGGCTATGCCTTGGCTTTGTTTATTTCCACGAGTCAAATTTTAATTCAGCATGAGCAGGTTGTTAATAAGTTATCATAATGTATTATTCTCCAAAAATAGCTTATTAAGAAGATCAACTTCAGTTCAACTAATTACCATGTCATTATTGTCTAAAAGATATTGTGACAAATAATGATTTCTTTCAGCTGTCTCTGAAAAAAAAAATTTACTATGAAATAACATTGCCTATGTTTTGTGTATTTCTTCAAAAATCCTATCAAAATCAGAATGAATTTTCTGTTCAAGTCATAATATGCCTCATTAAACTATCTTAACAGATGATATGCTAGACATTTCTTTGTACTTGGCTTTGGGGATTTCAGAAAGTCGTTTTGACCTTCCAGGGTAGAGGGCTAAATAGCTGGTCAAATGTTCTGAAGACACTATTCTGTATGGTTACTTATTGGCTTAAAGTTTGGGGGCAGAAGTGGTGAGGATTTTCCTTTCTGTCAATGGCAGCAGCAAGGGTAGTTCTTTTTTAGAAAACAGACAACAATTAACTTTACTATTTTTAACCTGCTATAGTCAAAATTATTTCTACTTAAAATAACGATGAAGCTAGGAGGTATGACATTTTCAATTCCCCCATGAAAGTCAGCTTCAAATCTTATTTTTGCATTTGATAGAGTTCACAATGATGAAATTCTTACTGGTTTTAATTTTCTTGGTTTACGATTTTCATTATACACTCATTTTATAACAGTTTGCAACTGTTCAGTACTTTGTCAGGGTGGCAAGCAAGGACATGTGTATTCCTTAATAACATTTGCTCTGAATTCTTTGTTTATTATTCTTAATAACTTCTTGAAAATCTTAATCAGAACGAAGTTATAGAACAAAGAACTCCAGCCTTGGTAATAACATGAGGGATTGATTTTAGCACTCTGGAACTATGCTGAAGGATGAGAGCAGTGAAAATAAGGCAGCACGTCAACCGGCTCCTCTCTGTACAAACAACAGCTGGATGTGCCTGTTGCCACTAGTGGGGGAGGGAAAGAATGAAAAAAAAAAACACTTTTTTTCTTTCAGTGTTGGCAAGTTTTGAGTGAACTTATGATGTCATCAGGATATGTTTTGTCTGTGCCTATAATTTGCATAAGTTCCTTCCCATGGAACTATGTACACTACAAAGGAATATTTTATGGTACATTTTCGGCTCTACGTTGCCAATGCTCTTAAAGTCCGTAGAGGAAACATCATGGACAAAGAATTTCTTTTGTAGATTTGCACAAAGTAAGAACTCACAGAAAGGGAAAAAACAGAGTCAGCAAGTACTTTAACTGTCACACTGTACCCATAGGAAGGTTAGAGTTGTTTTCCATTCCTGATGATTGCTTAATATTTTAACCACATGCAAGGCGTTTTTAAGAAGAGGATTCACATTTTCCTTAAGTATTAATTGAGGGGACATTCAGCTTATTATTATTCCTGTTAGAATTATCTCATACATTTTGTGAAATTCCTGTCTTTCCAGCTGTCATGCCAAGTATATTTTGGGGAACGTATTGGAGAGTTGTTTGGTTGTAAAGTGAAGAAATGCCTTACTATATAAGCATACAATATACCGTGTGGAAACCAGTGTACCAGTGATTGTGCAACACTTATATAAGAATTTTAATTCTAGAAACATTAATTAAGCCTGTATACCTGGTTCAAACAGGTTCATCTGTTGCTTTGCAAATCAAAAGATGTAAGTAGGCTAAGGAGTGGGGAGGGATGAGGTAATATGAAGTGGAGTATTGATGTACCTGATATATTTACAGTACTAATTTCCTTGGTTCTTTGGCTAATTTAATATTTTGACTTTTTTTTCATTTATAATAACTATTTTCTGATAACTCCTTGGAATTCTGGAATTTCATCGATAGCTATCCTAGCCCAGGGACCATAGTTGGTGGCTAGAAGGGGCATCTAAGTCTCGTACACGGATTACCAGAACCAAGGACTTGAGCAAGCTTTACTGCCTTTCAGGAAGTTAGAGTGAGGAGGCCCTGGCCACGCTGTAAGCTCAGCCACCCTGAGACATACATTGACAGTCTCAATAGTGTTCTAGCTGCTGGAGCAAACAACTGTGTTCATTGCATTTTTAATACTCCCATTCATGTATTGCAACAGATATAAATGAAGTTAAAATGTTAATCCTGCATAGTATTAAAAAAGTACAGAAGGATAAATATAAAAACTAAAATGTAGTTCTCTTAAATCATTCAGGTTTTCTTTGTGGAAGGAAATAAACATGTGCCTTAATTTAAGACCAGTTACTCTCTTCATTGGGAAAGCTTTGCTTGCTTCTTTCTGGAGTAGACCCCAATCTCTAGCTGGGTTTGTCCTTTTCCATCTGAAGTCTTGATTGTCAGGGTGCAGATCACCTTGGTGGGGTTTTGCATGCTTATTTTCTTGTCTGGTTGTTTTGCTGTTTGCTGTGTGTGACTTCCTCTAATACTGTTCTTCTGGGTCTGTTACTGATTCTTGCTAATTGAGATTTCCATCTATTACTTTTTTTCTTTTCCTTTTTGAACAGCAGCCTACTATGGAATTAGTAATCAAAATAAAAGTAATACATTCCAACTAATAATAAGCATGAAAGTAGATAAAATCAAGAACTGATTTAATTGTGAAGGTATGGTAGAACTTTCTTGGAAGAATTGCATTTTGAGTGGGAATCTAATTGAATGAGGATTCTAAGGGCTTCTTTACAAAGAGAACACCTACAGAAGGTGGTTACCAGAGCAACTAAGAAAAAAAAAGAGAAAAGGGTGGGTAGCATGATAGCTTCGTGGCTAAATTCTCACCTTGCCTCCACTGGCATCCCATATGGGTGCCAGAGCAGTTCGTGTCCTGGCTGCTCCACTTCCCTTCCAGCTCCCTGCTTTTGACCTGGGGAAGCAGTAGAGGATGGCCAAAGGCCTTGGGATCTTGCGTCCGCATGGGAGACCTGGAAGAAGCTCCTAGCTCCTGGCTTCAGATCTCTCTGTATCTCTCTCTGTATATCTGCCTTTCCATCAATCAATTAATAAATCAATTAAAAAAAAAACCTATGCATTAAAAGAAAAGCCCTGCCGACTCATTTCTTCTTGGACACACCCACAGTGCGCCCTCTGTTGCCAGTGGCGTTAGTGTGCTGGCTCCGGACACAGAGGCCCCAAAAGTGGTACAGCCCCCCATGCGCCTGGATCTTCTTCAGGCGCTCCAGCTCCTCATGGAGTTTGTTATCCAGACCGTTGGCCAGAACCTGACTGTATTTGCCATCCGTCATATCCTTCTGTCTGTGCAAGAACCACTTGGGGATCCTATACTGTCTGGGATTCGGCATGATGGGGATCACCCACTCCATCTCATCCTCAGTGAGTACTTCTGCCCTCTTGGTGAGGTCAGTGTCTGCTTTTCCCAGCACCATGTGGGCGTACCTTCACCCACACCCTGAATGGCAGAGTGACCAGTGATTGTGCAACACTTAATATAAGAATTTTAATTCTAGGAATATTATTTAAGCCTGCATACCTGGTGCGAACAGGCTCATCTGTTGCTATGCAAATCAAAAGATGTAAGTAGGCTAAGGAGTGGGGAGGCTATTTTGCGCTGCCCATCGATATTCGTGTTGAGGAATCACAAAATGTGCTGAAACTTCACAGGGATTACTAGAGACATGGTGGTGGCGAAGGTGGCGGAGTGTAAGCCTCCTGTGGAAAAGCATCCATATCTATTATTAAGCAGTCTTGCTCAGATTATATATATATATATATATCCACATTTCCATTTACTGTAAGTATGTTTAACCAGCATATTCTAATGCATATTGAAGTCCCTACCAGCACACATACATGGGTACAGATTATGGTGATAATCTTAATAATTTGGGCCAGAAATTATTGAGTGTTAATTGGACTGGGAAAGCTAGCTAACGACAGTAAAGGAGTATAGAAGCAGTGTGATTGTAATTTTCAGACAAGATGAAACTGAAAACTTAAATTCTGGTCCCTCTTTGGACTGGCTTTCTGGTTAAACCTCGCCTTGCAGCATGGACATCTGCGTGAGCTCCTGTTCAAACTCTCAGTTGCTCTATTTCCAGGATTTATTTCTAAAAAAACTACTACAAATGTTAACAATAAAATTCTAGCAGCAAATAATGCTCTCATCCAGGATAAAGCTTTAAAAATTCAGCAAACACAAAAAAGCCTGTGACCCTTACAACATCACCTAGATTTAGCCACATTCAGTGAAGTATTGTTTCTTTGAACCCGGGTTACTTGTTGATCAAAGTCTTATGTTATTCAGACACTGAGTATTTTAAGGAGCATTTCATTGCCCATAATCCATCTGCATTCGGTACTGTTTTTGAGATAATACAAAAGTAGTGACAAGGGTCACATGGTCTGGGTCGTTAGGTCTGACTGCATGGTGGGTGCCAGCTCCATGAGCCCTGGAGTCAGGGGGTCCTATGGCCCGTGTCCCTTGATGCAGGTCCTTATACCCACCTGCATGGTGAGTATCAGGTCCTTGAACCCAGGGGTAGAAGTTCTGGCAGAACCAGGATCACCTGGTCCAGGTCCTTGGGTTCGCTTCCATGGTGGGTGCAGGGTCTGTGAGCCCCAGGGGCGAGGGGTCCAGTGGGGATCAGGTCACATGGTCCAAGTCCTTGGGCCTCCAGGTGCAGTGGGTGCTGGATCCTTGAGTAGCTGGGATTGGGGCATCCAGTGGGCCTGGGTTGCCAGGGTTGAGTTCTTGAGCCTGTCTGTGAGAACTTGTCCTCCTCAGTGGAAAAGATGGAGTAGTGGATAGCTGTCCAAGATCCACATAGAGTAAGTGGCAGCTCGTTTGGAGCAATCAGAAGACATCCATTGCCATAGCAGAGGAAGGAGAACAGAATAGATTGGACAACTACCCCAGCATGAATATGACAGCAAATATCTGGGTGAGTGAAGACTCTAAGCTGAACTATACCAGCCAATAGACGTTGAAAGTATTTCCTCCGTTTCAAATGGACAAGATGGACATTTCAAAACTATTGAAGCCACCTGGGCAGAGCCCTCAGAGCATGTGCCACATCAGGACCCTAGATCAATACTGGGAGGCCATTTCACATCCCCAGGTACTGGGACAGTTGGGAAGCTGGGTGTAACTTATCCCTGGTCTCTCTCTTTCTCCCAAGTAATAAGAAAAAGAAATGGAAAGCCTGGAAACAATGATCACTCTCACTTTTCCTTGACCTTCAGTCCTTTTCTTGACACCCTGATCAATTATGTAAGCATCATCTAATATAAAATTTTTAAAAAGGTAGTGACAAGACAAATCTCATTGCTGTCTTGTGTCTGAATATCCTATTCATTATTTGTTTCCTGTGCATAAAATTTCTTAGGTAAGCACAATCAGAAGGAATTCGGCAAATGAAGAAGAGTAATTCTACTAGACTAGGGCATGAAGCCCTGGTCCAGACCACTTACTCAGCAGGTTGTAGCATGCAACTTGACAGGTTCTCTTTGGTAATGACAAGTGGAGAAAGCATTTTTCTATCTGATTGTCTTTTAAAATTATTTATATTTATTGAAAAGGCAGGTTTACAAAGATAAGGAGATACAGAGAGAAAGATCTTCTATCTGCTGGTTCACTGCCCAAGTGGCTACAATGGCTAGAACTGAGCCAATCCTAAGCAAGGAGTCAGAAGGTTTTTTTTTTTTTTTGAGTATTCTATGTGGATATAGGGTTCAAAGGACGTGGGCCATTCTTCTCTGCTTCACTGGGATATAAACAGGGAGCTCAGTGGGCAGGGAAATAACCAGGACATGAGTTGGCACTCGAATAGGATGCTGGTGCTGTTGTTAGAGGAGCAGCCTGTTGAGCAACAATGCTGCCCCATATCCATTGTCATTCTTCTGTGGCTTTTCTTTTCTTTTTTTTTTTAAGATTTATTTTATTTATTTTTTTATTGGAAAGTCAGATATACAGAAAGGACTCCTTCCATCTGATGATTCTCTCCCCAAGCAGCGTCAATGACCAGAGCTGAGCCAATCTGAAACCGAGAACCAGGAGCCTCCTTCAAACCTCTCACGTGGATGCAGGGTCCCAAGGCTTTGGGCCACCCTTGACTCTTTTCCCAGGGAGCTGGATGGGAAGCCAGGCTGCTGGAATGAGAACTGGTGCCCTTACGGGATTCAGGCCTGTGGAAGGCGAGGACTTTAGTCATTAGGCTACCATGCTGGGCACCTTTTGGGCACCTTTTAATAGCCTAATGGCTATATCCTGGTCTTGCACATGCCGGGATCCCATATCAGTGCTACTTTGTGACCTAGCTGCTTCACTTCCTATCTGACTGGCTGCTTGTTGCCTGTGAAAGCAGTAGAGGATGGCTGAAAGCTTTGGGCCACCTGTGTAGGAGGTTCCAAAGCAACTATGGGCTTTGGATTCAGCTCTGGCTTTTGCTGCCACTTGAGGATGGACCAGTAGACAGAAGGTCTTTCTCCTTTTTCTGTAAACCTGAATTTTCAATAAAGATAAACAAATCTTTAAAATTCACTTATATTCACTTATTTGAGTCGGGGAAAGAGAAATAGAAAGAGAAAGAGAGAAAGACAGAGAGAGGTATCATTTGCTAGTTCATTCTTCAAATGCTTAGTTGAAGCTAAAAGCTAGGAACTCAACCCAAGTCTACATCGGAGGCAGGAATCCAATTATCTGAGCATCAAGGTTGTCTCCCAGGATCTCTGCATCAGCAAGACAACAGGAGCCAGTGTTGGGTATTGAACACAGGTACTCTAATTCAGTATATTGACATTGTAACTGCAATCTTAACCATTAGGCTAATTGTTTACTCTGTCACATCAATTTAATGGTAGTACAGCCTGCTTTCAATAATTGCACAGTCTTGGAATTGATGAAAAATGAAATTGAATGGCCATCTATTGGAAAGTGTATATTTAGACCATACATCACATTTACATTGACAAGTATCAAAGGATCTATCTAAGGCAAAGATGATATACAAAGGGAGGAGCATTTCAAGCAGCATCTGGGCTGCTGCTTAGCATCCCTGTGCCCTATGTTGGAGTGTCTGTCTCTAGAAGCCAACTCTGCTCCCTAGTTAAGCTGCCTGCTGGTGTGCATCTGTGGAGCAATGAGTGATAACAATTGGCTCTCTACAACCTATGTTGGGGGGTCCTGACTTTGGCCTGGCTCTGTTCTGGCTGTTGTTGATGATTAAGGAATGAGTAAGTTTGCCTCTATTCCCTTCAAATCAAACAACAAAATAAATAGATAAATAAAGATGATTATTTCTTTTAAAAAAGAGCGCTAATTTTAAGATATGGAGTGTGGATCTGCCTTACCTACAAGTTATTCCTTATTAATTCTAATGGTTTTAAAGGTTGTTTCAGTTTTGTATTTCTGTTAACGAAATCCACAGACTAATTGAATTAAGCAACAGAAATTTTCTGTTTTAGAGGCTAAATGTCTAAGATGGAAGTTTGTGCAAGTTTAGTTTCTTATTTTTTTAAAGATTTATTTTATTTGTATTGGAAAGTCAGATATACAGAGAGGAGAGATAGAGAAAAAGATATTCCATCCAATGATTCACTCCCCAAGTGAGCGCAATGGCCGGTGTTATGCCAATCCAAAGCCAGGAGCCAGGAACTTCTTTCAGGTCTCCCATGCAGATGCAGAGTCCCAAGGCTTTGGGCCTTCCTCAACTGCTTTCCCAGGCCACAAGCAGGCAGCTAGATAGGAAGAGGAGCTGCCTGGATTAGAAACAGCACCCATATGGGATCCTGCACATTCTAGGCAAGGACTTGGCCGGGCCAAGTTTCTTGTTTTCTAAGATTTATTAATGTTTGTTGGAAAGACAGATTTATAGAAGAGAAAGATCCTCCATCTACCAGTTTACTGCCCAGATGGCTGCATTGGCCATAGCTAAGCTGATCCAATGGCAAAAGTTACTTCTGTGTCTCGCAAATAAGTGTAGAATCGCTAGGCACTGAAACACTCACTCTTACTTTCCCAGGATATGAGCAGGGAGCTGGATGGGAAGTGAAGAAGCCAGGGCACGAACCCGGTGCTTTTATGGGATGTTAGCACTAATCTTCAATCTCAGAAATGAGATTTTGCAGGAGCACTATTTGATTCTGGCCTGATGTCTCAATTGTCAAAGTACCCTGTTTGAAATTCTTTTAAGATTGAAAATCCGACAATTTCTGTCCTCAGAATTGAAGGCATAATAAACAATGGTTGTAAAACTGAGGAAATAAAACTGAGCAGAAAGAAATCATCTAAGAGACAAATTAACTTTGTTGTCTTGCTACTCAACACAATTACATCAGAAACTCTCAAATCAACAGTATGTTGATCAGCTCTAAGAATAAAATGTCAGAGCTTATTGATCAGAGTGTTAATACATTTATTTCTAGAAAGCTCTTTGGTTGTAAATTTTCAAGCACTGAGCTGATGTTCAACAAATGAACAGGAAATGTACTGAATTTTGCAGAGGATTATCATGTCAAGACATCTCTACAGAAAAGAAACAAGGCAACTTTTTAAAAAGATATACTTATTTTTATTGAAAAGGCAGATTTACAGAGAAAAGAGACAAAAAGAACTTCTGTCCACTGGTTCACTCCCCCAGTTGCTGTGACAGCTGGAGCTGAGCTAATCTGGAGCCAGGAGCCAAGAGTTTCTTCTGGGTCTCCTTTACCGGTTCAGGGTCCCAAGGTTTGGGCCATCTTCCACTGCTTTCCCAAGCCACAAGCAAGGAGTTGTTTGGGTAGGGACGTGAACCACTGCCCATATGCAATCCCAGTGCATGCAAGGTGAGTATTTAGCATTGAGCCAAAAGAAACCTGGAACCTGTTGCAGAGTGGCAGAGCTCAACCTCATAGTGTGTCAAGCCAGAACCTTCTTTCAAGAACTAGGTGAATAGAGACACTCAGAAAATGTGTATCAGTTTACAATGCTGCATAACCAGCTGCCAGTAACCTAGTGGCTTTGGGATATGTACACTAACATGCAGTTCCCATGGGGAAGGGGGTCAGGTATGTTTCAGCTGTGACTTCCCAAAGTGCTGGTGGAGATAGAGGCAGCACACTCCTCTGCATGCTTGGCATCGGGGATGTCTGCCTCTGTTCTCCCTCAGATTAGGGACAGAATTTCTCATGGTTCCAGGAGTGAGTGTTTGCTGTCAGCACTGGCCTTCAGCTCTGAGGGCTTCTCAGGACTGCCTGGGACTTGAGCTTTTCCAGGATGCCTCTTCCCTCATGACAGCGTGCAATAGGAAGAACATGTCGGCTGGTGAGATTGAGACTGATGAAGTTTAATCCAATCATAGCAGTGACACCCCGTCACATTTGCTTCATGTGTTCTTTGGGCTAGAAGGAATCATGGATCCTGCTCATCCACAATAGGAAATCATACAAGGGTGTGACCACCAGGAAACAGGGATTAGGAGCTGCACTGAGAGCCCCTCTGCCAGACGGCCTTTTCAGAGAGACTATCCAGGACTTCCCTATGGACTGGGGAGCTTTCTTCCACCTTAGAAGGTAGAATCATTCTGTTGAGCAACACTGGATAATTTTTCTGGGTCTGAAATAGCTCTGTGTTTTCCATTTACTAATTTATTGGATTTAGGGAGTATCTTCATTAAGATTGTTTGGTTCTTTTTCCTTATTTCCCATGTTTTATATTGGATATATTGAAGACAGATACCTTACATGTTAGTTTATAAATCATCAAACCACAAGGAATGCATTAGGTCCAGGGATTCCAAAATTGGAACTGAGTGCATTGGTTGCTTGGACTTCAGGGCTGTTCCTTGGACATAAAATAAAAATGCTCCAGGGATGAAAAGAATACAAGCACATGGGTATCCAAAAAGGCACTTTCATTAAGGAAGATTAGCTTTATGCTTCAAAATTTATCATCATTCTTTCTTCTCGATTTCTAGCTGGGTCCGTTCACCTTATAATGAACACAGTGAATGTGCCTACATGTTATTAGCTAAGGCTGCTAGACACCTTGCAATGTATAAGGCTGTCCTCCACAAGATTGTTCCATGTTCCTCAAGACTTGTGAATGGCTTCCTCTTTGTTCGTGTGTGTGAAACACATGGGTAGTTTTCTGAGCCTAGCATCTAATTCTGGCTTAGAGGTCATTCAATATTTGGCATGATTTTAAAAGGTGTTTTGTGTTATCCAGAACGGTGATGGCCATGTAAATGGAGAGCTGATAGCATTTTGTTTTGTTTGGAAGTTGACCTAGAATAGACCATCATATCTGAAATATCAAATCAATAGGATTATTGCTCAGTGGGTGCTTACATCTTTTCAGTCTGTACCTCTTACAATCATTTTAATGGCATTTTAAGCACAGAGACAGACATTTGAATAATTTATAAAATGGCCCATTTCCATTTCACATTACAGATTTATTTGAAATTATTTGTGAAGATAGATTATCTAGAAAGTTTATTCCAGAATAGAAAATGTTTATTTTTTTTAAAGGAAGAGATTGACACTTGCCTTCCTCTGTTAAAGTGCTGTTTAACATGCCTGGATCCAGACTGAGTGTTGTAGAATGGAGTTTTAGTTCACCACCTGCGACACCAATATTCCGTATGGGCATTATTTCTAGTCCCAGCTGCTCCATTTTTGATCCAGCTCCCTGTGCCTGGAAAGCAAATTTCAAAAAAGTAGTCATCTCAATAAAAGACTAAAATGTTTGATACAACTCAATACTTATTTACAACAAGATCTTTCAACCTTTCAAAGTTAAAGATGATTTCATCAATGTAATAATTAGCAGTTGCAAAAACTCTACAGTTATTGCAGTTAAAAGGTGATTCAATACTGGTAAGGCATGGGTAAGTTTGCAACAATGCAGTGCTAACCACTTACACGCTTCATGCCAACAGGGCATAAGTGCAGAATAACGAGCTATTCCATGCTAATCACACAACAGTGAAAAGTTACAGCTGTGCTGTGGAAGCCTCAAGGTTTGTACAGGAAAATTTTATATGTATGGCATAGACTCAGAAGTGCAATGATGTAGTGCTGAAAACTTAATTATACAAAGGATGCTGTTACAGAGCAAGCAGCTGAGCTGTGAATCGCCTCAGATTCCTGCCCTACCAACAATGAACACGGTTACATCCCAGTTGTGCAGTTTCTGCAAGTCGGACCCGATAATACCTTTCCTTTCAGTCTGCTGGGATTACATGTTAGGGAGGTAGCTCCAGGGTGTTATACAAAGCACAAGTTAATAAAAATTGAAATACTGGTAAATAGTTAAAAACTGCGAAGTTACCTTGAAAGAAAAGACTTTTGAGGCAAATACATTTTGAAATTCTTAAATAAATAACAATATTGACCCTGTAAATTTTAGCTGTTCAATAAGTTTTGTGCATTTTCTCCTACTTACATATAAGACATGAAAGAGAAACACACACTGGGTTTAGAGTTTTGCTTAAATATTCTTGAATAAATAAAACCTGTTACATTCACGAAGCTCATATTGTGAATGTGATATTTATATTATGGTAAGATTGAAAGCTGGCTGGATAAAGATGAGAAGGTATTCCTTGTACAATCACCACCCTTTTTAGGAAATATTGGCTTTTTATTTATTTGAAAGGCATGGATAGAGTCTGTGAAAGAAAGACAGAGATTCCATTCACTGATTCACTTCCTACATGCTCAAAATGGGTAGGGCTAGGCCAGGCTGAGACAGAGAGCTGGGAACTGGGAGCTGTCTTGGTCTCCCCCAGGGGGTGAAGAGACCCAACCACTTGTGCCATCATCTACTGCCTCCCAGAACCAGAGCTTGAATTCAAAACCTCCAGTTTGATATATGGGTGTTCCAAATGACTGTTTTTTGCTTCTATGCCAAGTGCCTGGCCCATCTGCAGAGTAATCACATATTTCTGTTTTCAGCTGTCTTCCTTGATAACCATGACCATGATCACCAGACACAGGATCAAACAACTGAAAATGGACTTATACTGAATAACCATTACAATTATGTCTTTCAAAATTACTTTCATCCCCCTTTTGGTTTTTAATTCTTTGAAGCATTTTATCATCTAATCTTTGGGCTGTCTTTGTTTTAGGTCATCCATGAATATATTGGTCAGTCTATAATAAGATGTCATATAAAAAGTATGTCAGCAAAAAAGGTATTTATAGAATTTTTAATATAATATTTCTTATTTATTTTACTATTTATATCACCGAGGCATAATGTTAGCCCTGATTTAAATTTTATAAAATATCTTCAATAAATAAATATTATATGAGTCACTTATTTCTAGACTAATAATTCTGAGATGAACACTTCATTTTAAAAATTGAAATAATGTATGCATGTTGTAAATATTTCATTCTTGATCACTGCATTATTTGTACTATTAAATCACTGTAGCCTGTCTCTGACATCACAGGATTCTTCCAATAAGTATTTATTTTCTGCCTAGTGTTCTTTGATTTAAACCATGGCACAGAGATCTGTTTGAAATTCTGGTCTGTCTGTGAGTGAATCATTCACTATTCAATGAAGACCATTTTTAGATATATGTGGTATGAATATCATGGCACGTTGGCATTTTTAATTTTATTTATTTTAATTTGTAGGTGAAGTATTGCAGTCATAGGTACTCTTTTACTTTCTAAGAACAGGTTGTACCATAAATAATTTAGGAAATTCCAGGAAGGAAAAGGGACCATTAAAAAGGAAACTTTTCCTCTTTCTTCCCACTTTCAAATAATTAAGTCTTTCCAGACTGTAGTAAAATGACACTTAAAAAATTATTCAGGTAAGTATATTTGTAGTCACACTTGATTGCTGTGCTCACTAGTTCAATGTTAATTCCCCCGGGTAGCCTATAAGCTGGGAAAGTGGAGACTATTTACTGATGAACTGAGTAGATTGTTTATAGTATGTAGTTCCAGGTTCACAATAAGAAAACAAATCAGTGAAGGGACATATGAAAATATTAGACAAGCATCTTGTTTGATGAAATAGAAGAGATATTTTGATTATATTTATGAAAAAAGACTAAATAACACCATATTATTTGCAAAGCAAATAATGTAAAAATTTTGTATATTAAATACCTTTTTCTAAGATTTTCATTGTTCCAATTGATTTTATATAATTCTCACAGAATTCCACACCATTCATTTTATTATTCTACTTTACAGGATATGAAACAGACTGGAGTCATTAATTGACTTGTCTGACATCACTTGGCTGATATGTTTGACTATAGTGATGTGAAGGCTGATTTGTGACTCCCAAAATACATATGCTCAAGCCCTGACTTCCAGTGTACTTAATAGATATATAGACTAATTAAGTTATTATGGTTGATGCCAGAGACTTTTTCCATCACAAATAGAGGAGAGAACATGAGAGGACATCTAAAAGCCAGGAAGATATGTGCCACCAGAACCCAATCTATACAGCACCTTGACAAGGAGCTATAGATTCCTAAATTGTGAAAAGTAAATGTTTACTCTTAAAAACTACTCCGCCTGTGGTATGGTATTTTGTATGGCAGCCTAGCAGACCATACAAGTGGAGGAAAAAAAGGAGTGAAGTGAGTGGCAGAATGTGAGCTGGGGAGAGAGCGAGAAGGAGAGTGAGATGAAGGAAAGAACAAGGGTAGAAGGAGAAGAAAGAGAAAGGATGAAAGGAAAGGAAGTAGGGGGAGGGAAACCAAAAAAGAGGGAGAGAAGAAAAAAGAAAAGAATGAAATTCAGACCAGCATCAAGAAATGAATGCTTTACATAAATTAAGATGGAAAATTGAGGAATCTCTTCCTTTGGACAACTTTAATAATTGGTTAGGCTATTATTTATTGTGTATGGTTTAAATTTTATTCTTTGTTGGAGTCAGTGGCATGATTTAGATCACCCATGAAAATAACTGCTGATCTGTGTTTCCAGAGACTAAAAACAAGCAAACAAACAAACAAACAAAAAACACAGAACTCTAATGAGAATCAGACCTTAATCTTAAATGGCAGACTATTGACTCTCTCTCTCTCTTTCCTCTGTTCTCTTCCCCCTTATTGACAACCTCTTGGTTTTTTACTTCTCTAAATCCTTGTGTTCATTATGAGTCTTCATGTGCTACGGAACATATAGCAAGAAGAATTTTGCTGAGAGAAATGCGTTTCATGAGAATAAACAGTTTGCAATAAGGGCAAAAAGAACTGGCATATTGCCAATGTGGGCTGTTGGAATGACAGATAAATGTTCAGGTGGGACCATGTTGATATGAGTTACCAGACAGAATGGTGAAAAGACTGTCTCGACAGCAAATACATTCTCTTTTCAGCCCCCAAACTCTTGGGTTAAATGTGAATAGAGTGGTTCTGTGCAGGGGCAATTATTGTTTTAATTAGCAAAGGTTGTGTGCCTCAGACATCAGGAAGCATAGGGAGAGTTTAGAAGATCAAGTTTTTCTGGTTCTAGTGGATCTTTCCATCCTTAAATGGCAAACTAACTCAAACATTGGCAGAAAAATGGTTTTGATAGTATAATGAATTTGTCTCTTGGTCCTAAGTAGAAAACACACACACACACACACACACACACACACACACACACACACATTCATACAAACAAAAATAAATTATCTATTTTCTCAGTTGTATCTCAGATTTCTTATGGATTACATTATACCTAAATTCATCTACTGTTAAAGTCTCTTTTGGGGACATGCATTTGACTGAAAGTTGAAATGCTTACATCTGATATCAGAGCTCCCAGTTTGGTACCTGATTCCATCTTGGCTCCAGCTTCTTGCCAGTTCAGACTCTGGGTGTCTCACACTTTACACCCCTTCCTGAGGCCAACAATCCATACTCCTATCCAATCACTAAATCCATCAGCAAGTCCACAATACTCAGGTATGCTGGGGCTCTCCAGAGACACAGACTGAGCAGGATGTACTTGGTGTGAATGTAAGCACATAATATATACATGTGTGTCTGCACACATATGCACAGAGAGAGAGAGGAAGAGAAAGAGAAGCATTTACAAGGTATTAGCTCATGTAATTGTGGAGTTCTGATGTGTTCAAAATATGATGGACTACATGGATTAAAACTCAGAAAATTCCAGTTTAAATTAAAGGAGTCTGAGAATTGAATACTTTCTCACATGGGAGAGACAATGTTTGAAGGCTTTCAACTGCTTAGATAAAATCCATCCACCTTACAGAGGGTGATCTTTATGTCACAGACGTAAACATTAATCTGCTCTCCTGTCCCAATCACCAAACCCCTGCGCAGCGACGACCTTCAGAATAACATGTGACTGAACACCTGAGCATTGTTGTCTCATCAAGTTGACATATCAATGAACCAGCCACCCTATGCGGTCATGAAAAACTCTGATGGGTAGAGAGATGATCCTTTCAATTAATCACTGATGATTAGCAGCAAATTATATAGCTAATTTCCCTTTTTTTAGTCTATCTTTCTAATTAAGGACAGCCACTTCAAACTAAGTGTAAATGAAATAGCAAAGAACATATCCATAATTTCATCTCCTCCTCTTCCACCTTTATTGGATTGAGAAGTTCATGAAGCGATGATTGGTGGTCCTGACCTCCTTCAAACTCATTTCTCACCTGTTGGTTACAGAAGTGCTACTCTTTCCAAAAGTTCAACATCACAAGTTCTTTTTTTTTCAAATATAGCTGCTTGTAAATTGGATAGTTCTTTTTCACACTTACCCTCTTCTTGTAATATTTTGTTAAATATGGTCAATAAAGCCCAAACACAGTAATACTATATTTTGCATTAGAGCTGTTAGGTTGGCAGGTAGATTACCTGCATTTCAGGTTATTGCATGAGACAGTTATTCCAAATGTTTTGTCATTGTGTAGCATGTAAAATTTGCTTTGCTTCATCTGATTGCAAAATCAGTGTCCTGTGTTGTATGTTTACTATATCAGTACTAAACCTGAGGATATCCATTTTAGGAATAGACATGATAAAATAGGCTATGTTGTGATAACAAACAAATACTTAAGCCTAGGTAGCTTAATATAATAATGTTTCATGGTTTATTTATTTCACAGTTTGAAGTATGAGTTTGTTGGCATCTTCAATGACTTTCACAGAATGTGGAGTTAGAAATATGAGTATGTGACAACAACAAAGACTTAGTGGCATATATCACATTTGCCTGTATGTTTTTGGCTAGATTGCAGTGAAAAGCTTTAACCTAATGTCAAGAAGAATTGTTGGAAAATTTTAATTTGCTGAGAACGTGTAATAGAAAACAAATTAGGAACTTCTAAACATAATGTTTTAAAAATGTTTACTTAATTTATTTTTGACTTATTTGAATAGCAGAGAGAGTAATTTCAGGAGCCAGGAACTCCTTCGGGTTGGCAGGAACCCCAGGGTTTGAATCATCACCTTTGCAGATAGATTTGAAGAAAGGCAAATCTAAATCCCAGTAGCCAGGACTTGAACGGTCACTCACAACACATATCACCCAAGCATTTCTGAAGATGTGGCTGTTTCTCTCTCTCTCTCTCTCTCACACACACACACACACACACACACTCAGAGAGAGAGAGAGAGAGAGAGAGAGAGAGAGAGAGAGAGGAGTTAGAGTATCTTCTCGAATCCAAAGCTGAAGACATAGGTAAGTACTCACATGCTCTAGAGAAGGTGATAGGCACATACCATCCTCACCCCCAGACCATTGAAGAATGCCGCTGAGTGGTTGTTTAATTCTTTGTCTTTCCCAAGCTGTATCGACCTGAATGACACAGATTTACACATCGTAGACAAGATCACCTGAAGATAGTTTTGGCTGGTGGTGAGGTGAGAGCACTGTGGTGAGCAGAATGAGTAAGCAACGGCTGAGCAGGCTTCCCAATCTATCTTTCAGACTAAGGGAGGGAGTATCGGAGTAGGAAAACGGCCAGGGAGGTTGCGTTGTTTCTTCTAACTCCTTGATTGCTGATCAGCAAGTACACACAGGCCATGGAGTAGCAGGCTAAATCTTGGGAGTTCAGTGGGATATCCCGTTTAACAGGATAGATCCATAATGGCAGGATGAAGGCTGTATGGTTAGCCTGAAGTTCCATCACGTAGGTGGTCTAGAGTCTAGGATCTAGGGTGTGTGGATGAACTTGAAATAAATGGGAACTGGCAGACATGGCACATGTTGAAAGATGCCTGTGGGCCAGAGGGGAGTGGGAGTTACATCACTCAGATCAGGAATGGTGTAGTCCTGAGAGCCCCATTGGCAAGGAGAATGCTGAAGAACCAACCAAGCATCCCAGAAAGACTCAGTGGGTGAAAACCTGATGTGGCAGAGGGCATTGGAGTCTCAGGAAGGCACAGGATTATTTTACTGAGCAAAAGACAATGCCTCTTTTATTTTATTTTATTTTATTTTTTGCCCTTCCTTTTCCTTAATAGCAACTGGAAGATCCAGAAGTAGCTCTGTGAGGCGAGGGCAGTGGAGATTGGGCTGGAGATCACACATGCACTGCTCTGCTTGTACCTGCAGATGTCTTTGATATGGCTGCTCATGTTTGGACTGGGATGGCGAGAGGATGGATGCTTTGGTTTGTATCAGCCAGGAATTTCTGTATATGAAGTTTGCCAATATTTAAAACAGACTGAGTCAGAAATAGGATTTACTTGATATGGTATCCAAGAACATTAAAGAAAAACCCAAGAGTGTATATTTAAAGGCAACCATGAGAAAATAAATCTGTTTTCAGCCATTTAATCCAGACCTTTCAATAAATGCATTTTCAATTTGCAATTATTGTTTATAAAACACAGGTATGTTGATATATTGATCAAATATATGAATAGAAGTAAATTCCTTGAAATTCTGCATAATGAAGTTTTTAAATTTTTCCTTCTGTAAATTTATTTAGCAGATGATAAAACAACTTTTTCAATTGTGCAAAATAATGCTTCCATGAATGCAGTTCCCTTGTTAATTATCTTAATAATTCCAAAAATAGGGATAAGAATATTTTTTAAAGATTTATTTATTTTTATTGGAAAGATAGATATATAGAGATGAGGAGAGACAGAGAGGAAGATCTTCTATCCGATGGTTCACTTCCCAAGTGGCCACAATGGCTGGAGCTGAGCCAATCCGAAGCCAGGAGGTTCTTCTGGCTCTCCAACGCAGATGCAGGGTCCCAAAGCTTTGGGCCATCCCTCGACTGCATTCCCAGGCCACAGGCAGGGAGCTGGATGGGAAGCAGGGCTGCCGGGATTAGAACTGGCGCCCATATGGGATCCTGGCACATTCAGAGCAAGGACTTTAACCATTATGCTGTCATGCTGGGCCTGGGATAAGAATTTTTAAATAGCAAATCCCTCTTTAAATGGCTTTTCGACACAAAAAGTAAACTTTGCTGGGAGATAAACACATTCTTCTAGGCCAATAGTATAGTTCGTTCAGCAACAGTCACAAGTTCATCATTCTGCTTGTAAGTGGATCAAGGCATTGCCGCTACAGGCTATGTAAGGAAATCTAGCAACCTGGTGTCAAGATATACTTAACAGTTTCATTGAGAGTTCTCCTTTTATTCAGGAGTAGGGATACAGACTGCAATGTATCTCCACTTCCAAGAATGCTAGCCTCCATTATACAGATCATCTATGAGAATATATGTATATATATGTTTACTTATACATCTATTTATCTTGTATTCTTCTTAAAACACTTTTCTAAATGCCTTCCATGTGAATTGAACATGGTAAGAACCCAACTTAATATTCCCTGCAGGTTTCAAGGGAATAATCCAAGATCATGCGGTTTCTCCTTTAAAATGCTGCTGATATGGTTGTCCCTCAATGTAACACATCCCTTCCAAATCACCTGGTATTTTGATATAATCGTGTCAATTTTCCAAGTTAATTAGAGCAGCAATTATACCTTCAGAATATAGAATTTTCTAGTTCAAATGCATGATAGTAATTTCCATTTAATTAGCAAAACCAGACCATCGCAATAAAATTAGCAATGTCTCTGATGTTTTTTTCCTGGAATGCAATATTCTCTGCTGTTTTTGGATAACTATTCATTGCAAATTAAAAAAAAAAAGACTTGCTATGACTCTTTTAATCCTATCTCACTAAAGGTGAGTGAGGAGAAGCAAATAGTACCTTTTGCTGTCATTTTAGCTTTCACTGATAAGGTTCACTCCATTAATCTAGTCATTCTTAGATATTATTATCAGTTGTTGCTCAGTGCATAAAGATCCAAGGACGTCCTTCCAAATAGTTTGTGTATTGCCACATTATAAACATTCAGACTGATTTATTGATTGGCTGATTACTTGTTTGACTTTGAAGTGGAAGCCAGCATGTACAGGAGTTGAGACTGATTTTGCACTGTCCAAGCATGGAGCCAGCTGGCAACATAAGGCTCCTTTCAATGAGAAAGCAGACAAAATCTTATCCTGGAGATAAATAAATTTAGTGAGTTTTGTGAGTCTACTGAGACAGTTCCCTTTTTTTTTTAAATCACTCAGAGTTGCCTACAAAATATTTTGGTTTTCCTGGCTGGCCCTGTGATGAGTATCTTCATGGTGGCTCTCCCACTCCACCCTTTGAAATCTTCCTCCGCTTCAACAAACCGTTCTGCAAGGCTGTTTCACAGATGTTGATGTTGTTACAGGGATCATTACGCTATGGGCCCAATGGCTCCGAGGCTGGCACCCATTCTAGCTGCTATCTGTTCTTTCTTGAAGTTTCTTTACAGGACTTCACTAGGAAATGGTTTGTAATGTTCCCTTTTTTGAAGCTTCTTTTGTTTGCAAGATCTGTATTCCTGTCGTTTTTTGGGGAGGGAGGATGGTTGTTGTTGTTAATTTGATCCCATCTGTTTTGTGTCTTCCATAAACTTCACTAATGGTTCTTTTCCTGTTTTCTAGTACTAATAGTTGACTTTCATTTTTCTACTTCCATGTGGTAATAAGCAAATTTAGGTCAACATACAGGCTAGTCTCTCATCTGTACTGTTTTGTTTTTTACTTTCTTCTGCCCTCAAATAGCAGTCAGATCATCATACACCTTATCCAAGGTCAACCGTCATCATCATCCTCTGTGCAAGCTACAACCATCATCATTTTTTGTAATATTCATGTCTGTGCCATTTTCCCTTCATGAAAATTCACACATATTAAACATCCCTCATTTCTGGTACTCATTTGAGTTCTCCCGTTTATTTCCTCCTTTCCATTCTGTCTTTTTGGGTTTGATTTTATGATACATTAACCTTTCTCTTACACTTTTAACTTAGTTAGACTTGCGTGTTAGAAGGAAGAGCTACGCTATTTTTCATTACTCAGAAACAGATGATGGGGAAACATTTATATCAATATAAATCATCATGTAGCTTAATTAATTTGATCTCAAATTTGCTATAGCATTGCTCATAAAGCCCAAAGTACCAACATTTTCCCCAGATACAGCTTATTGAAAAGTTTATTCTTGATTTTAATACTGTACTGATAATCATTCAATATGTTCTGAAGAACATATTTTAAAAATAATTTGATAAAACTTACAACAAAAATATTCAAATTACACACAGATGGTTTTTTAAGAATAAAAAAACCCATTTTTTTCAGTGTCTCACCATCTTGTTGCCCCATAGGATAAAGCTGTTTGGAAGACATATCCACAACTGAGTTTTCCAAAAACAAGTACAGATTAGGTGGACGAAAACTAAACTTCACATGTACTGTTGGCACTTTGAGCTTTATGAGCTTAGAAACATTTAGAGACAATTATTTGAAGGATGTTTATGATAGCTATTCCTGAAGAGTCAAACAGGCTAACTATACCGTTCCTTGCATGAGATCTTTTACTAAGAAAGACTATAGAAACAGTTTACTGAACAGCAGTTTAGAGACCTAAGTTAATGAATCTTTCAAGTGACTAATTTGCTGCTTAATACAAACCAAACTGTTTCTATTTAAGGCAAATACTACATATCTGGGGCATGACATTACTGTTTAGAGAACTTAAGAGGATTCTGTTCATTAGAATTTCTTCATTAATTTTTATTAGAAATATATAAACAAAAAGGAAAAGCATATTAATGGATCAAATCAGGTATCTCAAAAGGTCTATTTGAAATAATGAGTATTTTCTTGAATATACATGAATTTTTTTAATTCAATAGAATTTCTAGAATTTTTTATCTGTATTGATAAATAAAATCATTTGAATTTTTCCTGATGAACCTATTAATCTTGCCAGTATATAATATCTACGGACCTTGTAAGTAAAAAAGAAATGAAATCTAATATCAAAATGGTAGGATGATTTTCTTCTAAGTGTTGGGATTATTTTTCTTGTTCTATGAGGGTGCATCCAAAAGTTCATGAAAAATGGAGTTAAAGAGAAGTTGATTGTGCTGTGAAACATTTTTTTTAAAGCATACACTTAAGAACTCTTCAAAATGTTCATGGTAAATGAGTACTATTAAAAAAAAAGGCATTGGATTTCAGAAAAATTGGCATTAAAACAACCTTTTGATTTCATTTTCCATGAACCCTCTTATATACTTTATGCTTTTTTGCATTCACCATTGTTTTGCTTCAAAAATAAATATTATAATGAAAACCTGTAGAATTTATGACTGGAAGATATGTTTATACTATCATAGACAGTAACAAACTTGTATTAAAAAGAACAAAGATTCGTTTTCCCCTTTTTTCTTCTGCTTTCCTTTTCCTTTGCTTGTCTCTCAGCTTTTTCCACCTTCGTTTTTTCCCTATCTTCTCCCCTGCCCCATTTCCCATTTCTACTTCTTCTTTTCCTTTCATTTTTTGTCTCTAACAGGGCAGGAAGGCAGGGGTCTAGAAAGCCCTGTTCCGTCTAGCGCTGCCTAAGGGCAAGCTGAGCTCATGGATTCTTCCCACCACAGGCCCCCCAGTTCCTGAAGGTTGAGGCTCCTTGAGAACAATGGCATTCTGGGGCCCAGAGCCCACTGAGCAGTGCAGGGAATGGTCTGAACCTGGGCGTGACCTCACAGTTTCAGAGAGAAACTGGGAGGAACTGCACTGTCAACAACAGGAAGTTGGTGAAAAATGAAAGATACCCTTGGGGAGTGAAATGAAGAGCAGATGGCTTTAATTGTTAGCCTTGCTGTGACAACTGACAAGAGAAATTCTGCTCTCTTGACATTTAAAAGATACCAGAAATACCAGTGACCACATTCCATAGCTTCTTGAAGGTTTCCGTGTCAGGAAGTTCAAACTCCTCTCTATTTTCATCCTAAAGCAGTCCATAAAAACTGCAGGTGATAAGATGCCTGATGCCCAAGCCTATTAATAGTTTGATAAGTCACTGAGGTGCGCAGTGTGGGAGGGAGGGGGACGCCAGGGGTGAAGGGACATTCTGAGTGATTTATGTATGGCTTCAAGGAAAACACACCACAGCTCAGGTGCAAGACACGATCCGTCTTTAAGTTTAGTGTTCCTTTATATCACGGCGACTGTTTACATGAATTCAGTTTCAATTCTTAATTGTCATGTGGTAGGATGAGGTCCTTCTTGAGAAAATGAAATAAAGAAAGTTCTATTTCTGAAGAAATGGAAGGCTTTATTTGCAACCCACTCGTGTACAAGGATTAGAACGCTGAGGCACAGAGGACAGCCAAGGGAAGAGGATATGCATTTACCACTGAGGAGTAGAGACTGCATTACGTTATGATGTATTTGTTGCACTGAATGTTTCCAACAAAATGTAAGTAGTAATAAATCTCTTCTCTAGTGATAGGAAATAAGAATATTTCATTATTACAGAAAAACTTTATCTAAGGGCCACTGAAGCATGATTTGCACTTGAAAAGCAAATCCTTATTGCCAGTTCATTGTTGTGGCACCTCTATGACAACAACAGTCCCTCATTCTTCTAGTTTTTCATTAAGAGTGTGGTTTCCTCAAACCACGGATTGGACAACCCTAATACTTTTAACCATTGCCCAGACTTTTTCAGCAAGACAGAGTTATGGTTACCTACACCGATTGTACTAATTTGCTTTTCTTAACTTTACCTAGAACTACCTGAGAAAAGTTACTTGGGAAAGTAAAGGTTGAGTTCAGCATACAGTTAAAGATCAACCACCCCTCAGTCTGATATTCATGGATGCTAGTCTAGACAGTGTTGGAAAGAAAGGGCATTCCAAAAGATTGCAAAGAATGAGCACATGGTGAACTGGGGAGGAGAAAGTGAGAATGTATTTGAAGCCAAACAATTCACTTGGTCATGAGAGGAGCACTCTCTGAAGGCAGGTCCCCAATAAAGACTCCCCACCAGATCCACTTCTCTGATGACATCATTAGGTCAAGTCTCCTTGTTTAATCCATAAGCTGCTACTGTTGTCACAGTTTAAGCAGCTGGTTGAATTGTGGATTGTTACGTTCTGTTGTACCTAGGGCATCAATCATTTGCTTGAAAATAAAAGTTTTACTGCCTTCCTTCTCTTTCTTTAATCAATTGTCTCTTTTCTTATAATTTTCTCAAGTGCCATTTCTTTCTAACACTAGTGTCTCTGTCTTAGGCTTGCTTCTTTTCTTTTTTTCTTTTTTTTTAATTTTGTTTTTGAGAACATTTACACATTTGATTAAGGTGTGAAGGGTCAAACACTAAAGGAAAGTCTCCAAGACCAATGTTTTCACATTCTCCTTTTTCCTTCCTGTATCTGGGGGGAGGGAAGGGATAAGGAGAGAAGCCACACCCACCCTCCCAACCATACCAGGGTCCCTGATGTGGGCACGCTTCAAGGGTTCAGTCCAAGTGGTCTTGATAGTTCAACAGCTCTGTATTACTGCAGATCTCACCACTTCAGTCATTCTGAAATCTCTCCAGAATCCACTGGCTAATATATTCTACCCTAGAGTCTCCGTTTGCCCAGGTAACCACTTCCAACTCTTGGCTGGGGTAGTTGATCTTTTGTTCTGTCTTCTGTCTTCTCTTATGGTACCAGATGTCCTCTACAGGCTCCAATGTACTGCCATATCCTTCGTTTGCATCTGGCCATGTTTCCACTGCTTCATCTGAGCCCTGAGGAGGCTCAGCTCTGACCCATGGACTCTAGTCAGACCATGGAATCTGCAATTCTCTCTAAGGTTGGACTTCTGAGTCCAGTGGCTCAGTTGGGGGGATTCCCAATGAAACTTCATCTGAGGTGATCCCAGGCCTGATTTTTGTGTGTGCATGTCAATAGAGGGTCCAGCACAGTCCACCAAATCAGCCTGTGCACACAATGGTAGTTGCAATTGCTGGATCAGTTCCTTCTATAGTCCCATCTTCTACATAAACCAATGGGTATTGTAGTCCACCCTGATTCTGTTCACTGTACACTTGGCTCTCACACAAACTAGTGGGAGCTGTAGCCTACAATATCCCCCAGCAGGCCTGCCCCACTGTCCTGGTTTCTCTGCTTACCAGCATGAACAGCAGACTGGTTCAGTCTGTCCCTCATCCTATTCTGCTCTGGTACATGTCAATGGGCACTGAAACCTAGTTCAACCCAACCAGTCTCATTATCTAGTCTACACTGGTGCTGGCAAGTGCTACTCTCTGTCTAGCCATGCCTGCCCCTAGTCTTGGTTTCTACACTTACTAGTGGGAGTTGCAGGTCATTAGAGAGGTGTATACTATTTCTCTGATGGGCTCACTCCCACTCCCAGATCTTGAACTGCCTAGATGGTATTGCAGCTAAACTTGACAGAGTTGCCCTCCGTGCCAGAATCAGTAGCTAATATTGCAGCAAAGCCCAATCAACCCACACCTACTCTGGCATATGTGTGTACCAGAAAGTACCATTTTCCTAGCCTAACTTTCCCCCATTCCAGCTTACATGTAGACCAACAGGTGTTGTAGCCATGTCCAGCCTGATCTGCCCCTATCCCAGCTTACACTCACCAGTGGTAATAGTGGCCCAGCAGGGGAGCCAGCTCTTTCCTAGGTCTTAATTGTGCTGGTAGGGTGTTGCATCCCAGTCTGACATGGCTTGCCTCACCTCGGCATTTGCCAGTGGGTGCTGTAGCCTGGCCCAGGACAGCCTACCCCCAGTTCTAGCCCATGCTTGTGGGGATTATACAACCCAGTCCTGGCCCTAATGTGAACTGGCTGGTATCACAAGACCAGGCATGACCCACACACCGTTCTGGTTCTTGGATTTGCCAGTGGGTGATATGAGTTGGCCCAGCCTGGCTTTCCTCTGGCCCAAATCAAAGTTAAGCCTGTGGGTACTGTAACCTGGCATGGTCTGAGCTACTTCCTCTTGTGGTTCTTGCATTGACCTGCAGAAGCTATCTTGACAGAGGAGATCCCCAAGCTTCCGCATCTGAACCTCTGCCAATGTTAGATCTTATGCCCATTGGTGAGTCCATGTGCGAGCCTTACTTAGTCCCCCTCCTGCCCTAGTAGGAACAGTAGCTTTTCCTGACTGGCCATCACCCATTCTGTGTCTTACTGTTGGGTGCTACATCCCAGCCTAACCTGGTCTACACCCAGACACAGATCACATATGGATCAGTAGGGTCTGAGACCTAGCCTAGCCCGTCCTACACCCACCCTGGTTCTCACGAGCACCAGTGTGTGTTAGAGCCTAGCCAAGTCAGGCACACCCCAGACTTAGTCCACACCCCTGCTGAGGGACATTGCAGTCATGTCCAGACCAGACTGCAGCCCCCCACTTCAGCCCTCAAACTAACCAATGAGAACCATAACCCAGCCAGGGCATTCCCTTAGATCCCCAACCAGGCCTGTTCCCAGCCATAGACCTCACGTGTACCAATGTTGCTCTGACCCAGTTTGGCATAGCCCCTCACCTGTTTTGGCTTTGAGGAGGCAAAGTATTTTGTGGTGGTCAAGAGCAGAGATCCCAGAATGTAGACTCCACTACAAATTTCATATCCACTTTGTAGTGGGGTGAATGACTCTCCAAAGTTAGCAGATACTAAACCCTGGGAACCTGTGGATCTAATGTGCATTCAAAGTTTTTGCAAAAAGTGATTAGGTACGGGGCATTGCATTGAGGAGATAACCTTGCATCATCTGTTTGCCCTTTTGTAGACTGATTTGTGTAGTCTTCTGCCCCTTCCCCCAAATCCATAACTTCTAGTATCTCAGGATGTGCCTGTATTTTGGAGATACAGTCATTAATATTTTAACTTAAATGAAAGCTGTTAAAGAATGTTGGAATGTTGGCATGTTGGCATAGCATGCTAGTATGCTACCTATGTCACTAGCATCCCAACATGGGTACTGTTTTGTGTCCTGACTCTCCACTTCCCACTAAGCTCTCTGCGCATGGATTAGGGACACAGTAGTGTTGGATCAGTTTCTTGAGACCCTGCAAATATATGGGAGATACAGAAAAACCTCCTGGCTCCAGGCTCCTATTCTGATCAGTCCAGCTCTTGCTATTGTAGTCAATTGGGGAATGATAGATCGATCTCTCTCTCTCTCTCTCATTCTCTTTCTCTCTGACTGTACCTTTCACTTAATAAATAAATACAATTAAAAAAATTGAAGCTGTTAACGTGGAATGCAAACTATTGCTGTCTTTATAAGAAAGCTAGATTGGCACAAAGAAGATTGTATCAGGGATATATTCGTTTGGAGAGAGCTGTTTCAGATGACACAGCAAGTAAAAACCTTTCTAAAAGAAAATGGGCCCCAGAAAGAATCCACACCTGTGAACAACTGGACCACGAATATCTAACCTCAGAAGTATGAGTGGGCATACTAACTCAAGTCACTCAATCCATGGTGTTTTACTATGGCTTGCCTTGAACATGTTTCCAGGCCACCATAAGAGACCTTGTCAGAGGGATACCGAGGGACACTGGACACCCAACGGGGTGAATGTGATGGGGAAGATACAATGGTGAGATATTTGAAGACACTGGTCTTGAAGGGCAGAGTAATGTCTCCATAAGTCAAGAAATGGTAGCAACCACCAGAAGCTGGAAGATACCGTGACCGGATTCCCCTTTCAAACTTTGGAGATGGTATCAACCTGCCCAGACCCTATCACAGACAAAGTAACATTTGTTTTTACATTTTGGACTTGCAGCAACCTAAAAGGCAGATTCCTGTTGTAAGCCACCAGATTTGTGGTGATTTGTTATGGCAAGAAAAGGAAATTAATAAGTGTCCTTTATTAGGTATGATGTTGGGTAATTTGGTAACTTTTTCAAGCCTTAGTGTTGTCATGGGTGCAACATTTGCTTGTTTTAGAGGCTTATCGGAATGCTAAACAATTAAATGCTGGCAAAATTCTTTTAGCAGGATATTTGGGGAATCATGAACACCCAATAGTGCTTCTATTTTCACTTTATTCTCTGCTTTAAAGAAGATCAAAAGATTATGTACATACTTTAAAACTGAGTTACATTTCTTGGGATTCTCTATATTGTGATCAAAACATTGATTGAATAGCTATTTATTGTATACCGTTTATTTTTAAGAGTATGTCCCTAAAATTCAAGGTAAAATAAAACTTGGTGACTGACACTGATGACAATTTTACACTATGATTACTTTAAATGTATTCGATGTGAAACAAACAAAAGAAGTTATACCCTATTTTTTTTACTTCATAACTTAAATACTTAATTAACATGTGTGTCTAACCCTAATGTGTGTCTATGAATGAATTCATTGTTTTGAAGTATTTTCAGTGGCCTTTATATAAAAAAGGTATTTTATTTAGTCTTCCTTTGTACAAACTCTACCGGACCAAATATAAAGGAATATTAAGTACTTTTTAAAAAATGGATTTATTTATTTATTTATTTGGAAGGCAGAGTTACAGAGAAAGAGGGAGTAGGCTGAGACAGAGAGGGAGAGAGACAGAGAGATTCCCGACCCACTGCTTTACTCCTTAGATGATTGCAATGGTTGTGTTGATCAAGGCTGAAACCAGTAGCATGGAACTTCGTTTGTGTCTCCCGTATGAATGACTGGGGCTCAGGTGCGTAGGCCATCCTGTGTTGCCCTCCCAGCCACATTAGCAGAGAGTTAGATTAGAAGTGGAGCTTTCATATGGATTGCTTGATCACAGGCTTAACTTGAAAAGCCACAAGAATGCTGGCCCTGACCAAGGACTTTTATCAATTTTTCTCTGTTAACTGTCTGTGTACTTCACTGAAGAGAAACTTCAGGGCTTCATGGTAATTTGATCCCAAGGCTTGGTGCACTGTAGCATTCAAAATTATTATTATTATTATTATTATTATTATTATGAAACAGAAAGCTCCGCAGTCTTCGCATGACTGTACGTGCTGTAACATCTCAGTCCCTAGTCCAAGAATATCCACAGCAGAGGTAATTGTCCCAGGTAGATTTTAATAAGACTCATACTTTGATACTTACTGCTTAATTCTATTTGCAAATTTAAAGTCATTATTTTGGGAAAAAATAAGTGGAAAATCGAGCCCCTTATATGGCAACACTATTCTTTGGCATTCCTGAAGTTTAATATCAGAGACTATCAGGAAAGCAAATATTTCATGCAAGGGTGAGCCCTCTAATTGCGTTTATGTTGAATGCCTGCCAGGCCCGTGTGTAGAGGGTTCTACAGGCGTGTTCTGAACCTTGTCTTCCCATCTGAGGCCATTTCCAAAGTGCTTGTGGGTAGAAGGAAAGAGAAGGAAAATCCAAAGCATAGGATGGAAAGGAAGGGGTGGAGGGAACAGAGGCAGGCAGAGAACCAGTGAGGCCCTCTCGGGAAGGTGAGCTGGGTTTCATTTCAGTTGCTTGGTTTGGATGGAAGCCTGTAGGAGATGGAATGACATAAGAAAACATACTGCTGCCCACTCCACGTTTTCTCTGAAGAAAATGGAGAATGGCATTGCTGAAATCCTAAATGAAAGCTCTCGGGAAAATTGATTGTTTAATGCTGTGTTTAATTGTAATTTGTGCACAAAAGTTAATTTAAAATAATTCGCCACTGGAAAATGGAATGCCAAATTGGTTTTAATCGGTTAGCAATGATTGTTGGCTACTGGGAATTTATCTTCTTGACTTTTATCTATGCATTATGATGATAGTGATTTGTAAAAAATGTACTTTTGGGGGTCAGCACAATAGCTCAATTTGCTAAACCTAACTTGCAAGTGTCAGGATCCCAAGTGGGCACATTTGGTGTACTGGCTTCTCCACTTTTTTTAAAGATTCATTTATTTTTTATTGGAAGTTCAGATTTACAGAGAGAAGGAGAAACAAAAAAAATCTTCATCATCTTCATCACTGGTTCACTTCCCAAGTGGCTGCAACCAGGAGCCAGGTGCCTTCTCTGGGTCTCCCATGTGGGAGCAAGGTCCTAAGACTTTAGGCCATCCTCAACTGCTTTTCCAGGCCACAAGCAGAGAGCTGGAAAGAAAGTGGAGCAGCCAGGATATGAACTTGTGGCTATATGGGATCCCAGCACATGCAAGGCGAGGACTTGAGCCAAAAAGGGTTATTGTGCCAGGCCTAGCTTCTACACTAATAGTCCAGTTCCCTACTTGTGGCCTGGGAAAGCAGCAGAGGATGGCCCCCAAAGCCTTGGGACGCTGCATCCATGTGCGAAGCTTGCAAATAGCTTCTGGCTTTTGGCTTTGGATTGGCTGAGCTCCAGCTATTGTGGCCACAAGGGGGGATCTAGCAGATGGACATCCTCTATCTCCGTCTCTCCTTCTCTGTAAAACCTGTAAGAAAATGTCTTTTCGGAGTTGGCACCATGGCACAGGGTGTAAAGCCATCAACTGTCATGTTGATATCCCATGTGGGTACTGACTCATGTCCCAGTTGCTCCATTTCTTTTTAAAATTTATTTATTTTTATTGGAAAGTCAGATTTACAGAAAGGGGCCATAGAAAGAAAGATCTCCCATTTGCTGCCTCACACCCCAAGTGGTGGCAATAGTTGGAGCTGAGCTGATGCAAAACCAGGGGCTAGGAGCTCAAGGCTTTGGCTTTGGGTAGTCCTTGACTGCCCAGGCTACATGTAGGCAGCTGGATGGGAAGCTGGGGTGCCGGGATTAGAACCGGTGCCCATATGGGATTCCAGCACTTACAAGGTGAGGACTTTAACCACCAGGCCACCATGCTGGGCCCCAGTTGTTTCACTTCTGGTTCAGCTCCCTGTTAATGGCTTGGGAAGAACAAGAGAACATGGCCTAAGTGCTTGGCAGCTGCTACCCATGTAGAATTCTTGGAAGAAGCCTCAGGGTCTGGCTTCAGCCTGGCATGAACCTTGGCTGTTGTGGCCATGTGAGGAGTGAAGAAACAGATCTAAGACATCTCTCTGTAACTCTGACTTTCAGATAAATAAATAAGCCTTTACTCAAAGACATATGCATGTCTACATATACAAATATATGTTTTTGTTTTATATACAAATGTGTATTATTTGCCATATATACACATACATATGTCTGAGTGTCTGTGTGTGTAAGAATTTTCCATAGGAAGAAGAACACTATATTGCATACATGTTTTTTTGAGATTTCCATTACACTAAGATAAAAATATAAATATAAATGTACACTGAAAAATTTCTTTACTACTGTCCAGATGTAAATTAAGTCTTAGATATGCTTGAAAACTGAATTATATGAATTTGGACCTGGTCAATCGCTAAGGTTCATTTGTATGGTTGTCAAACTAAAAGTAAAAACTATGCCAGTTTCATAAATATTTTTATGAATTTAAATATAGAACTTAAATATGTGGTAACCAATAACTATTGGCAACATCCTCATCTTTGAAAGTTTTGCAGCTGACCAGGGAAAACACAAAATGCAAGCACAAATAGGAAACAACATAGATTTATCTATACTTATGGATTTTTGGTATAAGACATGATTAACAAGAGGCTTGTTTTGAGGTAGATGTTTCATCCACTCACTCGATAAAAATCTGTTCAATATTTACTCATTAACTACTATACATTGAACATTGTTCTGCATGCTCAGGTTGCTGTGAGAGACAAGACAAAGGTCTCTCCAATTCTTCACAGCTAAGATTCAGTTCTAGAACACACAGTGACCCAGTAAGAAGTGAATTTACAAGATGGTACCAGATGGCATGGTGAAAACAAGGATGACAAAATAGAGTAGCCAAATAGTTGGCGGACCTCATATAATATCATTAGCAAGGAAAGTCATTATCGTTAGCAAGGAAAGGAAAAGAATGCTGTTACATTTGATTAAATTACAAACTTACTTTTTTTCTTAGTGTGTGACTTGAAAAAAATGCTACATGGGTCATACTCTGCTAATAAGTCTTTCTTGTTTATGTGAAATATAAATGTAACTGGTAATCCTGTGTTTTATCTGGCAATGCACTATACAAGTGAGGAGGTAGAGAAAGGAATTTGAGTGCACGTCTGTCTGTCATCCTGTTTCCAGTGGGAGAGGTTTGGGGGCCACGTCAGCTCTCATGATCTCCCCTTACTTACATCTAAGGAAATGCATGCTGGGCCATAGTCACAGACACCCAGTCTTATTTGTCATCATGCTCCTGGGCCTGTTCCAGGTGTCAGGGAATGAACCTTGTCCAGGCTTCTCCAGCGTTTAGGACCGAGAGATAATGAGTCCAACACTCACAGGAGTGACACGGTGAACTGACTGCTGGAAAAAGACCAGAGTCTGGGCTGCAATGCCAGGCTCACTGCTTCTTGCATTTCATTGCAAGGTGGTTTAAGTCTTGCTTAGAAAAATACCAGACTTTGGTAAGCCAAAGAGAACTTTTAACAGTCAATTTCAACCAGCAGTTGCTTCAAATGTAAGCTATCTCCATAAAAATGATTCTACCCTGACAATAAAAAGAAAATCTTTATAGAAATCTTTACACTAAACACTTTGAAAGTGTTCAGTTTTTTTTTTTTTTTCAAAGTTTTTTTTTCCCCTTTAATAGAGTTCTGCATTTTTGCCATGGGCAGACAAGATTTCTGCATCTATTGGATTGTCTTTTTAAAACATTCCATAATAATGTTAGCTGATTTTATAAGAAAAACGGAGACAGATAAAGCAGCAGCAGCAACCTAAAACCTTTGCTTCTGAAGTTTGAGAAAAGGAAAATGGAGGAGGTTGAGAGACAGGTGAAGTGGGATGTGGTAGGCAGCTGGGTAGTCTGAAAGTTAGAGGGTTTTTTTTTTTTTTTTGGTTTGTTTTTCTTTCCCCTTCCTTGTGTTTCTAAGAGAAGTGTTACAAAAGGAAAGCTTTGACTTGAGGAAATCCAGGCTGTTCAGACCTGCTGGACTTCATCCAGAGTCCATGAGGTGGGGAGATGCAGAGAAGAAAGCAGGAAGGAGAAAAGGGGGAAGGGCAGGGATGGAAAGCAGTAAAAACGTTAGAAAGAAGAAATAAAAGGTAACAAGCATAAACTACATGCATCTGGTCGGTTAGGATACTGCAAATTAGATCACGAAGGATGGTTGGTGCACTGGAATTTTTCTCTCACAGTGGGGAATGGTGGGACAACAGAGAGGGCACGGAGAAAGGAGGAGCCGTGTCTGGGGACAGGTGAGGGGAGTTTGCAGGTTGTGAATGCTGCTTTATTTAGCTGAATATTAAGAAGACCCTTCAGGGATTCAGACATTTTGCTTTTTCAGCAGCTTTTAGAAACTACTGCTTCCTGTTACAAATCTTTTCTTGTTCTGTTTTATTCTGTTGTTGTTGAAGCAACGTGAATTTCCTTTCCAAAGCAAGGCATGGGAATTCTTTGCCAATATTTCCTATCTATGACAATTCATCTTTTCGGGTGTTTTTTTGGAGTAATTAATTCTTCCCTCCTGCCACAATCCTCCAAATCATTTCCCAATTTCACCACCATCCTCATTTTCCTCTTCCCCTCTTATCTTCAAAGCTCCAGGGCATCTGTGACACTTTGAGGGGCCTCGTGTGCATAGAGCTCCTTGGTAGCAAGCGGGTGGGTGACCCCAGCATTCTTCCCCAGGCTGTGTCCTCTACCTTCTCTTTGAGTAAAGTGCTATCTTGCTCAGGCTAGCGGGTGGTAAGTTTCACTGGCCCGTACTGCTGCCAATCACAGGTAGAAATACTCTTTCTGTACCTGGGCTAGAACCAAGGTTGACCTAAGAACCCTTTGCATGATTACAGCTCAGTAACAGGAAAGCCTGTTTTCCAGCAGCCCCTGGACTTGGCTTGTTCCTTGCACCCTCACCAATTTATCTTTGCAGTGCAAGGGAGTGTTGCCAAGTCTCCTCGAGCAGGGGTTGAACACTGTAAATCCCTAATTCCCAAACTAATCTTATAGCAGGGGACATGTTCTGGGCTGCCTTCCCATTCAGCTAACACCACACATATATATTTTTTTTCCCTCCTGGAGTGTGTTCTATATCCTGTGTACTTCCTTATCCAAAACTTAATTATTATCAAATTTACTGCATTTATTTAAAAAACCCAGAACACCTGAGTCTGGGACAGCACACATTATTTCAGTTATATGCACTGGGAAATCAGCTTGTATTTCTATTGAACCGGTGGAGATTAAGCATCCTAAACCTGGATAGCGTTTGAAACATTTGGGGTTAGTGTACTCAAGGACAATGAGTCCCCGGGGACAACACAGACAATATAATGAACAGGTGTCAATCCTCAGTCATTTGTAAATGGATGATCAAGAATCTGCCTTCCCACTTTTGACCATTTTGCTGCTTCTGAGAGTCTCTGTGAGGAGAAATGAAAAGCATCGTGGCATGTTGCAGTCCTCTGTGTGGCTGTTGTGCTACAGCTGGTTGAATAGCTGCTTCAGACACGTGTTAGCGTTCCTGGGATCAGTTCTTGCTTGTTCTGTTGATCTGCTTCCCTGCTAAGGCAGCTGGGGGCAGCAAGTGATGGCTCATGCACTTGAGTTCCTACCACTCACAGGGGGGGACCCGGATGGAGTTCTAGACTTTGACTATGAACTGGTCTAGACTAGCTGTCGTGGATATTTTGAGAGTGAACCAATAGAAGGAATTTCTTTCCCTCCCTCTCCCTGTCTCTTGCATGTTGCGTTGTAAATAAATAAAAATGAATAAACACTATTTAAAATCATTTTTTGTCTCCATAGGATTTAACAGTCTGCATGCGTAGAGACAAAGAACAAATTTATATATAATTTGAATAGAATTGTTAAGAGAAACAATAAGAAATTTTAAGACTGAAACTTTAAAATATTGAATGCATATAGAATGCAAACACTATTTTACTTTTCACTCTGAGTATTTCACATTTGAAATAATTTGTACTGTTTGTAGGATGTTGATCAAGTCTAGTGGAATATATAACCATTACTAAAAATTACAATCATGTCATAGTGGGAATTTTCTAAAGCTCAAAAATGCAACAAAGATTTTAAATTTTAAGCCACTACTGGTAATGAATGTTAGCTTTATATTTTATAAAGATTATTACCTAATTAGAAATAAGGTAACATGTGGAAAAGAACCACAAGGAAAAGCAAAATAAGTTAGAAATCATTTTAAAGGCTAAACTTTAAAGAATGGATTAAAGCAGAACTATGAAAAATCATGGAAAAAAAACAAGAATGGTTTCTGGAATAAAGAAGTTAGATACTAAGCAATCATCTGTGTAATATGATGTGTTAAATGAAAATGTGTTTTGGTAAATCCTTGAAAACTTGAGAGAGATGAGCCGTATTACAAAGATAAATGTGTCTGTCTGCAAATAACATTGACCGAGGAGTCACTGTGAGTGTTGTCCTGGTCATGCTGTCGTTCGGGATCTTTCTAGCCTTAATTATACCACAATGATGACATTCCCTCTATACTGGAGTTAAGCCATTCTTCCTTACCTTGTCATGATACTTCTCACCACACGGGGACCAAACAACTTTGAGCAAGTTATGAGAGATACTAATTGACAAATGGTAGTATTTTTTTTTTTTATTGTTGCTTACATTGTATTATGTAGTACAGTTTTATAGGCGCTGGGGATTCCCCCCACCCCTCCCATACCCCTCCCCCCATGGTGGATTCCTCCACCTTGTTGCATAACCATAGTTCAAGTTCAGTTGAGATTCATTGCTTGCAAACACATGCCTAGCATAAAGTTCAGCGTCTTATTGTCCAGATAAGTTCAGTGGCCTCTTGGGGAGACCTTCTATGGTCTGAAGATAGGTCTAACAGAGTAAAGATCCAGTCAGTTAAAAGCCCCAACAAGGCCTCAGTATCAATATACAACATTATGGAATTAATTGACATAGTATTGGGTAAACAATATGTTAAAAATAATGCAAGTTCCATTTTTTTTTTCATCACACATAAATGTATCTGTCTTCTGATTTTATTTATTTTTCTGGTTTTTAGAAAAGTTTGGATACAAGATAGATCAGTGGTAGTTCTTTTAGTTGAGACTTTCTGCTGAAACTTATGGCTGCTGTCATTCTAATAACGACATGGAATCCCATATTGGGACAGAGTGTGCAAAGCAGTGGGATGATAGTGAGGCAGGGGAAAATCCGATATAATGTTTTAATTCTACCATGGGTTTGGCCTTGTGCTTGCTTGATACTAACAGCTCAAGGATCAGGCCAATTGAGAAAAAGTCTTGCAAGTATAATAACCCTCCCAGTTGCCACTGCTTTCTCCACAAATATGACAACACAGTGTTAAATTATCGTTTTAATAGACACTGTTACTCGCTTACCAAGATATAGGAGGATGTACTTTTTTTCCATACATAATAAGAAGCAGGTAGTTTTCCAGAAAAGAAGCATACGATAAAAAGAATCTCATTCATGAAAAGAATAAATAGAATTGTTCTTATTTATACACACACACACACACACACTCAATTACTTCCACCAAGTAAATGAAAATTACAATGCAAATAAAATACATTTAATGTCAGCATCAGAGAAATAGTCATAAGAAATCATTAAGACCAGAAAAAAAATGAATCAGTTAAAATGTCCTAAAGGTAGAAGAGTTAAATTTTCTAAGTAAGTAAATACAAGTAGCCACTTGTATTTAAGCATCAAAACAATGCAATTAAACAAGGAAATTTCTTATTTCAATCATGAGATTACAAAAAGTAATATTGAGTGGTGGTAAAAGCATAGTAAATTTGGCATTTTTATAATGTGAACACTGAAATTAAGAGTGCAGCTTTGTAGTTAGGAACATGAAAAATGTTGGAGCTCATACAGTACCTGCAGAGGATAGCTTCTTTGTTATGTTTTGTACTAGAATTTCTAAGCATGTACCAAAAATGCACTGGGGGCTCGGCACTATAGCCTAGTGGCTAAAGTCCTCATCTTGCACTTGCCAGCATCCCATATGGGCAATGGTTTGTGTCCCTGCAACCCTGCTTCTCATCCAGCTTCCTGCTTGTGACCTGGGAAGGCAGTCAAGGATGGCCCAAGACTTTGGTACCCTGTACTCGCATGGGCAACCTGGAAGAAGCTTCTGGCTCCTGGCTTTGGATCGGCTCAGCTCTGGTCATTGTGACCACTTGGGGAGTGAAGCGTCGAATGGAAGAGCTTCCTCTCTTTTATCCTCTCTGTATATCCGACTTTCCAATAAAAATAAATAAATCTTAAAAAATACATTGGAATATGTCAATTTGTATAGATTTGATGGAAAGAGAAAGTTACCTAGATTTTAAAAAGTTATTTTATTTCTTAGAGTCAGAGTTTTCAGATATTTCAAATTCTCCTTTTAAGCCTGTTTATTTTTAAACTTATTTTTATTTACTTGAAGGCAGAGGGGGGAGAGGAAAAGGAGAGGAGAGAGAAAGGGAGAGAGAGAGAGAGAAGAGATATGGCAGAAGAGGAGGGAGAGTGAGAGGGAGTGAGGGTGAAAAAGACAGAGAATTCTTCCAGGCCAAAACTAATGTCTCCCAGGACACAGTAACCGGAAGCTGAGCATTCCAAACTGGAAGACAAACTGGTACATCTCAAACCAGTCTTTATTCATGTAAATTTTTATGCTGAGCACCAACTTTTGTGTTCATGATTTTAAGATACAAAAATAAATATATGTAAAAAAATTGACAAAATTATATAAAATCCATGGGAGTAGAGGATTGTAGCATGTGGCTATATGAAAGGACAATGACTTGCCTTTTGGGGTGTGTAACCCCAAAGGGGTCAGTTTCTAAAAGAGAATGGGGAAACTCCTGGCTTTTCCCACTGGCATGGCTTATACTGTGTTTTCTCTAACATAAAGGTATTTTATTTTGTGATGCACTCTCTTCAAGGAAGGTGCCGAAATTTCCCTCTTTGCTGAGAGTTGGAAACTTGGTAAGCTTGAGTCAACAGAAATTCCCTAAAATGCTTGTAGCAGCTGAAATTACATTTTGAAGAAATACAGCTTTACAAATGTTGAGATTAGACACAGTTTTATTGCAAAAGAAAATCCTGATAATATGGCTGTCTTCTGGAAAATTTATTTAAAATATAGATAAAATATAATATCCAGTCATCGACTTTGCTTTGGTTAGAAAGAATCATTTGTCTACAGATAATAGCTTGAAGATGGAATACAAATTACCCAAACTGCACTGATTCACCTGCACTGCCCTCACCAATGTGAGTCAAGGGGTGTGTGTGTGTGTGTGTGTGTGTGTGTGTGTGTGTGTGTGTGTGTGTGTCAGGTCCACCCTGCAAAGAATGGTAAATGCCTCTTTTATTCCCTTCTCTCTTAGTGTGGTTATCTGTCCAGACACTTAAGCCCCTGGACAGTCTTCCTATTGGCAGACTTGCTGCTTAGTTTCCCAGCTGTGTTACTTCATCCCCTTGTGCTGCGAGCAGTCCCTGAGTGCTTATGTGATCTTCAGCCTTAGCACATGAAACCTGCAGGTGCTATCCTATTGCATCTTTTCCTCCCTCTCATCTGTTTGTTTCATTGTCTGTGGGGAATGGCTTAGAAAGAGCCAACTAATTAAATGATTCTGTGGGGAAATGCATGGGCCTGCAGCTGTGGCAGGCAAGCCAGTATCAGGCAAGCTTGCTGTCAGGGAGCTCCTCCGGGGCGTGGAGGGGGAACCACTTTTCCAGATGCTTTGCCTTCTCTGAGGAGACCCAAGCTGCAAGGGGCCTCGGCCTCAGAGATGGGACATTTGGCCTTTGGATAAATGGCATTCCCCCAGTGTTCTGAACAGGCTAAGCTAATTTCATTTCAGATGGCCTTATCTGTAGTTAGGGAAAACTGCAACAGGCTCAAACACGCTTTTTTATTATTATTATTTTTAAGTGGCACTTCCTGAAACAAGCCTGTTAGAAGAAATGTTTTTCAAATTATGTAACTTGAAGTATCACTTTGCATAAGATGGCAAGATGAGGAAAAAGATGGAAGCAAGAGCAAATGACCGTTGAGAAGGATGTTAGAATTCTACATAAGATGTGTTGTCATGTTACAGAAACTTTCATCCTGAAAGTCAGACTTGTCTCGTTCGTTCCTCTTAGAGGCTCCCAGGGCAGGACTCTTGTTTCTGATTTCCCTGGTCCTGTGTTGGTGCTAGTCCTTCTCATATAGTTAACTGGATTCCCCATCACTGTTGTACTAAGAAAGTATCTGACCCAGGCCTGGATTCAACCAATGTTGTCATAACTTGGCAATCCTTATATAGTTGTGGATTATAAAACTCATCATCAAGTTCATGTAAGTCTTACACTCCAGGTCTAGTTTATGGCAAAATTTATGTACATATATTATCCCGTTCTCAAAATTCCTTTACTGATTATTCAATAATATTTTTAATACCTTCTAAGTGGGGATACAATGATAATGCCTGGAAGAGCTGGTCCTTAAATGTCTCTTTTAAAACACCTCACATGATTTTCTCTTTCTGAAATTCTGTGCATCTGAAATAAATTATGTCAAATTATTTTCAGGTGTTTTCTATATAGGATATTATTTAACTGTTTTGCAAATGAGTTCATTTCATCAAAATAGTTAATTTCTTTTTAGATGCACAGGAAGAATTAATTGAGAAGGTTCTTAAACTTAGAGTCCTCATTCAAAATGTGTTTACGTGTAAAGAGTAAACAAAACAATGGAGATGCAAACAGAATGTTTTAGAAATATTTTGATTTTTTCCTTCAAATTAGGCAGACTATAAATATATATTGCAGTGAAAGTCAGTTATGTAGAGTAACTAAGCTTACTAACATCCATTACTTCTCATTGGCAGAGATCTGATAAAACTTTTCCTAAAGAGTTTGTTACCCATTTTATGATTCTATCTGTATCGTTATGTTGCCAAATATTTAAGAGGAAACTTTGTAACATAAAAACCTCAATAAAGGGTTAACCTCAATATAGCTTGGTGCTGGTAGGAACTGGAAGTATTCAACATGAAAATGCACCCTTAGCATAGCTGCTCCTGGACCCATTATAAAAAGAGAAGATACGGGCCCGGCGCGGTGGCGCAAGTGGTTAAGGTCCTCACCTTGCACGCCCGGGATCCCATATGGGCGCCGGTTCTATCCCAGCAGCCCCGCTTCCCATCCAGCTCCCTGCCTGTGGCCCGGGAAAGCAGTTGAGGATGGCCCAAAGTTTTGGGACCCGGCACCCATGAGGGAGAGTGAGAGAGAATTTTCTATCAACTTTTTTATTCCCCAAATGGTCACAGTGCCTGAAGCTCAGCCCAGGAAACAGGAGCTACCTCCAGGACTTTCTCTTGAATGAAGGGGCCCCAGCAAGGTTGACCAACCTCCATTGCTTTCCCAGTCCAATAGTGGGGAGCTGGACTAGAAGTGGAGAGGGTGGAAAGTGAGTAGGTATCCATGAGATGGCAGTACTGCAGCAGATTAGCCTGCTGTACCACTGCACCTGCCCTAGTAGCATTTCCTTTTGATATTGTTTAAAATACAAAGATTTTTGAGTTGAATCTCCGATGACTGATTTACACGACTGGATTAATAGCTATTTCTTTATCCTACTTTCATTTGCTCAATCAGTTGGATGAGGCAATACTTAAGACTAGGTTTTATTTCTTTGTTTTATCAAGGAATCTCAAGGAAATATCAGCTGTGTTAGGTGTAGAAGAATAACATTCTGTAGTTTCTTTGAAAGTCTCCTTGAATAGTACCAGCTATTATTTCCTGTCATTATCTGCCCCAAATGAAATATAAGTGTTTAAGTATCATTTACATTGCATTAGATATTAAAAATGATCTAGAAATTATTTAAAGTATGCCATTAGATGTGTGTCTAATCTATACTACTAATAAATCCTTTTTATAGAGGGGCTTTTAAAAAACAAATGATTGTTCGTTGTATAGAAGGGTCTTGAGGATCTGTCAATTTGGATATTTATGGAGATTCCTGGATCCTACATGAGATGCAGAACATGGAGTAACTGTGGTTTCCTTTACCCTTGACACAGAGAGAAACTACCATGCTAGGAACTGATTGAGAACTGGAGGAAATACACCCTACAACTCCACAAAGAGATCCAAACCAATGGTCTTCACCCTTCAGTGGATGGTGCCTTAAGTCATGGTGCTAGAAATGATCTTCAAGAAGCATCATGGATGGGGCTGGCACAGTGGCACAGCGCATTAATCTTCTACTCTGTGGTGCTGGCATGCCATGTGCATGTCAATCTGAGTCCTGGCTGCTTCACCTCAAATCCAGTGCCCTGCTAATGTGCCTGGGAAAGCAGTGAAGCATGGCCCAAGTTCATGGACCCTGCACCCATTTGGGAGACCCAGAAGAAGCTCCTGGCTCTCAGCTGTTGTAGCATGAATTATCATTTAACACTTTAGCAATTTTTAAAAATATTTGCAGCAACAATGTCTACCATGTTGAAGTAAATTGTACTAAAACCTAAAGGGTAGTTAACAGTGTGTGTATGCCTTATAAAGGTTAAAATGTTCAGGATTTAAACTTGGTATTAAAGAAAGACATGTTAAACCTCCAAGAAAAGAAGATGTAAAAAACTGTAAAATTTCACAGAAAAGATTAGAAGAAAATTTTACTTCATGATCTGACTTTGTAGGTTATGCAGAAGTAAATCATATAATTAATTATTAAACTTCAGTTAATCTTAATTTTAATAGCTTGGTAAAATGCTGCTTCTAACACAGTGATGTGATTCCTTTTATTTTTTAAAGATTTACATATTTTTATTGGAAAGTCAGATATACACAGAAGAGGAGAGACAGAGAGAAAGAACTTCTTTGTAATGATTCACTCCCCAAGTGAGCGCAACAGCTGATGCTATGCCGATCCAAAGCCAGGAGCCAGGAACCTCTTCCAGGTCTCCCACACGGGTGCAGGGTCCCAATGCCTTGGGCCATCCTCAACTGCTTTCCCAGGCCACAAGCAGGGAGTTGAATGGGAAGTGGAGCTGCCGGGATTAGAACCGGCACCTGTATGGGATCCTGGTGTGTCCAAGGCAAGGACTTTAGCCAGTAGGTCACCACTCTGGGCCCAGTGATTTGATTCTTAAAAAGAAGTACCTAGCTGGATGGATGGTTAAGAAAAAATAGTGAACAATGGTGGTTATGAAAATGTTGAAATATTTAAAAATATTCAATCATTTCTTCAGACAAGCAGTATGGGTGGCCAAGACTCTCAGAAAATGGATCCATTTTCCAGCAAGAAACAGGATAATAGCAACAGAATGCTGCAGATCCAGCATATGGGCAACTCTCAGTCAAACTGCTGACAAAAAAATGTCTTCTTGTGTTTGTGTGTCTGTATACAGTTTTGGTTCTAGAATAGTGACTAGGGGCAGGAATACTTGATAATCCAAGTAGCTAACATATAAACTTACCATTTGAAATGTTTCTGCTTCTTGATTTATCAGAAAGAGTATCAATTAGGGGAGAGAAAGGCTAAGCTGCCACTGTTTACAGTGGATTTAGTAGTACACTGTAAAAGGAAAAAAAAGGATATGCTGGAATAACTGTTCAAATTTTTTTCAATGTGAATGAGAATTCCAGAGCAACCATGATATTAAACAGATGTATAATTTTCTAAACTTAAAGTCAGAAGGAGCAAGAATAAACAATATATATATGATTATTATATATGTGTGTATATATACTTATATACATACATAATATATATAAACTTAATGCGTTTGTTTTTCTCAACAAACATAAATTCAACATTTTGCTTCACTGCAGTATTTTGAGATGAAGGGCTGGTCAGGAGTTTATTGAATATGTAATCATTTTCTGGGTAAATTTTCAAGTCGATGTCTGTCTCTAAATGTTGTCTTCAAAATTACCATTTGATAAATGAGAATTTGTTCTAAATTCTTCCTAAAGTAAAGCCAAATTTGCTATGCCTATTAAGAATACCTTCCTTTAAAAGCTATATATGCATGTTGATGGGCAGCACACGGGGCAACTTCTTTTTCTTGCTGTTTTCCTTTTTTAATTTTTGCTTTATCTCAAAATTGGGTAATGCATACAGAAATTCACAGCATTGGAACTGATGTGTCGCAAATGCAAGAATACAGTTAAGTCTTGGAGATTGTGCTATCGTTTTCTTTAAATATTTAACCAAGAGTCACACTGCACACGGTCTCATGGTAGCTGTATTTTTAATGTTTTTAAGAAAATTTCAACTAATTTTCCATAGCAGCTACACTACTTTTCAACAACCATAAAATCTACCTTGGAGTAATTTTCTCTGGTTTTAAGAAATTGTCACATTCATCCATTCTTTGCTCCAAAATGTGCTAAATATATTGAATAATCCTACCACACTTTTGAGTTAGTGGTTTGTAAAATTCTCTTTTCTCTATGTTGCTAATTGCTTGATGATTTCCATATACTGTACTAGAATTCTCTAGACACACAGAAGCTATATATATATTTATATATAAAACATTCATATATAACACATGTATGTTTATATTACATCCACATATATTGTATTATATACATATATCACACACCTATACATATATGTAATATATGTGTGCATGTATGTATATGTGTGTATATATTTCATCAACACTTTCCTGGATGTGAATGTGAAAGCTAGAGGGTGATGACCTTTGAACTAGGATTTCCAATCTCAACATGGTAGCTTAAGATGAGAGAGAAAATCCACTCCTGTTCAGTTTGGTGATGTTGTGTTATTCGGGTCCTCTATGAATAGACAGTGTCTAAGACATTGATGAGAAAAGATCTTTACTCAGTTTACTCATGATTGTAACTTTCAGAATCACCTTTTCATACCTATCCAAAAATGTTTTGCCAGTCACCTGGGCATCTTTTTTTTTTGGTCAAGATTACTTTCTTTTTTATTGCTTTTTGATGCAGTTTAGTTGGCTCTGGGGTCTCCCTTCCCCCTCACCCAAGTTCCCTTGCCTATCCTCTGTTCTCCCCTACGGTCTCACAGTGTGTGTCTTGTGAATTTTCCCACGCCCATCATGCTGCCACTGGAGTGTCTCCCAATCAGGTAGGAAACTGTCAGGCATTTCATTGTGAGTTCATTCTTGTATCCCAGGGCCCCAATGAAGGTATAATGAGGACTAGATCCTGGTTATTTTATGGGTAGTACCAATTACAGTGATAAAAGGGACATTGACCATCTCAGGTTATTATAAAAAATCAGTCTCATATGAATGGTTGATTAATGAATTACATCACAAGATCTCATTACAAAAGGCACAGGTAAGTATGAAGTGACAAAAAGTAAGATTCACAAGTAATACCCCTCCCTAGATTTGACATCATATTATCTTATGTTATGACAAACATATGATATCTGATATTTTGCATTCGGCTTATTTCCCCTAACATAATGGTTTCCAGTTTTGCTGATTTAGCTACAAACAATCATATTTCAATTTTTTTAAAAAATTAAATAGCTGAGCAGTATTCCATAGTGTAGATAAGCCACATTTTCTTTATCCAGTCCTCTGTTGATGGGTATTTAGGTTGCTTCCATGTTCTGCGATGTGTTGATTGTGCTGCAGTGAAGATTGGGGTGCATATTGCTTTTTCATGTAACAAGTTATTTGGATATATTCCTAGAAGTGATATTGCTGGGTTATAGGGTAAATGGATTTTTATTTGTCTAAGTGTTCTCCATACTGACTTCCATAGTGGTTGCATTAGCTTGCATTCTTACCAACAGTGGGATAGGGTTTCCTTTTCTATGCAACCTCGCCAGCAGGTGTTGTTGGTAGTTTTCTGTATATGGGCAATTCTTTCTGGCATTAAGTGGAACCTTGGTGTTGTTCTTATTTCCCTTATTGCCAGGCAGTTTGGGCATTTTTTTATGCCTGTCACCATTTTAATTTGTTCCTTCTAGAAATGTCTGCCAATTCCCTTTGCCTGTTTCTGGATGGTTTATTTGGTTTGTTATGATTATGATTTTTCTGGAGTTCTTTGTATAATCTGGAAATTAACTCCTTGTCTCTTTGTAGTGTACAAAGGTCTTCTCCCACTCTGAAAGTTGCCATTTTTTACTTTGTTGATTGTTTCCTTTGCTCTGCAGAAGCTTCTTAATTTAATGTAGTCCCAATATTTATTTCTTTCTTGACTTCCTTTGCTATTGATGCTTTTCTAGGAAGTCAGTGCCTACACCTATATCTTGCAGAGTATGCCCAACTTTTTCTTCCAAAACTTTGATGGCTTCTGGGTGTAGGTTTAAATCTTTTATCCATTTAAATTTGATCTTTGTGTATGGTGAAAGTGTGGGTCTTGCTTCTTATTTCTACATGCTATTAGCCAGTTGTTTGAACAGCATATATCGAAGAGACCTTCCTTTTTTTCCCAGATTGTTTTCTATTTTCTTGTTGAAGATTAGATAATTGTACATGTGTGGGTTCACTTGTGATATTTCTATTCTATTCCACTGATCTACCTCTCTGTTTCTGTAACAGTACCAGGCTGTTTTGATAACTACCACTCTATAGTATGTGCGAAGATCTGGGATTGTGGTTTCTCTTGCTAGGTTCTTATTCTTTAAGATAGTTCTGGCTATTCATGTTTTATTTTGTCTTTGTGTGTATGTTTCCAGATTTACCTTTGCATTATTTTCTCCAGCTCGATGAAGAATTTTCTTGGTAGTTTGATTGGAATTGTGTTGAATGTATATATTGTTTTTGGTAATATGGATATTTTGATGATGTTGACTCTGCCCATCCAGGTACATGGCATATTTCTCTATTTTTTGAAGTCTTCTTCTATTTCTTGTCTTAATGTTTTATAGTTTTCCTCATAGAGATCTTCCACATCCTTTGTCAGGTTTATTCCCAGGTATTTCATTTTCTGCTCTGTTATTTGGAAGGGTACCTCGCTGGTTAGTCTTCAGCCTTGGGGTTATTTGCAAACACTATGGATGTTGACTTCTTTTCATTTATCTTGTACACTGTCACTTTGCCAAACTCTTGTGTAAGTTCTAATAGTCTGTTTATTGAGCTCTTGGTTCTCCTGTGTATAGAATCATGTCATCTGCAAACATAGATAGCTTGACTTCCTCCTTTCCAAATTAAATTCCTTTGATTTCTTTTTCTTGTCTAATAGAATTTGCAAGTACTTCCAGTACTATGTTAAATGGAAATGGTGATAGTGGAAATCCTTGTCTGGTTTCAAATTTTAACGGAAAGGCTTCTGATCTTTCCACAGTCAATATGATGCTGGCATTGTGTTTTTCATATATTGCTTTGATTATGTTGTGGATTGTTCCTTCTATGCCTAACTTATTTAGCGTTTTTAGCACGAAGTGGTGTTGGATTTTGTCAAAAGCTATTTCTATATCTATTGAAACTATCATATGATTCTTAGTCTTCAGGTTTTTTAAAATGATGTATCACATTTATAGATTTACAAATGTTGAAACATCCTGCAGGCTAGGGATGAATCCCACTTGGTCTGAATGAATAATCTGTCTGATATGTTTTTGTATTTTGTTGGCTAATATTTTGCTGAGGATCTCAGGGTCGATATTCATCGGGGATATTGGTCTGTAGTTTGCTTTCTCTCTTGAATCTCTATCTGATTTTGTTTTTAAGGTGATGTTGGCTTCGTAGAATGACTTTGGAAGAATTACCTTGCTTTCTATTGTTTTGAAGATTTTATGGAGGATGCTCCACTTGGAATGCTTTATATAATTCAGCAATGAAACTGTCTGGGCATGGACTTTTCTTTGTTGGGAGGGCTATAATTACTGATTCATTCTCTGCTTCCATTATAGGTTTGTTTAGGTTTTCTGTTGCTGTGTGGTTAAGTTTTGGTAGCTGGAGGGAGTCCAGGAACATCTCCATTTCATGGAAGTCTTCTGATCTGTTAGCATATACTTGTTTATAGTCATTTCTGATTATTCTCTGTATGTCTGAGGTGGATGCAGTAAGTTCCTCTTTTTGTCTTTAATGCTATTAATTCTTCTTTTCTCCCACTTTTTTTGTCAGTTGAATCAGTTGGGTGTATATTTTATTTTTTCAAAGAACCAACTTTTTGATTCATTGATTTTGTGTATTGATCTTTTAATCTCTATTTGGTTAATTTCTTCTCTTAATACTTTTAAATTTTCTGTAGTTATGGGGGTTATTTTGTTGTTGTTTATCTAGTTCCTTCAGGCGTATACTTAGCTTGTTTATCTGTTGTCTTTCCTATTTCTTGATGTCTGCACCAATTGCAATAAATTAACCTCATAATACTGCCTTGGCAGTATCCCACAAGTTTTGGTGTGTTGTGCTTGAGTCTTTGTTGGCTTCAAGAAATTTTTTGATTTCTGCTTTAATTTCTTTTCTGACTGATCATTGAGTAGTTTGTTGTTCATTTTCCATGTGTTTACAAATTTCCTGGGGATTTTGATTTATTGATTTTTTTGTTTCACTCCATGATGGTCTGAAAAGATGCTTCATATTATTTGCATTTTTTTTTGAAGTACATAAGACTTGTTTAATTCCCTATCATGTGGTTTATCCTGGAGAACGTGCCATGTACAGCTGAGAAAAAATGTGTATTCTGTGCCCATAGAATGGAATATATATAAATTAGGCCCATTTGTTCTATTGTCTGTGTGTGTTCTGTTGTATCTTTGCTGAGTTTCCATTTTGTTGATCTAGTGGTGTTAATGTATAATCCCACAATGAATGTATTGGTATCAATGTCTCATCTTAAAGTCAGTCAATAATTGTTTCATATAGCTAGGTGCTCTCATATTTGGCATGTAAACATTTATTATTGTTATTTCTTCTTGACGGATGGCTCCCTTTATCATTATCTAGTGTCCACTTTTCTCTTAATATCTCTCACAGTGAAGTCCACATCATCTGAAATTAGAACAGCTACACTGACTCTTTTCCTACTTTACATTGGCATGAAATGTCTTTTTCCATCCTCTCACTTTCAGCTTCTTTGTATCTTTGTTGATTGGATGTGTTCCCTTTAGGCAATAGATAGTTGGGTTCTGTTTTTTGATCCGTTCTGTTAATCTGTGTCTTTCGATTGAGGAGTTTAGGCCATTTGTGTTCAGAATTCCTATTAAAAGATTGCATTAAGCCCTGTCATGATTGTGTGTGTGTGTGTGTGTGTGTGTGTGTGTGTGTGTGTGTGTGTGTGTGTCTGCTTAATGTCATTTCCTTTTATGTGTCTTAATGTGAAGATCTTCCCATTTGCCATCTTTGATTATGGATTATTTTTTTCCTTTCTGACTTTAGCACATTTCTGAGGAATGTTTCTATGGCTGGCTTATTGTTAACACATTCTCCTACTTTCTGTTTCTGTGGAAGCATCTTATTTCCTTTTCAAATAGAAATGAAAGCTTTGCTGAATATAATAGTCTTGGTTGACAGTTATTCTACTTTACAGTCAGAACAATGCTACTCTAATCTCTTCTTGCTTGAAGGGTCTCTTCTGAGAAGTTAGCAGTGATTCTGATTGGTTTTCCTCTAATTTTTATTTTATCTTTCGTCATACTTGCTTCAATATCCTTTCCTTATATTTGTTTTAGGGGAGTTTGATAATGATGTGTCTGGCTGAATCTGTTTAGGGTTTCTGTCTTTGCTGAATTTGGCTTGTCCTTATGTTCCTTGAGTTTGGAAAGTTCTACTTTACAATTTCATTGAACACCTCTTGAGATCTTGATTTTTTTTTCCATACCTTCCGGAATTCCTGTAATTCTGATATTCAACTTTTGGATGGTGTCATTTATTCCTTGCATAGATTTCTTGGTTTTGATTAGATTTTATTCCAGATCTTTTATTGGTTGTGTCTTCTCATTTCTTTCTTTTTCAGCTTTCATTCTGTTGGTCAAGCATAGTACCATGTTTTTTAATTCTCCATGTTTTTAATACCATGTTTTTTAATTTTTAAATTTCACTTTGGACCTGATTAATTTCTGTGATAATGTTATTTTTTAATTCCTTGAGCTCTTCCCAATGTTTCGCATTATCTCTGAAGAGTTTCATGATGATAGTTTTAGATTTCTTATCTGGTAGTTCCTCGATGTCGTCATCTCACAATTCTGACACTGAGGTTATTTTTTGTTGATTTTTTTTTTGGCAGGGAGTGTTGGCTTCTTCATCTGAATAATTTCTTTTGCCAGTATCTCTCCCCATTTCTATGTGCTTTCTTGTTGTTTTGAGATTTTAGCCTCTGGTGTGCTTTGGGGGGGCTTCTGGGACCACTGTAACTGTTCACTGTCCTGGTCCTGGGGGTTGTGAGGCACGTCAGCAGCCAGGCAACCAAGCTGTTTGTCAGCTGTTACCTTCCGGGTAACTGGGGCTTTCACTCTCCTTAGCATTAGTGTTTTCTAGTCTCAGTTGGGTATGCAATTTTACGACCCAGGCCCTGCAAATAGTGGAGCAGATATGATTATTCATTAGATTAAGCAATCACTGAGGACATGGGATCCCATGTAAGATTTCCTGGGATTGAATCTTTCCTTGACTTCTGGTCCAGCTTTCTGCTAAAGTTCCTGTGAGGTATCAGATGGTTCAAGTTCAAGTGAACTCCCACTTGTGTGGGTGATCTGATGTAGTCCAAATTTTGCAAAATTTTGTAAGAGATCAACTACATGTTCTATCTCTTTATGTCGTTCTTTCATGTAAATACAAAAAGGATGAAACATTAAACTTTGCTTCTCAACACAGCTCCTGTGAAGTTTAAGACAGCTTTATTAGCAATGATAGCCGCATATAGTATACCTCTAAAGAACCAAGGTTTCTAGATATTTGCTTATGCCATGAAATCTTTTCTAAACCTGCTCTACAGCCCACTTAAAAATTTAGTTCCCTCTAAAGGTATTGTAGGTTTAGGAAATAAAAAGAAGTGATAAGGAGACTGGTAGGTTTCTAAGATGTATGTCTAATGACCATATAAATTGCTCCCCTAATAATTTGAGGAGAAAAATGAACAAAAGCATTTTCTTGCTATCGGATTCTCTGGATGTGTGTTTCCTATAAGGCTTATACTTCCTTAAAGCACCTTCCTAATAAGCTAACATCATCATTGTTTGGGTCTCTACACAACCAATAACAGTGAAACATGTATCTTGAACATCCCAAAAGCAGTGGCCGTGATCTTTACCCTTGATTAGTCCAATCTGCTTTCATTACATCATTTTTACTCTTGAGAGTCATTGCCTGACTCGTGTTATGTCTATCACATACATGAAGCCATTTGTCATGTACTATTGCTATCTGAAAAAGCCAGGTCTTCTTCATCCCAGTAATTTGCATAGGTTTTGATCTTATCTGTGGATGATTGGGGTACGGCAGTTTTGCCACTTATTTAGCTGGAAGTTAGCTGAAAGTCAGAATTGTGTCAATTGACCCTGTTGAGCTGTGGATTGCAGGTCCTCTTCAATTAGGACAGGAAGATTCACCTTTTCCCCTACAATTTGATGTGCATGTTTTGCTGAGATAGGCAACATCTTCAGTGTCATCTCCTCATTTCTTAGAGCAAGTTAACTATTTGTATAATGCTGATTTCTTTGGGAGAATTCTCTTTACTGACTTTGTAAAGCATCTATAATTTCACCCAAACTTCACCATAATTTTGATGTTTGTTCTTCCTTCGAATGTAGCAAAGTTAATGTTGCTCTGATTGGGCTCATCTCAAACTGGCATTTTACCCTGCTTAGTGCCTCACACAAGGTCCTAGTTGGACACACTACAGTAAGTAAGCACAAGATAATTTGGTGCAGATTAATTTATAATCATGTATAGTGTTTTCATGATACGCTTTGTCCAAGAACTTTTCGGAGACCACACACAGGGATGCTGTTCTGAAGATGCAGGAAGATTAAAAGACATAGTGGTTAACTTTGAAGGATATATGATTTATTTTGACGATATAGCCAAATTATTTATAAGTCTACTGAGCCAAATTTAGGAAAACAAAACTAGAAACCTTTTTGGATATAGTTATTCCATTGTCATTATTTGTATTAAAATTGAAATGAAGAGGTCTACCGGTTGTTTATTGAACTCTCCATTTGCTTCTGTATTATCTCTGCAGGAACATTCAGAGATGCGTGAAGTAACTAGAGTCTATGAACTTTGAGTGATATGATTAGCAAATGCCTTCTTTCTTCCCTCCCCCATTTCCTAAGGTCATTCACATTAATCTAAATTGAAAATTTTTCCTAATGCACACCTTAGTTGGGATAGACTTTGTTTAGTTTCTATTCTTTCTGAGCTGCCACTTCACTGGTCATTAATTAGATGAGTTCACTCAATGAAGGCTGTGCTTCTTAATGTTATGAAGGCAAAATTATTAAATCAGAATCTTAAAAAAGCAACAAAAGGTCTAGATAATGATTCATGTGCCATCTTATGGAAGAGCATGCTTGCACTTTGTTACCTACTTAGCATGAATGAACATGAAACTCAGACTTATCCAGCTTACTAAAGCCATCCATATATGTGAATATCCTGAATTATTCCACAGATACCTGCAACTAGATGCCTCCCATTCTTGTTGAGATAATTTTCATGTTTCATAAATTTAAGGTTTTTTTTTTTTTTTGCTGAGGACTTTTATCCTTCTCTGGGAAGTTAAAATTTCCTAAATCATTCTGATACAGGCAGAGATAAATCTTCTGAGTTAAAAAAAATCAAAGTCCTGCCAGACATTTGGTTCTCCAACATAGTTCTTGTAATGCATTTTCTTTACATAGCTTATGCAGAAATACTGACTGTATTGCTACCACCAGGATACTGCTGAAGTCTTCAGTGAGGTTTATTAAGGAGAATTATCATACTTTGGGTTCTGCCCGCCTTCTTGTAAAAGTGTTTGAGGAGCAGAGACAGACAGGCAAAGAGCAGAGATTGGGTCTTCTGAATCACTCCTCGGATGCTGAGATGGCTGTGGTTGGGCTAGGCTGAACCTGGGGACTGTATACAGAATCTCCAGGCTTCTAAAGTTGGCGAAAAGGTCTCAGACACCTGCACCTCCACCCACTGCCTGTTAGGATGCACATTAACAAGAAGCTGGAATCAGAAGTAGAATCAGTACTCAGACTCAGTAGTTCTGAAGGGAAATGTTAGTGTCCCACTTAGCAGTTTATGCTGTGCCAAAAGTCTGTCCCAGTTCAGACATTGTGAATGCGTTATTCTCCTTATTCTTTGACCATGACTGGTTTTTCTTGTGCGCAGGAATTGCAAGCTAATTCATGAGGAGCTGATCACTTTATTGCATGGCCAGCCACCCATCAGCATGTACATGAAAGTGTCAATCTCTTCCTCACCAGTTGCTCCTCTCTGTCTCCTTAAGAATCTGGATGACACTGACTGCACTTCAGTTCATGCTTCCCACTCTGCATTACCCCCAAATGCTGCCTGCGGGTTCAGCTGATGCAGCTTCTCTAAGCACCTCTATTTTTTTTTTCTTTTAAAAATTATTATTGCTGATTTTTAAATTTTCTGATACAGTTCCTTAGGCTCTGGGATTTCCCCTTTCTATCCTCACACTGAGGAGGAAGAGAGACAGAGAGGAAGATCTTCCGTCCAATGCTGTGCCAATCTGAAGCCAGGATCCAGGAACCTCTTCCAGGTATCCCACACGGGTACAGGGTCCCAAGGCCCCGGGCTGTCCTCAACTGCTTTCCCAGGCCACAAGCAGGGAGCTGGATGGGAAGTGGAGCTGCTGGGATTAGAACCAGCAACCATATGGGATCCCGGGGCGTTCAAGGCGAGGACTTTAGCCACTAGGCCACGTCACCGGGCACTGTCAACAGCATCTTGAACAAAGGGCTGAGCAACTAATAATCCTTCATATGAATTTTGCCAAAACAAGCTTTGTATAGTAATCCCACTGCATGGAGTTCATCTCTTTCTATAGTAATTTGCAAATTTCAGATTCTTTTTGTCATGTTGGGATTTTGATCTCATTGTGTTACATTGGAAAGACTACAAGACTACAGCTTTTCTTCTTCACTATGTAATAATAATGGTATATTCAAGCTATTGTTCTATTGTATTACAACTAACTTCCGTTTATTCATTCCTTAAAATTTAGTGATTCCTTTTATACAACATTATACTGTGCTTGAAAACAAAAAGGAAAAACTAGATTCCACTCAGGAACTTAAAAATCTGGTGGGAAAGAAGGGCTGAAATATCAATAGTTAATATTTACAGACATTTCACAAGACCTGTGATTCTCACTTAGGGATACATCAAAGACTAAAAAGAGTTTCTCTAGGTTTTTTTTTAAGATTTATTTTTATTATTTTTTTTTATTGGAAAGGCGGATATACAGAGAGGAGAGACAGAGAGGAAGATCTTCCATCCGATGATTCACTCCCCAAGTGAGTGCAACTGCCGATGCTATGCCGGTCCGAAGCCAGGAGCCTCTTCCGGGTCTCCCACGCGGGTGCAGGGTCCCAAAGCTTTGGGCTGTCCTCGACTGCTTTCCTGGGCCACAGGCAGGGAGCTGGATGGGAAGCGGGGCTGCCGGGATTAGAACCGGCGCCCATATGGGATCCCGGGCATGCAAGGTGAGGACCTTAACCACTGCGCCACCGCGTGGGGCCCTAGTTTTTTTTTTTTTTTTAAAAAGCATAAATGTCGGGCTCCCCGCCTGTGGCCCTGGAAAGCAGTCGAGGACAGCCCAAGGCTTTGGGACCCTGCACCCGCGTGGGAGACCAGGAAGAGGCTCCTGGCTTCGGATTGGCATCGGCCTTTGAGCTCACTTGGGGAGTGAATCATTGGACGGAGGATCTTCCTCTCTGTCTCTCTTCTCTGTATATCCGCCTTTCCAATAAAAAATAATAAAAATAAATCTTTAAAAAAAAACCATAAATGTCAAGCTTTGCCCCCAGGTTATATAACTTTGAAAAACTTTATTTTGGGGCCAGTGTGAGGGTATAACAGGCAAAGCCACCACCGGCAATGCCAACATCACAGAGTACAGTTGTTGAGTGTCAGTTATATTGCTTTTAATCTGATTCCCTCCTAGCGTACCTGGGAAGGCAGCACAGAATGGTCCAGATATTCTGCCCTTGCACCCATGTGTGAGACTCAGGTGGAGCTCCAGGCTCCAGGCTTCAATCTGACCCAAATCTGACCACTGTGGTCATTTAGTGAATGAATCAGCAGATTGAATATCTCTGTCTCTTACTTTCTCTGTGTAATCATAGCTTTCAAATAAACAAAAATATTGAAAACCACTATAGTTTGGTTCTGAAAAGGAGTGTGTCCTATAAAGATCATTCTGGCATCCTTGATCTGGTTTGGCAAGCATCATTATTCTTGGAAATCTTTAATCTAGGTTTCAGCAATATGTAAGAATTCATTAGGAGTACAAAACTGGAAGGGCTTGGAGTCAGAACAACAGCATAAAAAAATACACAGCTGTGAAACAAAATATAACATTGAAGAACAGGAAATCCAGGCATCTGAAAACCCTCTCCCCCACGCCCTAAAAGAGTCAGCATTCCCACAGATATATGTTGACCAATGGCAAAATAAAGTGTCCTGAGAGTAAATGTGTCATCAGCAATTTGAATCAAAGTCTATGGATTGTGTCATGTAAGGACAAACTTTATTTCCTGGCAAGGATGGAAGCAGGACATATGGTCGTGGGCAGAAGTGACAGCGTGAGAACTGGTTCCACACATTGAAAAAAAAAACTTTGTTTCGGACATTTGTTGTGTAGGAAATGCCCTCCTGAGTGCATTCACAGTTGAAACGCTGCCCTTTCCTGATTTGTATTTATTTCAGTATGTAAAAATCACTGAGGTAGGAATAGGCATGTGAAATCAACACACAGCTGTTTAGGAGCCACATGTTGTGCTAAGCAGTATAGAAACATTGCTTTATTTACATTTTACAACTACAGGGTTCATCAACTTCAGTTTACCAGTAAGAAGTTTTATTGGCAGGTTGAATATCCATTTTAACTAACTAGTCATTGAAATTCGGACTTTTTTCCATGATCTGGGTTTTTAATGAGTCTGTTATTCAGTCTTCTTTATACTTTAACAAAATTGTCATTAACACTATTTCTAAGGAGCAGTGTGGTGGAAAACACTTCTTAATGTCACAGAACCAACAATAGTTTATTGAATGCATAATAAGAAGAAAGTCTTTTTTTTTTTTTTGGTTTATAATATTTTACTATGCTTAGGTTTTTCTCCTGCAAAATACCAAAATTGTATGTGGGAAAAAATTCAGGAATCAGAAAGACTCAGAAGACTGTTTTTCACTTTGTTCAAGTTTTGTTTCCAGGCACTAGATGCATCCTACAGTTGCTGCCATTGCTGTTTTCCCAATGTCTGATGTGTGTTATGACTGACAATTACTTTTCTCTGCGTCTGATCAATTTTGCAATAGACCATTTTTGTTTTTACTGCATTGATAACAAATGCTTCAACATTATCGGGTCCAATCTGAAGTTCTTGATGCGTTGTATCAAAAGAAATGTCTTTATTTTCCACTGCCATTTCCATAAAAGTAAGTAGTCTCATTTTTGCTATATCTTGTTCATATGAAAGACCAAGTGAATCAATGAAGTCTTTGTTATTCTGATAAAACTTGACACATGATGCCAATTTAGGACTCACAAAAATGGTCAAGAGATCATGAATAAGTTCGCCTCCCAAAAGCTTGACTGTCTTAAAGTAAGAAGATGATCAAAAAGAAATGTGTTTGGATCTTTCAGTGCACGCACAATACACCTGTGAGCATCCACTCGCGCCCGGGAAGCATTGTCCTCTGTGTAACTTCCAAGTCATTCCACCATGACTTTGGAAGCAGCATTGCTTTTCTTTACAATCCCTAAGTGCCTCATAAAGTAATCTTAACATTGTGTGTTTCTTCCCAGTGATGAGATTTCAATCAGAAATCAATTTCTAATTTGATCCAGCTCGGTTGGAATGTACTTAATGGCCAAACAAGATGCTGCCATTTTGATGAGGCTGCAATACACCGTGTGCCTTACAGGAGCGTTCTTATCCATTCCATGCAAAATGCCGCTCAGCAATTGCAGTCTGAGATGGGCGGTCATCTTCCCGAAATTTGACCAGCTTTTCACAAAGGCTTTCAATCAAAGCCTCCTGCTTGTCTGGCTCCAAGATCAAGAGGAAGGACACGACGCTGTTCATCACACTTTCAACATCTTTACCCTCTTCCTTCAGGCACACGTCACAGGCTGCAATACTCTGAGCTAAGTCCACATGAAGGCCACCTTCCGAGTTCTCCTCTGAGATCTCAGCTCCTTTAGATTTCGGATAAGCACAGAGCTCTGGTTTTCCTCACTGATGTTGATGAAGGCCGGGATGCTCGTGGCAAAGGCCTGCGGATCGCCCTCATGCCACTCGCTAAAATAAGAAGAAAATCTGAAGCAATTAAGTCTTTACCTATAGATATGCAATATATTTAAGTGTCACTTTAACAATGTAAAGAAATGACAACTTTCATGAATTTATTACTCAAAAGCTGAATCCATTTTCTTCAAATTGCAGTTTAAAATGAAGCAGACTCCATATCATGTGTTGATTCTCTAAAAAAAATATTGCATATATTTTAGGTAACACTGTAATGTTTTGATATACCTTCACAATAAATTAAGCCAATCTGTGTATCACTTTCTCTCTTTTTTTTAAAGATTTATTTATTTTTATTTGAAAGGCAGATTTACAGAAAGAAGGAGAGACAGAGAGGAAGATCTTCCATCTGCTGGCTCATCCCCCAAGTGGCCACAATGGTCAGAGCTGAGCCAATCTGAAGCCAGGAGCCAAGAGCCTCTTCCAGGTCTCCCACATGGATGCAGGGTCCCAAGGCTTTGGGCCGTCCTCGACTGCTTTTCCAGGCCCCAAGCAGGAAGCTGGATTGGAAGCGGGGCTGCCGGGATTAGAACAGTGCCCATATGGAATCTTGGTGCATTCAAGGTGAGGACTTCAATTGCTATGCTATGGCACCAGGCCCTGCATAGCATCTTCTATAGCTTCTTGTTTGTGTGGGAATTTATTTGTTCATTACGTTTTCACTACATAATGCACTATTGTTAACTACGTTTCTTACTGTAGCTTCAGAATTATGCATTTTATTTGACTGTGGCTGTTTGTGCCCTCTGATGATGTCCCGTCCCCATTTTGTTATCTGTCCAACCTTTAATCACAATTCTTCTCTCTTTCCAGGTAGTTTACTTTTAAAAAAAATCCACAAATAAGTGTGATCAGTTAGTATTTTTCATTCTATGTCCAGAAGACAGACCTGAATGAAGACCCAAATGGAGTTACTACTTCCTAACTCCTGGCTCCTGGCCTAGGGCTTAGCTTTGCAACCATCTGCAGCCCAAAGCAGCAGATCGAAGATCTCACTGATTCCTTCTTTATCGGTAACTCTGACTTTCAACTAATGAACAAATCTTTAAAAAGAGATCTGTTGAGGCCAGCAGGATGATATAGTGAGCTAATCCTCTACCTAGAGCACCAACATCCCATATTTGCACTGGTTCATGTCCCAGCTAATCCATTTCTGATCCACTTCCCTATCTACAGCCTTAGACCTCTGCACTCAAGTGACAGACCAGGGAAAAACTTCTGGCTCCTGGTTTAAGATCAGTTCAGCTCCTGCTGTTGCAGCCATTTGGAGACTGAAACAGCAGATAAAAACTCTTTCTGTCTCTCTCTCTCTGTAAAGTCTGCTTTTCAAACAAAATACATACATTTTCAAAAATGTTAAGATGATGGATTTAATTTTAAATATTATCACTTTGAATGCACACAAGAATAGAAGGAAATTTCTGGAAGTGGTTGGTATATTTTGAGCTGATGTTATAGTTTTATCCTCATGCTCATTAATTTTTTGCATGATTTTTATCTCTCAATATAACTTAAAAAGTAAATGATAAAAGGAAAAAAAATTCTTAAAAGGAATTAAGCAAGAAGCAGCCAGAAAGATAAAATAAATAAATAAAGTCAGGAGAATGTGAAGTTATAGAAGCTGACAGAAAAAATTATTTCAAGCATGAACAAAAAATGAAAAATAAAATAATATCCATTGTGTTAGTGATACAGCGTTTGTTTTATTTTTGACAAAATTGGAACGATAGAAAATCAGAGTCACAAGGCTGAGATTGGAGCTCTAAAAGCCCCGATTTCAAGGTTGGAGTGGAGGAAGTAGACATGGCTATGCTGAGTCACCAATGTTGACACCACCTTGATGTCAGAAACTTGGGGTAACAAAGCAAACAATGCTTAAATCATTCCCTTCATAAGTGAGATTGATGAGGATCTGGTAAATCATCGATCCCGGGAGTAGAGGGGAGAGGAGGGAGTGAGGGGATGAGGCTCATTCATCATCTATGACATATCTATGCTGGACGGTGACCTGACCTGGTACAATGATAGACGCACCAGTCCTGCTCTCTGGCTGAGGAGTAAGGAGCAGCGAACGCCAAGGGCTGTGCTCATCTGTCCCAGCCGATCTCCATGGTACGAGGAAGTATTTGAAAAGATAATACCTGAACAAGAAGATTTCACAAAATGCTATGCGTATTGAAAACAAAACAAATGGAAATAACTGAGTATGCATGAAGGGTATTCAAAACATTCACGGAAATGCAAATTATGAAAATGTTTTGATGTACTCTTGCAAGTGTGTGGCAAGTTAGTTTGGGGACAGAAACCAGTGTGGATTAGCATTGCGATTGGAAAGAGGATGATATAATACAACGTCAGCAGGAGTGAGACCAGCAGGATCAGTGCACGGAGGCCTTCTTCAGCAATGTAAGGTTAGAGTCTTTGTAAATCTACAATCTTTGGAGAATTCTGTGCAGCAGAGCTCTATTATCAGATTGACAGTTTTTAAGGATCTTTCTGGTCCCTGCCCAAAGAACAGTTTAGCAAGCAACGTACAATGATGGTTGGTTGGTGGCAAATGACAAGTTAGGGGCTTAGAACACTCATACATAACAAGGGTTTGAGACAGAACTGCAACAGGGAAGAGGGTAAACCCGGATAGAATTTAGTATGCATTTGGAGGCAGCCTAAGAGGCTAAGTGTTAACATGGTTTAGAAGTAATGGAAAGAGGATTTGTAGATCCACCCCTGGGCAAATGGATGCATGTATCATAGATATCAGAAAGATAAAGGTAAAGCTATGTTTATCATGAGTTGGTGGGGGGCTGGGTATGATAGGCTAGTGGCTAAAATCCTTGCATTGCACATCCAGCCATAGATGAACTGAGGGGACCTGAGTGAGTTCCATGTGGGATGTCCAAAAGGAAGATGAGGTGGCTGGGAGCAGAGCCGCCTATCGAAGCAATGGAATCAGAGTTCCCATAAAATTCATTAGATACCTGTGAGAACACTTGCTTTAAGGCTTAAAAACAAGTTTGAGTTTGTTTTTACTATTTTGAGGCTTTTCTCTCCTCAGTGTCTGAAAGGCAGCTCCCATCAGGCTTCTTTTTTTTCTTTTTGAAATACATGTTCATTTCATTCATTTTTCATGTCCTGTTTGCAAACCATTATTATCCTTGTGGCATTGGGAAAAATGTGCATTTTTCTCATGCACATATCTCCTTTTCCACTCTGGCATTTCTTCAGAGAACAGTTTCTTTATAATTATCTCTACTTTCCTGGTATTTGCTGCCTTTCATGAGTTAAGAGTGCTTGTTCATCCTTAGTGTTCCTAAAATCCATAGAGTTCTCTGACCATTCCTTTTACCAACTGGGCATGTATAGCACATTTCAACCTATGCACAATAGTCAGGGTCAGGTGGAGACCAAGGGCCAGGAGCTTGATCCAGCTCTTCCATGTGGGTGACAGAAATCCAGGACTTGAACCATCACCCACTGTCTCCAGGAAGCAAGAATCAAGTTGGGATTTAAACCCAGCAACTCTGAGATGGAATGCATGCATCTCAAGAGGCGTCTGAAATGCTATGCCAAACACCCACCCCTCAAATGCTTCACTTAACACACCTGGGAAGCCTCTTTTATTACATAAGGTCACATTCCTGGTTTTCAGAAATTAGAACCTGGCCACTTTTGGGAGTTGTTATTAATTGCATATAATACATAGTAGTATAGCAATGTCAATATTTCATTTCTCTGCTGGTGAGTTCATCCCCATTTTTCTCTGTGCTAATCACAGAGTAAGAAATGAGCTTGTTTGTTTTGATGTTGCCTTTGTGGGATTGCACCATCCAGTTTCATTTCACACTGCATATTTTAAGTGAGGACGTGAAATCATATTAGGGAAATGACTGCAGCATTCCTTTCATTGGTGATGTCCTCAATTCTATATCTTCCCATCAAAGACAGATGAGACATGATGATTTTGTTTTTCTCATGTGAGCAGTTGAGGTAGAAAGCTGTGTAATTTATATATATGTATATATAGTATTATTATTATTATTAATCACACTGCATTATGTGACACAGCTTCATAGGCTCTGGGGATTCCCCCCACCCCTCCCCGTACTCTCCCCCCATGGTGGATTCCTCCACCTTGTTGCTGTATTATATTTCAAATTCAGTCAAGATTCTTCCATTGCAAGAGTATACCAAGCATAGAGTCCAGCATCTTATTGTCCAGGTAAATTCAACGTTTTCTTGTGGAGACCATCTCTGGTCTGAAGGCAGAGCTGCAGAATTTCATCCCGATCAAGTTAAAGCCACAACATAACATCAATGACAATTTACAACATTATGGAATTAATTGACATGGTATTGAGTAACCAATATGTGAAAAAAAATGTAAGTTCTTAACCACATCCTGTGACTACTTCATTGACATTTCAATTTTAGTTTAAACATCGAACTGGCTGTTAAACACCTTAAAAATGGCTATATGGTACTATTCAGCTGTCTTATGTCAATTTTCATTTTAGTATTTAGCAGTTTATAGTGTGGAAGCATAATTTTGTTGAACTTGGCATATTTTAGGATAGTCTAAATTGGGTTATAACTCTAACAAGGCATATGTCAACAATTGAGGTGCAGAACAGTTTTAGGGGGTGTGTGCAGAGAAATCTTCAATATATTAGTGAGGAGTAATTAATATTTGTATCCTACCTAGTAAGGTATGTGTGGGCTCATGCTGACCATTTCCTGTCTGGTTCTAAGCTTTCCTTGTTGTTCTCTATCTATCCTAATGTGTGTGTGTGTGTGTGTGTGTGTGTGTGTGTGTGTGTGTGTGTTGGGGGGGGGACCTCTGGAATGACCCTGATGGCCATTGCAAGAGAGGGTGGGGATCCAAAGTTGGAACTAAGTAAGGACCAGAGAAAGCTCCTCTCCTTAGTTCTGAAGGAAGCTTACTGTTCTGTTTCTGTGGACCGCTCAGAGTTCCTGGCTGTTGTTCCGATGACCTTGGATCCTGCGAGCAGGGATTTGGGCTTCTTCTATCCCGTGAGGTAGAACCAAAAGGGGGTGGATGACCTCAGAGTTCTCGGCCTCCGAAGGCACTCCGGTTCCCCGTGGTCTCTTTGGCAGTTGGGATGTAATCCTTGGTGCCTGTATTGATAGTCCTTGGTGAGGATCCAGGAGTGTCCAGGGTTGGGTTTCAAGCCTCCTCCAGTCCACCTGCTCCACTCTCGGGTCCCCCCGCCCTCTGTGCATATGACCTCTTTTTAAGAGGTTGTTAGGATCGCTCTTGATTCCCCCTGTATGCCTTTGTAGTTTTACTATTGTCTAGTGCTAATTTGAATTTGTTGTCTATAAGTCACCTGTTATGTTCCTGATAGGTTATACTTCATGTCTTCCTCACACATTCTAAGGAGAGGGAAGATTTCTCTGCTCTCCCACCCCATTTCCAAGTAGCACAGGGTTTTGAAAGTATATTAGGTGGGTTCAGAGGCATGGCCTAGTGGCTAAAGTCCTCGCCTTGAACGCACCAGGATCCCATATGGGCGCCAGTTCTAATCCTGGCAGCTCCACTTCCCATCCAGCTCCCTGCCTGTGGCCTGGGAAAGCAGTCAAGAACAGCCCAAAGTCTTGGGACTCTGCACCCTTGTGGGATACCCGGAAGAGGTTCCTGGATCCTGCCTTCAGATCAGCATAGCACCAGCCATTGCACTCACTTGGGGAGTGAATCATCAGAGGGGAAGAGCTTCCTCTCTGTCTTTCCTCTTCTCTGTGTATCTGACTTTCCAATAAACAAATAAATCTTTAAAAAAAAAAAAGAAAGTATATTAGGTTTTACAATTTTTTGATGTAGATCATAAGCCATCTGACTCACATTGATTGTTGGTTCATTGGTTACATCACAATATCTTATTGCATGAGATACAGGCTGTTTGGGGTTGAAATAATATTACACTTTACAGGTGCAGTTTTTCTGATTGACATCATTTCATGTTAAAATAAGGCAAACATGTGTTATCCAACCTTTTGGGATTGGCTCGTTTCCCTTAGCATAATGGTTTCCAGTTGGGCCCTTTTGGCTAGGGCTACATTTTGGTATTTTTCTTTTAATAGCTGAGTAGTATTCCATGGAGTAAATGAACTATAGCTTTCTTATCCAGTGTTCTGTTGATGGGCTTTTCGATTGCATCCAAGTTTTTGCAATTATTGATTCTACACATGTCCAATAGTTTCATTGGGAATGTATCTTTTGTCTGGATGCAGGGATGCATGTTCCATTGTACCCCCATGACTGTATATGATAAACCCTAGTACTCCATCACTCTACATTACCATAAGTGAGAGGCCATGAAATGAGGTCAACAACTAGTATGAATTAGGACAGCCACATCACCGACAACATCTAAAATGAATTGTAGCACCTTGAAAAAATAACGTGCCACTGAGTAACCAACACATGAATGACAAAAAGGAAACACAGAAGTCTCTTGGAAAAAATGATTCCATCATATAATTCATGAGCACGTGATGAATTCAACTGGAGAAAAGAGATTAATTGGAAAGAACCAAACTGAAAGCTGTGTAATCTTGTAACAGAAGTTTATGTACTGGGAGGAGAAACAAAGAGAGCTTTCTTCTCTGTCCCAAGATGACAGGTCCCCTATTCCTTCCTGGCCTGAGCTGAGCATACACAGCATCCTGTAAGACACAGACTCAATATTCTTGGAGGAAATGCTGGAGGGAGCAGGAGGGTGCTCTGATCATCTTCCTCAATGTGCCAGTATTTCTAACTCTGAAACATCTACAGCACTTATTCACAAGGCGTATTTTTAACCCTGGTGGCCTTAACCACAAATTCCAACTACTTAATTACATTCTGCCTAGAATGTCCTTCCAAGAGTTCCACAACCCAGCAGTGGTTTTCGTTTCCTATCCTAAGCCACTCTGCAGTTGTGCTATTGTTATTATTTAACATTCCTGAGAGCAGACAGATGCGCTGCTTGAAACAGGAATCTATATTTTTCCCATTGAATGAGCAAATAACATAAAATCTGTTTGCCATATTCTGTCTCCAAGTTGAATAAAAGAACAGCATTAAAAGGAAACATAATAAAAGGAAGCAGGGAAAGAAAATACAAGACAAGACATCTGTCCTGGTTAAAACTCCAACTGAGTAATGGGAAGAATAGACCACTTATGTGACTTTGAATCTGGCTAATATGCCCATCTGAGCAAAAATAATAAGACACTTGTGTTCGTGTTGCAAACGGACAGGGTTATTATTTTTCTAATAAAGTGACTTTGAAAGGAAGATCACAGAAGGATGGGCCATTTTCTTCCAGCAACAGCATTCAGTTAAAAGCAAGTCTGCTGTATGTTATGGCTCTCTATTTTTCTACTCACTTCTTTCAAAACATTTCATACAGCATTCACATTTTTAAACATTGTAATTCACTCATTGTGAGAATCATATAACTATAAAAAGTAATGAAAAGCAGAATCAGAACATTTTGACAGTAAGAAAGCAGCCTAGCAGTGGCTTACCATTCCAAGCTTCTACTTCTTCTCTTCTATTTCAAGGCAAGAACTACCTCTTCTTTTAATCAAAGCCCTTGAATTGTGCTTTGATATTGTACCCCCAGGATGGGGCAATGTAATTCATCAGTTTTTAATATCCAGTTTGATTGCAGCCTCTTTCTATCTGCTTGCCTTTTACTCTTGGCATAGAACCATGCTCACTCTGTGATGCAGGATCATTGTAATTTTTCTTAAGGAGAGGAATGTTCTTTATTGGTTTGTTCTTCCTCAGTAGGACTTTTCTTCTGTCCAGACAGAATCATCTGTTTTCTTTGGGGAGATTGGAATTGTAGCAGTTAGAATGAATTCAGTTGGAGGCAGTCACTATTAAGTTTTTTTACTTCAGAATAAAATATTGGAATCTACAGAAGGCCAAATTTGGAAAATTAGACCACTTTAGATACCACTGGAGTGGGAAATGTTTACCAGCAACAATCATATGTATTTTCATATTAGCAGGAATAAGGAGCAGTCAGTCTAGGTGATGAATGTAATTTCCAGTTAAGAGGGGTAGAAAAATAACACCAGAGTGGATTTGTGAGCCATGTGGAGAGACCCCAGCAAGCAAATTACCATTCTTTGGGCCACAACTCCAAATGTGACATGTGGATCTACATGGAAGAAATGGCCAAGCAGAGCAGGTGTGATGCCTCTTCCTGTCCAGAATCTTAACAGATGGCACCCACAGGTTAATTTTTTATCAGAGAGGAACCTGAGATCTCTCTTACTGGAATTCATGAGAGTAAGTGTGAAGATTGAGTCATTTTTGCCCACTTGCATAAAGTATGTTTTCCTCCAGTTCAAAGGTCATCTTAGAAAAAAAGAAGAGAGTGAGGATGATATAAAACCAGGTTTTCAGTTGCTTCTTTATTCGCAAGATTGCTTTAGATAAAAAGAAACCAGTAAAAGTATATTAGGTTCAGATACATTTATTCAGCAACAGGTCAACTTCTTGCTTACAAATGGCATAAAGATAATGAGCATTTATCAGATACCTTGTATATATAGCTGTGAGACACTCTTCTAGAACTTGCCACATGTCAAACACACCAGTAAAACACAGCCACGTGTCAAACAGTGATAAAATATATATATTTAATCAGCTTTCCTTCTTAGTGATAAGCAGGCTACTATGAGATATGTTCAGATAAGATTTTGATTCCAAAGGGGACAGAATGCAACAGTAAAGTAAAGCATTTTGAGGATAGCGGGTTAAAGCCTTTGACCTCATGCCATACTCTGATTGTATGAACTGTGTGTCTACAAAACACGAATGTGAATTATTCACACCAGCAGAATACCAGCACATTGTAACCCCGTTGTCTCAGTGGTCACTGTTTTTCGGTGTGGATTCTGACTTTGACTCTGATTCTCTCAATAATTCCTATACTGATTAAACTAATCCTCAGTCACTAGGGGTCATAAAAATAGAAATTAAATTTGTTCAATGCTTACTATATACTGTATTCTGGTATAAGTATTTTGCATGTCTTGTGTAGGGCTTGCAATTTCTCAATATTAATAAAATTTCTACCATTAGTTATTATATACATTTAGCAGTTGAAGCAATAAAGATGTAGTGAAATTGTTAACTTGCCTTGGGCTAGTTAACTAGTAAGTAGTGGAGTGAGAAATCAGACCCAGGCAGTTCAATTTCATGGCCCACATTTCTGCATCTATATTTTTTTTAAAAGGGTTTACTTATTTTTATTGGAAAGTCAGATTTACAGAAACAAGAGACACAGAGAAAGATCTTCCATCCACTGGTTCACTCCCCAAATGGCTGCTATGGCCGGAGATGAGCTGATCTGAACCCAGGAGCCGGGATCCAACAGCCTCCTCTGCATCTCTCACATAGGCGCAAAGTGCCAAGGATTGGGGCATCCGGTGAATAGAAAAAAAGAATAGAATAGAATAGAAAAAAAGAGCCCATCAGGTGCTTGCTTTCAAGGTCCATTCAACTCATTACTCAGCTGGCCTGCAATCCAGGGTGCTAACATGGTTCTTCTTCTTTTTTAAGATTTATTTATTTATTATTGAAAAGTCAGATATACAGAGAGAAGGAAAGACAGAGAAAAACAGCTTTCATTCGAAGATTCACTCCACAAGTGACCGCAACTGCCAGAGCTGAGCCGATCTGAAGCCAGGGGTCAGAAGCTTCTTCCTGGTATCCCACATAAATGCAGGGTCTCAAGGTTTTGGGCTGTCCTCAATTGCTTTCCCCGGCCACAAACAGGGAGCTGGATGGGAAGCAGGCCTGCCGGGTTTAGAACAGGGCTCATGTGGCATCCCAATAAATTCAAGGCAAGGACTTTAGCCGCTAGGCCACCATGCTGGATCCACTAACATTGTTCTTATCACAAAGATTTTAAGACATATTAAGCCACATGAAATTAAATAACACAAGTGGTGAGATGCAAAATGAAAACATCACTACAATTGGTAAAGTCCATATGATTTCAAATGTACAAAGTGGTCACTTTAAACCACATATGGGTCCTAGGAGGTCACACATTGTTTAAATTAAAAGGTAGCTTCAGCAGGGATCAGGGATCCCGCCTATTAGCCCATTTGGCTCCTCACATCTTCCAGGAGAATGGACCCTGGCTGCTGACATTGACACAGGACAATGACCGCTCTGGCTGCTTTCTGCTGAAAAGGGGCATTGAAAGGCATTCTACAGGGGGTTGATTCCATAGGTGCCTGATAGATGGTAGAAGTCATTGGGTGTCTGAAGCATCGCTTGGAGTTTGGAGGCTTTTCTTTTTTGAAGTCTAGACCACAAAACATGATAGTTATAATTTTTTCCAAGCTAGTATGAGTTTATGAGTTAGGTTTAAACCTCATCAAGGCACTTTACATTAAGATTCATAAACAATTAAAACAGTAATGGCAATAAACTACAGGAAGCATGCCTGAGCCGTGCAGGGTTGTAATGTAGATCATTTAAGGAGCACAGGGACAGTGAAAAGGTTAGTATTAACAATAAGCCCATGAATAGTAAGTCCATCACATAGGACAGTTACACACAACTTTAATTTTAAAGTTTCCATGGATTCATGTCTTATTTAATGTTAATAGTTTTGAATTAAGAAATCTTTAGAGAGAGTATATAGAACTTTTATCCATAATCATTTAAGCTTACTTGAACTTTGAAAGGGCTGACACCATTCTGCATCTAGGCAGGAAATACACAAGTGTTAGATTCTCTAAAACAATTACACTGTACCAATTTTGTAAACCTTGAGTCTCAGAAAGACATTTCTCTTAGATAGTAACTGGCGAAGGATCTAAAACCAGTGATTCACAATAATCCAGAAGTTATTAGCCCTCTAGTAAGATGGTATAGAACTTTATACGTTTAGGGCAAAGACAAGCAAATAAATTATTCTGAGAAAACAAGTCATATATTGACAATCAGGGAACAGAAGAGTCTTGGGTAGATGAGCAGATAAATTCTCAGTTCATTAACAATTACGAAGACATGAATTCTGCACCGTTGAGGGCATCCTACCTCAATGAGTCCAGCATAAAACTTAACAGGGAGACCGGCAAATAACCATATAGAGAGCCTGGCCAATGGTATAGGCCAACTAACTTTTCCAGATGATCTATTTTTCTATATTAGTTTCTATCTCTGTTCTAATTATGAACACTGGTATTTTTTGAGTTGAACTGTGGCTTCTGAGAGACCCTTATGGTCACTCTAAGAAAAAAGGATACCAAAGCTAGAGATAAGGAGAGAGAAGCTGTTCTCCCATGTCCGGAAGAAAACTTTATGTTTCCCTTCACCAAGAGAATCATCTGGGGTTCTAAAGTGCTAGTATGGTGTGGCACCAGAGTTTGTGGGGAATTCTAAGCTGTTTCAGTCCCACGTGGGTGACTTGATAGGAAGTGGCTGACCCCAAAGTCCTTAGCCCTTGGCGAAGAGTCTACTGCTCCTGCAGTGAAAGCTCTTGGGAGGCCACTGAGGGTCTCACTGGGACTAGGATTAGAAACCTCCTCTTGTCCTTTTGCTCTACCAAGGAATCTCCTCCTGGTATATAATAAAAGACCATGTGACCACCTTTAAGATGTAGTAAGTGGGCGTAAAGGTCCCACTGCAAGTCTCTACAGCTTTTTTCTTAATGTCCAGAGCAGTTAGAATCTGTTATTATAAATCACCCATTTCTCACAGAGTTAGGATCTAACTGAGGAATTTTAAAGTTTTTCTCAAAAATTCTAAAATAGGGGATTTCTCTGTGGCTCTAATTTATTAGGGATTTATTTAATTCAGGAGATTAGGAACAGTTAATGAGTCTTGTATACCAATCCTTTGAGGTTATCCCATGTCATCTGGTGTTGAGAGGGACTGTCCTCCTCCTTTTCCATTGTCTCCTTAATGGTGACAGATTTCAGGATGAGGTTCTGAGGTTGTCTCGCTGGAGGATCAGCCTCCAATAGAGGGGGTCCAGGGCTTAATCTTATGGGCAGGCACGCACACAGGCTGTGGCTCAGTTTCTAGGGAAACACAAGCAAGCCATCTTCCCATAGTTAGCAAGGGGTAAGGACCTCTCAATTTTCGGGTGGTTGGGTCTCTCCATCAAACAAATGGCACTTGCGTTGGACCAGCAAGTGGCCTACAGAGATGCGTAGCAGATGCCTCACCAGACGGCAAAATCTGAAGAAAACGTAAGGTGAATAAGGCCAAGTCAAGACATTCATGAGGGATAGTATATCCTCTCTGTGCTTTTCAGACATGTTGTTAAGGTCTTGGTGTCTTCTTCCAACTATGCCCTGGCTTTGAGGATTGTAGGGGAAGCCTATGACATAATGAATAGCATATTTTGAGCAAAAGGCAGCAAAGGTTTTAGAGGTATAGGCAGGGCCATTGTTAGTCTTAATAGAATGAGAAGGGCTAATAATAAGAAACTGTGACAACCATGGGAGCATTCTCATCAGTCGAGGCACTGGCCATAATGAATCCAGAATAAATGTCCATAGTAACATGGAGATACTGTTGTTTGCCAAAAGAGGGGTAATGAGTCACATCCACTTGTCATAGAGCATTCACTCTGAGGCCACGAGGATTGACTCACTCCTGCTGGTTGTAAGGCACTAGAGGAGGAAATGGACACATATTGCACATTGACAAACAAGATATTTGCATGGGTGAATGGTTAGATCAGGAAATAGAGCAGTAAGGGAATGCATTGATTGATTAAATTGGGAATGGAGATTGAGTGCCATACACTCACTAGAAAAAAATGTTAGGGTATGTCAGGCCATCCACATGCTGGCTAAGGTAACGATAAAATGTCAGAAATACCTGAATGAGATCTAATATGTTGAATAAAGAAAGGGGAAAGAAGGGCTTCTGGTATTGAGCATGTTTCTTGGAGTGCTTTATGGACTCTTTCCTCTGACCTGACTTATGTGTCTTTTTTTTTTTAAGATTTAATTTCTTTTTGTTGTTGGAAAGTCAGTATTTACAGAAAGAAGGAGAGACAGAGAAGAAAATTTTCTGTCTGCTAGTCTACTCCACAAGTGGCTACAATGGCCAGAGCTGACCAGGAGCTAGAAACTTCTTCTAGGCCTTCCATGTGGGTGCAGGGTCCTAGGGCTTTAGGCTGACCTCAACTGCCTTCCCAGGCCACAAGCAGGGAACTTGATGGGAAAGTGGGACTGCAGGGATTAGAACCAGGATCCCGTATGGGATCCCAGTACTTGCAAGTTGAGGATTTTAGCCGCTAGACTACCACATCTTTAATCAAGATGCTCAAACAGTTATTACTAAATTATCTTATTTGAAGCAACTATTTTGTGAGTTTGCTTACTTTATGAAGACTTAGATTCCTAACGTTCTTTTCATTCTCCAAATGTAATAGAGTTATATTGAACAGTATCAAAATAAAATCAGAATATTGCTAAATTTCTTGTGAAACCTCTCATAGATTTACGGTAGTACTTCCAATGTTTAAAAAGTTACTGAAAAGAGTCACTTTAAATTAGCAAGGAAAAAATTAAACTGGTGAGCAAATAAAAGTCACTACACATGGTAGGCAGGATTCAGAGACAGCTTCCACGGTCACCACCCTGGGGTGTTCTACCCTGTGCAATTACCTGCCCTCTTGAGTGTTCCTGGGGCACATGATCTGGTCCAGCCAACAGAATATGGTGATGAGATGATGAGATGTCACTCCTGAGCCTCCCCTCTCATTGTATAAGGCACGCCTCACAAACTCAAGTCAAAGAGTCACCTTTGCTGCCTTTGAAGAAACAAGATACTATATTGTGACAGTCACTTGGAAAATTAGTGGCTTTGGCAAGCTGTGAACAGCTCTCAGCTTGCAGCCAGCTAGCTATAAAACAGGAACACGGCCCTTCATCCACAAGACACTGAATTCTTCCAATCAGCTTTGGAGCTTGGCAGAAGTCTCAACGTTCATGAGGAATGTAGCCTATGTGCATCACACTGCGGCCAGAGATGAGACCCTGAGAGGTATCATCTATACTTCAGAATTACATGGCCTGTGAGATAAATGAATACATGGTGTCTTAAAGTGTTATGTTTCCAGTCACTTGTTATGCATCCATATAAAATACTTGCAATTTACTCTTCAACATACTTATTGTAACAAAACTTGCTATTGTAACCCTCAAACTATCATGAAGAAATTAGTATATTAGCCAAGGAAAGCCAAGTTCTGGGTATACAGGAAAAGAAAACTGAATGATAAACAATTCAGGCACTGAAAATGGCTGAGAACCTGCTATGCAGAAAATAAGCAACACATTAATTCAGAATCAATGTGAATGCTATATATTTGTTTTAGTGAAATGCAAGCGAAATGAAAATGAAAATCCAACCACATGCTTCTCTTGTGTTTAAAACAGCATTCACTCACCATGCTTTTTAAAGTATTTTGTGGCTGTTTTATAAAGCATGACAGCTTAATTTCTGTTCTATTAAAAAATAGAAATATGTAAAACACTACATGAAAAGTGGGTAAAATAAGTAACAATTTTAAATGAAAATAATGCAAACTTCCAAGCCCCCCCCCTTGGAGATTTGTCCTAAACTATCAAATATTGACATCTCTGAAATAATTATGGCTCTAGTACTAGCTCACTGCTACCATTGGAAATGGTTTGCTCCCCAGAGCTTCATATTTTGGAGGCTTGGGTTCATAATAGTGCTATTGGAAAACTGTGAAACCTTCAAGAAGAAGGACTTAGTGAGGAGCAGTGAAGTCATTGGGGTACCACCCTCAGAAGTGATTATCACACATCTCGTGGGAGGGGGTTGTGTCTCAGAGAACTGGGTTAGTTACCATAGGAATGAATCCTTACAACTTGAAGACACCCCACACATTTGCCTCTTTGACACACAAAGCTTACCACCCTCTCACTTGCTCCCTTTGGGAGAGCCTATATGCCTTGTTACAGGGCCCTTGCCACATGTGGCTTCCAGAACTTGGGCTCCCCAACCTCAAAATTGTGAGACAAAATCAGTTTTGTTTCCCTAAAAGGATGTAGTCTGGGCTATTTCGTTATAGAAAAATAAAAATGGACTAAAATGGCATCAACTAATTTCTGCTTCTTTCACTCTAAACTATTTTTACTTTAAGTCTTAAGAATGTACAAAAAAAAAAAATTTAAGCAACCGAAGCCCCCAAACTAACTTAGGGGGTAAAATTAAGGATGGACCAAATTATTAGATGCATGTAACATTGGTATTTGGCAAATAGGATCTGCCAGGGATTTATTTATCACAATTCGAAGAAGAGATCTGAGAACTGTTAGCATGGCACTTTGAGTATCCTACTTTTTAAAAAAATAATGGAGGATTTCATTGTTTAAAGGCTATTTTAGAATATGCAAAACCCTTTGTCTTCTTGGTCAATGTCCTCTTGCTTGCAATGGAAGCGTACTGAAATTCAGAATCTTAAGGATAATTCAATGATACCATGAAAACTTCCCTTCCACTGTGTGACGAATCAAAGTGTTAAGCTACTGTGACTTGCTCTTTCCTGCTAAAGTCTTAACAAAGACTCTGACTTTTCAATTCTTGTGTATTCTGAGGTGTTAGGGCATTTTGTTTTGAAGACTAACCTTAGGTAGCTCATAGCAATTGTTTTTCAATTCTTGTTTCAGCATGTTCAGGGTACAGTATGTACCAACAATTTTTTTCCCTCTGTTTTCCTTCCTGCAGTTGATCTGATATAAAAGTGCTGGCTTTAATAAGTTTCCACTTTGGTCTAAAGGTTGCCAAAGCTCACTGTTTCCTAAAACCAGATTATGATTTTACTTCTCCCATTGTGAGAGAACACAGGCTTAAAGAACCTGCCCCACCTCTTCCTCAGCGTGAATTGCTCTGTCTGGGATCCAGATCCTTCCCTGCACCCAGTTCCCTGTGGAAACTGTCCTGCAGTTTCACTTCTTTCTTTATTGTTTGTGTTTTGTTTAAATTTTATTGCTTTCACATCTGGATGGCTCAGCTTTCATGTGGTATTAAAACTATGTGTCCAAATATGTGTCCCAGATGAACATCCTGTTTGCCTTTTGATTTAAATTTCTGTTTAGTAAACCTTTGTGGTTTGGATGTTGTGAGGAATATTTTTGGCAGAGCTCTATACCAACTTCCTAAAAAAATAATACCTCCCGTATCCGTGTCTCCCTTCCTTACTTCTCTCCTGCTGAATGAATGCTGTCTATCAGATGCATTCTTAGGGATCTTGAAGAACATTGCTTCCTCTTTCCTTGATAAAAATCTGTGTATAAACATAACTGTTCCAATTCTTTCCACAAAAAGGCTGTTTTACATGCTATGTCATTAGCAAATTGAAAAGCTTCCCGTCGGGCCCTGGTAGCAAAGCAAGCAATTTTTGAATAATGAGATACTTGCTTTAGAGAAGAATAGAGTGGCTTAAAAAAAAAAAAAAAACAGGTTAGCAACCGAGTTTTTCTGGTCAAAACTAGAAAAGAAATATGATCAACTTTTTTGTTGCCGTCCTTCCTTAAAATCGGTTTTAGAAATCCTATCAGTGATGACTAGATTTACTTAACATATTGCACCAAAAGAAGTTTTAAAATAACCATTGTTTAAACCTTTTTTTTTTTTTTTGAAGCAAACTTGGTTCTTGGCATTTCCTAATTTACTTACTTGGGGGTATGTTCTCCCCAAATCCACACATATAATTTCCATTGCCTTTCAAAAGGGTTATGGACACACTTCTGAGGGAGAATTGACCACTTGGTTTTTGATGTTTTAAAGCCAACTAAAGCTTGAACTTCTTGTTTCCTTTCTGATCCCAGCCCTTTTCAATGAGAACAATGCTTATGCAAGATTTCCTAGGGGGATTTTGTGGTTTGAGGCTTTAATAATCTAGGCTATGATTCAAATAGGAGCCACAGCTGCTTGGATAAGACTTTGAGACCTCTTTATTTGAACTGCAGTGAACTTACCAGAATTTTTAAGTATTCTGAACTATATCTAGTATGCAAATTTGACATGTGGTGGTTATATTTCTCAAGCATCAATATACCTTAAAATCATACAAAACAGAAAATGGAATAATTTTTCAATATTTGTAATTATATTTAAAAGAGATTTGGGTAATTAAAACATTTAGGCATTTTTCTGTTCAGATTCAATGTGGGAAACTATTAAGAACACGTCAAAAAGTAGATGCTTGGACCCATTGAATCTGCCTACTCTTTGAAAAAGAAACCACATTTTAACTGTATGATTGCTTCTGGCATTTTTTTTTTTTTTGTATTTTCATGTGCTTTGTTTAAAAGGTCAGCTCTGTTGAAGGATTTGCTTATGAAGTACCTGACAACCAAAAGATACTAATTGTCAGACTTTAAGAGTATTTAAATGAGGTCCTGATAGTCCAGGGAAGGTTTAAAAGAAGATGATTTACAAGGATATAGCAAAGCAGAAAAACTGTAAATGATCCAGACTACATTTAAGTAAAGGACTTAAAGCAAATAAAGAAAACCTTTAGAGTTGAAGCACCTAATATAACTTTGATATTACTTTCCAGAACACTGAGACTTAAACTGCAATGCCCATTCCTTATTGGGGATTCCTTGGGTTCAACATAGCCTAGACAGGGCAGTCAGCCCGATGGCCTCTGCTCTCACTGGACAGCCATCCTGTGTGACATTGTCCCCCAGCAGACCTGCTGTTCTTGGCCTGTCCAGTAGTTCGGAACATTCTCTACAGAATCCTGAGCTCCTCCAGAAGTGCATGATGGGTACCAATGGAGCCACACGTGCCTCACTCCGGAAGCAGATGGGTTTTGGATGGCTCCTTGAATCTCTGTCAAAAGTAGTTCATATTATGTCTGTTTTATTTTCATTTTCTAGTTCAGATTTCATCTGAAGCCATGACTTGATGAAGCCAAAAATGGGAAAGTGTAATCTCTTGTACCGTATAGAGAATGTAAAAAAACTGTGTGTTCAAACTGTGTGTTGAACTGATCAGCAACTCTGAAGGAGACTTCTTACTAGATCTCCTACACTGTAACTCAATCAAAGCAAGATCTGTGGGGCTGAGAGAAAAAAAGTTGACTTTCAATGTTCCACAACTGGGACTTAAACTAGATTGATGGGCAGAATAGGCTAAAAGAAAAAATGACTGATAACAGGTACTGATCTTCATGGTTCGGAAAAGGAAATAAACCACACATTTTGAAATCCTGAATCATCTTGAAAACTTAACAGTTTGTGATTTGGGTCATCTCTAGGCCCTCTACATGGGAAGTCCTTCCTCAGCTGGTGTGTTTACTAATGGTTGCTCCTCATGACCATGTAGAAAACTGACTAAACATTCAGTATAAAATGTTTTAAATACAAGAATATGAAATCAGCCGTTTTGTATTCCAGGTATGTATCTGGAAGGGGAGCAGGAACCTGCTCCTGCATGAATATGCTTTCTTAGAATAGCAATTCTTGCCATCCTCCAACTCATGAGCCCAGTGTAGAACATCACTTTCTGGGAATTGATCCTCCCTTGGGGATTTGTTGACAAATGCAGGTTTTCTCTGCATGAACATTCCATTCATAATGTTGCATTAAGAGACTGGGTCAAACCTTATATGGAGTGCAGTTTGTCTAAGCCACTTTCTTAGAATAGCCAAGCATCCTTTTGTGGCTCCCATGTCTCTGAAGAATACCAATCAAACGAAGTTAGTACTTGTCCCAATTAAAACTTGAAGATAGGCTCCTGACCCTTCTTTCCTATTTTATTGAAGTGGCTGACAATTGTAAATCCTTCTCCTGTCTTTGGATATGGATATGTATCTCACACTTCAGGACGGGTTTTTTTCAAGGAATTGAAAGCCATTCATTTGAAATGTAGACATCAGGGTGACAAGGTCTGGGTTTCTCACACTAAATGGGGAGATACTATGCTTACCTTGGTCGTTGCCAGTTGGCAGGCACAATTGCCGTAATCACATTGACACGGACCAATGCTTTGCAATTCCCCTACCTTGAGTTCTCTTGGCCCTCATCATGCTCCCATTCCTCATTTGAAATGTCAAGTTATCTCTGTATGGTAACTTGAGGTCAACTCTTTCCTGAGCATCAGTGGTGATTGCAAAAAATGTTTTCGCCACTCTAATGCCCAGCTTTGTTTACCTCTGGCAGTTTCAAAACAAGGAGCAGTGAGCTTCCTCAAGAGGGAGATGATATACAATGGGACAGTAAGAAACAAGCTTAGCACTAAGAACCTGCTCTCCTAGGAGCTTGTCTGAAAAGATGGGAAGGAGTTTAACAAGTTATGGCTTGAGAGGGTGGACCAGCTGTACCAAGGATTCAAGGAGCTGGAAGGTACAGCTTGTTTCTTAGCTCAGTTCATGAGCTATGAGAGACAGGTAACCTGATGGAGGGTGAGATAATAACAAAAACAAGTTGAAATCCCTCCTCTAAAACAAGTGATTGGTTTGAGAAATGCTGAGCTGATTCAAGCATTTTGGCTACTTTGAAAAAAGTCCTAGAGGAATAGGAGATCCTGAGCAATAGAGAGTTTGGTAACATTGAGATTATTAAAGTTGGAAATCTGGAGTAATGGAAGCTAGAGAAATAAGTTAAGGAATTCACTATTCAACTTAAAGAAGTACATTATTGCATGGAAAACTATTCAAAAATAGTCAGAGATAAAGATAAAAATGATAGTGGATAATAAGATTATTAAATATTGGAGTCGGCATATGCATTGAAAGAAACAAAAAGAAAATGACTTTTTAGGTATCACATACAATGTCTGGTAGGGGGAAACTTTCTGGTTTTCCCTCAATGTTTCTACAAATACAATACACATTGTTTACCATTTTTTTCCCCATAATAGTTCACTCAATATTGTGTAACTTTAAATTCTGAAGGCATTGAAATGGATAGCAAGTTAAACACTGACCTAAAGAAAATATTTTAAGAAGTATGAATAATATTTCTTTGATGGCTAGATGGTAATGAGGTTTTATTGACTTGATGCTGAATATGTCTAGTTGTACAGTTACTATAATTCTTTTAAAAGGAGAACACAGTCACAGAATTTGTAGAAAAAACTAAGCCCTTCGCAGAAACAGACTATATAGTTTAAGTTAAGCTACAGGATAGTTTAATAAGACTACATGAGTGGTAGTTATATGCCTACTACATGCTTAAATAAAGGTACTTTATTTCACATATTTGAATTGTCTGTGCATCATTTATATAGTATATATTTAATCAATATGTATGTATGGATTTGTAGATGAAAGATATACTACAAGCATCTAATTAGAATCATGTTGCAAAATGAAAATTACAAAGAGTTTACCAGATTAGTTATGAGAAAAGGAAAATTACTTATTAGAAGGAAACATGTTGAGCTGAAAGTTTGCTTGAAGGTTCCTGAAATTGTTGAGTATTTAAGGTAAGAAGAGGAAACAACTTGCCCTGTGTTTTGAGAAAATCCATATGATTCGTTCATTATCTCATTGGTATTTTTCTCTGTCTTTTCACAGCTTTCAAAATTTCCTGTTTTAAAATTCCATCTCTTTGCTTTCTTGCTATGTGGCTGAGTTTGTTTGTTTTGTCTTTTACTTTAAACCATTAGTTGCCTAGGTTTTGCTGATTACCCTTCGTGCCCTTCTTCCAAGTGGGCTGTTCCCTGTGGTTCTGTTCTCAGTTCTCTTCTTCCAGAACAAGATTTTCTTTGAAATGTGTATATATTAATTTCATCACATTCATTAATGTTGCATTCAAGGACCTGGCAGTGTTCCCAGTGTGTGCTACTGCTCCCTGGATGCTAGGAGTTTAAACTTCTTCCACTTACACTTCCTAAGCTGTGGTTTGAAAAACCAAAGCTGCCATGGGTCCTGATCATGTGTACCTGTCTCAGTACCATTGGAATTAATTCAATGTCAGCTCACAGAGACTGAGTTCAAAGCTAAGGGATATTTCAACAAAAATAACCAAGTTCTCCACTCAGAGTACACCATATTCTCTGTTTATTGGTTTATTTTTATATGCATCATAAGGATGGTTCTCTTGCATTCTGAATCCTTCTCCTTTTTTCTTAACAGAAGAAGAAAGGGCATAATTGTTTTGGAGTTCGCTTTTAAATATTAAAAAAAAAACCCTGTATTTATATGGTAACAGAACTTCTATATGCTAAAATATTTTACAATTTAAAGAGGAATTAAAATTAAAAACAAGAACTCATTATTTTTCCATTTTCTTTTAATTTCTTTGGAGAGTTCCATCACTTTCTGTGTTGAAAATGGTTGAAACCTTATATTTTAATGATATTAATTTGCCTTATTTCATAGTAAGATGTCTTTCTTGATAGAACATGAAATTTATAAAGTAAATTTTTATGGCTAACAGTAAAGGGAATTAAAAAAACTTTAATTTTCAAAAGCCTGATAGGATATTGTGATCTGTGTTTTCCAAGTACACGTAATATAGAGATATTGAGTATATTCTCATTACATATTGCTTTGTTTCTTTAAAAACATCTACACAATCAAATGGGCTTCTATAATTACTTGCATGCTGATTATAATTTCATTTAAGTTGTTTCCAATGTTGCAATGAACAATTTTGCAGCAACATGTTAGTGTCACTTTGGTCTATTTTAACTTTTTCTTAACCATTTTCATTTTGTCTTGACTCTAATGGGAATATTTTTCATATATATCCATATATGTATCCATATATATACATATATATATATATAGTTATATGTTTCCAATTCCAAGTTATCACTTTTAATTAGAAGTTAAAGAATTATTTGGTCTGTGAGGTACAGATACTAAATATCGTCAATACTCAAGACTGATGTGAGGTGGGGATGATGATACATAAAAATTCTGCAAAACATGAAATGCATCCTCAATAGTTAATTTGAAATTCACACTTCAGCTTTTAAAATGTACTGACTATCCCTGGTGGCTTTAAGGCAAGGGCATCTAACTGAAAATGGAATGTCTGACATGGAGACCTGGATAATGAGAGTTCAATGACAAAAGCCAGGAGACACAGAAGTCTAGGATCTAACAAAAAAAGTAATAAATACATACACAAATATTGTCGTAAAGATATTCAATGAGTTCAAGGGGGACACAAATCAATGATTAAGTGAAAATAATGGATAAATAAAATTAATTTTAATGAGAGAAAATATAAAAACAGAAGCATATAAATTCTGGAGTTGAAAACTACAGTAACTGAAATAAAGAATTTATTAGATAGGTTCAGTAGCAGACTAGAACAGCCAAAGAATACAAGAGCTTGGGCTCAGTGCAGTAACCTAGTGGCTAAAGTTCTCATCTTGCATATGCCAGGATCCTGTATGGGCACAAGTTAGCATACCAGCTGTTCCACTAGAATCCATCTCCCTACTTCTGACCTGGAAGAACAGTGGACGATGACCCAAAGCATTGGGACCCTGCACCCATGTGAGAGACCTGGAGGAGGCTCCTGGTTCTTGGCTTTGGATTGGCTCAGCTCTGGCCATTGTGGCTGCTTGGGGAGTGAATCATCCAACAGAAGATCTTCTTCTCTGTCTCTCCTCATCTCTGTATGTCTGCTTTTCAGTAAAAATAAATAAACCTTTTAAAAACATGGTTGAGAAATTAGAGTGAACAACTGAGATTTTATAGTCTTCTCAATTTCATACTCCGACTCAATTTTCATACAAAGCTACATGATTTTATTGCCTTAATGAGGATACAAATGACATTTAATGACTTTTACTCTCAAGGAAAATGAACATTTTTAAGCTGCAAATGGAGCTTCTTGGAAAGCAAGGTTTTATTTGCACATTTGTGTTCAAGTCAATGTAAATTTCAAACTTCTAAACTCCAGATTGGTGGTATATTACAACTAAGGTAAATCAACTAGTAAATTAAAAGTATTTGTTTTCATTCTTTTAATATGCTATTTCTCTCAATACAACTGTAGAAAATGAATGCTTTCTAAAAAGAAAATGCAAGTAAATCTAAAAATCAAATGCTGAATAAATTCCAAGGAAAATACAATTATGTATACCAATATTTTCAATGATTTTACTGAGTATTCTTTAGTTAGGTAATTGAAACATCCCACTGAAATTACAGTGATTCTCAATGACTGTCTCTGTCTCTAGGAAGAACATGAATAATCACATCTCACAGATAAACTTTTATTGAGCTTTATTTTTATTGCTCTATCCCTCCAAGATTTAACAAGTAGTTGCCAAGGACATAATTGATACAAAATCAATGAACTTATGCTCCAGAAGGAATATAGAGGATAAATATGGTTTCAGAGAATTGATAGTTTAAAAGATTAAGTCTTTTTTTGAAAGATTTATTTTTATTATTTTTTTATTGGAAAGGCAGATATACAGAGAGGAAGATCTTCCGTCCAATGATTCACTCCCCAAGTGAGCGCAAAGGCCGATGCCAATCCGAAGCCAGGAGCCTCTTCCGGGTCTCCCACGTGGGTGCAGGGTCCCAAAGCTTTGGGCCATCCTCGACTGCTTTCCTGGGCCACAGGCAGGGAGCTGGATGGGAAGCAGAGCTGCCGGGATAGAACTGGCGCCCATATGGGATCCGGGGCGTGCAAGGTGAGGACCTTAACCACTTGTGGCACCGTGCTGGGCCCCTAAAAATTAAGTCTTAATATACAAGAGGAAGAAAGATGCTTTGTGACTTAATCTGTCTGGCCATTAGTATTGGCTTCATACCATCGTGGAGCTACTTCTCTCTGGAGAATCTAGGAGTTCAGGACAGCCACTCTGCTAATGGAGCTGTGCCTCGGATCCAGAGAAGCATGTGTACCAGCTGCTGGGAGATCCCCGACTTGCAACTTCAAAAATGGTGTAATTTCTGACAATCAGATTGTCAATTTCCAAGAGGTTGTTTTGATTGCTGAACATTTTCAGTTCAATACATCTGTTTGCTTTTCATACATGAAACAGCTCATCTTGCAAGGCTATTGATGGGTCTGTTATAAAGAAGTATTTTTTATGCTCCCTCAGATTGTTGGGAGTCCTGCAGAATCATTTCTTCCTCTGCCTGTAGTAATTTCTATTCTGGAGCAGTTCACATTATGAGAGAATTATTGAGGAATGCAGTGGGAGGTCTGTGTTGAATTTAAAATCCTTATTTCCCAGTTCTCTTTTATGGCGCCTTGTAACCGTTCTTCTCTGTGCTGCTGTCTCTAAGTCTGGAAAATCCCCATTGAATTTCCCAAATAAGAAACCCACAATTTCCTGATGTTATGGTCAAGGGTGAAGTTGGAGTGAGTGAGTGGGAGAAGGTGGTCAGTGAAGTTCTGTGTCATGGGCAATATAATGGACATGTGTGGTGCACAGCTATGAGAGTGGGTCCGTACAAAGATTTTCCAACTGATTTCGTTTTCAGGTTTGTATCTCATCTTCCATTCTTTCAGGAATCACTAACTCCAAGCCTGATATTTTTCAGGAGAAATTTATTTGCTTGGTCTTTGTTTTATTTGTTTGCTATATTCCTCTGTTCAACAGTGTTTGTTAAGTTCTTCTCTGATAAGTTACTCTTCTACATGCTTTTCTTCTTTCAAAAAGTAATTTGAGTGACAGGAAGACTGTCTCGGGCCTCTATTCTGCCCTCATTTCTTTCTCTGTCTGTCCTGTACTTCTTTTTTTTCCTCCCCTGCTAAATTGGTAGCAAAAAGAGAAGTGATAAATACCCATGGCTGCTCTATTATTTAACTGGATCCAAGATTAGATGATTGTCATACACTTGCTGTTCTAGGCAGAGCTAGCTTCAGTCTGGAAAGCCCTAAGATTAGAGGGGGAAGGCATGAGAGACAGGAGCTGAGTAGAATGAGCGCAGAAGGGACTGAAATTCCCACTCAACTGGCTGATTAAATAATGACTTTATTATCTTTTCTTAAATCTGGTTTTTTTTTTTTTGAGTCACATCAAAGATGTAAACTGTTGGTTTTTCATTTCTTTGGCAGAACATTTTTTGGTCTCTATGGTTCAGTTGATTTCAGCTTCTATTTTAAATCTATTGGTATTCATGTCAGACTAACAGAGATGGACATGCCTTTCCTGCAAATCCTTTCCAATCTCTTTAATTTACATGTTCTATTATATCCCACTGCTGCCAAGTACACATGCATCCACATGCCCTCAGAGTGCTTTCTGAGCCCACCTATCCAATCAGGTTCCCCATTCCTTTGAGAGCATTGGGTCCCTGCGAAGCTCCTGTGTGTCTGACAAAGCAAAGCTCTCCTACCGCACTGTGTTCTTTTCCCTGAACTAATGCTCCTGGGTCTGATTTGTTCCACACCCCAGCCTGCTGCTGTTGCCTACTCTGATCCCTTCCCTCTTGTCTACCTTCAAATACCCAACCTCACTGCCGTGCTCCCATTCAGGTTCCTCCTTCCTCACCAAATTTGGGCATTCCTTGTTTTTGTCTGCTTTGATGAACTGTTTCTTTTTGCAAAATTATTCTCAACTTCCAGAAATGAGATTTTACACTATGTGAAAAAGGACCATTTTTCGTTTCTCCCCATACCTCACCGTACAGATCCTTACTGAACATGTATTGCTTGTCCAATTCCCAAGGTTGTCTCTTCCAGTCTTACTCTGTAGCTGTGGATCTTACAGATGGATTTTATTTTGGGGCAGTAGGTTCTAAAATATGTATTCTGAGAGCTGGGAAGCTTAAAGGTTTTCTGTAATTGAATAAACTGGGTGCAGGTTTATTATTGTGGTGGTATACATTTTGGGATATAACCAAGAATAACTGGGATTTATGATTGTTTTGCTTATTAATTCTGCTTGTCTACAGAATAAACTACCTAATGATAGTTTCTCAAGCTATATATATATATATATATATATATATATATACCTCTCTGAAATGTTTGCAAGTTTTTGAATTATTTTTACTGTATTTATCAAAATTTTGTTTCCTTGGCTTGTTTTGTATTACTCTGTGTTTTTATTCAGTACATTGAATAAATGATTATAAAATAATTTTCTTAGCTCAACAGTCTTCCTATGTTTAGTTAGCCTAGATGGCAGGCTATGTTTGGCATACTTGAGATGTTAACCAACTGCTAATTAAGAGAGGTTTAGTTAATGATAAAAAGAAAGTAGGAGAAGTCCTTTAAAGCATGTGTGAAAAACTGACTGGAGCATAGGTAGCACTACTGGAGTGCTACAGAATCTGCTGGGTAATGATTTAATTAGGGGCAGGCTGTCATCGGCCTCACCAAATGTATTAACACCTGTTTCTTTCAGTCCCTCCCTAGTGACTTAAACCCATCACTCCTGAGTTGTCAGTATTTTGCTATTAGGAACATTAACATAAGACTTCATTTAGTAGGCTTTAGAGTATTTATAAATGTAAACTCTTTTTCCCCCTGTTTTCTCACCTCAATTTTATATGAATTTCCTTGCCACTCTTGGAAGTCTACAATGTTTCCCCAGTAAGGGTAAATATTAAGCTAACCGATTTTTATATTTTGACCACCCAGCAGCACAAATGAATCTCCTGACTGAACGCCCTTCAGGGGAATGTCAAGTTCAAGGGTTTGCCCTTTGGGGTCTGATTTTACGTTATTAGACATACTCCCTGCATCTTACCACACTGGCAAAGCCAAAGACTTGGAAGCTTGAGCCAGAGAAAGTGGAATCAGGACAAGGAGATGGGTTTCCTCCATTCCTTGGTAAATGACTGAGCAGCTCTTTCTACTGAGACTTTGTAAGGACTGTGGTTCTGGATAGCTCAAAAGCAGCTCCTCTTCATCCTGCCTTTTAATCCTGTTTTTCACCTTGAGTCACTCTTTGTGAGTTCAGCATAAAGTCGTTTTTTCCCTTGTGCTTGCACACAAAACCAATACTGTGAAGTATTCACCAGTATATAGCTCTGCCTTTCCTTATATTCCAACAGACAACTGAACAAAGTTTCATTGACCTTTCATTACAATAATTTGAGTGTCCCTTTTCTGAAATGCTTGTCATTAGAAGTCATTGAGACTTTGGATGATCTTTTTCCGATTGTGAACTATTTTAATACAGACAATAAAATATCTTGGGGATGAAACCCAAGTCTAAATATGAAAGGAAGTTATTTGGTACAACATTTTAAATAATGTATCTGAAAACTAAATTTAATAACATTGAATTTCCATTGTGACATCATGTCAGTCCTGAAAGTTTTCAGATTTTGGAGCATCTTAGATTTTATATTAAGAATGCTAGACCAATAATTAAAAATTTTCAGGCTTGGTGTTGGGACACAATGGGTTAAGCCGTCAGGGGTAATGACCATCAGGGTTGCTCCAGAGCCCCCAAACTTAGGTCAGATAGACAGAGAGAGACCAATAAGGAAAGCTTAGAACAGACAAGAAAGAGTCAATTTGGACTCCCATATATTTTAGTAGGTAAGACACAAAGATCAGTTACTCCTCATTAAGGTATTGAAGATTTCCCTAAACACTCCTGCCAAAACTGTTCTACTCTTCAATCATTAACATATGGCTTGTTAGTTATAAGTCTGTTTGGACTATCCTAAAATTTGTGAAGTTCAGTAAAAATCACGCTTGAATAGTATAAGCTGCTAAATATAAATATGAAAAGAAACATGAGACAGTTGAATAGTACCCTATCACCATTTTTTGGTTTATAGCAGCTGGTTATATATGAACTAAAATTGAGATGTCAATGAAGTAGTTACAGGATGTTGTTGAGTTCTTGTATTTTCTAACACATTGGTCACTAAATACCATGTAAATTAACTTTATGATGTTGTAAATTTCCATGTTTCTTCCTTGTCATTGTCCTGCAGTGAACAACTTGGTGCATGGAAGACGAAAATAACACATATGGACTACTGACTGATGGCCAATAGCCGAAGTTTATTAACAGCATTAGACTTTTAAAAGAAGGTTGTCATGTAGGCCTCAAGGGAGGAGGGGCTTGAGCCATTTACATCTCAACAGCAAGGTGCAGTTCCCCAAAACACAGATTGTTCCACTAGCAGGTTCTTTATCTAAACCTGTGAACCAGAATGTATCCTGCTCGTTCATCTCCATATTAATTGTCCCTGGTGCCTTCAAGGGATATTCAACTGGCTATTATCTCCCACAATACCAAACATTCTGAATGTCCTTCTACACTTCCTGTTGTTGAATTTGTGTTGTGGCTTTTCATTGGAAGGAATGATCTTCTGCCAGCTCTACTTTCAGACCAAGGATGGTCTCCCAATCAAACTGTTGAATTTATCTGGACAATAAGATGCTGGACTCTCTACATGGTCCATGCTTGTAATGGTGGAATTATGACTGGTTATGAGCTGAACTACTGTACCAATATGGAGGAAATCAATATAGGGGGAGGGTTTGGGGAGGGGTTGGGGGTATCCCAGAGCCTATGGAACTGTGTCACAAAATAAAATAATAAAAAAAGAAAACTCTAAATTACTGCAAATTAAAAATGAGTCAAGAAAAAAAATAACCATGTCTAGAAAATAATTATATATACTTAAAAGAGTCTTAAACTTTCTTTGAAGACTTACAAAACATAGTTTAAGATAAGTCATAAAATGTGAAGGGACTTCAGGATCATTTAATAGAGTGTCTCTGAGTGCTGTGCAGTGTTTTAAAAAGAGTGAACAAGCAGACTGCTGGGTCAAACCACCAACATCACATACCAGTCCTAGTGGTTTACATTACTAGTTTCCAGCAGAGTTTTCCCAAGTCTTGACATCAATGAGCAGAGATGACAAAGCACCTCTTTGTACTCAAAGCCTAATTTCACAACTCTCTAACTCTTTTTTCTTCTAGAACACTGAAGATTTTGAGAGATTAAAAATGGATGTGCTTTTGAAGCAAATGAGAGAGTCCTCATCTGAGCTGATCTCACACCACAGAAGGAATTAAAGATGTGTAGAAAATTACAGTAATATCCCCTTTTGCGTAAAAAAAATTAATCCTTAAAATGACTTAGAATCCACATTTCTTATTTTTAGCATGAAGTCATTGAATTTTACCCTACGAAAATATATTCTAAAATGAATGTAGATTCTAACATTTTCCTTTATAACTATAATTTCTTAAAGCGAAAGTTAAGTTGAATTTTTCTCATTTAGCTTTTTAGTCCATGTCCTTTTTTTAACTCCCACTTTGTCTCTTAATGGAACCTAATACAGATAAAACTTGTTTAAACTGCCTTTACTAAAAAAAAAAAATAAATAACTTAGATTTTGCAGTTTCAAATTTTAGTTTCAGCCTGTTTTAATCAACATTTGGGAAGGAAATTTCTCGAAAAAGTATGTGATCCCTATACCCTAAACTTCAGTTTCTATACTTGGTGCTTCATTGTTTTCCCTGTTTTGCAGCCAAACCCAGTGAAAACTTTGCTGATATATTTCACTTAGTTTTCAACGAGAAGAGGATACTATAAATTTCTTTGGATTTTATTTCCTGGAAATATATTTTCCATATGACGTGTGTCTTTAGGAAAAATAAAGTACCTATTATAATTAGGGGTAAAAAGGATGACAGATTTATCCTTAACATAAAATAAATCAGTCTAGTTATTGCAGAAATCCTTTGTGGTTTCAATCAGTATTACTCATAGTACTCCGGAACAAATGCTGCTTCCTTTAAAACTTAGCACACCAGAGATACAGAAGGCACATCAATTAAAGTGTTATTAAGAGAGAGAAATTCAGCTTATTATGTGTTGTATGTTTACCCCGACTTTTATGGTTGTGATTATAGACTTATGAGTAAGCATTCCTCTGGGATAAGTGTGTATATGATGTTTAAGCATCCTGAGATCTTAACATGAAATTATATTTCATAGAACTAATACCTTGTCAGAAATATCAAGAATATACTTGGTCACACAAAAGCATGACTTTAGAACATCTAAACACAAGGAAGTTGGGTGCAGCTTAAATGAACGTGAAGAGGCTGGTTGATAAAATAGAAATCTTCAAATACAAATGCATGTGGTTTAAGGATAAGGAAGGAAGAAAATAAATGTATGGAACAGATATCAGAAAATCATGCAATTGGCTAGCTATGTTATTTTTCCTATAAAATCAACTCTTGATTTTAATTACTAACTTTACTAAATTCTTAATTTTACTAAATAAAAATGGTAAAGGTTGCAGCACATTGCTCCAACAAAGGATTCAATGTGGAACATAAAAATTTAGGCAATTATATTTTACTTCATATTATCTCAAAATTCTATATGATGTGGGTTCTAGGAGCTCCCATTATATGATCAACATATCCATGTAAATAATAGTTGTCACTTCCCAATCACTAGATCTCTGATTTTTTTTTTCAATTCTACATTAGAAGTGAGTCTTCCAATCCAGCTGAATGGATGCTCCACATTTTTCAATTAAATAAGTCTATTTCTTGCAGTATTTGTGTAAAACTAAGACTAAGTAGTTTCGATAGTTCAAATGTAATGAAAAGATTCAGACCAACGGAAAAGCTTGAAGTTTATTACCAGGCAGGGAGTCAACCAAAGAAGTAGGCAAGTGGGACATGGAAGTAGACTTCTGCCTCCAACACTCATGCTTTTTTTTCTTAATTTATTCATAGCTTTTAAAAAAATGAAGAGAAAAAGTAGCGGAATAACCTCTGGTTGGCTGGATGCCGGTATTATTTTTATTGGCAAGAGCCTCTGAGTGGCTGAAAGGTGGCCATTAACACTCCGACAGAAAGTGCTGACAGGGTGATTATAAGATTAACACCCTCCGTTATAGTAAGAGTGTCAAAACCTCACTCCTACCTGCCAGTGGAAAATAACAGCATGAATGGAAACATTACAGATGCATAACCATCTCCAGTGTTAAAGTACCATGCTTTAGTGTGTGTTTAAATGCCCATGGTAGCGACCGAATATAGCTGATGGTAGAGGCTTTCATGTTTTCTCAGGAGTCAAGGATACTTTTAGGATGTGCTATATAGCCATCTTTCTCACTTTGGCTGAGAATCTTACATATGGTGTGGTCAGCAAAAGCTAACTCTGAATAATCTTCAGATTACAGAGCCATTTCTTAAAAACAAGTCTTCACGTCAATTAGGAGAAACCCTCTACCACACTTGCTATTTTTTCAAGTTACCCCTGTAACGTTTTTTTATCCCCCAAACTGAGAGTCACAATATTCTGGGTCTGAAAATGGCATAATTAGGAATTCTTCTTTCCTTAGTGTGATTGTTGATCTATTTTTAATCAAAAGAGACCAGGGAGTCCCTCCGCTTATAACATATAAACTTCACTATGTGTACATAAAAATAAACATTAGCTCCAAATCAAAAGTATCTGCAGCATTTTTGTGTGCACAGACGGCTATTCAGAACATTGAAATGATCATAATTAGGTCTCCAACAATTTGGGGATGAATAAAAAATTAAAGAAATATACAAAAATAAGGTTTGGGAAGTTTTTCATTTGAAAGACTTGATCCAGAGCAGTGAGGGGTTAAGGGAGAACACTGGCTCTCCTGCATCTCCAAGGGAGCATCAGTGAACACTCTGCTAAGGACTCCAGTGAATCTAGACACCATTCAGGGATCCCAGGTTCCACCGTGGTTTACATCGAGAATAAAGACTGTTGGTGTGGAGCCCATGAGTTCTGAAGGCTCTAGAAAGCGAAACCTGTGCCTCAAGAGCAGACAATAGTAGGTGAAGGACCAGAGCTCAGAGTGATTTTTAGCCTTGCTTTGAACTATTTAGTGTGTGGCTTATCAGTATCCATGTCTCGTCCTGTGCCCTGGATCCCACAAATGCTAAGGATGGCTTTGGTTGGAAATCCTCTCAACCCACATACTTCTTTTTCTCAACGGATGAAAAGAATTCTCAAACAATCCTGTAAGTGTGATACTTCTGATACACATTTATAGATAGAATACTAAGTTTTGTTTTGTTTTTCTTTTGTGAACACTTGCAACATCCATTTATTTAATTAGCATTTATTTAACCAAGTCACCAAAAGCTTCCACGTTTGTGTTGCTGATTTTATCAGAAGTTGCTGCCATTTTCCACTGACATTGTTGAATGTCATTGGCATTCTGGATTGGTCCCTTGATTTATATTAAAATACCATCAAAGATTTATTCAGCCTGGATGGATGACTTCCAAAACAATAAGGAAAACATGATTATAAGATCCATGGTGGAAGAAGTTAAATGTGAAATGAAAACACTTTGAATTTGGCCATTTCTGCCCTTCACTGTAGCTCTGCACTTCCTGTGCTCCATGAGCTTCGATTTTCTCTGTTAGCAAAAGAAGACACTGGAGTGAACTAGTGGAGTCCTGCGGCTCCCAGCAACCTCCAAGGAGCACTCCACGACAAAGGGTGAGTGGCACGAAGGGACTCCCACCAGGATAATACGCCAGAGTATCTTTAATAAACACTTCTGCTATGACAACAGTTAACAGCTGTCAAGTCATGAGCTACATAATTTCCAAAGCCCATTATATTTCAAAAACTCTGGTTAATTATGTGAAGAGGTAGCGAAGAACTTTGTGTAATCAAAGCTAGATGAATCGATTCTTTTCTAAAAGTGAAATTATGAGCAGGAGGAAAATGCCTTGCCAAATGCTTCATGATACTCACTTTTTTTTTCTGCTCGATAGATCCAAAGCTGATTGAGAAGTTTATTTTTTTCAACGATGGGATCCAGCAGGGTTAATGTTTCTTAATACATATCTTTTGCTGGATTTGTCAGTCTTCCCAGTTAAGCAGACCGGACAAACTGATTGAGGTGTTCGAAGAACTAAAAATCAAAAATGAGACATGTGACTTTTATGAAATAAGGAGGAAAAAGCCGTGAGAGATTTTCAAAAGCTAGTCAAGCAGATTGCCTAACAAGGAGTGAAGGCAGTATGGGGCAGGGACGTCTTGGACTGATCAGCGAGGAGAAAGGCAGGAGGCCCAGGTTGTAGGAAGGAAAAGTAACAGCAGTCCCACTGTGAGATGACCAGGGCCTGGAGCTCTGTTTGGCACAAGTGCTGAGGGGAGAGGAAGGACCTGCTGGTTAACTAGCAAAAGAAGACACGTTCAAGACGTGACAGAATGGGAAGGGCGCCAGCAGCGCTAGGGTTCCCATCCACCTCTTTGTTCACTGGAACACGAATTCTCTTTTGGGAAAGTAACCTTTGTCCTCCAGCCTAAGTGCTTTCTAATCATCCACATCCTACTATAAGGTTACATTTTAATGGAAGTCAACTTGGAGACTTCTCCAATGACATGAAACTGTTTTCTTTCATTCTGTGGTTTAGCAGTTTCTCCACAGTAACAGGGTAGTCTTTTTATTACCAGAAACATGGGTCTTATTTGTGGTCTTCAGCCATGGCAAATCTCCCACGAAACCCAATGGGAATTGTGGCTAAGGGAACCTTAGTGAATAATGCTCATTTTTTTTTTATAAAATTGGAATATGAAGCAATCAGAATTGGTATTTGCTTATTGTGTGTTGCCTTTGGTTCCCATGAAAGCATTACCACAAATAGGATGTACGATTATGTATTTCCTTAGGTACGCAATACAAACCTTAAAGTTTTGAATATTAAACATATATGCTTCAAAAAGGAAGTACATGCAATTTCAGCTAGCTCCTGATTACTGATTTAGAAATCCTCTTTTCTTTGTCCAGTTGTGTTTCACACTTGCGAATATTTTTATAGTATATTGATCCTAGAAAAGGAATTATTTATTCCTCTATTTACTACTTTTGACCAAGCCTCTGAGTCTTGTTTCACCAAGAACAACAGGAAGTAGGAAGACCAGAGTTTCAGAAAAGAAGGCAGGAGTATGTAGGGAATTCCTCAGAAAAACGTAATATTTTATAACTACTTTTGAAAAAAGATTATGTCAAGGGACTTGTGCCATGGAACAGTAGGCTATTCTTCCATCTATGGTGTTGGTATCCCATATGGCTGAATTCCCAGCTGCTCCACTTCTAATCTGGCTCCCTTCTTAATGGCCTGGGAAAGCTGCACAGGATGCCTCAAGTCCTTGAGCCCCTGCACCCATGCTTGGGACTTGGAGGAATGTCTTTTTTCTTAGCTTCTGATGGGCTTAACTCCAATCCCTGTAGCTATTTGGGCAGTGAACCAGTGGATGGACAATCTGTCTCTCCTTCTCTCTGTAAATCTGCCTTTCAAATAAAGTCAATAAATCTTTTAACAGGATGCTATCAAATAATCAGCAGGGTTGTTTGCATTAGACATTTTCCTAGGCAGCTCTGTGGCCTGCTGTGGGACAAAATTAACACTAGCCCTCAGATCTGAGGTCACTGAGATAGCATTTTGTCATCCTAGAAATCAACCTACTACCTTTTTTACATGCCACTGATTTTACTCTTTTGATGGTCATAAATTTTGACTTAAATCGGTTTTCTGACCTGGTCATTCACTGACTCATGGGGTAAACTTGGTATTCTCAGAAGTCAGAACTCTCATGGCTATATTATTTTTCCTTCAGAGTATACTTTCCTGCTTTCTTGGTAATGATCAACTTAGTTGATTTATTTCATACATGTCTGACTACCTTCCTGCAGTATCTTTGATTTTCTCCACTTCTCAATCCTATATAAAAATCGAATGTTTTTGACTTTTGGGTGAAGTTTCCCCACATCTGTATCTTCAGGAATCACTTCAACTCTAGGTGTATAACCTGGCCCCTTGCTCTTGTAAGCAAAGTTTCGCTGGAATACAGCCACATTCATTCACAGTTTATGGCTGTTTTCTTGCAGCAATGTGAATTAAGTTTTGATAGAAGTCATATGGCCCATAAAGCCAAATGTATCTACTATCTTGCACATTAACACAAAGTTGGCCATCACATTAAATAGATAAAATTAGCACACAGTCAGCTATTTCTTCTTAAGGTTGTATTGGGATATTGAAAGCACAGTGGATTATATTTAATGTCATTTTCATCTACTTGTTTCAATTTGCTGAATACTTTAAAAATGTCTTTCTTTACTATTTCTTTAATATTTCCCACCCCTGACTAAGAGTTTGGTAACCTCTCTCAAGTCTTAACTCTTCTTATTCATCCTAGTCATTAATCTTCATTAACCTAGACTCATTTTAAATATCCCTGCCTTTCAATGCAAAACATACCCTGTTGCTAGCCATATGAAATGAAATGATGAAATGATCAAAGCTTATCCTTTAAATTCTGTTGATATTACCATGTATCGACTCCAAATCTTTCTCATATCAGTTAAGGCCATTTGCTCTACATTCCCATTTTCCCCTCCTACTGTAACAGGTACTTTCTAGATTTCCATTATGCTATTTCTTAAGCACTTGATATTCCTTTCCAGTTCATGCATATCTTTGTTTATTATTGTCTCTCTGTTGGAAATGCTTTCTCAGTTTTTCTTCTGTAATCCTATTCAATTGTTTCTTTTCAAATTCAAGTCAAATGTCAAATTCTCACTGAAGCAAGAAAGCTGTTCTCAGCAGGCAAAATTAAATTTTACTCCATTCGGCTCCTATTTGGATTGCGGTGAATTCAATCCTACTCTCTCTTTAGCATACATCTCAAATAATCATGATAATTTTTACTTGTCAATATACTGTGGTCTTGAGGTCTTTTTCAGCAATTACTGTCAATCAATATAATGTATTCTGATTGATGAAAATCTGTGTCACTGTATGCGAAGCTCTTTACATTCATTAAGAACAGGGAATGCAACTTTTTCATATAATTTATTCCAAGAGCTCAGAATAGGAATGAGCCCTTAAAGATAGGTTAAACTACTGACTTAATTTGAACTGATTCAAATTGCAATGGAAAAGGTAATGCAATATTTAAAGTGATACCAGTTTCCCAAATTACTATTTTCAATGTTTCTATTACAAATATCCACCAAGGTTTGAGATTTAAGGAAATGTTGGAACGTTTAAAACAAATACTTCCTTCTCCTTCACCTTTTAACTTGCTTGATGTAAAACTGTTTCCTACATGGTGACAACTCTGTTTCCTTAGGACTCAGATAATTTGAGACTGCCATCTGGGCAATGCTAGTCTGCTTTTCCTAACGCCTGTTGTTTACAACACTATGACTTAAATTATCCTATGAGCATTGAAGACATGCATTCCGATATTCCTTTCAACTCAAACATTACCATCCTCCTAAGAATTTCAGAGAAGCAAGTCACCCAACAAGTTTGTGTAGTTTAGCAGCTCGGGAGCCTCCAATTTAAAGCCAAGATGTTTTCATCTCCTAGAATGATAGTACAAATCAGTTGCCCACTTCAGCCAATGCACTGTGGGATTCACACATTTCTGCTCATTTTGTAAGTAAGATACTGATCTTCCTTGCTGTGAACTATCTTTTTGTAATTTTAAAAGATTTATCTTATTTTAATATGAAAGGCAGAGTTACAGAGAGAAGAGGACAGAGAATGAGCGAGAGGATGATCTTCCATTCTCTGGTTCACTCCACAAATGGCTGCTATGGCCTAAGCTGAGCAAATCTGAAGCCTGGCGAAGGAGCTTCTTCTTCTTGGTATCCCTCATAGGTCAGTGGCCCAAAGACTTGAACCATTCTCTGTTGCTTTCCCAGGCCATAAGCAGGGAAATGGGTGGGAAGTGGAGCAGTCAGGAGTTGTAGAAGTGCCAATATGGGATACCAGAGCCTCAGACATAGAGTTAGCATGCTATGCTACCACATTGGTACCATGCTGCAAACAATTTCTAAAAGAATGGGAGGATAGAAAACCACTTCCAGAGAATTGGGGCATGTTTGCTTACAATTGTGGAAGACACTTGAGTCTCCTTCCAAAGCAAAGGTGGTGTACTTCGTACCCAATGTAGTTATGCAAAAAATCTCCCCCTTCAGTAAAAATGAATCATGCTTACTGACCTGTTGCAGGACGTCTAGGTTCTGTAAACTCAGATTTTCTCTACTGCAGTCAGTCCATGGAAGTCACAACTGGCCGTCTGTGTGGCCCCGTAAGAAAGCAGGTAGACAGATGCAGTGCAAACTGATAACCTTCTGGCTACATTTCATTTTGTGAGGAATTATCTTCTACCAGTTTTCATGAAAATATAGCAAGTTAAGCAGTTGTCTTGCACACAGGGTAGAATCTCTGACACATTGTTGTTCTTGGCATCTACTCTTCTACCAGGAATTTCAGAGCTTTCCAATCATTCTTGTTAGTCTTGCCAGTCTCCTATCTCATTACTTTCCTAGCCACTCAAACTTGATCCACATACAGAAGCCCTCTCTGGTCCTGATTAAGTTCTAGTCAGCACCTAAGTTACCTTGCTTATATATACTTTCATTAACTTGGCCATGGGAAATCCTAATTTTCATGATTTCAAATATCTGCTGTCTCTTTTCAAGATACTGAGCTCCCATGTACGGTAGAGTGGTGTCAGTGGAACCTCAAAACCAACACTGTCAACTAGTCAGACAGCACTCTTAGTTCTGAGAAAGTCTTTCAGATTCATTATTCTTGGTAGCATACGTTAGCTTTCTTAGTTCACAGCAAAATTGCCTGGATTCCAACTTTAAAGATTATAGTAGCTATAAAGTAATGTCCACCTAAAATTTCCCAAAACAAATGCACAAATCTATATTCTTTGTACATACAATAATATACATGGTGCTAAATCCTTGAGAAACACATAAACATTACATTTTATTAAAGATATATTAAACTTATACAAATGAGGTCTATACATAGCTAGCATAATGTGTTCCTGTTAAATTTTGGTCCCAGACGCAAGATAAACCTGCCTAGTAGACAATGTACTGTTTTCTTTGCTTCCTTAAGTGTAAGCTAAGTGTGTAAGACATGAACCCCTGCTTCTGATATCACACTGCTGGGAAGCATGAGGCTATGGTAAAACTTTACCTGCTCCAAAATTCTCATGGTGACAGTGAAAAGGAGGAAAAAAGACAAGAATTTTACAAAAGAGCTATAATGGAGTGAGAATTCTGGAATTGATGCCATTTTTTAATTTAAACATTGCCATCAGATCCAACCTGACTGTGGGACATTCTCTGAGCAGAAGTTTAGCAAAGGGGTGGGCATTCAGTACAGTAATTATGGATACAGATTGAGTTGCCTGCATCTCTTATCAGAGTGCCAGAGTTATAACTTCATCTCTGCTTTATAAGTAGATGTATTTTGGGAGACAAGAGAATGTAGCTCAAGTCCTTGGGTCCCAATAATCCATGTTGGAGTGGAGACCCAGATTGAGTTCCAGGTTCTTAGATTCATCCTGGTCCAGTCTAGTGGGTATGGGTACTTGGGAAAATGAACCAGTGAATGAGAGAGTTCTCTTTGCTCTGGCTTTGGTTCTGGCTTTGCTTCTCTCTCATTTTGTCTTCTAAATCAATAAGATATGTGAAAACATTTCAAAGAAAGTCAAACAGAAAAAGCCATTGTGATGAACTGAAAGTTCCTAAAAAGTTGATAGATTCCAACATTTTGGATGCATGAGTATGAATTTGGAGTTCACAGAGGGAACCTCACCAACTACCAATACACTTGGTATGAAGTGATACAGTTTACAACAAATTTGTTTAAATGAAAGACAAGTAAATGGGATAAGTTGCTAGCAAGCATCTGATTTCAGGTGGAACAATCAAGGAAATGTCAGGGCTAAAAAGATATCCTGCTTGTGCTGGAATCAGAAAGGTAAAATAGGAGGTGAAGCAGAGGTTCTGTCTTTTCAGGAATAGGAAAGTTCCCGTTTTGAAGAGAAGCATATTTTCAATGAGGAGAGTGTCTGTCCCGTAAGCACCTTGATGCATAAAGAGGGTCAAGGAGAGCTGCATCTAATCCTACTAGGGTCAATTCTGCCAAATCTTTTACACATAAAGCCCACCTCGTTTCCGTTCTTTGGCCCACAGCTTTGTGTCATCAGAGCAATCTTGCATATGACACGACTTTCTGGCTGTCCACAGTCCCCTCTAAAAATTCAGCGTCAGGATTCTGGCACAGCATGACGTCCAATGGCCTTTCAGTCTTTGTCTTCGCCAGTCTCGTTGCGCATTTACATGTACTAGGCCACTCTTCCTTCCATAACTTTTATAAAAATGTCATTTTCAAAAGTTTTCTCATATGTTTTTCTTTCCCATTTTACAAGTGCTTTCCTCTGGTTTTTCTTCCTCCTCTTCCAATAACACTTATGTGTTATTAATCTCTTCGTATTCCTCCCTATTTTCCATACTGAAGTGTTTCTAATTAAGTGATCCAATTTCCTTGGAGAACTACAGAATGAGATATAAGGCCAACAAAGCGCAAAATCTCAGTTTATTTTTCCAATTACTACGACCTTAATCTGACTGATTTTGCCTGTAAGTATCATAAATAAAAATGTATAAATAAATTTCATTATTCCCCATATTGTAATACAGTAAAATCCATTTCATCATAAATTATTTGCAAAGGAGGCAGTCTTTAGAATGTATAAAGTCTGATATATGTAAAAATGACTATTAATTTCTGTTCAAAGCCATATGGGAATAACGAAATAGAGAAAGCAACTATTTTCAAGCACGGAACAAGAAACTCTAGGCTGTGATGTTGAAAGACAAGAAGAAACACTTCCCACTTCGCAGAGGCAATGGAAGCACAGAGAATAGAGGTCCCCGAGGGCAGAAGAAAGAGTGATGGCTCTGTTTTAAAAGATTTATTTGTTTTTCATTGGAAAGTCAGATATACAGAGAGGAGGAGAGACAGAGAGGAAGATCTTCCGTCCGATGATTCACTCCCCAAGTGAGCGCAACGGCCAATGCTATGCCAATCTGAAGCCAGGATCCAGGAACTTCTTCTGGGTATCCCACAAGGGTGCAGCATGCCAAGGCTTTGGACTATCCTCGACTGCTTTCTCAGGCCACAAGCAGGAAGCTGGATGGGAAGTGGTGCTGGGATTAGAACCAGCGCCCATATGGGATCCAGGAACTTCTTCCGGGTATCCCACATGGGTGCAGGGTCCCATGGCTTTGGGCCATCCTCGATTGCTCTCCCAGGCCATCAGCAGGGAGCTGTATGGGAAGCAGGGCCACCGGGATCAGAACCGGCACCCATATGGGATCCCAGTGTGTGCAAGGTGAGGACTTTAACCACTATGCTATCACATTGGGCCCAAGAGTGAATGGATTTTGAATTCACTCAAAAGTGTCATTACTATAAGACTTTATTTTCATGTATATGTAAACATGTGAATGGGTAGCATTAATATATTATGTCATTTGTTATATTGCATTAAAGTAAAATATGATTGAAATATTTCCTAAGGTTATGATGCATAGTCTGGAATTCTTTGTTCTCTGTTAATAAATACTGTTGGTACATTTTTCCTCTTCCTAAATTTTTAAAATATTTATTTTTCACACATGTTCAACACTCCATTAGGTAACAGAATTCACAAATTCCAAGTAAAAAATAATATTAACATAGAAAGAAGGAAAAGCAAGAAACAAAATTAAAAATCTGCTATTTTTTTGTGAGTATAAAAAAGGCTGTACACAAGGATTAATTTTTCAAGTGTCATTCTTGTGCCTACAGATTACATTTTTTTGTATGCTGTATTAGTTTTAACAAATCCTAGGTTGAATTTTTTAAAAAATTAGTACTGAAAAGCTTAATGTGAACAAATCAATACACATAAATGGAAGTAGGTTTTACTGTTAAAATGCAACTAATTTTAAGCTATATTCTAGAATTAAATTATTAATGATCTCCCAGTTGACAACTAGAATAGACAATACAGATGAGCACATATGTGAATCTTCCATCCATTCACCTTACTACACTTTCCCATTATTTCTGATAGTTTGTCTATTGTTTATTAGATTTCCCACATAAATAGTTATATCATCTTTCAATTATGATATTCATTTTTCAAGATTATTATGTTAATAATTCTTTTTGCAGTTGCATTTTTAATTCAAACATGTTAAATAGAATTGTGGAAAATGAGTACAGTTTTAGCTATAAGTTAGATGCTTGTTGAATTTTCCTATGTGAAATCATCTTTGCTATAACTGTTTTATAATTTTATCAAGTTCAACCATTTTGTCTTATTCCTAGTTTATAGATATAACTTTTTAAAAAATTAAGCATGCTCTTGCATTATTACTAAATGTCTTTCTGAGTTACTGACATGATGTAAACAATTATATTATTATAGACCCGCCTTCAGATACATTGGATAATCTGAACTTATTTATAATATATTTTTATCTCTGTTACATTGGATTTACTAAAATCCTCTTTAGAAATTTTACAACTATTTACTTATTAAGGAAAAGGGACAATAAATTTTCTTTATTAAAGTCTCCTAGCTTTGTTTTAAAGATTGCTCTTTCCTCCTGAAATAAACCGAGGAGTGTTCTTTTCTCTATATTTATGGGAGAAGTTAGGTGAGTGTCAAAGCATTACATGACTGCTCAATATCTTCAGCCAAAAGCCTGATGTATGTCCTGTTTAATTCACATACGGCCATGGTAGTCAAGGATAGTCACTTTGAACAAAACAGGAGACTGATGACATACAGCTCTTGGAGGGAGATTTGTTTTGGGTTATTTTGTATATAGGAACAGGAGTGAATGACGTCAGTATTACAAAAGCATAGTTTGTGTGGGTGAAAACAGGCTAATATTTATCTTTGAAATATGACTTGGAGTAAGTCCATTGAAAACTGGCTGATGTTCATAACGTAAAATTGTTATTGATTACCCAGCTTTCAAATGCATGTTCACAGAAGAAAGTTGTCACTGATAGCAAACAGGTTCAAAACCAATTTTACACTGAGTCTTCAGCCCAAAGTTTTAGGATCCTACGAATCGGTTCAATTCTTACAGCATTTGCAGTTATGACAGATTATACAAATTAATGGACTCAGTCCTATAAGACTGCTGGTACGTCAAACACTAGAAATCCTGTGTCTCCAGGCTAGTTATGCTTCTGTCTCACTCAGCTGCCTCTTAGCTGGTTCCTACAATCCATCCTTGAGATCTGAATATTTGCAAGAATAATTCACAATATGCAAGAAAGCACTGTATTTAAAATTGCCCTTTTGTTTTAAAGGATGTAATTTACAAATAGCTAAATCGGGAAAGGCATTTAGTGCAGTGGTTGAGATGCTACTTACCATGACTGCAGCCCATATAGAAGTGGGTTAATATGAGTCCTGGCTCCACTTCCGTTTCCAGCTTCTTGGTAATCCACAACCTGGAAGGCAGCAGATGGCGTATTGACTGCTGGAGATATTACTACCCACAAAGGAAGTCCTGACTGAATTACAGGCCTCTGGTCTTGGCATGGTCTGTCTCCTTCTCTCCTGGGAATTTAGAAAAGGAGGATTTCTCTCTCTCTCTCTCTCTCTTTCTCCCTCTTCTTCTCTCTCTATCTGTGCCTTTGTTTTCCAAATATAACAAGAATAAATGAATAGAATATTGAATGGAAGGGATGCATGGTAACTAAGCACAGAAGCACTTGGGAGGGATGATGGAGTTTGTTCACAGCTTCCACGGACTTTCATGCCACCTTCCCAGAACCCTGAACTGTCCTTCACCCAGATTAGAAGCTCTCCAAACTTAATTTTTCAAGAGTTGTACTGATGCCTCATTATGTAAGCATTTGGGTTAAATCATTGGCCAGCTGACTAGCCACACAATTTCCAGTTCCCTCCTTGCCCTGGAGGTTGAGGAAGGTGAAGCTAAATGTCCTGGCACTGTCATTTTGTGTGTGGCAAGTCCCTTACTCGCAACTGCATGGACTACTAAGACACCTCCTTGGCATGAATTAAGAGAAAAGTTCATTGTGAATGAAAGCTGTGGGTCACCTCAGGAAATTCAAAAGGCTTTTATATTTCAATGAGAGAAACGCAAGGCTAAAACCAATATATGTGCTTTATTATGCCATACATGGCTCCAGCATGTTCTGTGGAACAGCCGTTGACCAATATGGAGGCTTTCAAAATTCTTAAGTTTCTCTTTCCATTTTCCACTAGCCAGAGTTGTTCATGAGACCATCAAAGCCTGTCCAGGTATCCACAACTATTATTGAGTTATCTTGAAAATGTCGGTTTGTTTCCAAGTCTAAGTTTCCACTGAGCTTTGGTCAGCAGGCTGTTATCTTGTTTTCAGTCATTTGTTGTACCATCTGTTGTGACAAGGGCTGTGTAGAATTTCCAACCCAGGATAGTATTAATGGATGTCAGATGACTGAGAAAGCAGACATTGTTACAATATTCTAAGATGTTTGAAAGAGTTTCCAAGTGTACCATACAAAGTTACATGTAAAGTGAGAATTGATCATATCTTTCATAATCCTGGAAAAAAAATGAACTCTGCTATTTTCTAGAAAGGATAATGGGGATCCAGCATTGTGGCACAGCAGGATAAGCCACCACTATTCTAGGATATCCTGACTTCCAGTTCTGGCTGTCTCCAACCTAATTCTCTATTGATGCCATTGGGAAAGCAAGAGAAGATGGCCCATGTACTTGGGCTGCAGACATCGACATGGGTGACCCAGATGGAATTCTAGGCTATTGGCTTTGACTTGACCCAACATCCCATTTTAGTCATTTTGGCAGTGAACTCATGACTAGAGGCTCTCTTTTTTTCTTTTTGTGTCTCCTGGACTCTCTCGCTCTCTGTTCCAAATAGATAAGTCTTTAAAAAAGAAAAAAGTTCTAGTGGGTGTGACCTCTGTTAGGTTGCCTTGTGGAAGAGTTCTGTCAAGTGCCCACTTGAAATTACTGGTGTTGCATTAATTTCTGGCATCTCACAGTTATGCTTCTATCAGTCTCTTTTCAGAAGAGTGAAGAAGTCAGCAGTTATTTTTGGTCCGAACAGTTCTTGGTTTAAATATGTTAGTAATTGTAACCTGCTAAGGTTAATAATCCACTGAAATTTTTCTACTTATTTATTTTGATGATGTTTACATAGTTCATCAGGACGGGGAGGAATGAGGATCAGGGAAAAGTGGGTGTGATCGTCGTTTCCACATTTTCTGTTTGTTGTTTTTGTTTCTGGGGAAAGGGAGGGCATAAAGGGACAAACCTAGCCTTCCAACTTCCCAGTACCTGGGGATGGGGAATGGTTACCCAATAGCAATCCAGGGTCCTGATGTGTCACATGCTGTAAGGGTTCTGAAATGCTGTTGATCTCGCTGATCCAAGGATGAGGAAACATTTACAATATCTAGTGGCTGATATAGTCCACCTCCAAGTCTCTATTCATCCAGATCTTTTCTGTCAATGTTTGACAGGGATAGTTGTCCAATTTGTTCTTTTCTCCTTCTTCTGTTATGGTACCTAATGTCCTCTTCAGGTCCCAATGGGTTGCCATATCCATTATGTGCATCAGGACTTGCTATCCACTGCTCTGTTTTTTGAACTGTGGAGGAGCAGTTCCTGCAGGCAGGTCCAAAGACCCGGGCCAAGCAACCTAGACCTTGCAGGACATCCCAGCCCTGGGGCTCAGGAACTGTGACCCACCACAAGAGGGCCTTAGGACCAAGGTCAAAAGACCAGGGCCCCATCAGAGCCTGTATCTGGGAGCTCACAGACCTGGTAACCACTGTGCAGGTGGACCCAAAGACCCGGGCCAGGCAGCCTGGACCCTACCAGATTCCCTGCCCCCAGGGCTTTTGGACCCAGCACCTGCTGCTCTGACTAGCATGGCTCACCCTACTTCTGCATCCACCAGTGGGTGCTGCAGCCTGGTTTGGTGCAGCTCTCAGTTCCAGCTCCCATTAGTGGGTGATGCAGACTTAATGTTGATTGACTGTGTGGGTGATTGTTCCAGGTCCCTGCCCTGCTGCTTGGAGGGTGTGGCTTAAGTCTAACCTTCCCCATGGCCTGAGGCACAGCTTTTAGGCCTACACATGGACTGTGATCTCCAACATGGCCACAGGTCAAGGGGAGTAACCATGGAACATGACCTCTGACATGGCCGGAAAATCTAGGGATATGGATATGTCATACAACCAATTACAACATCATGGATGGGCATAATGTATGCCGGAAGGCTTCCTTCTGCCCTCCCCTTCTTGCCCTTTAAAACCCGTAACCTGTACGTAATGAAGCAGACATTCCTCAGCAGCTTGTCTCTGGTGGTTCTTGCGACCAAAGGCCACTGTCTGCCTCACCCTCGGTGACCTCGGGGCCTGCTGGCAGGGCTAAACCCCGAGATGACTGGAGTTGTGATCCAACCTGGCTCATCGTACACCCTGACCTGGTTCTTGAATCTGCCAGTGGATGTTATGAACTGGCACAACCTGACCCAGTCCCAGACCTAACTCACATGTGTGCTGCCAAGTACAGTAACTTGGCCTGGTTTGGGCTACTCTATTAGGTCACTTCCCAATGCTAGATCTCCTGCACACAGGTGGGTCGTGCCCAGTTTGACTTAGTTCACCTCTTGCACAGAAAAGAACAGTGTCTTTGTGGAGCCAGACTGTATCCATTCTGGTTGTTATTCTTGGGGATTACAACCTAGCCATACTTGGTCTGCACCCAGACATGGCTCTCACATGGTTCAGTGGCAGCCAAGACCTAGCCTAGCCCATTCTGCACCCACTCTGGCTCTCAAGAAAATTAGTGGGTACTGGGACCTGCCACAGCCTGAAACTCCACAGACCCAGTCCATAAATGAGCAGCCATATCCAGCTCAGACTGCTGCCTGCTCCCATTCTGGCTCTCTCTCTTGCAGTAGGAACTACAACCCAACCAGGATATCCCTTTAGCTCCCCGACCAGATCTGTTCCCAGCCACAGATTTTGTGTGTGCCAACAGAGGTTGCAGCTGCACAGGGTTGAGCCCACATACAAACCCCTCAGATTCTATCCCCAGATCTAATTCTCGCATGTGCTGGTTAGTGTCATGGACCAGACTAAAATTACCTGGACCCTGTTCTGTATCTCATTGGTGGGTACTGTGATCTAATCCCATTAGGTAAGCCCCCCGTCCTAGCTTTATTGTACACCAGTGAGTGGTGTTTTCTGGTGGTCGATGCTAACTACCCCAGCCCAAGTCTCCCACATGTGCTGGTGCTTTGTTCTGATCCTTAAAGATCCCCATTTCCCCCTTGAAATCATTCAGTCTCAGACCCCTTGTTTACCTGCCAATGCAGTGGCCTTGTCTATAGAGTCCTTCAGTAGCCATTCCCCATCTGGACATGAACTTTCAGGTCCCTGCTTATCCCAATCTATGCCATTCACCAGAACCCATATAAGCTGACACCCCTAGTTCCCAGAGTGTACTGCCAGGCAGCCTGAAGGCTTCATCAAGCACCACTGGGCTCTGGTGCTGCCAGGCCTCCCCTCCCCTGTGAAGTTTTGCTACCCGGCTGCCTGCACTTGTGCTGGAGCAAAAAGCACCCAATCCAGGGGTCTGGAATATCGCCAAGCCTCCTCTCCCCAAGGGAGTTACTCCACCCTGACAATCTTTTAGCTGCCTTCTGTACTCAATACCTGATAATGCAAGGAAAAATGAAAGCATGTTAGATTAGAATTGAGAGACTCACACACAAGCATAAAAAAGTATGTGAAAAATAATTTTAATATTGCAATGAAAGATCCAGTGATTTTACACAAAGGTCTGTCTAGTTTTCATTAACATACAATGCCCTAAATATGGTAAAGATTACTAGAAAATGACCTAATTATCCTGTATAATTAGCTTGAAGTCTAACTGATTTATATAGTAAACTGTCAGTTATGAATCCTGTGGCAGCTAAATAAATTAGGAGTATCAATGCAACAAATCAATCCACACTTCAGTTTTAATCAGGCTCACTAAATTAGAAGAACAAATGGAATCGGGGCAGTAGGCACCAGGTTAGGATAATGATTTGACTGAGGCCCACAGAATTTTGCCAAGTAAAATGCTACAGGTTTTATTCATGGTCTATTTCTGATTGAGATAAACAAACTGCCGATTTGTAGAGTTTAAGCAAAACTTAGGTTGTTTTGGACATAAGGACAGGTGTGCCTTGCTGTTATTCTTAGAGTTCACTTTGTTTTGGTTACAGGAGTTGGCATGTGTTGCTCTCAGTTTGAGAAAAGCATTTCCTGTTATTGGTGTGTTGTTCATCACACGGATAGGAGTAGTTTATGGCAGTTTACAAACCTGATGTGTACTGAATCCATTGCCAATTGACTAGTACTCAGCAATAGGGTTGCTACTGATTGAGCTTCAGACATGGGTTAACTGAAGACAGTTGTCATTGATCAACTGATGTTTAACTAGTACTTACTTGTTAAAATGGCTGTTCACTTCTTTAGGTTAGTGAGTATTCACTCTTTGGAAGTAAAATAAAATATCCCATGAATCTATCCTCATTTAAGGTTTCCTATTGGGCAGTGTTTTAGTTTAAACACTGTTTTAAGTTTTTAGTGTTTCCAAGATTACTAAGGATTTTAACTTTTCTTAATTCTGGTTTGCTAAATAGTAGTTTTAAAGTAATTATACATTTTGAATGAGCTTTAGAAACTATTATCATATACTAGTTAGGGATATTTTTCTATTATGTTTAAATTTCTGATTTTTTTTTCTAATATCGCTTTTCCCCATCCACATTATCTGTGCTTTTTATTCACTTTATCTTTGTTAGTATCCCCAAGTATTTGCATATTTGATGACTTCTTTCTCAAAAAACTAACTTTCAATTTTGCTGATCTACACTACTACTATTTTGTTACCATGCCACATCTTTGTTCTGTTTTACATTGTCATTTAAATTTTTTCTTTTTCCTTCCACTGCATTTAAGTGTATTTTGTCTTTTAGGTTTTAAACTTAGTGCATTCTATTTTATGTTTTTTAGAATTTCTGATATATACATTACAAATAATTTTCCCTTAAATATGCCTTATGCAGCCTTATATATTTTGTTCTGCAATGCTTTTTTCATACACTTGACTTTAACATTTTTCCATTTTAATGGTTATTTTTTTCTGACTTGTGAGTTACTTTGCAATGTTTTCTTTTAATTTGAAAATATAATTTTTCTTATCTTTTTATTATTCGCTTCTAAATTTACTGCTTTGAGGTCAGCACATGTGTTCTGTATCAGATCTGGAAAACAGAGCAGAACTGGCAGAAGGACATTTCAGTCTCAATTTCTTCCAAAATGCTGAAGCTGCAAAGCCAGCAGGACTCACTTCCCTTCTTCTGACTTACTTCTAGAGAAAATGTTCAGTCCCCCATGAGAACACAAGCTCTCCGACACCTAGGAGAGAGAGAGAACAAAATCTAAAATCACCATTTGCTTTCAAAATTACAAGTAAATCAAAACTCATGTTCCACTAGAAAACTAGAACTATACAGCATAACAAAAGGATAATGTTTACAATTATAAAAACATGAGAATCTATATTAAATCTGCAACAACAATAAAGAAGTCATAAGACAAATCCAGGGGAATACTACCTGTGAAAGCTGTGATGAATGAAATTAAATATCAAATGATATAAACAAACATTTCATGAATTACTGCATGGAAAGATTACTTTTAAGAACAGTTCAGAAGGAGTCGGAAAAGGATGAGAAAATAGAAAACTGAAAGAAGAATTAAGTGCTACATGGTAGAAACCTATGTACAAACATCTTTAATATAATTTCCAGAAAGAAAGCAAAACAAGAATAAAAAAGAGGAAATATTTGAGGAAATAATATGGGCACATGTATCAGAGTATAAGAATCTTAAATTGGAAGGGTCATGCCACATCCAATGAATATGAATAAGGAGAATGGAGAATGCATAAAGAGAAATCTATGTGTTTATACAGTTCTGTGGCATATAAAGATACAAATGATATCAAAGACAAAAAGAAAATTCCAAAAGCTTAAAAAAGATAGCTTAACACATACAAAGACATGGGTCTATGATTTGAACTACACCCAATCTTCTGAGCTTACAAAAATTTTTAAATTGAGGTTCTGAAGGAGTTTGAAGGTTCAGCAAAGGTGAAAGTAGGAAAGGGGGACTTGGGCAGCACTGATCCGTTTCTGTATCTGTAACCAACCAACTTAAATCAAGTGTGGACTCTTGAGATGGTTTTTCATTTGGATAAATTTGTTCCAAATATGAACACAACTTGTTAGTGAGTTGGCCGAGCCTTTCCCATTTGTCCATAGTCCCACAACTCTCTGCCATAGCCCGTTTAACCTCCCCAGTTCCTGCCTTGTCATTCTCTGCCTAGACCACTCTAGCATGTGCCAGGGAAGCTGTATCATGGCAACTGAGTTATGGAAATGAAGCCAGGGATCTGGGTTCTAACCCAAACTCTGTAACTCACTGACTTTATATAACATAGGGTAAGTTAATCTCATCTCTACTTCAGCCTCTATATCAACAAACATGGTGCTTGATGTAATTATTTAGAATCTTGCAAAATTACATCTCATGGTCATTTCTATGAAAAGCAGCCAGTTTTCACCAGTGTGATGTCATTTTGTCACATTGTTGATTGGTTTTTAACATGTTATTACATCATATTTTAATTTTTGATTCATAAGAATATCTAAGTATTACTTGGGATATAAGCAATGCCACTATTCTGTTAAAATGGCATGCTTATTTTAGGATTATTTTGGTTCACATAAAGGCATAAATGCCTGATGAATGGTATTGCAAGTTTTTCCTTTTATCATCTATCATGAATATTTAAGAATGCAATGAGTGAGGAGATAAAATAATACAATTTAGGAGAAAAGTAGCATGCATTGCAATAATTTAATTTATACAGATCTGAGTATAATCACCTAACAAAGTTATATAAAAATCCTCTTTTATCACCACCATCAATCATGGAAATAATTCTTGCCTTTCTCATTTTTTTGTGTGTGTAGACATAATAGTATGAAATCGTCTTTGTACACTAATGATAGCTGAGAATGAACAATCACATATGGCTGAATGTAACTTCATGTATTTCATATTTTTGTAAATTACTGGTTGTGATAATTCACACAAAATACAAAAATGTGTAACAATAAAACTGACATCTTATGATTGTGTTATTGCTTTTAGTCCTGTTATATTCTTGTGAAATGGTGGCTCTTCTACTTTTTACTTTGCAGATGTTATGCTTAGTGGCGTATTGTAAAGTAAAATGAAAGTATGTTATTGAAAGAAACAAAGGAAACAAAGGATGAGGATTAAGGCAGGCAGGGTGAGAAGGCAGTGCTTCTTCTTAGGAAGGGATGGATCCATCAACTGTATTCTTTTTACCTACATGAAAACGAAAAAAGCTAAACACACTATCCCACTCTAATTTAATGCCATTTGAATTTTCAGCAGTAAAATTTCTTAGGAAACAATTTTTTAAGCTTAATATAAATGATATTCTGAGACTTACAACCATTTAGCTTTTTTTCTCAATAATTGACTTTTGGGTTCTGTTTCCTTGTTTGCTCTAATTTGTTATATGGACTTCCTTGCAAAACTGAATAAGTGTTTTTTGAAGTCCTAATAATCCTATAGTCAAGAAAACACGCTTGTGTTTTTAACTGGTTATTGCCAAATGTTGATTTCTGTTTGCTACTCCAGCAATTCGTGATCATAAATTTCCACAGGCATAATCCTTGATATTTTTCTATTTACTATTTTGACATTTAAAGTAAATGATAGTTATTGTTTTACTATTTATGTACTGTTTGCTGTTAGTGACATTATGCATCTATATTTGCTCTTTGAATTGAATTCCCTACAAATTATATATATATATCAACTGTGTTCTCATCCCTAAGAAATTCCACAGTTTCAAATATGAACATTTCCTGAATTTTTCAGGTTGCCATCTGTGAAAAGGAAGGTCTCCTCTATGTAATGTCATTACTTTTACAGATGGTTTAAGCTGAGTTCTTGGCACCTTCACTTTCTTTCTCTTCAAATGAGAACAGTGATAACTGAAGTCAGTCATGGTTTGAGATCGCGAATGCAGTTCCCCAAAATGACTTATTTCACTTTAAAATAAACTATTATTTTTTTTTCTGGAGCAGACTATAATTCTTGAACTTCATGCAAACCCTGTGTTGACTTTGAAATGACATTCATTAAAATTTTAATGATTCTCCTGCAATTTCAGAGATGTGAATGAACTTTCTTATCAAACTACTTATCCAGGTGTATCTGAAACAGGGCTGGTGTACTAAGTAAACTTGCCTCCTTCCAAGTACTTCCTTTGCTGTGCAAGGATGGAGGTAGAAAGTTCCCAGATTGCATACCTGGGTCCAGGTTGGGTGGTGGGTCTGTGTCTATGGAGTAACAGTGACCTTTAGTGGCCACTTTGAGTAACACAAAGGGAAGTAGTCTGTCTCTAGGGAATGGACAATTCTGTTAGTATGGCTTCAAACAGAAATGCACTAACGACGACATTTTCATTTTGAACCTTAGAGCTAAGCAGTAAAGGGGGGAGCTGCCTGTTGGTATTACATTCTATCTTGGAAAGAGACCCTCTGCCATCTAGAATCAGTCACTGGTTACTGAAATGAATGCACAGAGAACATACAGGCATACAGGCTTTTACTTTTGTTAAGAGATATCAGTGACTACCGCTGCAATTGTACCCTACAACATAGAGAACCTCTTTATAGCTAAGACATTTCATTCATTTAATAATCAATGTATTGGTTCAATGAAGACTTGTTTTTTCTGCAGTCTGTTAAAATCATGTTCCAATATTTCTTGCCTAATGAAAGCTTCCAGCAGTATAAACCATGAAGTATATAAAAATTCAGACTTTCAAAAAGTAAATGTTTTTCAGGGCCAGTGTGGTGGTACAGCAGCTAATCCTCTACTCTGTGGTGCAGTATTGCATATGGGCACTGGTTCGTGTGCCAGCTACTCCACTTTGGTCCAGCTCTTTGCTTATGGCTGGAAAAACAAGGTTATGGTTCATGACCCTTGCACCTCTGTGGGAGACCCTGAAGCTCCTAACGACCTTCTTTTCGGTCAGCTTAGCAATAGCTGTGGAGACCATCTGGGAGCAAACCAGCTTTTCAATAAAAGGTATTAAAGAGCAAACATTTCAAGGAGTAATAACTAGCTTGATGAAATAAAAAGAAAGGGAATGCAAGTATTATGAAAAATAAGTTGCTGTTAAGAATTATACTCCATTATAATCTGTGATTATTTTCAAGTGAGATTGACATTTTTCTGTTGGATTATTTTCTATAGCTCTTGCTTCATGTTTTGTGAACCATGGTCATTTTACCTGGTGAAATCTTCACTTAGTGGAGTGTTGTATCTTTGTCAAAATTATGTCACGTAAGCAAAAAACACAAAAGGAGAAAGGGCGAAAGGGAAAATGGGGACATCATTATATTTTCAAATTATATTAATGAACCACATTAAATCTCTTAATATCCCATTTTAAAATTAAAAATAAGATGATAACTGTTCAGACAGGGTGTAGGCTGATATCTAAGGTTTTGATTTGAACTTCTTGTGGCTACTGATGTTGAGGGTTTTTTCATATATTTATTGGCTATTTGAATTTTTTACAACTATCTATTGAAGTCTTTTGCCAATTATTTACCGGGTTGTATGTTTCAATACTTTATTGGAAAAGTAGCTTGCACATGTTTTTTTTTCCCCATTCCGTTGGCTGCCTCTTCACTTTCTTCACCCTTTCCTTTGACTGCAGCAGCCACTTCTCCATAGAACAACAGAACACTCATATAGGCATTTGACTGACTCTAATGATGTCCTTCTAATGTATGCTACATTTTGTGATTCAAATAATATTTCTCTGCCCATGTATCAAGGTTATTTTAGTCCCATTTGTTCAGTTTTGCTTTTGCTGCCTGAACTTGAGGGTCTTATGCAAGAAGTCATTTTCTACATGAGTCTTGAAGTGTTTTCTCTACATTTTCTTGCAACAACTTCATAGTCTCACATCTTAAATTTCGTCTTTAGTTAATCTTAAATTGATTGCTGTAGATGGTGAGAGGCAGTAATCTAATTTCACTCTTCCACATACATTCATCCAATTTTGTCAGTACCATTTATTAAATAGATTGTCATTTCTCTATTGTAAAGTCCAGGTGTTTTTGGTAAACATCAGTGAGCTAGGGCCTGTCATGGAGGCCTAGCTGCTAAAGTCCTCACCTTGAATCCGCTGGGATCCCATATGGGCAGTTATAATCCTGGTGCCCTGCTTCCCATCTAGCTTCCTGCTTGTGGCCTGGGAAAGCACTCAAGGACGGCCCAAAGTCTTGGGACCCTGCACCTGCATGGGAGACACAGAAGAGCTCTTGGCTCCTGCCTTCGGATCAGCTCAGCTCTGGCCGTTACATTTACTGGGGAATGAATCATCAAATGGAAGATTTTCCTCCTCTCTATATATCTGACTTTGCAATAAAAAGAAAAAAAATCTTAAAAAAATCAGTTGATTATATGAGTATAGAGTAATGTCTGGGTTTTCTATTCTGTTCCATTGATCTATGCATGGATTTTATGTCAGTACCGTGCTGGTCTAATTACTATGGTTTTGTAGTATGCTTTGAAGTTAGGTGCTGTGATGACACCAGCTCAGTTTTTTTCCCAATGTAACAATGGCATATTTTCCATAAAAGAAAGCCAGAGTCATTTTAGTTTAGTACGTCAATTAACTTTATGGTAAGGTATCTAAGAACAAAGCACTATTGTATCCATTTGACTGACTCTAATGATGTCCTTCCTTATTATGCTACATTTTGTGATTCAAATAATATTTATCTCCCCATGTATCAAGGTGACTTTATTCATCAATTCTGAATTAGTTTGATACTAAAGAGTATGGTGAAATAAAACCATACATACTGATTTTTGTTATGCATGCTATCTTTATTACAACAGTCACACAAAAATTACTTTCATAAAACTTCAATCCATGATTTATAAAGCAAAGAATTTTTTGATGGCAAATTACTTTTATGCAAGATAACTAACGATCCACAAGTCAATAATTATAACTGGAATAATTTATATTGGTTTTAATTGTTAGCTGTTACAGATAATCCTTTAGAAATACCTTATAGTTACTAGGCATTTGGTAACTCTGTGAATTAATATTTGATAACTTGGTTATATTCAGCTAAAATTTACTTAAATGCCATTTCTAGCATGGATTTTTGTTTTTCAAAGCAACACAGCTCCCTATCACCTTAAGTAAGAGACAACACGCCAGAGACTATGGGCAGCAGATTCGAAGGAAGCGGTGGGAGTACTGGCTGGCACAGAATCTCTGAAACCACACTGACTCTGGTTGGGACAGGAGCTAAATCAAGGGAAGAGTTCTGGTGAGTTGCCGTGGCACAGGGACACACTTCTTTCTCCCATTCTCTTTGCCCAAATGAGCAGGAAGAAGCCACTGCTTTTAAGGCAATCTTGACCTGTCTGGAATGACTGTTAGTAGAAGACAAGCAAAGGTTGCATGGCTGTAGTGACTATGTATGTGTGTTCCTGACTCTGCACAGGCACATATAATTATAAAATTCTGTGGAAAGGATATATCCATGTCCCTCACTGTCCACAGTTAGGACTGGTGGCTTGGAAGTGGGTGGTATGGGAGAGTGCCCTTGGATCTCCACCTGCTTAGCCCATGTGGGAGGCCATAGGCAGAGGGCACACCATGTCCCCAGGGGAACCCCCGACGATGGTCTGTGATTTTCTTCTTATTAGCTTTTTTCTGTGTTAACTTCTAAATAATAGAATCAGACAGAAATATTTCTTTCTCTTTTGCTTTGGGCATGAAAGATCTCCAACGTGTCAATGGAAGGCAGCTTTTACATCCCAACCAGTTGTTCTCAAGGGTCTTTTCACAGACATTCTAGCAAAATGCCATTGTTATTGAGAAACCTAGGGACTTTTGAGTACTCAGGTAAGTCCATCATGTTTGTCGTCATCACAGTTCACCAGTTTTGAACTCAACAAATGGTAGATTTATAAGCTGCCTCAATGAAGGGAACAAGTTGAAACTTTATTTCCACAATTAATGCAACCAGAGGTTATGTTTGCTTAGAAAACTGACATCTTTCCAGACCCGTGCCGGGCCAAAACACAGAGGCCCAAAACCACTCGGTTTATGGTAGTCTCATTTCTGGGCTAAAACTGTTATCGTAGGACTGGATTTGTCAAGAAATGGCCTCTGGTTCAGCCAGGCACTATTGTGGCACCTTGTGCAATAATTTGCAAACAGTGGCTTGACAGAAGTGGTATGTAAAAAAAATATATATCCCAAGTCTTGAGTTCTCTACATTGTTACAGTGAATGTTTGACTGGGCTTACATCCAAAAACAACACAAGAAGCGTATCTGAGAGGTAGGTGAGGCTGGGATAACATACTTGGCAGCTAAAAGTGGCCCCACGGAAGGCAATACAAAGCCTCATCTCTGGTCTTTGCCTCAAGCACATTTGGGTTCAAATCCCAGCCTAAAAATTTAGCAAATGACCTTGTGCAAAACATGACCTTCTTTAAAACTCAGTGTTTTCATGCGTGAAATGCAAAAAATGATGGTGCCTGCATCCAGTGTATGGGCTGGTTCAAAGAAGGTCTTCATAGAGTATTTGTTGCAGGGATGAGTTTATGTATAAGATGCACTTATATACATCAACAAAGTCCCTTACGGATGTTTAACATCATTGAACTGTTGTTGTTATCTAAAATTTTTTAAAAATTGGTTTTATTTATTTATTTCTGAGCAGAGATACAGATAAAGACAAAAAAACAGGACTCCCATTGGGCAGTTTGCTCCCTACATGCCTGCAATAGCTGAAGTCCAATACGATTAAATCCAGGAGTTAGAGACACAACCCAATGTCTTCCAAGTGTATGGCAGAGAAACCATTACTTAAGACGTAACATGCTCCCCCCACAGTGTCACATTAACAAGAATCTAGAATCGGGAGCAGAAATAAAATGAAATGTCGAAGTCCCATCTGGCAGTTTGACCTTGTTTTGGTTATTGACACTATGTTTTTGTTATTCCTGGAAGTTTTCTTTTGTTTTCAGTTTACTTGGCCTCAGAACCAAATAGTCAAGCACAGTGCAGTTGTTTTAGGCAGTGACGGAGCTGCACATTAAAATAGCTACCATGACCTTACCGCAGGGATTCTGTGCAAAGAGTCTGCTTTCTTGGCCCTTTCAGAAGACATGTTTCAAGATCAAAATGACAAGGGAAACAAACTCTATTGATCTCTCTCTAGAAAAACTGGAAAATGGGGATTGCTCCTTTTAACCTGTGGTTTTTCTGATGGATGTTTTGAAATTGGATGTAAATAGTCTCTTTACTGTCACCCTGTGTGTTGCACAGGACAGACTGCAGTATGGCTTCAAATTTGCATGGGTTACCTCGGAGGGACCACGCAGATATGATCATTTGTAGTTGTTAAAATATTGAATATATTTAACTGTTCAAAGTTCATCTAATACTTTCCTAAAACCTGAGGTGACATTTTTTCAAGGCAGGCCTCCAATCAAATCTAAGTCAAGGTGTTAGAAATCCTAAGCTGACGTCTTAGAAGATTCATGTGGCAAATTCTAAAGCTCTTTGAGACCATAGGAGAAAGACAGTTTAGAGTTCTTTCAGTGACAAAAGGAAAATGTGACATTAGAATAATTATAAAAGTAATAATAAGAGCATGATAATAGTTTCATAAGACATTTGAGCAATGGAAGATTTTAATATCTGATTTGTGGAAATATTATAAGGCAAAATAAACTATATTTCTTTCTTTATTTTTAAGATGTATTTATTTTTATTGAAAAGGCAGATCAGATTTGTGGAGGAGAGTAGAGAAGAAGATCTTCCATTTGCTGGTTCCCTCCCCAGATGATTGAAAGAACTAAGCTGACCCAAGGGCAGGAGCCAGGAGTTTCTACTGGGCCTCTCATTTGGGAGCAAGGTTTTGGGCAGTCTGTACTTCTTTTCCAGGCTGTAAGAAGGAAGCTGGATGGGAAATGAACAGTGCCTACTGGGGATCCAAGCACTTGCACAGTGAGGATGTAGCTGGGCCCAAACAAGTTTATTTAGAAACCTTAATGATTAATGGCAAAGTATCTTCCTGATTTATTCTGCTATATTTGAAAGACAAAGTTAGAGGCCAGTAGAACCAACAGCCCCTATGGACACGTTCCTAAGTTTTCCATAATTCTTAAATATTTAGTTTCTCCATTTTCATTTATTTCTTTTTTTTTTTTTTCTGTTTGGAAGAAAAGTTGATACCCATGAAAGATCAGTGCTTACTTTGTTGTATACAGTTGTTGGGTAAAGCAATCCAAAGCGCAGTGTAGTTGACTTCTAGTATTCCCTTTAACTCTCAGAATTTCCATCTATGCCTACTTCAACCATCTGTTACTTCATGATACTCACGTTCCCATTAGAATTCATGGTATATCAATCATTGCTGTCTAAAATTATCTAGAATGAGAATTCCAAAACCTGTGCCAATCAGACTGATTCTGTCCCGTGCTTTCGTCTTGTGTGTGTCTGTATGTGTGCGTGCACACGCTCATGAGCGCCTTTGTCATGGCTTGAACCTTATTGCTGAAAGCTCTAGATGCTTTTTGCAAAAATAAACAGGGATAGATAGACGTTTGGAATAAGGTTTAACCATCTAGCAGGAAACAACTTTTATTTACTGTTTGCTGCAATTGTGGTATCAGAGACTAAAATTTCCACAAAAGTTCTTGTTTTTGTCTCCCTTTTGCTTTTCTGTAGAGACTGCTTAAATAGGGCCTGAGAGCTCCATTTGGTTTGTTTGTTTGCTTTGTTTTGTTTTAAAGCTTCTATCCCCTGTTATTAAACAAGAATGTTAGAATATGTACAAATATATGGGGAACAGACATATTTCTTAGTCCTAGGATTGGGGCTCACTTTATCAGTGATCTTAAATTCCTAGATTGTGACCTTCACAAGTGTTTATCTCCACAGCAGGTGAAACTGCCACTTGGCATGCCCGAGTGAGCATCTGTATGCGTGTGTTTGTGTTCTCCGTCATTCTCCCTTGTGAGTGATTAAAGAAAACCTTAAGCATATTATCTCTATATACTTTTTGGCAACCTTTGGAGAAGATTACACTTTGCAAAAATACTGATTTTCTTCTTAAAATATTTATTTATATATTTGGTTGAAAGGCAGAACAAAATAGACGAATACACACACACAGAGAGAAAAGAGAGAGACAGAAAGAGAGAGAGATTTTTCCATCCACTCATTCAGTCCCCAAATGACCACATCAGCAATGTTTTGGCCAGGCGAAAACTTGGTTCTAGGACCTCCATCAGGAGCTCTGCATCAGTGGCAGGGCTCTCAGCACTTTCGACAATTATCCATTGCCTTCCCAGGAATATTACAAGGAAATGATATAGCCAATACTCAACAAATACTCTAATGCAACATGTCATTATTGTCAGAGACATGCCACAGTGTTGGCCCTTGTATTAGCTATTCTTAAACATTGCAGCAAGATATGTTATCTGAAGTGAAAGCGTCTAGATTTAGGAGTAAAAATCAATTGTTTACATTTTGAGAATTACATTTTATTTAAAATGTATACAAGTTATTAAACACCAAAATATTTCCATAACATAAAGCTTTGAATTGATTATACAAAAATATAAAACAAAAAGAATCGGTTCCATGTTAGTCCAGGTAAACAGGAGGATTACAATCAAGATTGTGTGTACTGAAGCTTCAATTTGCATCAACTTGCTTGAATTCATTCAGTGACTTTAGGTTCTTGTGGAATTACCTCATTAAGCTTCCTTTTAAATTTCGGTTTTGTTCTATTTCAGACTCCAAAATCTATATATGCCAAACAAAACCAGAACCTTTTTTTTAAAAGGCTCTTTTGAATTTCCTGTGCACTTGTGAATGTCTGTGGTTTTTATCATCAAACCACAGGGGGAAAGCAGCAGGATAAAGACATGTGGAACTGGCAGCAATGGTGAAAACTTCACATTAATTATGGATGAAGGGCTCAATAGAGCTGAGCAAGTTCAGATGAAGTTGGGCAAATTTATTGTTATTTTCCAGAAAACTAGCCAACTGTTAAAAGGGGGATCCCCGGCCCCATCCCCTCCGCCACCACACATTTCCCTTTGCATCCGCTGTGAATTGTGACTTTGGCAACTTTGGTCTGGATTTATGGGAACTGGAGAGAAGGCTAATAGTCTGTCGCCTCTTGGGTGCTCTTTTTTGTGGACAGTTGTTCTCATTGAAGTTTTTATTTTGAAATATGCAATTGCTGATATCTTCTTCTTGTGTTAAGTCTAACCCTTAAAATTTCCCAGATCCTGTGATGTGGCTTGCACTAAGGAAAATATTGTTACTGCTTGGTAGCCAAGAGTTCTCATTACTGATACAATGCTTTCATAGTTGTCATTGTTTTTTTTCTAAAATATTGCAGAAATACACTTTGTTATATGTAACTTTTTGTCTTGCAGACTCAGTATCATCTGCTGGTCAGTCTTTACTTACCAGTACAGGGCAACAACTATATGTTGGCATTAAAAAAAACTTGGATTTGAATGTGGACTTTTAGTCTCTGATTTGCTATAAAAGCTTAGAAAATGTCTGCTTTTGCAAGCACCATTTTCTCTAGAAGAAATAAATGTTATGGTATAAATGTTTGTGGAAAATGCTATTAAACTATGAGTTTGTTTTGGTGCAGAAAAGTTAAAATACATACATATGAGGGATCTTGAAAAAGTCTGAGAAAAGGTATTTTATGAGAAATCTATGTTAAAAGGCTTTTTTATTAAACAACTAAGACTATTTTTACATTTCATTTTACCATGAACTGTTGGAAGTAATTTCATGCATATCCATATTAATCTGAGTCTCAGAAGTAAAAGAATGGTGTGATGGATAGGGTGAAATGAAGACTGGGCACTGTTAGAATTCAGTGGGAGGATTTGAGCAAGCCCAAGATGAGCCCTGTCAGCTGGGTGTATCTGTAAACCCAAGGCAGCAGAGGAGGGTTGTCGTTGCCAGACCCCAGCAAAACACGCAGCCAAACAGTGTGCTTAGGAAAAGGCCAAGCATCCGTGATGAAATATGTACAATGCGTTTACAAGAAAAATAGTAGACAAGCATACACCTATTAGTCTTAAAATAATCCAAATACTCACAGACAGAAAAATGAATTTTGTAATTACGCACACATTTGGCTTAAAAAGCTGGAAAAATGTTCGGAGAAAAAAATAGGATGCTTCCCCTGCAGTTACACTGAATTGAATAAAGGTCACCAAAAATGACAAAAGGTGTTGGCAAAAAAATGGATTCTGTAACCTCAAAGAAAATATAAACAATAATATATGTGTTTGTATATAGTAGCATATATTATAATCTGGCATTATGTTTCATATATATATTTTTGGTTTTCAAGTATTTTCTAATTCCAATTATAACCTATCCCTTAACTCTGAGTTGCTTAGAAAAATAGTTTCTTTGTGAATGTATGAGTCCTAAACATTTATGTACTTTCATTTCATTGCAAATATGAATTATGCACACTTTTGATGTGTTGATCATTCTTCAACAGGATATTTTCTTTAGTCTCATGAAGAATAATTTTTGTAACCTGAAAAATGTGTGTGTGTGTGTGTGTGTGTGTGTGTGTGACTGGTGTTGTACTGTAGTGAGTAAAGCAACTACCTGTGATGCCAGTGTTTCATTTAGCTGCCCGTTCTTGGTCCTGGCTTCTCCATGACTGAGCCAGCTCTCCCCCAACGAACTGGTAAAAGCAGCAAATACAGGACCCCAATACTTGAGCCTGAGGGTCCAATATTGCGTAAGTAATGGAAAATTTCCTAAGAAAACAATGAGCCTAGGATATTAGACAATTTAGAAAATGCTGTATATTTAGTTGTGTTAGTTCAGGGAACGTTAATTTTGAGAAGAGCCACATTAATACCTAAAATTCAAAAGAGTAACATTTCTTTCAAAATAAGGATTTTAAAGTTGAGAGTACATGTGTTTTAAGATATATTAATCATTTTTGTGTCAATTAAGAACTTGAATAGCTGATTTGGGATTTGAGTAATCTGAAACTAATATTTTAGATAAAATTTTAAAAATGTGATCTATATTATTCAATGTGCATTTTCTGTTAAAGATGACATGTAAATGTTTATAGAGCAATTTAAGAAATATGAAATGATAACACAATTATGTAAAGCTGAAATAGTACTTACTAATATAAGATTTAAAATAAAAAAAGACTTTCTGGATTCAAACCTATGGTTCCACCAAAGGTAATGCAGTTAAACTTTGGACAGTTCTTCTTTGTTTTACTTCATTTACCTACAGATGATAAATATAGAAATCTAACTCCTAAGAGATTTTACGAAAAGGCAATCATGTTCCAATGCTTAGTACAGTGCTAGAATGTATCCACTCAAAATTCACGTGTTGAAATCCAAATGCTAACATGATAGTGTTAGGGTGATCTGTTACGTAATGATGGGAGGATCTTCCTGCATGGGATGAGTGCTCTTACAGATCCCAAAAAGACCCTCACATTTCCATCAGGCAAGGACACAACAATAAGTCATTGTTTGTGGACTTGGGGGTGAGTGTCAGAGACTCTCCATCAGTCACCGCCTGATTTTGGACTTTCCATTTTCCAGGACTGTGGGAAACATCTTCCTGTGGTTATAAGCCACTCAGTCTGAACAGCAAAAAAAAAGTAGCTCTCCTCCCAGCAATGAGATTAATTGTGCAGAGCTGAGTGTGCACGTGTATGTGTACTGATTTCAAATTACTTGCAAGTGCACGTAAGACAAATGTGTTACACATTCCAAAATAATGGACATTTCAACTCCAGGAAAAATCCCATACTTAGTGTAGCTTTGAAATAATGCCATCCCTTAAATACTTTTAAACTACATTCTTTTACTGATTCTGTATTTCGCTTTAATATTCTGGTGAAATACACATGAATAAAATAGAGATACAATTATTTTGTCAAAAGTGTTTCTCAATGTGTTTTTCAATTTGGGGGATAGTAACTTGCCTTTCTGCTTTTGGCTTCAGAGGAAAAAGGCATTTTGAGCCATGCTTTTCTGACACTGTGTCTTAGAAAAGAGCATGCCACTTAATCCCTGCCTCCTCTAAGTTTAGCATCATTTCAGGAGACAGGGCTGAATGCATACCTTTTATCAGGGAGAGTAACATTTCCATATTCTGTTTTATGAACCCTGTTAAAGAAAGCATGTGAGACTGGACCACAGATGATGATCAGTCGGTGAGATGGACTGGATGTTCTTGATAGTTTATAAGGCAATACACAAACAAAAGAAGAAAACACAATTTTATTGTTAATATTGACAGAATTTATCAATTAACAGAGGAAACGGACAAACAGTAAACCTTAGAAATATTGACAGAAGATGGGAGAAAGCAAACTTCCGATTAGGTTGTCCTTGAGAAAACATACAATTGAAAGTAGGATAACAACAGAATCAACTTTTCTTGAGTTTGTATGTGTGTGTGTTTCCATATAGCACCTATACAAAATAGAAGTCTAAGTTTAAGGCATTTAAATTTCCTGATATTTGGACAAAAGTGACAAGTCAAAACCTGTGAGGTTTCTAAAAAGATGAGTTCATGACTGGGCAAACTTGGATTAAATTGTATACAAAATGCCTTTAAGGACCTACTAAGTTATCACTTTGGGTTCTTTAGCAGGACGTGCAATCAACCTTTTTCATTGTCTCAAACAAGTTTGCTGTGGTTCCCCAATCAAATTGACATTGATCTATATCAACTATTTTTAGCTATGAAAAAAGGAAAGAAAAGAAGACACCAAATAAATGGTATGTACATTTATTAGAGTATGCTCCACCAACTTTGCTGGGGATTTGTGAGATGATATCGTTTAAGAAAACAGGTTCCTTACTGTCTTGGGGGAAGGTCAGAGGCAGAGCAGTTTTCCTGACCAAGAATGGGGAGGTGTCTGCTTGCTTCAAACCAAAAGTATACCTTTGGTTGGATACCAAAGTAACCAGCAAACTAACTGACTTCAGATAGTTTTCCTGAAGTGTTGGCTGCCCATCCTAAATCATCAGCACCTCACTGCATTTCACTGCCAGGAGCGAAGAAGACATCCTTCTTTCATTTTTTTTTTTTTTTATCTTTAAAAAGACCAAACACGCTGTCTTTGGATAGGCTTCAATCCTGCCTTAATTCATTAAAAAGTGAAACAAAATCACCATTTACCTCCTTGACAGCTGGCAGGTTTTATGTGTTCTTCCTACTCCTGCCAAATTGCAAAGGTTTAATTCAACTCAGTCATGGATCCTTAGAGAGTTGCAAGTGGGGAGCCCAGCAAAACACAGGGTAACAATGAGACAGGGACCCACAGGCCAATGAACCCACGGGCCAATGAACCCTTGTGGAGGAAGTTGGAACTCTTACACACTTCAAAAAGAAACGTCAACAAAAGCTTTGAGAGGACGTAGGTCACAGATGGGTTTGGTGCCAGTTGAAGTTGAAATGTGTCAAAATGTTGTCTGTGATGATCTGTAATATCGTATTTTTAAGTGAGCACATGCAATGAAAGGGATTAATTTTCTTTCATTGTATGAAAATACAGAGCATAGTAGAGGATGTTGTAGAGGGTGATGGCTGAAAACTGAGAACTGGGAATGTGGAACTCAGATAGTTTTAAGACCAATTGGATTTTGTTTTAGAAAATTACTACTGATTTCCTAAAAGTGTGTGTGTGTGGAGGGCAAGGGGGTTATGGTTGAAAGTAAAGATGAAATAATGGAAAATTAGCTTCTTTATACTAAAAACCTAATTAAAATATGTCTAAAAGTTAATGACAATAAAATGCAGATTTCCCTAAATGTAATTGTCTGCTGATTTGAAGAGAATCAGTTAATTCTGACCATTACCTGCATTGCAGTCACAGATAAAGCATCGAGCAAGATAAATAAGATCACTGACTTTCTTAGCCTGGACCTGCTTCCACAGCTGTCAGATTGACTGCACTTCTCGCAAAGGAGGATGTGGGCTTTGTGTTGAGAGCTGTCCTCTTGAAGTTTGACTCTGAGTCTGTCCAGTGTTCGCTGTTAATAGGACTTTAGGCAAGCTCTTTAACCTCTGCAGGCATCAATACCTTCCTTTCAAAAGTGAAATCAGAAAACAACGTCTTGCCACATGTGTGGAGCTAAAATAACGATATGGATTGCTTAACAAAGTCCACATTCTAAGTACTAACAATGCCAATGATAGTGGTGATCATATCCTAGGATACACTTTTAATTTTTCTGGATTCCAAAGATACAGCTTATATAAAACCTCATGCAGCTGTGGAATCTAGCATTCACTCACTCCTGCTGTCAAGATCACAGGTTTCTCAAGGCAGATGTGCAAGCCATGATGTTTTGTGCCTACTATATTGAGGTAGAATCAGAATTTTCATTTAGATCCCGATTTCTTAGTTGATGACTGAATGAAGGAGAACTGAAACAGACATAGGATCACATGGAGAGTACATGATTAGGGTTGCGTCTTTTCATTTAGATTTTGACATCTAAAACCGATGTTTTATTTTGATACCTATAAATCATTGTGCATTTATCTATGCACATGTGTAAGTACAACTACATATTCAGCCTTCGTGGAAGATAGTTTTGCCAGTACCTAAGTTGTGTAGGATGTATCCCCAGTCACTTTTACAATTGAGTTTTAATCCTGCCTGGGAATATTGCCGTATTAATATGATTGGCTTTATTACGATCTCCATATATAATAAAATAAGTGTTAGTCTTCAATCTGTTATAAGAAATGAGTGTTTTCTCAATCAAAACCTTTATATTGCATGGCCTGGTCCGTTTCATGATGTTTTATCTAATTATTTTTATTTTTCTGTGTCTGTTGTGGTGTGATCCATATCCCTTATCTCTTAAAGGAGGCATGGCTTAGAGCTGCAACCACAGCCCAGAACTAGGGCTAATTTTGGTTGTAAAATAGGAGCCAGAGGCAATGGACTTTTCTGGCAAAATGTAATCATCACAGCACATGTTCAGCCTTTGGTTACTTCATTTTTTAAGCCGAGAAGCTCTTAAAAACAACAACTTGCTTTTAGAATGTCATGTTATTACTATGAAAGATCCGATTTGTTTCAGACACGTTCCTTAAAAAAAATCCTAGGCCTTGTCTCTGCCAAAGAAATTAATATGAAAAAAATGAAGTGATTTCTGGTCATTTATTTTTGTGTTCTTCTTTATAACATTGTGGAAAGATGAGAGACATATTTGGTTTCCCACTAGTGATCAGTGTAGCGGTTAATACATCTTGGCAAACATTTTTTATAATGCAGGCAGTCTGAAAAACTGTTTTTTATACAGACACCTCTGAGATGTGCACTGGGTGGCTTTGAAAGAGTCTAGACTAACAGAGAATCACAAACTCCAATATAGGTGGAATTCACAAAGGATGTCATAGCAATTGGTTCTTTGAGGGTTGTTAACTTTTTCTAGGAAGTTTAGGTGCAAAATTAAACTATAATATTTCATTAAAATGCATGTTTCAAGAAAGCAAGCTTTTACAATTATATTTGGTCAACAAGAAGAATCTTTCCATCCTGTCAAAGGCAAACTATTTAAAGGTGAAATCTTCCTCTAAAATTTTTTATGCAGGGCCTGGTGCAATGGCTGAATGGTTCAATACTTACATAAAAGCACCAAATCCCAGGTGCTCCACTCCCCACCCAGCTCCCTGCTTATGGCCTGGGAAAGCAGTCGAGCACAGCCCAAAGCCTTGGGACCCAGTGTCTGCCTGGGAGACCTGGAAGAGGCTCCTGGCTCCTGGCTCCTGGCATTGGATTGGCTCAGCTTTGGACATTGGCCATTCAGAGAGTGAACCAGTAGATGGAAGATCTTTCTCTCTATCTGTTTTTCTCCCCCAAAATCTAATCTACCTTTCCAATAAGAATAAATTAAAAAAATGTTTTGTCCAACAATGCCATTTTTATCAGTTGGTAAAACATGTTTCCAAAGTTAAAAGGAGACTCTCAATATGATTATAAAATGAGCACATATCAATAATTGCATTCACTTCATTAATTCATAACTGTACCAGATGGATGTTAAGATTGGTTCAACAAACTTTTTAGAATCTGACTAGCTAAAACAATTTCCTAAAGGAAATTTTGAAGATGATCCCAAGGCCAATAAGATGCAACTTATTGGCCTAAAGAGAAGGGTCTATTATTGTTAGGATTATTTTTAATTTTCTGTTGATATTATCTACCAATGATACAAACTCTGAATGTTAACATGTAGCTTAAGTGTAGTGGTTAATACATCTTGGCAAACATTTTTTATAATGCAGGCAAGTTGACAGAAGTAGTTCTCATCAACATATAAGCAATCTATAGAGGGACATTTACTAATTTCATCTGACATGCAAAGACATGATACTACTTAGAAAAATACTTTATTTCCAAGTGTTTGATTTTTCTGAAAAACAAAAATCAAACTGCGAGTTTCCAAGGCACAGAACAGTGTAATTTTCTGCTCTGAGTCCAGTTGTTTACTGAGTCCTGCCGATCCTTTTTGCACTGTATTTCCAGTGGAGTATCCTAAGGCACATTTCATGAGACAAGTGGATCCATAGTCAAACACATTGGGAAATACTGACATGTTTATTTTTTCCATTACAAATTGAGTTATAATTGAATCTTGGATATAATTAGAATGAGATTGGAAGAGTAAAAACTCTGCTGTGTGTGCAGTCTCACAAAGAGCAACAGCACAGATGTTTGCTGTGGGAAGAAGTGACCACATTGTTGAGATGAAATTTAGAGACAGCTAAGATACTAAAATTCACGTCTCTGTGAAAGGCACTCTATCTGTCTTCATGTCTTTCTATGCATCTAACATCTTTTGTCAAGTTTAATGCAGTGTATCATGGAGCAGCAGATAAGCCACTTGCTGTGTTGCCCCCATCTCATAAGTATTATATGCCAATTACTACGGTTCTCTTCCAGCTACCTGAAAGTATGCCTGGGCAAGCAGCGGAAGACAGCCCAAGTAGCTGTGATTTTGTGATCCATATGGGAGACTGGCATGAATGGAAGGTCTCTTTCCTTTTCTCTCTTCCTCTGTGTAATTCTGCCTTATAAAAGATCTTTTATCACAAGAAATCACAAGAAAATAAGTAAATGAATCTCAAAAATTGGTGTAGTAAATTAGGGTTATCATTTTTAGAAGTCGAAGACATTTAAAAGTAAAGCATTCACCTTTAGATAGAAGTTTGCAGAGGAAAAACAGGTTTAAAAGGATTGTTTCTTTTATTAAAAATACATAATCCAAAATATTGTCTAAATCATCCAAATATGGTAAAAGCAGATTTTTCATATAAAATCAAGAGAAGAAATTCTAAGATATCAAAAATCAAACCACTAGACAAAACTCAGCATAAACTTTAATTTGTGGGAGTAATTCCTTCTACTATCTTTAAGCTAATGTCGGTGTAATCTTATATTCAGCTACATTTCTGGTTATTTAAGATATTCATGAGACCAGCACTTGGTTTAATGGACTAATCCCACCCTGGGGACTAGCATCCCACATCGGCACTAAGTAGTAGTCCTAGCTTCTCCACTTATGAGCCAGCTCCCTGCTTAATGGCCCCAGGAAACAGTGGAGGAGGCAAAGAAATCTAATGACCCTCCACCCACATAGGAGCTCCCAGCCTTGAATCAGCTCAGCGGTGGCCATTGTGGCCATTTGGGGAGTGAACCACTGGATGCAAGACCTTCTCTCTATCTCTTCCTTTGCTTATAACATCTTCCTTTCAAATAAAAATAAATAAATCTTCAAAACATAAAACAAAATTCAGATTAGAATTGAATTATTTTCTCATAGATCACATATAAGGGTTATTAGCAATTCTCTTGCAAATCAATTATCTCAAGAATTCTATTCTTGGGGAGACAAAAAAATCATGGTAGTATAACTGTGAAATAGTGCTAATTTTTTTTTCTAATTTCAAAATGTGTTGCGGACAGAAAAGATGTTTTCAAACTGATTTTAATTAGGACTTTCTGTGACATGTATTTCATCTCTAATGTATGGTTCTATTCCTTTTCTATCAGATCATTTATTTTTACCAAAGAGGCAAGTCTAATAAATATTCTAAATAAATCCAAGCTTACCGTTTAGAATCCACGTTTATTTTAGCTCTGACATAATAAGGTACCATTGGTGAAGTGGTATTAATACCACATTTTATTTTGTCCCATTTCTGGAGGTCTGAGATGAAGGTATTGGCAGCACTGGTTTCTTCGGAGGTATGTCTTCTTGATTGTCAGATGACTTTCTGCACCTTCACATGATCTTCTATGTGTGTCTCTGACGTTCTCCTCATACAAAAACATCAGGCAAACTGGATTAGAGTTAAGCTTAATTAGCATCTTTTCAATTAACGGCCCCCTTGATGAACTTATCTTCAAGTACCTTCATATTGTATGGTGTTGGAAGTTAGAACTACAAACAGGATTTGTAGAAGGGACAAAATTCATCTGATAACAGACTCCAAAACGCCACAGTAACACATTTCAAGCTTAGGTAGTTGTAATTGAATGCTACATGACTAAGAATAACTTGGTTCACATTTTCCCAGTTTATCTAAATATGGGAATAGTCAGTGTCTGGGTTTTGCATATCACTTGCTCCCTTTCCCCTGGCTGTATAGATCTTAAATGTCATTCTGTTGTTTTAGGAAATCCAGAATTAATTCTAATGAAGTTAAAAATTACACCATTAATGATTCTTGTTTAAAATTCCATCATTGTACCTATTGTATTGATCCAACATTTTGATTATTTTGTATCAACTATACCAAAATACATAGAAATCAGTGACTGTTGATAAAATAGTTAAATTTTGATATTTATTTTCTGATTTTAAAAATTATTTTATATAAAAGGCAGGGAAAGAGAGAGACAGAGAGAGTGCGAAGAAGGAAGGAAAGAAGAGAGAAAGAAGAAGGAAGTAAAGAAGGAAGCCAAGAAGGTGATTTCCATTGGTTTACTCTGCCAAAAGCCTGCAGCTTTGTTGCATCAAGTTGAAGCCAGAAACCCAGGACTCAATCCAGGTCTCCAGTGTCACTTGAGTCTATGCCACCTGTTTGGGAGACCTTAATGGAATTCCAGGCTCCTGGCTCTGTTCTGGCCCGGTCTCATCCATTAAGGTCATATCAGGAACAACCCAGTGTATAGGAGCCTTGTCTCTCATTCTATGTCTCTTTGCTTGTCTTTCTTTAACTCTGACTTTCAAATCAACAAATTACATTTTTTAATTTTACTTTATTTAGTTTTTGATAATCATACTTAGTTACTTATGGTACAAATAGTCAAAGGCTACAGGAAAGTGAGTAATACCATTGTTTTCACATCATTTTTTCCCCTGAATCTGGGATCAGGGGAGAAACAAAGGGGAAAGCCCCACCACCTTCCCTTACATCCCAGGTTCCAGAAGTGAGGTGCACTCTGACGGTCTTGCTTAAGCAGTTTTGATAGTTGAACAGTTCTGAATTGCTGCCAATCTCACTATTCCAATCGGGATGAAATCTCTTCAAAATCTGCTGGCTGACATAGTCTCTTCATGGTTGGGGTTCTGAGATCAGTAGTTCAGTTGGAGGGATCTCCAAAGAAACTTCATTTGAGGTGATTCCAGACCTGATTCTTGTGTGTGCTTGCCAGCACAGGGTCCACCACAGTCCGTCGCCCCAATCAGGTTATGCACATGCTGGTGGTTGCAATTGCTGGGTCAGTTCTGTTTTCAGCCCTGTCTTCCTCGCGAGCCAATGGGTGTTGCAGTCCAGCCGGATCCTGTCCACTTCATTCTCGACCCTCACGCAAACCAGTCAGAGTTGCAGCCTAGTTGGGGCGACTCCCCATAACCCCTACCAGGCCTACCCTGGTTACCATGCTTGCTAGTAGGTACCACAGACTTGTTCAGTCTGTCTCACGTTCCATTTAGCTCTCGTACATGTCAATGGGCATTGAAGCCTAGTTCAACCCAACCTACCCTACCATCCAGTCCACACACATACTGGTAGGTGCTGTTCTGTCTAGTTACCCCGTCTCTGTCCTGGTTTTTGTGTTCTCCAGTGGGAGAGCCACTCCAACTTCCAAATTATGCACTCTCCAGGTGGTTCTGGAGTTTAATTTGACAGATTAAGTACCCAGTACCAGCCTCTGCCAGCTGATGCTGTGGAAAAGCCCAACCAACCCTCACCCACTCTAAGTTTTGCTTTCACCAGTCAGAACAGTCAGTCCAACATGGCCCTTCGCTGATCTAGCTCACCTGAGGTCCACAGATGTTGTAGCCCTGCTTGGTCTGTTTTGCCCCCATCCCAACTCATGCTCTCCAGTGGGAGTGGTTGTCCAGCAGGGGAGCCCACTTTCCCCCTACCGGCTCTGCCCACTCCCCACCCCAGTTTTCATGTGTGCTGCTTGGGTGCTGCAACCATGTCTGGCATGGCTCACCCCACCTTGGAATTCCATAATGTGCCCTGGTTTGTGTCACGACTAAACCCGGCCTGAAGAATACTCTATTCTGGTGCTTAGTTTCACCAGCGGGTGATGTGAACGGGTGCAGCCTGGTCTGCCCCCAAACTATGCCAAATGTATGATGGTGGGTATCTTCCTCTGGTCTGGTCTGGGTTGCTCCCTATTGTGCTTTTTGTGTTCACCTGTAGGGACTGTATCCCGACAGAGGAGTTTCCCAAGCTCCTCCATTAGAACTTTTCCTTTGCCAGATCTTGCACATACTGGTGGTTCCATGGGTCAGCCGTCATTGCTGGCCTTCAATCCATTCCAGTTCTTGATGTTGGATATTGCAGCCCAGCCAAGGCTTATCCATACCCAGACACTGCTCACACATGGCTCATTAGGGACAGAGTCCCAGCCTAGTCCATCCTATATCTACCCAGGTTCTCCAGAGCACCAGATGGTGTGGTATCTAGCCCTGGCCGGTGTGCCCAGCTGCAGTTCACAGTTATGCCAAGGGAGATTACAGCCATATCCAGACCAGAACGCAGCCCCCATTCCAGCCCCCACACTCTCCCGTGGAATCCTCAACCCAGCAAGGGTGTACTATCACAGCTCCCCAACCGAGTCTATTCCCAGCTCTAGATTATGTGTATGCAGTGGTTATTCTGACCAAGTTGGCTAAGACCCCCACCTGTCTCAACCTTTGCCTTTGATCCTTGTGGCCTAGTATCCCTGGCTTTTGCAGATCAGTCAGTGTAAGAGCCTAGTTCAGTATGAATGTGCTCCATCCTGATTTTTATTCTTTCTTGTGATTTGGGGTTTGCTTGGCCCTGCCCAGTCTGCCCCCTTCCAGTTGCAGCCTGGCCCAGCCCACATCCTATTTTAGGATGCGCATTTGGGTGCTACTGCCTTGACCTGCCCAGACTACTATCAGTTCCTTTACCCGTAAGTGATGGCAAGTGCCATGGTCACACCTTTCTCAGCCCATCACCACCCCAGCTTGCAAGCTAACCTGCAGGACTTGTATTTCCACAGGGTTGAGCCCACACTTCCCCCACAGAGATTACACCCGGTCTGATTTTCTCACATGCTGGCTAGTGTCTTGATCTGCCAGGTATGACCAGTCCACTATTCCACCACCCAGTCTGGTATTGGTACCTAGTCTGCCCGACAGGCACCCATCCCTAGCTTTGGTGTGGACTGGTGAGCCAGCATCACTGGCAGTCAGTGATGCTCTATGCTAACAGCCCATCTCAGGATTGCTAATTGGGCTGTGAATCAGTCTGGCCCTAATAGATCTTATGGACACTCCCCTTCAAACCATCAGGTCTCAAACCCTACACTTACCCAAAAGTCTCATGACCTTGTTACTGGGAATCACCTAGAATTCATCTCTCACTACACTAACACTGTCCTTATCCACTACACTTTGCTTATCCTTAGGCACCAATTACATATCCTAAAAACCCCGGAGTTCACCGCCAGGCAGCCAGCAGGCAGAACCTGGAACCATTTGTTGCACTGGCCACCCAATGCCTTTTGGCAGTGGCTTTGGCCTGAGTCCTCAGCATTGGATCCAGCCTGGCAGGGGCACCCCCCCCCCCAGCTGCCACACTGTCAGGAGCTACTTTTGTCCCCAACCTCAAGGACCGAATGCAAAATACATTTTTTAAAAGTTAAAAAATAAACAATTCAGAAGCAAATGAAATAGAAATGATGGTGATCCCTGGCAGTGGGGTCGACTTTTTACCTGGGCCCCCTAGACGCCTGATAGAAATGAAAGAGGCAACATTTCTGAGCTGGAGTGCACCTTTGGTCAGGCAGATTTTCTAAAGGAGATAGGAAGATGCAATATGCATTGCAAAACTACGCTTTGACACATTATTAGCTCTGAATATTATTATTTGAAGGGTCCTACAGGTGTGCGTGCCTGGTGTCAATCAGGCAGTTATAAGGGTCTTTTATATTACATGAATTGTGTGCTTATATACACCATATTCTGGCTTCCTTAATTGTTTTCTTCTTTCATTCCTTGCTTCCCTCCTTTCTTCCTTCCTCGTTCCCTCCCTCCATGACTCCATCCCCTTCTTTCTCTGTCACTTCCCTCCCTCTCCTCTCCACTTCTTTTTTCTTCCTTTTTTTTCTCAAAAAAAGGGAAATGGTAATTAGCTATAAGCAAAGTTAGCAAAAGTTTTAAAAACTGCTTACTAACCTTTATTAAACGTTGAAACAAGGCTCCTTTTTTTTTTTTACTTCTATTTTTGTCATGACAGTTTCATAGGCTCAAGGATTTCCCCTTCTACCATACCTTTTTCTCTCCCCCCACTGATTTTTCCCTGTGCTATTATAATACTTTAGTTCTTCAGCAACAGTCACAAGTCCATGCTACCATTCATGACTATCATCACATTGTAGGTTTAGACAATGTAGATTTAGCAAAATTTTTCTATCTGCCCTTAAAACTTCTGTGCTATGGCTCAGAGGGTTGGGCCGTTGCGTGGGAAGCTTGCATTCCCTATTGGAGTGTCAGCTGGGATCCAAGCTCCTTTGCTTTGTGTTCAGCTTCCTGTATTGCATCCTGGGAACCTGTACAAGATGGCTTCAGTGTTTGCATCTTGAAACCCACATGGGATAGCTGAAGAAAGATGTAGTGCTTTGGCTGTTGTGGACGTTCAGGCAGTTAACCAGTGGTATGAGATTCTCTCCCTTTTGTCACTCTGGTTTTCAAATGCATAAATACAGATATTTTAAAAAGACAACTCCTGATTGTCAGCCACAAAATTGGAAAAATGCTTTTTTCCCTTTTCTTTCTTTTTCTTTTTCTGTTACAGGAAGAACTGGAGAGCCTGCGGATGGCAAGAGCAGGGTTTGTCTTCTAGCCACATAATTACTGGCATCTGCAGCATAGTCTTCATGCAGATTTTTTTGATATCTCTGAATTATTTTGTCATCATTTTTCAGTATAATTTTACTGGATATGAAATTTGCTCATTTTATTCTGTATTTAGTTTCAAGTCTGGAACCAAATAAAATGCCTAAATTGGAAGATAGACTTGCGATTTGTGAACAGATTATATAAGAATTCTTTATGATAAACTTTTGATCAATATTACATTACTGTGAAGGACTAAAAAGGCTGTCAGGCATACATGAGCCAACATTTTAGAGTGCTCTACAGAAACCCAACATCTATTATGAAGAATATAGAATAGAAAGTTATGTAGTTAAAAGAAAATAATTGGATTGTATAAATTAAACATGTTTCTTCACTGGAAGGCTTCTAATAAATGAACTTCTATATCATACTTTCTAAGTATGAAAAAAATATAGGTATATTATCCAAAAGAACTTTTGATGGAGGTAACCCTAGGAAGAATAGTTCATAATTCCATGCCACATCCTTTGGAAAATAAAGATGTATGCTACCATCCTCTTGACTCAGATGAGGACACAGAGACCCAGCAGGACGGTGCTAGTATCACCTTAAATCCTGGGAATCTATAGGGACCCTCTCCCCCTCTATTCCTTCTTCCCTCACCATGTTGCAGCAAGTTTCCAAGTGCCCCTTTTGAAACATGACTGGCAGCCCAGAGGTTAGTAAGCAAATAATTTCAAATGATATTATCTCAGAGTGATCATAATCACCAATGCCTCCAATTTTCATTTATCCGCTTATGATGATAAAAAAATCATGTTTCAATGTTTTTACTTGACATTTTATTTCTAAACTTAATATGGATCCCATCTACTTTGCAGACATAGGTCTTTTATTTATTCCTAAATCCATCTGTCTGGCACCCAGCTGCAAAATTTATTTATAAAAAAACATGCTGTGAATCTAGGACATTGAATCTTTTTTGACCATCATTTGATTTAGGGTAGTCAGATCAAAGATTAATGGGTGGGGATGAGGGTTAATACATTTGTATCGATTAAATCTCAACCAATGGAAAAGCTGTACTTAAAGCCAAAAGTTTATGCATTGGTTTAAGTTAGCAGTCTCCTTTGGCCACAGCCCTTTTCACTTTTGGATTCGTATACATTTGTTCTATTTCTGTAAATAACTCCTCTTGTGTAGTGTGTGTGTGTGTGTGTGTGTGTGTGTGTGTGTGTGTGTGTTTCTCCATACCCTCAAGTTGGAGCTTATAAGATTGATTCAAGGCATAATCCATTTGTGCTGCTGTAACAGGAGATGCCATTTTGGAGCCTGAGAAGCCCCCCCAAAAGGAAATTGACAGGAGCAATAACGAGGGCTGCTGTTCCCTTACAAGCTGACCCCTTTCTGCTATAACTTCCTGGAAGAAGAAAAGCAGTATCCTCACACGGTGGAGGGTGAAGGGACAAGAGCTTGGGAAGCTGCCTCGTTTAGGAACGGCCTTCATCTCCACCCTTCATCTCTACCCTGGAGGCCTAAGCATCTCTTAAACCGCCTTACACCCGCACTCCATCGTGTTGGCAGCATCCACCTTCTGTTGGGAGCCCTTTCTCTACAGCAGACAGAGAAATAACTCAAACTTGCCATTCATTTAGCCCTTCTCTATTATTCTTTCACCAAATACTGTACAAATTGTTTTGACACTGAAATTGTATCAAGGATTCATGATCTGTGAGAGTTTTACTGGGAGAATCCCAAGACTTCCTAGAGATTTGTGTCATGAGTCATGTGCATAAGCAGCATATTTTCCTAAAGAATCTTGGCTACTTTTTTATTTCCGATATAATAGTGTCTTAAGTGAAACATGTGTCTGTGAATTTGGCAATATTTTTTAGGGTATGTTAAATGTGCTCTCACATCTTTGCATTCCAGAAACAAATTTCTAATATTTCTCATTGATTGCCAGGCAATCTGCTGATGTCAGTAATTCTGTCAGTTTCCCTAATCAAGTTTTCACTTAATTTTGTTTCCAGTTGCCATCAGAGCTTCTCTCTCCTTTTTCATTATCGTAAAACCTGACTATGACCTTCCTGGAATTTCTTCTTTATGTCTTAGACATTATAGCATTTTGGAGGTCTTGAGAACCCCTACAATCCAAGTTCAAGCTCTAGAGACCACCGATGGAACATTATTTTTTGTTCAGAAAAAAAGATGCTAATTAATTTATTTGCACAACTCACATAACACATTTTACTTGTTATTTTAAAATTAACTACTATAACATAATTAATTACATTAAGCTATAAAGACCTGAGAAATTTGTGGAAGAGTGAAGCTAGGCAAGTATACAAAAATTATGGTATTTTTGTATTTTGTAGTGTCTTAATTTGGGGTGAATTTTTTTACTCACTAGAGGATACTTAACAATGCCTGGAGATATTTAGGTGATAACAACTGAAAGATGCTACTGGCATCTGGCAGGTGCAATTCAGCCTCATGTCAACAGTGTGAGGCTGATTCAGATGATGACAGCAAGCTTTAAGTACTTTAGCTAGAGCAGTGCATTTTGCTGACATATCGCATATGTAAACTATATTCAAAGACAAATGGTAAGCCATAGAAGAATAGCTTGCCTTGCAAAATGGTTGAGTTTTACTCTTGAACTTTAAGTGAAGCATTTAAAATTACATTAAAAATAACAAATGCTAATGACTATAAAGTAAGCATTCCTTTCATTCATTGTTAACCGCGTTTCTTCGGTCATTTTTCCTTTTTGACATTTTCTACTTGCTGCAGAATGAGATGGTTTGGCCTTTTGCCTTTGACACATTTGTTTTTAGATACCATTTTTAACTTTAAAGCGGTTTCAAACTTTCCAACTTTAAACCAATTGTATTGGCAGTGTCTCCAATGCTTTTTGATAATCCATGATAGAGACAGCATATTTTCTGTGAAAGCCTTTAATCCCAGGTTGTAAAATCCCCATAAATGAATGTTTTCCTTGTGGTGGGAAAACGTCTAATTTAAAAATTTTTTAAGAGCCTGCCACTGTCAGAGGATAACATTGGACACTCAACCGAGATATTGGTGTTGATGCTAATTCCCTTCTGCTTTTCACAGCACATGCAGGACTCTCACACACTCCGTATTTTAGTTGCTACAAACCTTCAAGAAAAGCAGTTGTTGGAAAGGACATGACATCATAAGGCTGTTATAGCTATTAAGTCATGGCAGCTAGAGTGGAAACGAATACAACCAAACAATTTATATAAGAATATGATTCTCAGTGGATCAGTTTCAATATTGCTCCCTGTGGTTGAATCAACTGTTTTCTAGAGGCCAATGCTTAGCCATTGTTCATGTGGACAAAAATAATAGCATGATAATTTTTATTTCCTTCCAGTTTAAGGCTGATATAAGTATATATCTAAAACTTATTTGACAATAAATGATATCATAAGAGAAGTTGGGAAAACTCATGACAGGAACCATTATCTCCCAGTCTTCTCTCTTTCCATACGGCTGCACAGTCCTGCTCTCAGATGACTTGGCAGTGCCCTCATACCCTGTGTGAAATGCTACAGAAAATCACAACTGTGTAGGGAGCTGGTGGAGCTATTGATATCTCATACAGACAACTGCCCTTTCTATTTACTAAGTGGTTGCCCAGGGTTCTACCAAATCATCTCTTTTTTCTCCACTTTGAACATTCCTTAGTGTTTTTGAGACAATAAATAATCTTTTTTCAATAGATGGCAAAAGGCTCTAAACAGGGAGACTTTTTGTTGCTGGTGTTAGCATGAGCAGCATTCGATTTACGCTGTTACGGAACCATGATTTTATAGCATCTCTACATTGTTGAAGGTGTGGTTTGGAGAGCAGGGGCTTTGAGAAGTGATGATAATAAGAATGTGGACCTTTTCAACAAAAGCTGATTGAGGAGGCATCCAGGGAGGGAACGGAGTGTGTTTATTTTGTGATCATTTTCTTAATATGAAACAAGAGAAAAAAAAAAGAATGACACAATGTACTGGTACAAGCATTTGAAATGCAAAATATTTATAATTTACATTCCCTAGGCATTGACATTGTCTCTCCCTCTCTCTCTCTCTCTCTCACACACACACACACACACACACACACACACACACAGAATGGATGATAGTGCTTATCCTTCAACCTTTAGGGTTGACATTGACTTAGTGATTCATTCAGGTCACCTTTCTAACCCTAAAGTCATAAGAGAACATGCAGTATAATATCTGTGTTATCTGTGTCTATGTATGAAACTTCCTTTTTTTCCCCATTGAATTAATTTTATTTAAATCTTTCCAGCCCTCTTGAGACATTTTTTTTTCACGTGAAATCCTGGAATCTACTCTTTTTGCTTTTGTTTATTCATATTTTGTGATACACACTTTTAAGTCTTTAATATATGCATGCTTTTTGTCACAAAATTTTTCATCTAAGTAAGCTTACATTCTGCAACAAACTTTGTTTCTTAAGTTGAAATCATGTGTTAGACTATTATACTTTTATTTCACTAAGCACTATTTTGTTTCTTAACATCCAATTGCATTCAAAACAATAATATTTATGATTTTTGAGAAATAAAAGATATTTGATTTTTCTTTTCTAAAACAGAGATTCTTAGTCTCAATGACTTTCAGAAAACAAACAAAAAAAGATTAGGGGGAAAAGACCTTAGCCATCATTATTTTAAATCATTTATCTTTTCTTTAAAATTAAAAAGTGATGATTTAAAAATGTTAAAGATGGCTTAGTCACTGGTTTTTGTTTGAATGGTTCCATTGATTGATAATCATGTTGAAGAGACTATTAATCCATAACCACTAAGTCATTTCCTTGGTACATACTAACACAATACACCCAGAGATTCCTGTCGCAACTGTGTTAAGGAACAAATGTGCATTAATAGTTCATGCCTTTTTCAGCGAACTAGACAGAAAACCATTTCCTAATCAGTGCATTGCAGAGCATCGTACCTGTCTGATTCAATGAAGATGTCGTCTGGTACAACAGTGACGCCCTGGAGTAACATGTGCGATGGGATCCATCTGTGATGAGGCTAGCTTTGACATTCCTCGTGAGTGGATTCCTATCTGGGAAGGATTTGTGAGCTTCCATGCTAGAACAAAACAAATACTTGCATTTTTCCCTTTAATTTTGTCACTTAGGTAGTGTGGAAAATAATCATTGCAATTTGAAATACATATTTTGCCTCACTGTTTTAGTGAATAGAAGCTTTGTCAAAAAAAATTTCATGGCTTTGCGATTATCAAAATTTATTAGGCTTTTTGAAAAATTAGTTGTTTCATCACTAGACCATTAAAAAGAAACATGATGGGCCCAGGGCCTTGGCCTAGCGGCTAAAGTCCTCACCTTGAACATGCTGGGACCCCATATGGGTGCTGGTTCTAATCAATCCTGGTGGCTCCACTTCCCATCCAGCTCCCTGCTTGGGGCCTGGGAAAGCAGTCGAGGACAGCGTAAAGCCTTGGGACACTGCACCTGTGTGGGAGACCTGGAGGAAGTTCCTGGCTCTGGATCGGCACAGCGCTGGCCATTGTGCTCACTTGGGGAATGAATTATCAGCAGACAGAAGATCATCCTCTCTGTCTCTCCTCCTCTCTGTATATCTGACTTTGCAATAAAAATAAATAAATCTTAAAAAAAAAGAAACATGATAGAAGCATTTGTCACTTATAATTTTTCTTTTAATATTTCTTAACATACAAAAACTACCCTTATTAGTCTTAGTTCGTTTTAGTATTATTCAAACACTTCCAGATTTTTGTTTTCATATATTTATCTCTTTTTTTAAAGATTTATTTATTTTTTAAATTACCTTTTCTCTCCCTTCCTCAATTTCACTGTTAGATCATTATTCTGTATTGAACGTTTATATTTCCCTTTCACTTTTTTCAATTTAGAAATGTTAACATGTCATTTCTTCTTCCCCCATTATCACAATCATTATTTTTGAAGGTCAGAAATCAGAACATAATTAAAAAGGTAGATGCTTATTTTTAAGTACAGTTGAATTTGAACATGAATGTTATGTGGTAATAATTCAGTTAGCTTTCAGTATACCACAAACAAGGTAAAAGAAAAAAATATGTTCTGTTTCTAAATATGGACACTTGATCTTTAATCATGGATAAGAATTTAATTGGGTATAGCAGTATGTCACTTTCTTCAAACACATACGCTGATAGGCAGGAGAGAGTTGGCTCAAATAGTTGGTTTTCATGGAGGAAAATTAAACTCTGTTCTGAATGTCTGAATGTCTGGCTACAGCCTGACCAGACTTAGCTGTGGCAGTTAACTGTGAGCTATCAGGGGGAAGATTTTTTTGTTTCCCTCTCTTTTTATTTCTCTTTCAGATAGATTAATTAAAAAGAAAGATTTAATTGTACATAAAAGTTTATTATGTATTCTTTATGCTAACTAATAGTTTAACTATTATTAAGATCTTATCAATCTGATTCTACACTGTCTCCTGAAATTCAAGCAGGAAATCTGGGGATTCCTCCCCGCCCCCCACTAAGTATCAAAGAAATGATACATACGGAGCAATCAAGACTGCGAAAAATATTGTGAATCATTTCAATGACAAGGCATAATTTATTTTTTTTTTTTAACTTTCAAATCCCAAGGAAAGCCACAGCTCTTCTGTTTGGGAACTCACATATCCTTGCCAATATCTTGCACTCGCCTCTTCTGTCTTTCCAATATTCTCTTTCATTACTAATTTTCAATACAGTTTGGTAGCGGAATAACGGCTAAGTGAGAAACAATTATATCCTTTCTTTTTCTTTTTTTTTTTTTTTTAAAGAATGACTCTTAAGATAGGACATGGTAAAGATAGTGTCCCAACACCAAAGTTCCCTTCCTACTGAGACTTCTCTATCTCCCTTTTGCAGACCAAGGCCTATTGAAAGACACTTTGAAATGATGAGAGCAGAATTTGGTCTGAAGAGTATAGTTCTCATGTGATGGGTGTCCAGCCAACCACTTCATTCTGACATGATGTTGCTCTAAGAAGGAAAAAACAAAACAAAAAAACAATCTAGGACAAGAGCAGCAACATTTGACTACCTAACTTTTTGCTAAGTTCCTGTTTCTAGGGTGTAGACAATCTCCCAAAATGTAACAGTGCAGACTTTGACTAATTTTCTAGTGAATTCAGAAAGGCAGATGGGCTGATCTCTTACAGAAGGCTCTCTGTTTGGACCATGCATGCTTTCATTTTACTGATGCACCTTTTCCTTGCATATGCAACCTGCTGAAGGGGGACAGGATTTTATTTCTAAACTTGTAACTATGCCAACTCTCTGATTCAGCTCCTTGCTCCCATATCCATATTCAAACACCCCTTGTGACTACAATTTTGTTGGCTTGCTCTACATCCTTTCCCAGTGCTGCTACAGGTCAAGCCTCAATTCCCCTTTTGAACTCTAAAATTCACATCACATAGTCTGGATTGTTTCCCAGCAGTAACTAGGGATTCTTTGATCCATCTTCCTCCCCATGTATTCCTCCAATTGCTAAATGGTCTTCTTTTTCCCCACATTTGGCCCTGTGCATGGAGGATCACACTTGTTTGATCAGTTGCTCCCCATTCACCTCCAGAGAACAAAATTTAGAATTCAGATGAAGAAAAGCAAATAGCTTGCTACTTTCAGTCTCAGTCCTTTTGATTCTGTAAATAATGGACCTACACATAGCTGCCAGAGCTGCAAAACATCATTTTCAGAATCAAACTACTAGAGAACTGAATTTGAAATCCCATTCGGCATTTTGTACCCCTATTCATCATGCAGGAGTTTGGAGATGGGAAAAGAGATCGATCAGGACTTTTTGAGCTGAACCTAAGAGGTAAAAATCATTTGAAATCTTACCCTTTGCTGTGGAGTTAAGAGTGGCATGTCAGAGACGAGAGGAAGCTAGCAGTTCCGGTACCCAAGGAGAGGCACTGGACGTAAGGGACAGGATCGTCATGCTGTACTACCTTTGCTCGCACGGGCGCTCTTGCCCATCCTAAGATGACTTTGCGATGCTGTGGCTACTTCTACATGACTTCAAGTCAGGGCAGGGGTAGTCATTTCCCATTCGGATTTCATAAAGGGCTACCAACAGCACAAACAGTTGTTGCTTTGACTGTAAGGATTTATTAGTGACTGTGAGTTGGCAATCTGAGATTTTATGTAACAGAAGCACAAAAACAAATTTGATAACTGTTTTTCTTCACTTTCATAAGAATATTTGGGAACATTTATGTAAGACAAATTACACTTTAATTTGATCTCTTAAAGAGAAGGCACTAGGGTGTGTGTACATGAGTATAAGCATGAGTGTGAGCAGATGTGTTTTTAGGGCACAAGAGAAGCAGCGATTGCTGTAAGAGGCTGGTTTGATGTTTGTGCAAAAGTAAACTGAAAAGAAATTATGAAATTCCTCTCCTGGGAAATCTTTAGTAACACATGAGCTTCATCTGCTGGACTTTTTAAGACAAATACTGCCTACAGGCAAGGTAATGGGTTTTGAAAACTTCTGTGGAATTTTAGATCCCCAAGAGTATGTGAAATTAAGTTCAGAAACTGAAAGGCAGAAAGATTCCAAAAGTCCATTCTCTTCGAGAGTTGGTTTTCTGAACTTGGGTTTCAGTTTTATTCATTGCCTACATTATTATTGCCAGAAAAGATGGATGATCTTTAGCATGTTTTTGTTGTAAAATCAGCCTAGGTGTAGGGGATGTCACTGATGGTCTAAAAGTCATTTATTAACTCATTGCGGTTCCTGGACCTTATATTAAATACTACCATAAGTGATTTCTAGGATAGCCAAGTGAAATTCAATTCTTGTATTTTAAATATAACGTGAAGTTTTATAAAATGAATGGTAAAGTGCCATTGTTGGGAAAAGTGACAGTCTCATGGGAAACACACGAGGTACTCATGTGTGAATTCTTCCCTGAGGTGTAGCACAAGCTCAGGTGGCCATTGTGGTCATCAATGGACATAAAGCAGATACCCAGAGTCAACAAGGAAAAGAGATCACAAAGATTCAACGTAAAAGAGAAACAAGCTTCTAGCTTGTTTCAGCTAGAAGCAAGGCAAAGCAGGAAAATGAATATTAAACTCATAAGTATTAGGAGGGATGACAGACACATTTCTTGATAAGGCAAAAAAATCCTTTTAAAGATTCAGTGGAGATTGATAGGCTAGCAGTAAGGAACTATAGTAGTGAAGCTGCTAGGATGTAATAATGAGAAACATTTTTGGAGAAAATAATTCTACATAGACAGGAAAAGAGTAAGGACAATATGCTGTGTAGAAATATAATGGTCAAGGAAAATGGGAAATGGCATGCTCAGTCGTGCTTATGGTGGCTAGACTATGAAAACTGCTGCTTTAAAAAAATGAGTACTGCCAGTAACAGCAGGAATGTGGTGAGATATCAGAGAAAATGAAAAGGTAAAAACTAATGTGAACTCAACGCTAAAAATTCTGAGTGGAAATTTTACTGTGATGAGGACTTTAAATCCAGACAACCCTTGTGGAGTGAAACTTGCTGTCAGATTTGACGCAGTGAGGTCTGTGGTATTACGTTGTTGACTGAGTCCCCCAACAGTAAATCCTTCCAACACCTGGAGCAAAAGTGAGGAGACTTGCATGATTTGCGATGGATATAAGAGGCAGGTGTTTGTCAGAAAACCGATAGTTTTCAATTTGATTTTCTTACTGCTCTGGCAAATTCTTTGAGAATTTCTCTTAAAAAAAATAAAAAGAACTCACTTTGAAAAAATATTTGGAAGAGGATACATTATACTTGAATCTGATCTTTTCTTAAATAGAAGAGATGAGGGTGTGTGCACCCATGTGCATCTCTGTTTTAAGTATCTGCCTTGCAAAACAGTCAATGTAGTCTTAGTTTTTAGACTATTCAGCTGGCTATTCATTCTTTCTGTTGCTTCTTTTTTCTCTTTTTAGCTTTACACCTTCATTATCATGAGAGCACAAAGAAAGAAAAGGCTATTCATTCTGTCTAAGTTTTTGATATCTTTGTAATGGGAAGTTCTTCAACTCTTACGATTTTGCAACTTAAAAGCAAATTAAGCCCTTTCTTAGAATGGTCAAAAGATAGATACACAAAATATTGTGAAGAAAAAGTTCACAAATTTTTGAAACCAGAGAGGTGACTTTTCACATCTGCATTGACTGAATATAGTTTTATGAAATGTGTTAAAGATATTTTAGGAAGCAAAAAAATTTCAGATAAAAGCATTCTAATCAAAGCTTTTAATAACAATATCCATAAAACACATATACACATATAAAAATAATATATTCTCATAAATGTATATATGTGTATACACACACGTATAGTTAGGCATGATCACACCCACAGACTAAGGGAGAGAGAGAACTCCTATCTATTGGTTGACTTTCCAAACACCCAGAAATGTTGGGGCTGAGCCAGGCTAAAGCCAGGAAGCACCTGGACATCAATCCCAATTTCCCATCTTGTTTAAGTTCTCAATAGTATATCAACTTTCTTAGCAAATGCCTTCTTCTCCCTTCAAATTTGACTTTATAATTGATTTGCAATGCACTGTAGAAACTGACAGTAATAAAAGACTAGGATGGGTCTTTTTAGATGTCTATGTTGACTGGGGACACTGGTACAGAGTTTGTGCATCATATTGAGTATACCAGAATTCCAAAGTGTTAGAAATCAAATAGTAGGACAAAGACCCCAGTTACTGAATTGAGAAAGGAAAACTTTAGATAATTCAGACATGTGACCCTGCCAGATAACCCATGGTCACCAGAGCAATAAGTTCTTAAGCCCCCATCATTGAATAGCTCTCCAAGACCCAACCTGATTTTTGTAAACATAAATCTAGGATAATTTCTTTCCCCCCTCCTGGATTTTCAAGATGTGACATTCACTAGTATGACATTTGTTAAGGGTATATAATTTAAAGTAGTAGAAAAAATTATAATCAGAAAAAAATGTATGTCTCATTGGAGAGGAGAGAAAGAATTACACAGAGCTCCCACCTATATGCCCCCTAATATGCATACTATATCCAGAACCAGACCCATGCCAGAAGGAGGAGCTAACATGACTCCATTGATGTCACCATTGATACCACCAAGGATTTTTATTACCAGGAAGTTGGATGGGGGAGAAGAGCTAAGAACTGAATCCAAATGTGTGGATGTAGGATTCAGCCACCTCAACCAGCATCTGTAGTGTCAGATCAACTACTTGCACCCAGTAAACGAATAGTGATGGAAAAAGTAAACCACAATCTTGATGTAAAAAAAATCCATAATGAAAACACTCTTAAAGACATAAACTGTTCTCTCAGAAACAAACTTTCATGCAAAATACAAGATCAAAAGATATATAGGTAAACATGTACATATATTCTTCTAGAGAAACTGTATAATGGAGATTAGCATGCAGAAAAGTGACGGCACATTACTGTATGCAAGTCTGCTTGAATAAAATATGGACTTCCAATGGAACTGTTATGCATATCTTGACAATAGGACACTGTACTTTCTACCATTGTTTATATCAGGATACACTTAAATATAGAAGAATGTTGGACTTGGACAGTTGTTGAAGGACTATACTATTGCAATAATATAGGGGAAATTAGTGTAGCGGGGGGAGTTATGGGGAGGTGGAAGGGGAAATTCCATGAGCCTATGGAGCTGTATCACAAGATAAAATGAATCCGTAATAATCCGAGGCTGAACTCTATTAGCAAATGAGAACAAATGGAGGAAAAAAAAAAAACACCAACCTAGTGGTCTTTTATTTTAAAAATACATCTTCTACAGTGAAGAATGGGTTGCCACAGTATACAGGAAAAAAAAAATAAAACAATGTTTGATTGGTACATTTAGACTTGGAGGAAAATTGTCTCAGCTGGACATGCTTCTTTGATCCTTTGCCTGGTTGCCACTATAATGATCAACTTTCTATCAAGTGAGAGGAAGTTCACCCCATGATTCTGGCTCCTGATGTACTATTTTCTTAAGAAATTAATGTTACTAATAATTCTGTGGTAGATCGAAATCTCCATTGTTTTTGCTGCAAAATCTGGTAGAAAAATAGAAGCAGAGGCTCTAGGCTTTTATGACAAAGTCACTATTTCTTTTTTGGCAAATATTCTCTCTCTGTTTTTTTTTCCTCTCTTTTAGTAATGTCCATCTTGAACTTTAATGTTGAAAAATGTTATGTCCTTGTTTCCAGCTTTCCATGCAAGTAAGGATGTATGCACATGAATTAGGATCTATCAGTGAGATATTCTCATCCCAACAGATAAAGAAAAGAAGCGGGTGTCAAGTGTTAAATTTTTCTTCCTAAGGGAGAAGTAACTCCCTGGTGTCCAGGTCAGTGGTGCTGAAGTTGAAATGAGAGTGGCCGCATCTGCTCTGCTGTTGTGCCTTTGTTGGTTTCCCTGGGAAGCTGTCACATTTTTGGGTACTGTGTTTCTTACTACTTAGCCTCCAAATCTACTTCCCTGATCTCTCGGACGTTCTATGTACTTTCCATTGCACTTTAGTTATGTCTTTGGATTAAATTATTAAGACGTTATTTTTCTTGTGAAAGAGTGCGTTGACTTACATATCAATGTGTGGATCCCATGAAATGAAGCGCTTAATTCAGTTGTGACTTTCTGCATATTGTTTGGCCAGTTATAAGAAAAGGTGTTTAAGTTTTGTCTTCAGGAGTGCCTGTAAAGCTACTCAGCTTATTTTCTGTTCTACTGGGCAAATGGACTTGCATATTTAGTGTTAGTTTCATAAATATAAAGGGCCTTAAAGAAGTTTGTGGAAAATAGATTTTAAAGTTAAATTCATGTTTGCACAAAACAATTTCAAATCCATACAAATGAGAGGAAGTTCCAAGTTCATAAAGGAGTATGTTTTAGACGCAGTTGTTAAAACACCACTTGGGACACACAGTCTCTATAAAAACATTAATTGAGAAATAAATATGCCATTTATAATAACTATAAAATAAATGCTATATAGTTGACATCTTTTCAGAATTAAAGCCTTGGAATTTAATGGAGTCATATATCCTAAATCCTTAATTTACTGCTCAGTTTATGTAAGTAAATAAGAAAAAGTGGGTATGTGAGCGACCTCACAGTGGTAGCGATTGTCACAGCACAGAGACAATCACTCTAAACAGCTGGATATGTACAAAAGGAAGGAGGTATTTTGCCTTCAGAGGGACCAGCTGTATTTTCACATTGTGCTCCATGATCTAGGATGCCTAATGGAAGCACAAAGCAAGGCACCAAAGTGGCTTCTTTGTGACCTTGGCCCTGGAAATACTGTTCTTTGACTCAACAGGTATGAGGAAGCTTTGCATGCCATTCGAAAGAGGCTGGAGTCACAGTCCCTGCTTAGTCACAGAGGCCTGGCCTTTTCTCCAGCGTGTCCCTAACAGGTCCCTGGGTTTTTATCAGATGCCTGGGCCTGCACGACCTGGCTTCCCATGAATGGACTGAATGCGAGGGATAGATGCCAGGAAGAGTAAAATCTGCCGCAGGGAATGGGAGGCCCAGATGAGTGCTAAGGGTGGACGGACCTGTGTGTGTGTGTGCAGCCTCTGTGCCTTGTGCTTCACAACGAAGGAGAATGTCGTTTGGAAAATAACATGAAAAGCCTCGGTGTAGACAGACCGTATTGATTTCTGTGTGCCCCTTCATTTCATGTTTAGCGACAGGTTTTAATAGCAACAAAACTTCAGAGGCTGTGGAAACTGGTTTGTGACGCAGCTGAGCAAGTATGCCAAGGCAAACAAAAGCAGACAGAACAGTCAACAGAGAGTTCCAGGCAGCTTACAAATGTGTCACTTTTTCAATACTCTGTTCCATTCCAAGGGATGAAACCCCATAGTGACATGGAACTAGGACCAGTTGTAGGTGCCTGTCTTCCTTCCCCTCCATGACGGAAGAAATGAATGATGTGTTAAAGCAGCAAAATACCCTAAATGATTCTGTGCTGAACAACAACAAAAAAATTAGTTTTGATCCTTTCCAAAGAAGGGCTTCCAGGCAGAAGTTATAAGAACAATGGGCTTGCCAAGGGTGAGTGCATGAGTAGCGCCTTCACAGGTGTGACATGCAGTGTAAGTGAATCTCCTTGGGAAAGTCATCCAAAAAACTATGGACTTGGGATTTGGCTGTTCCCTCTAGCCACAGTGAGCATCTTTCCTTTAGACCTCCAAATGGCCTCCGTGAGCAGGGTTTAGTATTGTTGCAGGTTGTGTTCTCTGCAAAGCAAGCCAATCCCATCTCACCCACAAAATCGGGCTAACAGCACACGCCATCGTCACTGGAAGCCAAAGCTGGCTACCCTGGAGTGGTGAGTTCTTCTGCATCCCTTTATTTTTACCAAAGCAGTCACATTAATTCTGTTAACAGCTTGCCAAGTCAGCCAGCCCAGTAAACTCTTTGGCCTTAAAAGAAAAAAAAAATCTAGACATTCATACAGGTTCATATTGTTCTTCTCCTCTTGGTGTGATCTTGGGAATGTGGCCAACGCGGCTGACGGCTGTCATCTGAGGATGCCATGAGAAGGCTGTAATACGCTGACATTTCCTGTTGAGGGGTTGCCATGTCTAAAGGCCAAAGCAAACAGTGTGGGAGCCCTTTGGATCCCAGACTGTTTTTGTCTCTTCCTCTTCCTTCTCTTGCTCAAGTTCTCAAGTCTTCTCACCTCTGCTTCTCAATCTATCCTGTGCTGATGTGCTGCTTAGGGGGTCATATGATTGTGCTGCCTTCCAGCCACCAAAGAACTAAGAAAGCCTTGAGAGCAGAACAGGCCAAGGTGTGATGCTGGCTTTGTTCTGAGGCACAGAACAGAAACATTGGCTGGAAGTGTTTCCTGTGGAATAGAGATTTTAGGACACAGCCTGAGGCTTTGCTGTTTCCTATCTCTTGTTCCCTTTAATCCAAACATACAAGTAAAAATTTGAAGTGCTAAAGTTAAGGAAGCAGATGTTGACATAAAGGGAAATTAATAATAATAATAATAATGATAATAATAATGTAAGATGGCCTGCTCAAACTAGCCTAAGAAAAATATACAATTTTTCTGTTACAATCAGTGATATGATCTCATAAAATGAGAACCCCATGGAAAATTTTTTACTTTAATTTTGTATTTGCTAGTCAGAGTGAGAGAGAACTTCCACCTGCTGATTTACTGCTCAGGTTCCCTCCATAGCCAGGACTGGGTCAGACTAATATGAGGAACATAACCCAGGTCTGCTCCATGAGTGACAGGGAGATGAGCACTTGAGTCATTACCTGTTGCCTCCTAGCATCACATGGACATTAACATGGATCACCGTTGTAGCCAAGACTCTAGTCCAGGCACTGTGCTATGGGCTGCATGGATGTCTGAGGTCTTGTCAACAGCTTGGCAAAACTTCTGCAAGGGCACATATACATCCTCACGCACAGCCAGTGTGCTGGATAAAATACACAGCTTACTAAATGGTGCAAAACTAGGCCTTGGCTGCCCAGGGACACTTTCTTTTACCTCTGATTAAGATACCAACTTTTTCAAAATCCTAATCATGGTTTTTCTTTCAGGTTGGTTTGGACAGATCATCTCCTGCCAAGGTTTTGAGCATACTTACTATATAACAGCTCAACCAAGTAGTTATAGGTCTAAAATATAACCGTTTTTTCTGAACACTTTCCCCCGACATATTCCTGCAGAAGGATGCTCAGCTTCTTCGAAATCTCTTGCTTTTTTCCTTCCCTCTCTTTTGTGTTTTTATCAAGTGTCAGGAAATATATTTTTATTGCAGTGAGCAACGGATATTTCTGAGAGTATATGGATCACTAATTTTCTCTTGAGGATCCATTTTCCCAGAACTAATTGAATCTGACTCCTTCCTCTGTGGCTGCCTCAGGAAATCTGGTTTTGCTCAATGTAGCAGCGTCAACTTGGTAGCTGGACAACTTGTGTGCTAATAATACTGGACAGTTTCTCCAAATTTGTAGCCTAGATTTCAGTGATTCTTTTAAAAAAATTCTTTTTGTATAGTTTTGATGTTATAACAAACTGGCTAAAGGGCCCAAGCAAATCATGTAAAAATTAGGGGAATAGCTACACATAAAACATATAAAACATTCAATGGCAAGGTTTGTGAACAGCTAGGGATCCACAAAGAGGATAATGTTCAGTTTTTATTTTTTTAAGGATCTAAACAGAAGGGCTGACCATGAGCCACAAACGCCTGCAGGAAGAGGCCACAAAACTAGAAGGAACTGGGAAATTGGCCAGGTAACACAATGGGCCAGTTAAAGGAAATTAGGTTACTTTCCTAGTGCATGAAAGTAACCAGGATCAACTGATGGTTAAACTTCAAAAACTATGTGGAAGTGGACTGCTGGGCTCTGAGTCTAAATTGCTCATCCATGAAGGACATCTGAGCAGGTGCAGGGCAGAGCCGTAGGACCTGGAATACCAGCTGTCACTCATTTTCATATCCTTTCCTGTGAGTGGGGAGAGCAGTGAAACAAATGCATTTTTTTCTGTTTCTGTGGTCTTATTGCTGATGTATGTTAATTACTTATAAATACAAATTGAGTAGAATTAAGAAAAGGTAAAAGAATTAAATTTTGTATTTCACACACAAATAAGACAATTGCTATGTGGACATTGTGAAGACTAACAAGTGAAGTATAGACTAAATTGAACAGTTCCCTACTCTAATATTTGTAAGTATAGCCTTGGACTTAATGGTAGTGCCAACTAGCCAATCAGCCAACCCCAGAATTCATTAATGGTTTCTCTTACCCATTTCTGAAGCCACTATGTCTTTATACTGATTTAATCACCTCAATGCTGTTGGAATTCCTTCCTATCTGCTTTGCTTACTCATGCCTTAAACTTAAAAAATATCACAGAAAGGATTGCTGTAATGTCTAATGGATGCACCTGCTGTATGCATCTCTCTTTTAAATTTATTAAATATTCTTCATGAAACAAATAAAATAGAATCTATAAAAAGCTTCACCCTAACAAAATCATTAATTGGCTTAAAATAAAATACTTCTAGCAATCAGAATTTAGTTTTGAGAATGAAGCAGCAAGCCACATACCAGCAAGCAATCTTTGCAATGTTAAAGGATGGCAAAGAATTCATGTTCAGAGTTTATAAAATTCTTAAGAAAACTCAGTTTAGAAGCAATCAACCAACTCAAGACACAGGCAAAACAGAAGCAGGCATTGAAAAATAGAAGATATCTCAATGGTCATTGGAAATACAAAAGGAATTAAAAAACATAGTGGATTAGTTTGAGCTGCATTTCAGAATGTCATCCATAAAAATTGCAGACTATGCAATGGAGGACCTGAGGCAGGGGGAATATAACACAAATAAAACATGTAAATTGCTACAAAAACATCTTTACGAAAGCATTGCTTGGTAATGCTGCCTGAGCTGAATATATTAATAGACTTGCCTTATGACATAGCCAGCCAGTCTATTATAGGTGAATTCAAAAATAAGTTTCCTTTTATTTATGTAAAGAAAAGTCAAATGTTCACCAATGGTCAAGTGGATAAAATAATTGTGGAATACTTACAGCAATAAGAAGGAACAGCTATAACCGTATTCATAACAGGATCTCAAAACAAAGATCAATTGAATAAATCATGTGCAAAAATGCCCATGCTGCATGAGCTCACGTTTACTGGTTTCACAACCAGACAAAACTAATCTGTGGTCTTAGATCAGTAGTTGTCCTGGGAAAATGAGATGATTAGAAACTACAAGGAGGCTTAAAGAGGCTTTCAAAGTATTGGTCACATCCTGTTTCTGTCTCACTGTTTGGGAAGGGAACTTATTATTTTATGAAGGTTTGCCCAATTCTACACTTTGAAATGTTCACTTTGCTGTTTATGTATTTCTTTCCATTAAAAAACCCAAAGGTGTGTTTTTATAAATAAATGGTTAAAGACACTCTCTTAAATAAGATTACAAACCTCAAGGGACCTAATCAAATCAATTTTGTTCTTCTTTTTGGACTGTGTTTTCTTAGCTGTTATCCAATTTGGCATTACATAGGTTCATCTTTACAGAATTATTTTCTCACCCTATAATTTTAAGGACCTTCTCACCATGCTTTTAAAACAGAAGAAGCCACTAAAATGTTTAAATTCTACCTCACACTTCCAAAAGAGGGGCATTTTATAACACAGGAGAATGTAGTTAGTCAACTTAAAATGATTATTTAGTATATATGTATAGGATACAGCCAATCATTTATTCACCCTGATATAGAAACAAATTGTGAAAAATAGTGTCTGTGTTTGGGACATTTGTGCAATATTATTTAATATGTCAGAATGTGTATCATGCCATTTTCCTTTGTATTGAAATTAAAAATGAATATTAATAAATAATTAGCATGACATTTATAAGAAGCCAAGAAACTCTTAAATTAAAAACATCTTGTCTAGGAGTACCCAAAAGAGGCAATTAATCTAGACTGGAACTTTCAACCTTGAGATTAGTAAGCATGGAATTGCAAATGTGAAAATTGCAAAATACTGAAATAAAATATTTTAGTTAAGGTTCCTTAAGACGAAAAACTATCTGTATAGTTACAAAGATAAAACTTTCTTAGTGAAAGAATACATTTCTGAGAAATGTCAGGTTTCTATCATGAAAAGCTACGTATTATTCGAATATATTTATCCATGTTACCAATTATAAACTTTAAAAATGTATCAGCAGATTTAAGTTAAAAATTACTGAAAACTGCTGAGAAATTTTGAAGACACAACACAGGTAAAACAAAACCTTTAGGATCAGATATTTCCTGTTACATAAATCATGCTTTCTTTGTAGTGCTTTGCAAAGCATTCATAACATAATGTGAGGCTCACCTGGTTTCAGTTTCAAATAAACCTGAAACTCAGGTTCAACAAAAGTTTTGCCAAGGTTCATGAACTTTCAACAAGTGTGGACTGAATTTTTTTTTGAAGTTGGGCCATTCAATAATTTTTTTACCATGTATAGACTAGATTTCTTTACAAAGGAAAACTTGTAGATGGTCGTCTAAGGCAATTAAAATACAAGTTATTTTGCTTACTCTTTGTATTCTTGCTACAATTTCCATTCCTACATTTTTTCTGAGTTAAGGTCAGATTTATCATGAAGAAATGCTTTCAAATTGATATTTTATATTTTCTGTATAGAAAATCTCTCCAGAATTAATAGTTTGTGGAATGCTGTTTTCTGTGAAAAGAAAACATTGGAGTGAATGATCATGAGTGCGTTTATATGGCATAAAATACCAACAGGTGCGGTACTGTTTAGTACTGGTTTAGTTACTGTTCAGTTACTGTATTTGTATTACATATATAATGCATTATATATTTTCATTCTAACCTTATATGATTAGCCATTTTTATAGATAAAATTGAGCTCAAGGGAGGTTAAATAACTTTTCCAATATCAAGAAACCAACAAGTAAGTTGCTATCTATGTATGTCATGAGTGTATAGATGTGAATGTTTTAATGATATGAGTAAATTTAATATGAAAGCTAGCATAATAGAGGAGTTCTCCAATCGGTATTTCAGTATGTGATTTTTAACGTATGGATTTATTTTGTCCCTGGAGGTGGCTTTGCTATGCATATTCCATTTAGGAAAAGGGGTTTCAGTGCAAGTAAAATTATTTCACTTGAATCTTCACTAAAAGTAATAATAGGACAAAAGGTAACATTTTTTACAAAATAATAAAGGAGATAAAAATTAGAAAATATTGTGAAAATATTTCTACATTTAGAGTCTTTTCAGAAAGCTATTTCACTGGTATTTAAGCATTAGCAGTTTCTGCGTGCCATATGCTCTTTGCTGTGACATACTGAATCTGAATCTGAAATTCAAGTAGATTTAATGAGAAGTCCAGGTACTACATAGCCTTCTACCTATTTTGGTCTCCTAAAATGAATATGCATATTTCTGAGACAGATTCTCTACTGACAAACTGTTTTGCTTCTATTTCAGAGTGTGGAAAAAGATGTTCAATGATGTTTTCTTAAAATGATTACAATTCAAATAGTAGGAAAAAAATGGGGTGCAGGGATTTTTCTTCAAATTCAGCTTCTTGATCAAGTTGTAAGCAGTATTGATTGATATATACCTATACCTGCATATCTTCTTGTACATTTTCTTATATGAAAAGAATACTATTTAAAAGTACTTGTTTCCTTGGGGTCCAGGATAATATTCACAAATATGATGCACACAATAGAAATGTATTAGTTATTTTATTTTATTTTATTGTGTTTTCGTTTACCTTTCCATTCCATTGTGCAAATGTGAATAAGAATTCTATGGACAGACTTGTTTTTTAAAAGATTTGTTTCTGACCCAGCATGGTAGCCCAGTGGCTAAAGTCCTCAACTTGCAGGTGTGCAGGGATCCATATCTGCACTGCTTCATGTCCCAGCTGCTCCACTTCCCATCTAGCTCTCTGCCTGTGGCCTGTGAAAGCAGTCAAGGATGGTCCAAAGTCTTGGGACCTGCACCTGCATGGGAAACCTAGAAGAAGCTCCTTGCTCCTGGCATTGCATAAGCTCAACTCCAGCCCTTGCGATCACTTGGGGAGTGAACTAGCAGATGGGACATCTATCCTTCTATGTTTCCTTCTCTGTATTTTTCCAATAAAAATAAATAAATCTTAGAAAAAGGAAAAAAAAAGATTTGTCTCATGAACTTGAAGAATTACGCAGAGGCAGCGACAGACATATCTTCCTCTGTCTCATTCCCCCAAATTGCTGTAACAGTCAGAGCCTGGCTGGACCAAAGTCACAAACCAGGACCCTTTTCTGTGTCTCATTTGTAGGTTCAAGGCTTCAAGCACATTCCACTTCTTTCCCAGACACATTAGCCTGTGGCTGGTTCAGAACTGGAGAGCTGGGACTCAAAGTGGTACCCATATGAGCTACAGCCATCATAGACAGCAGCTTTTTCTTATGACACAACATTGACACCAATAGAACTCAATGACCTTTAGATTCCTAACTCAAACAAAATTCCTAGATTTGGACAGATTGCAAATATAGTCCAAAACCAACCAAGCGCATGCTTTCACAATGTCAGCACCCCGTGTCTTGGTATCACCTTTAGTCTTTAGTTTCAACATTTAAATCTGGCATTACAAGTTGTTTGTTGTAACACAAAGATCTGCAGATGAGAGCTAGAGCAAATGGTTAATAAACCATCTCTTAGAGGAACAACTCTACAGAGTCATTGCTGCCTAAACATGAGTTCACTGAAAGTTTCTAATAAGAAAATTATAGTTATTTACTCAGGAAATAAAACTAGCCAAGTGGCAAGATCACTCTCTACAACAGATGTATCCCTTCAGCCTGCTATTTATTGCATGAATGTTCCCATTTATCATGGATTCCTGGTCCCTTTGTAGTTCAACCCTGACAACTGTAAATCAACAAAAAGATGGGGGACGGTGGTAAATCAAAGCCAAGAACAATGACTTAAATAAGAGGAAAACAGGCTTGGATTTGTGGTTATAAACAATTTGTATAGTATCTAACAGGAAAAAAGTGCAGTCTTGGGCTCTGCCAAAAGTATAGCTCACAACATTCTCAAAGTTGTGAGATTTAGTTATTTGGCATAAACACATGGAAGGGTAATTAATGCAGGCAACATATCCATTGCACTGTGCCTTTGAAAAGGACTTTTAAAATTAAATTTTTTATTCTTTAAAGCTATTTCTCATTCATTCACTTAACCAGCTCCCGGTGTTAGAAATTCCTCTCTTGCTGGTTGATCCACTTAAGGCTGGGTTCCATTTGGAACCCTGTACTTTGCTAGGGCATTCATCAGAGCTAAAACATTCTGTTCTTGCTTGTGATCCAATTGCTTAGCCTCTACTCTAGAGGATTTGTATTAGGTATGACACTGTTGTGCACTGTGAAATTTCTCCTGGTTTAAACAACACTTGAAGCATATCCTGTATGTAAAGCACTTAAGGTAAATGGTGGTCAATCATGAGTTCTCAAAGGCTGCAGATCTGTCTGTCTTCAACTTAATCACAGTCAGTATCTTTACTTCCTGTGTTTTCCACACCAGAAATACTCCTAGTGCAGTGCTGGCTCAGTGAAGCTTCAGGATGCATTATGTGGTTTATTTCTCAGAATGTTGAATCTATCAGTTAAAACTAGAAAAATAAATACTTCCAACTCCTATTGTAGAGTGTCTTCCCATTAAGTCCTGAGTTTTATAGTACTATGATGAATCAAAGTTCAGACTGTTTTTGTGATCTGAGTATCCAATGCATACCCTTCTTCCAGGATTTTCTACATCATTTGACATGCTTCATTATGTTTCACGTATAAGACATAGCATAAACTTTGCCATAATACATGTGAAATGCAATCAGTGTGAATGCCGTTCATATAAACTTGACAAGTTCAATTCATGGAAAAAGCTGAAATGTCAACAAGGTCTTTGTCAAAAGGTTACAACACTTCCCTGCTATAATTATTCTTATTATTCTATCTCTCCTAGCAACAGATTATGGTCTGTTTAAGCTAAATAATTCTTCAGCGGGCTGACAGTGAGATGACTTACTGCATAATATAGTCTATGCTTGTTTAACTGCAAAGTATTAATCCCACCAGATTTCACAAATAGCACCTGCTCGAGCCTGCTAGAGTTGTCTGTCGATACGGAATATGTCAGAGCAAAATTTGGCAGAACTGACAGGCCGAATTGTTGAAATTTCCCAATGTTTGCTCTTTAAGAAACCTGTTCTCTTTTTATTGCTAGATATGCCTTGAGAAAATAACTCTATATTGGCCAACTTTAAATAAATGCAAAATTACTATACAACGTTCTACATTGTAAGTTGTACAGTAAGGAGCATTTACTCTTCTGAGTCTCTTAAAATAAGTTAAGGAGCTATTCAGAATCTTCCAGAATTTCTTTGGATATTGATAACAAGCACATGTTTGGATATTAAAGATTATTAGTCAAATTGGATGTAAGCAATTTTGCAGGTTCAAAAAAATGATACCAGTTTCTACTCTTCCTAGCATCGATCTCTTGATTTCATGATTTTGTACTTTTTGAATTTCTGAGGTAGAATTGGTTTTCATTATGGCAGTCTGAGTGGGCCTTAGACTTGCTTTGGCCAATAAAATGCTCTGTTCTTTGAACCCATCTAGAAGGTTAGTTTGGCTCTGTGTTCTCTCCTGCTCTTTCTCTCTCTGCCTTTCTCTCTGACTCCTCTGACAGTAAGTTTGGGGAATCCAACAAATTCTGTGCTAGCCTGCTGAAGAATGACAGACCACTGAGATTCAAGTCAAGACTTCCTTGCTGGAACTTTCTGCACCAGTGAACCCTCAACTACTTGCCAACAGCTGCAGATATTGAAATGATACCGCTCTCCCCTAGAAGCAGGCCAAGCTCAAATCAACAGGATCACTCAGCTGACTATTAGATTCATGCGATATAATAATTTTTTTTAAGTTATTAAGTTTTTAAGTGATTATGTATGTGTGTGTGTGCGCGCGCATTTGCAATAAATCAGAAAAGTAGGTTACTTATTAAGACTCACTCTTTTAGTCCTAATTGCAAATTGGCTTATAACCTATTATGCTAGGCTTTATGTCTGCCATAATAAAATACCATGAAAAGGAGGCTAAGAGAGTCACATGCTTTTACCTCTGGTTCATTGGCAAGAGCCACACAAATGTTAACGGTAGGCTAAGGCAGGGCTGTTAAGAATTTACTGAAGTGTTGAAGGAAGGGTTTCAAACAAAGCAAATATGTCAGCATTCAGAAGATATATTTTTCTTTTTGGGGGGTATTAAAGGTTTAAAGAAACACAGATAAATCTCTAGATGATGCCTAGGCTAATGGGATAGACATTAGTGAACTCACAACACAAAGAATATAAATTTTGTAAAAGTGGTTTAGAAAGAGCACTAAGCTAACAGGAAACAACAAACAGCAATGATAAAACTAACAAATGAAGGGAATTTGAATTTCAGGGGCGCTGTACTTTAAATCAAGTATTTCAAATGGGCTCAAAGACTCAATGCAACCACAAAGAATAAAAGGAAACTAGGAGAATGAGATTTCATAAATGTTAATTGAGAGGTAGAAATAATTTTTAAAAGACCCAAGCTGACCTTCTGGAGTCAACAAGTACAGTTATTACACTATAAAGTATTGAAAATGTTAGTAACAGAATTGAATAGAAGCATGACTTAGCAAACTTACAGGCAGGTTAGCTGAGATTATCTACTCCAAGAAACCAAAAGTGAAAGCAATTTAAAAATGGATTATAAATATTTGATGGGGGCACCATGAAGTTGACTTATTATATTTGTAATGGAACGCTCAAAAAAGAGGGTAGAAAAGAGCCAAATATTTTAGAAAATGTCAAGAATATTCAGATTTCAATGAAAGACTCTAATCTATGCATACAAGCTCAAAGAATTCCAGATAGGACAAATAAAAAAATATCTACAGTGAAACACATTATGGTCAAATTGTTAAAAACCAAAGTGGCTGCATCACTTTACCTTTCCACCAGAAATTTCTAAGTTTTAGCATTTAATTATATATTCTATTCCATTCCATTCTATTATAGCTAACATTTATAAATATTCACTTTTTTGAAGTGGGTTCTTAGCATGAAGTGATATCTCATTTTTAGTTTTATTTGCATTTCCTTAAGTGTTTAATGATTCTTGGAAACTACAAAATTTACAGAATGATGCTTATCAACTATTCACTCTAATATGCATAAATGGTGACTTAAAAGTTCCTAAATGAGCCCAAACATGCAGGCTCCTGCGGTGGGATTTTTAGGGAAGGATTTATCACTAATAGAGAACATGGTGGGAAACCCTGCATGGAAAGATAACTGGGCACAATGGCAGGTGCCCTGATTGATTCCATGGATAGAAGGTATGAGTTGATGGTCATTCAAAGGAAAGTAGAAAATGTCCAGGAAGATTTACAGTAACCAAAATTATGTCAGTCTAAAATCAGATTCATTCAATTTTGCATTCATGGAAATGAAGTTATTTGGCTTTTCAGAGTAAGCTGTAAAAGGGAAATTTGGGGGACTTAAAGAAGCCACATGTAGTTCTCTGTGAAATTGAGTGGGAAGAAAAATGCCAAGAGTTCATTTTACCTTTTTCATTTGTGAGAGATTATTTCTCCCATAAAGTGAAACAGTAAGCGAACACTACCTTTAACATGTCTGCAGCTATTGTGGAGAAAATGAAGAGGTTAAATATTTCACTTAATAATTTCTTGATGGGAAAAAGTAACTGATCATTCGTATCTTTGTGACAGAATGGAAAACTGGCTATTTTACTCCATATTTTAGCAGAATATTTTATTTTATCCACCATAAAATTTTCAGTCACGCAATGTACACTGATAATACTACCAGTCAATGTTGTTTGATACAGATATAAAACACACCTTAGGGTTGCAATCAGTACCCTGCAAATGTGGCTTATTTCCCTGGAACCTAGAATTAAATCTACTACTTTTTACTCTTTTTAACTTTATTGATTTTCTGCATATTCCTGCTTGAGTTAATTCTGCCCATCCTCTCCACTCCCCACCCCCTACCCACCCACCCCCCGTAAATAAAAAAAGAAAAAAGAAGACCAATTGCAAAATAAAGTTAACAGATCAACTAGTATATGTGCAACAGCTTTCACTAAACGTGCATAGGAAAATTCCCAGCCCATTTCGGTCTGATTACATCCCTATCTCATTGCCAGGATCCAACCCTTTCCAAAAAACAAGACTGGGTTATATAGGAAAAATATTCTAACATAGAGGAGATTGGGCCTGTTCACTCGTGTTTACCCGCCCTAGATCTCCTTTCGCTCCCTGGCCCAGCCTTCCACAGCACAGAATAAAGAATTCAGCACATTATGTACTGATTTGAAGTTAATATGTGTGTTTACAGATCTCATCATCATGGTGATAGGTTCCTGGGAAATGCAACGAGGTTCTGCCAGTGCAGTTTTTCATCTTGCCCCCAAATCACCTACAGTGCCAACAAAATAACTTCTCCACACTTGTCCCTGTGCATCACACGTGTCCTGACACTTACCAAGCTGCTGCTGGCACACTGACTCAGAGCTTTCCGGTCTTAAGAACTGTGATTTTGAAAATAAGATTTCAACAAAACGATCTCTAGCCATAAAATATAAGCAACTTGAATCTATTGACTAATACTTTATTCCATAAAATACATGATAACCAGAATCACTGAAATGTACTTGGATATATTTTATCTTGAAATTCAGAACCGGAACTTTTTTTAAAGATGTATTAATTTTTATTGCAAAGTCATATATATAGAGAGAGAGAGAGGAGGAGAGACAGAGAAGATCTTGGGTCAGGTGATTCACTTCCCAAGTGACTGCAATGGCCAGAGCTGTGCCAGTCTGATGCCAGGAACCAGGAGTTCTTCTGGGTCTCCCACACGGGTGTAGGGTCCCAAGGCTTTGGGCTGTCCTTGACTGCTTTTCCAAAGGCACAAGCAGGGAGCTGGAAGGGACGCGGGGCTGCCAGGATTATAACAGGTGCCCATACAGGATCATAGCACCTTTAAGGCAAGGACTTTAGCTGCTAGGCCACCGCACTGGGGCCCAAAACTGAACCTTTGATTAGGACCTTGAAAAATCTGGACAATAAGTTACACATAATAGAATTTTTTGAAGTTATTTGAACGTAACTACAAAAACAACACAACAGCTTCTATGCGTGTGTGTGTGTGTGTGTGTTTAAATTCTAATCTAAATTCTAACAGCTTAAAGAACTATAAGCCAAAATCTAAAATCCATACATAAACAAATGTAATCACACCAGCATATTTTCAAAAATGCACAAAGCCTCCATCTACAGTTTGAGCAAGTATTCACTCAGTCTTCCTTAAGTGCTGTCCTGACCTAAAGTACATCCTGTGACTCACAGTCCAATTACTATTCCAGTGTTTCCGTTCCAAATGGCTAGGAGGAAGGCAAGTCCTGCCAGAGACGCTCAAGTGCTTAAGGAACCTGGTGTTCAGAGTCTTGTAAAGGCTACACATAAGAAAGGGGCCGTGTTTTTATTTCTTTGTTCGTTTTTCACTTGTATGATCCCTTCTTGGAAGGAAAGTACATTCTGTCTCTATTTGAAAAAAGATCTAGATAACAATAACATTTCCACTGCTGAAAAATGTCTTGTAGCTGTTTTCCTGATGAGTTCATTCTGCCCTTGTTATTAATGCAGGTGTCATGGATTCTCATTGAAAATCATCTACAGTCACTTCTTGGAGGCAGGTGAGAATAACTGCTCTGTTATTTGCAGGAGACTCAACATTGATGAATTCAGCAATCATTTCCAAGGACCCTTCCTTGGGCAAGGCCCATCATCTGGAAGAAAGAGGTTTGGAGACAGTTGGGCAGACCATGAGCTATTCAGGGGCAGCAAAACAATATCTGTGTCAAAATGTCTTTTGTGAATTAGATGAAGACGTCTAGGAGACAAAAGTTGAATAAAACTTCTCTTGCTGTATACAATTTTAAATATATTTTATTGTAATCACTTACTGTTAAGTTTTTGCATAAAAAGCATGGATTTTATCATAGTCATATTTCATTTTGAAATGTTTAATAGGTAACACAGAATGATTTCAAATGATAAGAAAAAGATCCTTTATTAAATGGAAGAACCCTTACCAAATTGTGCATTTATTCAACTTTTGAATATCAAAACTTTAGTGTATACATATATAATGAATATATATATATATATAAAACGACTTAGCCAAACACATTATCATGACCTAAGCACAAATTCTTTAAAAAATTCTTTAAACTGTATCTCTTCTGTAGCTTTTACATAGACAGGTGAATATGATGTTTTGAAAATAACTGATTTCATCTATTTTCAAAGCTACTCTTTAATTATTGTATTTTTTAAATTATTATTTTTTTCACATAATCATTCCGTTTTTTTCTGTTTGCTTTCATTCAGCGCTAAATGGCAGGAATTTTATCAAATACAATATGTGGGTTAACACTAAAAAAGTAACATTGGAAGTAGATAAAAGTGCTTAGTTAAGAATGAATTATTTAATAGTTCTGTTGGTGGTTGATTTTGAATTTGAAGCATACATGACTTGAGGAATCAGGAAACAGAAAACTTTAAAACACACACGCAGTTTTTGTAGCAGGTGGCTCTTCTTTCTTTTTATTCCTTTGGTTGACTCCCAAAGCTTTCTTCAATGAAGAGTCAGATTCTACAAACGCTATTCTGCTTTTACTCCAACAGTCCCAGCAAGGAAGAGAATCAGACCAAGGATTAGTTGTGGCTACAATCATGAATCTTTATAGGCTTATTCTAGACATACGGACAAACACCAGCTTCCTTTCGTCTGACTCAAACCAGTTTGATTGTTACCTTGTAGAGTGACTAATAATAAAGATGGCCTTACTCCTTTTATGAGTTCTCAACAAGTATAAATGGAACACAAAGAATAAATTGATTTATTAATTATGAGCTGCTAAAGCCGATACTTCCATGATTTGTACAGGGAGGATTTTCTCATCAGTTTCTGGAACACTCCTTTCCATTTGCAAGACTTGTAATAAACAGTTTTAAAGGAGAAACCACACATGCAATTCTGCAAGACGTATGCTGCCCCACGGAAGCTTGTGACTTCAGATTCTGAGCCAGGGCACTCCTGGCATGTCCAGCCTAGCAGGGGAAGGCCATCATCTGGCATGCTAAGTCAATCAAAGCTGGGTGAGCTTGTTGTGACAGAAGGAAATTTCCTATCACGCTGGACTTTCCAAGGGTGTTAGGTAGGCACAGACCTGGAAACACCACCTCCCCTTAGGAACGAGCTGGAGGCAAGCTGTTGATTCTGTGTTGGAGTGGGAGGCTCTTAAGAATGTAGTTTGAGATGGGATTATAAATGGTGTCATGGCTTCACATGGGCTCTGACGATTCTAGTAAGTGCATTGATGAGACTGAATGGGGATGTGCCTCACACTGCCAGCTCACAATCAAACTTGCCACTTACAAACATATTGGATACTTGAGATGAATGACTTGAGTAAGTTATGACAGACAATTGGTAGATAGGTTCTCTAATGTCCTTGGGGCAGTGAGTGAAAGATACAAACAAGACTCAGCAACTTCAGATACTGCCCTTAGGATGCAGGCAGGCCAGCAGCAAAACAACAGCATGCACTCTCCACATCCACTTTCCCTTTTGTTTTCCTTCGTTGTCACTTAAAATCACTTAATGTCACAGCTTGTTAAGCGCTTCCGGCTAGTTTGTAGATGCTATGTAAATTTGAAAGATTGATGTCTATCCAAAGGAAATTGTCCAAAAATTACTCCAAAAAGATTATAATATTCATTAATTGTCAACTGGTTTTTTATAACTCCATTGGCTATACACCTAAAATATCCACTGATTTATTTTAACATTAATTCATTTGTTTGAAAGACAGAGTTACATGGAGAGAGGGAGCGACAGAGAGAGGGCTCACATCAGATGTCTAACTTTGTAAATGGCTGCAGCAACATCTAGGAATCCATCAGGTTCTTCCACATTGGCACTGGATGTCCAAGTCCTCTTTTTCTTCTGCTTTCTCAGTCACATCAACAGGGAGATGGATCAGCACATCAGAACTGCAGTAAATGGGACTTGAACGTGTGGCACATGGAATATTGGCTTCACAGGCAGTAACTTAATTCACTGTACCATACTACTGGTTCTCTTTTTTTTCTTCCAAAATATATTTATTTATTATTGGAAAGTCAGATATACAAAGAGAAAAAGAGACAGAGAGGAAAATCTTCCATCTAATGATTCACTCCCCAAGCTGCTGCAATGACTGGAGCTGAGCCAAACTGAAGCCAGGAGTCTCTTCTGGGTTTGCCATGCCAGTGCAGGGTCCCAAGGCTTTGGGCCGTCTTCGACTGCTCTCCAAGGCCACAAGCAGGGAGCTGGATGGGAAGTTGGGCCTCCAGGTTTAGACCACCACCCATATGGGATCCCAGCACATGCAAGGAGAGGACTTTAGTCACTGGGCTACTGTGCTTATTTTGCTATACAATATTTATTTATTTATTTATTTAAAAGAGGCTGAGAGAGGTCTCTCATTGCTGGATCATACCCCAGGTTGAGCCAGGCCAAAGACAACAGCTAGCAGCTTCTTCCATGTCCCCACACGGGTGGAGGGACCCAAAGAGTTGGTTCATCCTTGGCTGCTTTTTCAAGTGCGTTAGCAGGGAGCTGGATCAGAAGAAGAGAAGCTGAGACACAAGTAGGAGCCCCTGTGGATGCTGGGGTTACAAGTGGTGGCTTCACCCACTATTCTACAACACCAGCCCCCAAATATTTATTATTAATTACTTATTAATTGCTTACTTATTAATTACTTGTTTCTAATAATGAAATTCATGTTTGAGGAAGTGGTATATGCAAGTGGTATATGCAATGCTAATTAATTACTCAGGTAAATATTAGTTCCTTTTTTTATTGCTTCAATTTTTCACATTAGCAATACTGATAGCTAACACTGATTTAATGTGCCAGGCACTCTGCCAAGTTGCTTCACTCCTAATTTTCAGTTTGATGCTCCTTTATTGGAACTCTAGGAAATTAGTAAGAATATCTTCTCTGTTCCTCATGGGGGAAATGGGAAAGTTCAGAGAGACGAATTAGTTCATGCACATTGCTGGTCTAACTCTTAGAAAACTCATACACAGGGTTCTGTCATGCTAAGCATTTCTGCCAACTGCCAAATTCTAATAGACCTTCTATAGTTACTCCCACACAACTTTGCTACTTGAAAAATGATAACTAACTATATAAAGCCTATTTTCCACAGTATATTTTCTAAATGTTTTATACATGTAACTTATTTAATCCTCAACACTCTCATGCAGTAGGTTGTATTAATATTTCTATTTTTCTGGGGCCAGCACATCACGCTAAGCCTCCGCATGTAATGCTGGCATTCCAAATGGGTGCCAGTTTAAGTCCTGGATGCTCCATTTCTGATTCCAGCTCTCTTTTCCAGAAGGCATCAGAGGCTGGTCCAAGTCCTTGGGCCCCTGCGCCTAAACAGGAGACCAAAAGGAAACTCCTCTACTGGTTTCTGTTTGTCCAGCTCTGGCTGTTGGGAGTGAACCAGCAAATGGAAGGTCTTTCCCTGTTTCTGTGTCTGCTTTGCTTTCTGCAACTCTGCCTTTCCAGTAAAAGTAATACATCTTTAAAAAAAAATTGATTTTGCAAGGGAGACAGGAAACACAGAGAGGTTAAACAGTTGCTTAGAGCTACACAGCTAATAAAGTGTTAGAGCCGGCGGAACTGGAATTGTATGAAGGCAAAATGTGTAGCTTCAACCATTGTGATCTGTGTTTCTCACAAATAATAAACACTAACTCACATTCTCAGTTTAAATTAATGCATTTCACTCCAGTAACTGTGTTTAAATACTTTGACTTTTTTTTTTTTTTTGTAGTAGCAGTGGCCGTTTTTATCTAATGAATTTTTTGTCATTCACTAAGCAATCAATAAATATCTGATTAAATGATAAGAGATGTCTACTCTCGGGCCCCACGCGGTGGCGCAGTGGTTAAGGTCCTCGCCTTGCACGCCCGGGATCCCATATGGGCGCTGGTTCTATCCTGGCAGCCCCGCTTTCCTTCCAGCTCCCTGCCTGTGGCCCGGGAAAGCAGTCGAGGACAGCCAAGGGTGTTAGGGTCCTGCACCCATGTGGGAGAGCCTGAGGAAGTTCCTGGCTCCTGGCTTCGGATGGGCTCAACTCTGGCCTTTGCAACTACTTGGACGGCCCAAGGCTTTGGGACCCTGCACCCGCGTGGGAGACCCGGAAGAGGCTCCTGGCTTCAGATCGGCATAGCATTGGCTGTTGCGCTCACTTGGGGAGTGAATCATCGGATGAAAGATCTTCTTCTCTGTCTCTCCTCTCTGTATATCCGTCTTTCCAATAAAAAAAATAATAATAAAAATAAATCTTAAAAAAAAGAGAGATGTCTACTCTGTAAAATTTTAAAATAACTTGAATAACGTGCAGACAGAGAAATAGTGCTTACTTCTGCAACACAGGGTATTTTTCTAAGGTTCTTCTCAAGGGCAGTTACTGAATAGCTAAATTCGATGTTTTCTGTTTCAGATGACCCATTTTCAGCCTGGTTCTCCTGCTTGTCGTGCCTGTGTTTTGTATTCCTCTGGGAAGGAAGTAACCAGGAATTCCACTGCTGTTGTGGCACATGGGACAAGCACTGCTTCAGGAAATTCGCAGCATCCACAGCCAGATGGTGACACCAGATGGCAAAGTTCAAGGATTTCTTTCTCCAGAAGTATGTTTTTGCTTTTGTCATAAATATCCTTTCACTTCCTTTTGAAGAATAACTTTAAAAGCAGAGATTTTTAAGACTTCACAAGATTCGTAAGATAAACTCTCCTCTTAGCAAATCACTTTAGACTGTAAGCAATGAGAAAGCTTTAGTAAGGCCAGTTTTAAAGACCCATGACTTTAAGTTAGTTTAGATAAGGTTTGAAGAAGCAGCCAAGTGTTCTGAACCAGAATTCCAAGGCTGTTTGTAATGATAATATTATTTAGCACTTAGATAATTCTTTGCAGGCAGTAACCATTAATCACTGGTATCCTGCAGTGTAATTCACAAGTTTTGAGATTATTAGTTTACAGAGGCAACTATTGAAGTTGAAAGGTGAAGGGTGCAGGCAAGGTCACAACCTGGCTTACGGCTTAAGCCAGAATTTTACCTGGAGGTTTTTAAACTCTAGTCTTATCATGTTCCACAAGTCATTACCTTGCTGCCATGCCAAGGGCTTTAAATAATGTGAAGATCTGAATATACATAGTTAACCTCTGATTGTATTTCTCAGGTCATTCACAGGAAACTCTGTGAGAAGATTTATAATGTACAACTTGAATTCAGTATTCAGGCACTTACTGTCTGTGGAGTATTGAACACTTTCCAATTATCCTTGACCCTTGATGTTTTTATCTCTAAAATAGACTAAGATTCCTCATCACATACAAAGTTTTTAAGAGTTACAGAGAATAATACATAGATATAATTATTGCCAACTCATTTTTTAAATGGCTGCAAAGTGTGCATATTCAAATTCACAATAATTTATTTTAATGTGATTTTATAAATGTATTGATTAAACAGATATTTTATTGAATACCTGGAGTATACAATGTTTGATAGAGTAATAAGACAAAATTTTTGTTTTTAGAGGATACATAGTTTGGGGGGAGGGAAATGTGATATGAAATAAATATGGTGAAGTATAAATTCCACAAGGGATAGATTCCATACAGAAAAAAACAAAGCAAGTAAGAGTTCAAGAGTTTGAGTAGGGTACAATTTGCTGGCTTAACCTTTTCAGAACCATCAAGAAAGTAAGTGGGATTGGAATGTATTTAGTAAGGGAGACGATTAAAGGGCAAATTAATACTAGATAACAGATTGTTTAGGATGCGCAAATCACTGAGTAAACTTCGTAAAATTGCACAATTTTGAGAAAAAGAAATATGATTGGACATGAATTCTAAAGACAAATTCTGGCTGCTGTGTCGAAAGCTGATAATGGAGAGAAGGATAAAAGAAGGGAGACCCTGTAGAAAAAAAAAAGGGGAAAAAATGGATACCTGAACCACTCATGGGTATCACACAGAAGATATATTTTGGCATATATTAAAAGTTCCATACGTATGGCTAGAAATGAAATATGTCCGCCAAAACTCTGCCCTCTGGGATTCAGTTACACTGGCTTATTTCATTCTGTACACATTTCCTTGCCCCCAGAACACTGGAAAGCATAAAACTGCCTCAGCCTATCTCACAGAATTCCAATTTTCCATTTCTGTGTGATCATACTTCATAAAAAACAAACGAACAAAGTGAAAATCCTCTTTGAGAACACTCCAAGAGAAAGTGCATTCAACAGGTTACTGAGAAACCGAAGTATTTTGCCATGAGTATTTTACAAAATAATTCCCAAGATCCCCTTGTTGGACCAACCAGGGACATCATGGTCTTCATGGATAGAGGTATAGTACCATGGGCATGTGGGGACCCAGGAGTTTATCTCTAACCAGGTGGAGCAAACCTGGGGATTTCCCCATGCGCTGGGTCCTGGGTAATGTGAAAAGAAGGGAGGGAGAGCACTAGGTCAGCTTGCTCTCCTGGTGTGCTGGTGGACCAGGCCTGGAGAACTTCCACGGGCCTGGATCTTGGGTGCAGAGAGGGGCAAGGAATCAAGCCAGCACATGACCCACTGTGCTTTTGAAGGCTGGATTAGAGAACCCATGAACTCCTGGCACATGGATTATGGATTAATTAGAGAAAGGAGCAAGGGGATATGGGCAGGCAAAACTGCTGTGGAAGTGTGTTGCACATGAGGAATGACTCCTGAGGGAATCCCAATGACAAGGCCACAGTACTTGCAGGTAAGCAAGGAGACTGAGACTTGGAGGTTTGAAGGGGAGAGGCTGGACCTCCTTTATGGGTCAGACCAATGTACCAGCCCACATGGGGGACCTGAGATAGGCTCATTAACATGGAACACTCCTGACCATTACTCACCAGCCCACACAGAAACTGGGGCTGGGGACCTACCTGGCAGTGCTAGACCATAGTACTTGACAGTGAGTGTTGGATCAGGGGATGGGTCACATTAAACTGGACAATGACACTAACCAGCATGCTAAAGAAGCAGATTCAGTAGATTCTTTGGGGAATATGTGGGCCTTATCCTGTGGAAACTGAAGTCTCTCTGGTTAGTTTAATAGTTGGGGTGGTGATGGGCTGAGCTAGGCATGACCATGGAGCCTGCTGCCAGTGCTCACAGGAACAGGAACAGACTGAACAGGTCCAGGCTGCAGTACCCACGTGTGCACCCATAAGCAGGGTGTGGGGTGGACTGGGCCACAACATCCACCAGCTTATATAAAGTCCAGGATAGCGGGGGCAGCATATATCGGGTAAGGGCCTAGTACCTGCTGACATGCATAAGATCTAGGTCTGTGAGTGGGTCTGGTAGGGGAGCATGGGAAACTCCCCTGGTAGTCCATAACTCCTTCTAGTGAGCATGTGGTTCAGCCCTGGGTGTTGGGCAGGTTGGGCAAAGTACTTCACCCATCAGTAAGTGTGTGAGTTGGTTTTGCAAGGGGGTAGACTGGGTAAGTCTGAGCAAATATTTACCTACTGGCAAGTGCAAGAGCACGGCTGGAATGAGGGTCATACTGGTATGACTATCACGTTTACTGGATTGCATGAGCCAGGGATGGGCACAGACTGAGCAGGGCAAGGTTGTAGCACCTGTCAATGAGAGTTGGAGCCTGGGTCAAGCCAAGTTAAGCCTGGCTGCAGAATCTGGAGGCAAAGCCAAAACAGGTGAGAGGCTATGCCAAGCTGGGTCAGAGCAACTACTGGCACTCACAAGATCTGTGGCTGGAAACAGGCCTAATTGAGGAGCTAAGAGGACACCCCAGCTGGGTTGTGGTTCCCACTAGTAAGCACATGGGCTAATGTCGTGGCTACAATCTGGTCTGGACATGACTGTAGTGTCCCTCGACGCAGGTGTGGACTGGGTCTGGCATGTGCCAAATTGGGCTAGATTCCAGCACTCATTGGTGCTCATGAGAACCAGGGTGGGTGCAGGACAGGCTGGGCTAGGTCTCTGCTCCTGCTGAGCCTCGAGTAAGTGGTGTCTGAGTGTGGACCAGGATAGGTTGGACTGTAGCACCCAATAGTAAGGACTGAAATGGTGAGGACCAGTCATGAAAGGCCACTGTTTCTGCTAGGACAGGAGATGGACTAAATAGGGCTGGTCCATGGACCCACCAGCACATAAGAGATCTGCAGAGGTTCTGATAGAGGAGATTCTTGGGGAACTCTTCTGTTGGAACACGATACCTGCAGGTGATTGCAAGAACCAAAGCTGGGAGCAGCCAAGATCAGACCAGGTAACAGTACCCACCAGCCTACAATTTGGCACAGGCTGGGGGCAAGTCAGGCTGGGACAGTTAATATCACCCGCTGGCAGATCTGAGAACCAGGATGGGGTGCAAGACAAGCAGGGTCAGGCCGCAATACTAGAGAGTGCACGTTGGGGCCGGGACTAGGGGCTGGCTAGGCTGGAATAGGCAGCAGCCCTCATCATCATGAGCTGGAACTAGGGGTGGGCCAGGTCAGGCCAGGCTACAGCACCCTACTGGTAAATGCCGAGGTGAGACAGACCATGCCAGACTCCAGCAACATATGTGAGACCTGGGCAGGAGGAGTATGAGCCTGGTAGGGTGGCTCCAACACCCACTGGTTTGCATAGGAGACAGGACTGCAGACAGAACTGTTCCAGCAATTGCATCCACCAGTGTGTGCATAGGATGATGTGGTCCACAGACTGAGCCAGACTCTCTGTTGGCAAGCACACATAAGAATCGGGTCTGGGATCACTTCAAATGAGCTTTTTTAGGGGATGCCTCAAACTGAAGTGCTGGACTTAGAACCGCAACCAAGGAGAGAATTGCAGGTTCCATGGGCTGACCATGGAGTGCATGTGTCAGAGATAGACCCCCCTCAGTGGCTCAGATAGAGCAGCAGACAGTATATCCAGATGCACATGGAAGATATGGCTGTTCACTGGAACCTGCAGAGGACAACTGGCTTCATATCAGAGGATGGAGGACAGAACAAATTGACCAACTATCCCAGTCAAGCATTAATATGGACTATGTCATGGAGGGATTTCATTGTGCTTGAGGTGGCAAGATTAACAGCATTTCAGAACCATTGAACTATCAAAACCACTTAAGCAGGACCCTTGGAGCATACCCCATATCAGGGACCTGGGACAGCTTTAGCTGGCCGTCCCCTATCACAGGGTACAGAGCAGTTGGAAGGCTGGGCGTGACTACTCCCCTTATTCCCACCCCCTTTCCCCAGATACAGGAAACCAGAAAAAGAATGTGAAAGCAATGATCTCACCTACTTTCTCTAACCCTTGACCCTTCCCACCCTAATTGTAAACATCCTAAAAATAAAGTTAAAAATTTTCCTGAAAGTAGTTACTTATGCTATTCAGCAACTTCTAAAGCAACTGCACAATGTCTCATATGCAAATGTCTAAGGCTCTAATAAAAGGTATAGCCAACTGACCATGCCAGATGATTAGATACCCCATCTTCTCTCCAGATAGGAGTAAATCCAGACAACATGCTTAAGTACCTTTCATGAACTATGTAATATGCCTTTTTTGCATTATTTTATGTAGTAGAGCTCTTCCTCCCTCTTCAGTTAGTTGTCATCTCTATCACATGAATCAGCAAAGCTTGAGATAGTTTCTTTCTTCTTTTAAAGATTATTGATTTATTTGAAAGGCAGTTATAGGAAAAGAGGGAGAGGCAGAGATCTTCCATCTGCTGGTCGACTCCTCTAATAGCTCCAAAAGCCAGATCTGGGCCAGGCTGAATCCTGAAGCCTCGATCTTCATCCAGGTCTCCCATAAGGGTGATTGGGTCCTCAGTAGTTGGATTGGGGCATTCTTGTTGGCTTTGAATTTTACTGTTGTAACTGTCTTTAGTTGATTAGAAAGTAGGAGAGATGGAGGATTTGGGAATTTTGTTCAAATCCAAGACAGGAGAATAAGAACTTCTTTAAAATATATATATATATTTCTCAGCAGATGACCAAATTTCACCTTTCTTAAATTAGGCATTTAAAAGTACTTTGAGGAGGGAATTATTCTTTTGGGAAACTCATCCCTTTAATGCTCTCACCAGCCTTGGCCCACCAGAGTGGAAAAAATTAGAATCACAACCATGCTCTAGCTGGCACCAAAAAACTCATCTTTTTCCCAGTGGCATTCTACAACCTGTGTGTTTTTTTTCAAGCTAAAAAAAATATGCTATTGAAAGCTTAGGATCATTTGTGCTGACTCAAGTTTATGGCAATACACCTCATATGTCAGAGCCAACATGTCACTAAGATTCAGAGCAGGAATCAAAGTCATTTCAGATGCTCATGATAGGCAGGCTTCCCTCACCCCCCACTGCTTTCCCCAGTTGACAGACGTTATGCAAATTCACAGCTGCGCTTTTCCAGATCAACTGCCTTTGAATGATTCTCAGAACCCAAAGCCATCAGCAAATGGCCATGAAAAGAAATTGAGCAAAGAAAAGTTGGACAGACTCTCAGGAAAAGTTTCCGAATTGTGAAAACTATTAAAATGTGGAATAAATATTCTCTTAGGGAGAGGATGGATGCCCATCTCTGAGGCCTTCAAAGTAGGGCTAGACTTCTTAAGAAACAGTAATGAGGGCAAGATTCATTACTGGCAAGGAAGTGAGTAGGATGACATAATGGTCTCCCTCTCCAACTAATGCCTCTTTGATGTTTTCATTTAAGTGGCAGCTTAGTTTCAAAACCAGATATTGGAATGTGGGGAAAAGACTCAGGTTTCAATGAAAACCTCACTAGAAGAATCAGGAGGAAGGACACCATTGGTCATGCACTCGGATTGCTTTTACACTCGACCATGAAAGACAATTAGAAGGCCACTTAGTGCATTTCCTGGCATACTCTCTTAGCGGCCACTATTTTTTTTTTTTTAATCTCTGTGTTTGTCTCACTGCATCTGGAATTTTGTTTCTCTGAAAACTTGAAATTTGTGTCTGTTTTCTAAGGTTCACCGCAGTGCGTGTGGTTACAAGTCTCCCAGTTCTTCTGCTTGCTTTGTATGATGCCCACCTATAAATTCCCAGTCACTAGGTTGAAGGAACACATAAGTAGCTGTTTAGCATTTAGAACATGATGCGTGTGACTGAGGGAACTGTAACTGTCGTCATCAATCTAAGCTGGTGAAAAGGTGCTTCTCCGAGTAGCACAAGTGGCCTCTGTTGGCTGGTACTACTTCACTCCTTTCGTCAAGTATCTAGTGGGAGAAAGTGTGAAGATTTATACATGAAGCATTCCCACAGTGAAGCTCAAGGGAATGAATAAGAGCATTGTAACTGGGATTGAGCTGAATGTAAAAGCCTGTTCTTTGGGGCTTCAAAAATTTATTTTTATTTTTTATAATTATTTTGTGATTTTAGTGCTTTAAAAAATTTATTTATTTACCAATTTCTTGATTTATTTATTTCAAAGGCAAAGAAATAGAGGTTTTTTTTTTCCATCAATTGGTTCACTCTCCAAATGACTGTAATAGTTAAGTTTTGGCCAGACAAAAGTCAAGTGCCAGGAACTCCATTCAGGGCCTCAATGTGGACGGTAGGATTGTTGGCTCTCGTGTCATCCTTCATTGCCTTTCCAGATGAATTAGCAGGAAAAATGAAACTGAATCAGAAGTGTATTAGCCAATACTTGAATCTGGACTCTGATAATGGGATACCCACTTTTCCGCACTGAAAACCTAACCATCTTTACCACAACACGGACTTCAGTCTCAAACCTCTAGATCTCTATAGTCACTTGACTTCATGATTTGTCTTAGAGCAACTCTAAATGATGCACAATTCTCATTTGTCCCGTATCCTTTACTAAGCACATTGCAACGATAGTATAGCCTCAGAATTTCATTTTCATTGTACTGTAATTGAAATTTTGATATTTTAGCAAGATCACTTTGGATATTTCCAGCTTGCTCATGTAAAATTAAGAAAAGGGCTTGTATTGGCTGATCACTTATAAAGACATGGTATTGCCCTTTGTTATTTATATCACGATATGTAATTGTCTCTGCTATCATTTGAAGCCCAACAGAACCTTGGCACTCAGACACACACAGATCCCAGAAGATATGAACAAATGCTTACCTCATGAGTGGTCTTCAAAGGTTTATGGAAAATTTACATTTCAAAATAATAATCATGTATTTCTGAAATATTTTGCACCATTATTATCTTTTCATTCCTGTTTCCACAGATATTACATCCTCTCATGTGCTCTTTTGTCAAATCCCAGGATCTGAATCTCCATTAGAGGCAAATACACCTCTTACACATGTTAGGGTTGGTGCACAACACATGCATTATTTTATAAATACGTTTATTTGAAAGGCTGATTTACAAACAGAAGGAGAAGCACAGAAAGAAAGATCGTCCATCTGCTGATTCACTCCCCAAATGGCCATAGTGACCATTTAGAGCCTGGAAGATCTGAAGCCAGTAATCATGAAATTCTTCCAAGTCTCCCATGTGGGTGTAGGAGACCAAAGACTTGCACCACTTTCTGCTCCTTTCCCAGTCCATAAACTTGGAGCTGGATTAAATGTTAAACAGCAGGGACTAGAACTTGTGCCCTTGTAGGATGCTGGCACTGCAGGCAGAGGATCAGCATATTGAGCTACCATGCCATCCCCTAACACACATGAATGTGAAGCAATGGAAAGCTATATCATGCAGCACTGTTCCATATATAACATAACCCGAAAATTTTGGGTGTTCCAAAATCCATGTGATGTAAAGGTAGATATTTGACATACCAGTTAAAACATTCTTTGGCACACCCACATCATATGTCAGAGTGTCCTGCTTCACGTTCTGGCTCTGGTCTGATTCTAGCCTCCCATTGTGTTCCCTTGGATGCAGCAGGTGATGGGTCAATCACTTGGGTTTCTGCCAATTGAGGGCATTTGAGGCATATTGAGATCTAGCTTCCGGGCTTCAGTCTGGCCGAGCCTTGTTTGTTGCAGGCACAAATGTAGAAGAGCTGCAAACAGGGGTTATCTCTCAGTCTCTTTCTCTGTATCTCTCTCTTTTTTTCTTTCAAGATAAAAATGAAAATAAATTTTAAAATGTAAAATATGTGTGTATCTACCCATAATTCAGTATAACACTCAGCTCCCTTCTATCTGTCCACAAGCTTCTATAACTTTTCTACTCTAAAAATCAAGATGGAAAATCTGTTTGTCCAGAGACTAGGAAACCCAGAGTGAAACCTTAAGCCTGGATTTCCTCACGTCCTTGTAGATCTGATCTGCCCCAGAGACAAGAGCCAGAATCCTTTCTTCCTTAGTGACAGAGTTAAAGTTAAGGATAGAAATGTAAACATGTTGGGACCCACAAAGGAACAAATAAGTCGTAGTGAAGAGAGGGATAATGGCACTGCCAGAGGAACCAAATAATAAGACAGATGCTGAGGAAATGCACAAAACAGAGAAGATTCAGTCCATATCTGGAAACATGGACTTGCCAGAATAGGCAGTGCTACCAAGTCCTGCATTCCTTAGAGAGGGTAAATCAGTGCCTTGAAGAAGAAACTTTAATCAAGGAGATTTGAGTTTATGTCTGTATTCTTTACAGTTAGTGAATTGTCTAATAAATTCCTCCTAAGTTCTTTGAATTTACACTAATGACTTCAGAGCTTACTTATTTGCTCTTGATCTAACTTACAGAGAAGTCTTGTGAATTTGCTAAGACCATTTATATTGGACTTAGCACCATTTCTAGGGCTGTTAATGATTTCATGAACAAAGGTCATGGGTGGCCTAACCTGGGGTTGTTAGAAGACTCGCCTTGTCAGACAAGATTCTGAGTTTCAAAGTAATCACCTCATTTTTGCTGTTCTGGTTGCACTGTCCTATACTGAAAGTGTGAGCTACAGCATTCTGACTCTTGAAAATAGAACATCTTGGCTAGTGAAATAAATATTGGACTGAGGCAGTGGGCTGATAATTCTTTCCAGATTCATTTGATTTGACTAAGTTAATGAAAATATTGACAGGTGGGAGAATCTCCTCAATTAAAAATAATTGTGCTTTCTTAATAAGTTCTTATTGACGACATTGCTCTGACTGATCTTAAGTGGGAGATGTTGTATAAAACAATAATTACAAAAGATTTCTTCTCACCTAGTTTTAGGTGTCTTTTTAACTTGTAGAAATATGAATGGAGCTATGTATCTAAACTAGCAAAGTAAAGATTAAGTACAAGTCCAACAGTCTCATCTTTCAGTCAAAAAATTCTAAATGCATTCTTACCTTGGCAGCTAACATCCAGTGTGTAAGAGTTCAAATAGTCTTCAATTCAGTGAATTTGTGTTAATTTGAAAGCTAAAATATGCATGTGATAACTGGCTGGTCCCATTGGGCAGGGCAAAATGGCTTTTCCTCCAGAGAGAGGATAATGGTCTGTTTCCTTGGTTACTTTTTTCCTCCTTCCTTTTTTGTATGTAATATAAGATGCTAAGAGGCAGAGATAAAAAAGACAGCAATTGAAGACAAAAATGAGCACTCTCACTCTCCAAATGCCCAGAAAGACCGTCATGAAAGCCAGGAGTCAGCAGCTCAATTCAGTTCTCCCACGTGGAGGTGATTATGCAGCTCCTTGAAAAATCACCTGGCACCTCCAGGGAGTACACTGCCAAGAAGCCAGAATGGGGGACAAGGCCAGGGATCCAACCCAGGCGTCTGGACAGGGGATGATGGGATGTAGACGTCTTAAGCACTAGATCAAATGCCTTCTCCCTGTAGTGGCTGTTTTTGCAGGATTGGCTGCATGGACTTGTGCTTTAGGAGATGGGATTTGATTATATCATGGTTGTGGCTCTATTGTGTCTTCTTTGAGGGCTAAGTTCGAATACTGCATTTTAATATAATATGAAATTGAGCCTTTTGGAGACGAAACTGACATTTACAATGGTGACATTGAGGTAAAATTGGTTACATTTCATTTTACAACTCACAGACTCAACAAATCTTTTGAAAACTCCTTAGCCTCCTTCCTTTTGGAAACATTTTCCAGCTGGAGTTGGCACAATAGCTCATTCAGCTAATCCTTCACCTCCAAACATGAGCATCCCATATGGGTACCGGCTGCTCCACTTCCCATCCAGCTCCCTGCTAGTGGCCAGGGAAAGTAGTTGAGGATGGCCCAAGTCCTTGGGACTCTGCACCTGCGTGGGAGACCTGGAAGAAACTCCTACCTGTTGGTTTCAGATTGACTCAGCCCTGGCTGTTGCAGCCTTTTGGGGAATGAACCTGCAAATGGAAGATCTGTCTCTTTATCTCTCCGTCTTTCTCCTAATCTGCATTTCCAATAAGAATAAATAAATCTTTAAAGAAAAGGCAAACATTTCCCAGCTGGCAAATATGTACATTGACTTTGGTGTGTGATCCTGCTGATTTCTAAACAGAATGGCCAAGCTGATAACATAGTTTGTCTTTCCCTTTGATTTTATGACTTATTTGGTGCCTACCTTATTTCCTAGACCATCAAAAAAAAAAGTGCCCTAGCCCACTACCACATGGGGTAAAAAAAAAAGTTTTTACCATATGGTACAAAGACTTGCTTTTGGTACCAGGCAATAAAAAAAATGGTGCTTGCCTGACACTCCAGTGTTTTTTTTTTTAAGTATTAATAGGTAATAATGATTTTTAAGTGAATAAATTAAATTGGATGCTTTTGTATTCCTGATCTTCATAAGCATTAATCTGATGCTATGGACCCAATTCTCCTTAAAATTAATATTTTTTGGGAAATCAACATCTCATTGTGTTGTTCACATTCCACTTTCAAGTGCCTAGATCTAAGTCACTTCTGTTCTTGATTCCAACTCCCTGTTAATGCTGACACAACTAATTAGATCACTACCACCCGAGTGGGAGGACTGGGTGCAGTGCCCCAGCTCCATCTCTATTTAGGGAGTGAACAAATATAGGAGCCCCCATCTTTCTCTTTCTTGCTTTGTATTTCTGCCTCTTAAAAACATTCCCAACTTTAGTTTCCTGATAACCTTGCTTCTACTTGACTTGCTGCTATTTTATGGGTTGTCGTAACCTATGATTTTTAACATATACTCTTCTCTACCATTTGTGCTATTATTTTGTTCTCTTTTTCAAGTCATACTTTTTTCTTAAAGCTAAAACTACACAAATGATAAACTAGTAGCTGTCAAACTTGGCTGAATTTATAGAATTTCCTGAATTGGAATGCCTGGGCTACTTCCCCCAAAGTTCTGAATTAATATTACTGGGATGGGGACTGAAATACTTGTTATAAAAATATTTAGTAATAATAATTTTAAAATTTTACATTTCTAAATAGCTATCTTGATAAATCCTATATATTTTTCCATCTGTATAAGTCTGTGGTTTCTCAGTTTCTTATCTTAGATCTCACTTTTTATCTAAGTTTCAGACCAAGTATCTCAGATCTTGTTAAGAAATAGCATTTCCTGGGGTTGGCATTGTGCTCATCAGGCTGATCCTCTGCCTGCTAGTGCTGGGACCCATATGGGTTCTGGTTCCTTTTCTGGCTGCAACACTTTTAATCCAGCTCTGTGCTTGTGGCCGGGAAAGCACTGGAAATGGTTCAGGTCCTTGGTCCCCTCCATCCAGGTGGGAAACATGGAAGAGGCTCCTGAATCCTGGCTTGGATTGGCTCAGCTCTGGCCATCATGGCCATCTGGAAAGTGAATCAGTGAGTGGAAAAAGACTCTCACTCACTGTCTTTCCTTCTCTGTGTAAATTGCCTTTCAAATTAAAAAGGAAAAACAGGGCCCAGCTTGGTAGCCTGGCGGCTAAATTCCTAGCCTTGACCCCTTATGGGTGCTGGTTCTAACCCAGGCAGCCCGGCTTCCCATCCAGCTCCCTACTTGAGACATTGGAAGGCAGTCGAGAATGGCCCAAAGCCTTAGGACACTGCACCCACATGGGATACCTGGAAGAGGCTCCTGGCTTCTGATTGACTCCACCCCAGCTGTTGAGGCTGCTTGGGGAGTAAATTGTTGGACAAAAGATATCCCTCTCTGTCTCTCCTCTTCTCTGTATATCTGACTTTGCAATAAAAATAAGTTAAAAGAAAGAGAGGGAGAGAGAGAGAGAGAGAGAAACAGCATTTCCTGAATTTTTAGTCATTTTAATAAATTCAATCAAGCACAAAATTTATCCCTGTCTCTTCCATTCATAATCTTTGTTTTTCTCTCACTTTTGAAAATGCCACCACCTATATTAACACTATATATAACAGTAAACTTTGGGCCTGGCACAGTAGCCTAGTGATAAAGTCCTCACCTTGCACTCACCAGGATCCCATATAGGTGTTGGTTCTAATCCTGGCAGCCCCAATTCCCATTAGGCTCCATGCTTGTGGCCTGGGAAAGCAGTTAAGGGTGGCCGAAAACTTTGGGTCCCAGCACCCACATGGGAGACCTGGAAGGGGCTCCAGGTTCATGGCTTTGGATCAGCTCAGCTCCAGCTATTGCAGTCGCTTGGAGAGAGAATCATTGGACAGAAGATCTTCCTTTCGGTCACTCCTCCTCTTTGTATGTCTGATTTTTAGTAGAAATAAAATCAATCTTAAGGAAAAAAAGTAAACTTTTTTTGGTCCCCAGTGTTAGTCCCTTTCTTGCTTTCTTCTAATTAATCATCAATATAAGATTGCTACTTCAAAAAATCATGAAAACTAGAATTAAAAGACAAATTTATGTTGGCACACAGAAATTGAAAGCGATGAGTATTGATTTTTTTGTAATACACATTTTCCTCACCTTTTTTAAAGATTTCTTACACATGTGTATGATGATTACTTGACTGTTTTATCTTAACTAGGCCATAGCACCCAGATAAGAGTTCAAATGTTATTCTGGTTGTTTCTGTGTGGGTGTTCCTAGATGAAATTCATATTTGAATCAGTAGTCTTTAAGGGAAGACGTTAGCATTCTAGAATATGGGTAGGTATCCTGTGATCAGTTGAAGGACTGAATGGAATTCAGCATACCCTATTGGAGCAGGTGGGAACGTTACTGGCAGACGGCTAATGGACTTGCGCTGCGACACTGGCTCTCACAACTGCATCCAAGCATCTCACCCTGCCAGGGTTACACTTCCTAGATTCCATGTTTGTGTAAGGACCTCCTGCATTTCCTCCTACTCCCCCACCTTACTGATTTGATTAATATGCATGCTTTCTACTTTGTTTCTCTTTCTTAAATTTCCACCATTTCTACTTTAGCTGTGGCCTCTGTTAATATTTGTGTGGAATGAGCCTAACTGTTGTCTCAGTATTGCTAGTCTCACTTGTATCCATGAGTTCTCCATTCTGTCTCTGAATCTGTTGATATTGTCATCTCCTAATTAGGAATCTGAGATGATTCTGTATTTTTTCCTGGAGGACTAAACTCTACATTTTTCACATACAAATCTAACCACATTTCACATCTGCTGTTCCATTCTAGTCTCACTCCATTTATACACTCATAGCCCTCCCAACAAACACTTCTCTCCAGATAGAAAAATATTAGTGTTTCTACATATGGGCAGCCCTCAACTCAATGAATTTAAATATATTCTCTTTTGTTTTTAGAATATGCTCTTCTGGACTTGATTCTATGCGTAACTTCTTCTTTTCTTTCTAACCTAACTCAAATATCACATTTTCATGAATCTCTACTTTCACGTGGCAATTTCCCTTCAATATCTGTGTTTCTTTAGTATGTCTAATAGCATAAAGCTCAGATAATTTCTACTGAACATTTACTGATACTGAGGGCACGAACTGCACTTCATTCTAATTATTCACTCATTTTAGGAAACTGAGGTTAGGAAAAGGACAGCAACTTGTCCAAGACCACAAAGCCAATGGATAGCAATTCAAGTTCTATACCTTTAATTTCTACACTAATATGACCACTGTCAACTATATGTATTTGTATGATGTGTTTTGACAAAACTTTAAGATCCTTCCCAGGTCATCAAGTTCCTTCTGAAGAATAAATAAAAGACTTGATTAAGGATGGTCTGTGATGATAATGAGATATGTCCATAACTTCTATGAAAAGTTTCATGTATTTAAGTTTGCTTGATGAACCCCACATTTTAAGTTATATAGAATGAATATTATATACTACTCACATATTATATATAGTTATTTGACAGGCAGAGAACAAAATATGGAAAAAAAAATAGAGCTCCCACGCACCAGTACATTCCCCCAAATCTCTGTGATTCCGGACAGGTGCAGGGCTGGGACCAAAGTCAGGAGTCGGAAAGATAATGAAGTTCTCCCACATGGGTGAGAAAAGCCAAATTTCTGGAGTCACTTTCCTTGTCTACCAAACCTGCATTAACTGGAGTTAGGATAAGAAGCCTGCAATCGAAATCAGACACTAAGTGGAAGCTAATAGGTGGTAGATCAAAGCAGCTATATTGCAGTTTCTATATTTAGATTCCTTATTTTGTAATTTGATCTGTTTATTTTTAAAGACTGTATTTGTCTAGTTGGGTTAAAGGCAGAGATTCAGACACGAGAGAAGAGAGATTGTCCAGCTGCTGGTTCATTTATAAGATGGCACAACTACTCACACATATCAAGACAAAACCAGAAATTGGAAACTCAAACTCAGGCTCCCACATGTGTGGCAAGAATGCAAGTATTTGAACCATCACCTGTCATCTGCAGGCACGCATCAGTATGAGACAGAATCAGGGGAAGAGCGGGCACTTGGCATTCAGGTCCTCCTGAGTGGACTTCACATGTGGTGTATGAACTGCTGCACGAAACATTGGTCCCTCAGCTTACAATTGCAGAAATATATTATGTTCTCCAAGATATTTTGAGTCTCATATGCTTTCAAAATATAATGTTAAAAGCACTTGATTTTAGCACTTTCATGAGCATTTAATGTGTTACCCTTCCTTTATAAAAATATATGCCTAATACAAAACATCATTAATTTAATCAAGTCACTGCTGAGCCACATTTGTGCATTTTCTTGACTATCATTTGATTAATGTCAAATCAAAGTAACTACACTAGTCAAATTATAGATAAATTAGAGGTGACTCACTTAAGCGTATTTCTAGGTCATTATTCACTTTAGGATATATTTTCTACTTGAAATTGCAGGAACCTCCTAATTTTAGGTGTTTCCTGAATTATCAGCTGATAAGAAAACTATTTGTGCTTCCACAGAAGAGTCAGCCACCATGTGTTAGCAATTCTTGCATTGGCACAAACTAAGGGAAAATAAGACCTTATGCTGCATGCTCAGATCATAATGCTTTGAACAAGATAATTCTAAGCCCTTTTCTCATTTTAACTCCAGTCATTTCTTGCACTAAAACTCATACAATCTCCCTTCCCAAAAATACCAATGCAGACTTCAAGTCCTTCTGTTCCTCTGAAGTTGGGTAATTCTGTTCATTTCCAGCAATGTGTGTGATTACCTTTCTGAAAATCAAGTGTGAGCGCTGATGAAGAAACTCCAACTGTGAAATATTTCCCAATTTGTACACTGATTACAACAATCTCTGAGCTTTCGGTTACTTATGATAGATCACTAGAACAGTCACAGTGGATGCCCAGGAAGCATATTTGTGTCTCACTACATTCCAGTTGAAATTCACAAAGTTTACACAAAGGATGTCCCTGAGGTCAGTACAAAATCCAGTGGAAAATGTTGACACTGGAAATACTCTTTTTTGTTTGGCATTTCACCACACCATTCACTATTTTACACAATCTTTTTGCTATTCATTTTGCAACATATCAAAAATTACATTTCTATTTAATTTCATGCCAGCTATTTTATTCTTCTGGGACAACAGACATAGGAAAATTTTAGTGGGGTTTCATTTATGCATTTATGTATGCGGCTAATTGGAAAGCTGAGAAGGAAATTTCGAGCTTCCTCTCAGAGATGTGATTAGAAAAAGCTGAAAATCTGAAGCAATAAAATTTATAGAAACATAAATAATGGTATATTTTCAGAGCCTGAAAGAAGAACTGGATAGCAAGGTGTTCACTACTGATTCACACCGATGTTAGCTTGATCAGTTGACTTGCACAATTTCGAAGTGTCTCAGGGTGATCTAAAAGTCACTCCGAGGGCTTGATGCCCACACATCTTTTTGAGAAAACAGTTAAGACAACATGTGTTACTTGTGTGAGATATTGCGCAGGTTACAAATTCAGTCATTTTTCATTGGGAATGTTTGGATTCTCAAAAAAAAAGTATATATGAAAAGCAGCCCCCAAATGATTTCACATTCCAATTTGATTTTATTTTAGAACTGCTTATGTTACTAAAATTTATGAGTGTTGCTTCCTGTAAAAAAAAAAGGCATATCCTTTAGATCCCAGTGTGGATTTTAATGGAAATAGCATGTTTTTATGGAATCAACCCTCTGTGAAGCCCTGCCTGAGGCCAGTTTGCAGTAGACCCTGTACATTGTGCCTGGAAAATTACTAGCAGAGACACAGAAATAGAACAAATCTGGGTTTTCAATTTTCTTTCTGAAGCTTCCTGTGCAACCTTCTTGCTAGGAATTCTACTTGCTGGTATCTGTGGACTATAAGTTATTTACATCTTAGAAAATTGTCCTGTATGTTTTTTATATCCCGTGTCTGTCTCAATTATGTGCTCAACAGCTGCATCCTTCTCTTGTTGCTTAAGGAGCTTCCAAGGAGCAAAACTTTTCATGAATTAGAGTTGTAGAAAGTTGTAGTCAAAGCTTAATTCTTCAATAAAAGGCTGTTGTTCAATGTGGCTGTTGTTCTGAAACAATAAATGGTCATAAACATTTGAATCTCATAATTTTGCTGAGATTTTATACAGAAGATCTGCTTTATGGTGATTAAATGTAACTGATATTATATGAATACAATAGTTGGGATATGGCATAGTGGCCTCTTGGTTGCACCTGATGCCATAATCTATAGATACTGCGTCTACAGATAACTGACACATGGTGGTTTCTCAAAGACATTCTTCACTATCTTTAGGATGTGATTTGAATGTCATTGGTCCCTAGACATTTTAGGAGTTTAGACCCCAGAGTGATAAATGAATGTCAATAAGAGGGAGAAAATTTGATCATCTCATGGTATTTAGCAGTGGGGCCTTTGAAAAGTGATTATGCTTAGATTAGGTCCTTAGCATATAGCTCCTGTGATGGATAGTGATGAGTTCATCAGGACAGAGGGAAAGAGGGAGCGAGCAAGCACACATGAATAGAGATACAGACATTTAGGTTCACAGGTACACTCCCTATCCCATGCCATAGGATGCTGTGTGTCAACTCATGATCTGCTTGAAAGAAGGACTGCATTAACTGAGGCTCCTAGAACTGGCACCTCCACAATGACAGGCCAACACTTATCTTTTTTATTTACAGTCAGCCTCTGGTGTTACATTCGAGTTGTGAAAAGTTAAGGAATTTACTTTGGTTTACAGTGCTCACTCCAAATACACATTATTTTTAGTCTAAGCCAAATTCTATTAATTTTGTATATTCTCACCATTTTAAAGCAAGAAGAAGAATCTTAACGTTTTCATAACTCTCCCTTACAGCTACCCCTATGGGGAATGACGCAATCATATTCCTTCCGGGAGTGAGAATGAACAAACTCACTAGGCTGACCATTCGTTGATGAACTCTTTGCCCTCAAACTTGCTGCCATAGCTGATTAAATATGTGGGTGGCATACAATGCTAAGTAATATTGATTTCGATTTTAGAAATATTAATAACTAGCTTAATCGGGAACTAATTTTTATTCTCAACATTACAAATATCTGGATTTCTCAATCTTTATGGAAAATTTCAAGAAGTTTCTAGATATACAGAATAAAAACATGGATTTATTGTAATGCAAAACCTTTTGAGATGTATGCTTAGAGCTTTCATAATATGCATTTTTCTTTAAAGTTTGAAGATTGTTCACATAGCATAATGTAAATTTCATAAAATTGAAGTGAGAAAAAACAGGAATTTTTATAAACTGTGATAAAACTTTTAAAATGTTATTTTATTTCTTCTTGCCTTTCCACTATAAGAACATGCTTATTATTCAATTATGCTACTACACAGAATGATCTAAAATGAAACTCAAAACTCTGATGTGTCATTAATTTCCGATTTATTTATACAGGGTAAATTTGCTTTAGATTCTTAATATTTTATGAGTTTCATTCAATGCAACAGTGTATCCTGCAAAAATCAGTAAGTTTTGCCTCATAAAATCCTTTAATTCTCTTCTACTTCTCTGTTAACCTGAGACTAGTTGATATGAATTTATTCTGCTTTAATTAGTGGATTCATGGCCTCTTTTTATCTAAAAACATTGCTACAATTGAATATTTTACTTGTACTAGTATCTGCTGTGTAATACAAGTACAAAACATCTCAGCTTAAAATAAGATAAATTAGAAAACACAGGGTATGCATATATATATTCTATTCTAGTCTCAACTGTGAAACTCATTGTAGTGTGAAATTAATAAAAATTGAAAGAGGAATGACAAAATACAATAGCATCTTTTGATACTTCCGGTTCTGTTTTCCAAGATCTTTTTATTTATTCATGTATATATCATGCCTAGGTGAAACAGTTACAATCTTGCTGAATTAAGGAATTCATGGGTCACAGGATGTGTGCATGCTTATGTGTGTGTATGTATGATTTTAAGTGAAAACTGTGCTTGAAGTGTCAGTAGGCTGGTAGGCTCCAAACACAACGAAACAAAGGAAATGGAAAATCTCGTGGCCTTAGTAAGTCTATGCTCTCTATATATGTTATACTACCATGCTGTGTCCCATAAAAGTCTACAAGCATCATGTATCCACACAATTTTTAAACAACAAAGTGATAAAATTAGTGTTTTTCCATGTTGTGGATTAAACGTGATGACACAAAGGATGTATCTGCCTCTTAATACACAGAATCCATACATTTTACCTGGCTTGGGAAAAAATATTGGGGCAGATGTAGTTATGTAAAAGATTTGACATGAAAAACTCGTCTGAGACCACTTGGGTGGGCCTTGAACCCAAAGCAAGTGTGAGATCTGAGAATGGCAGAAGAGTTTTTAAAATCTCAGGGAAATAGAGTGAAGATAAAGAAAGAACAAAGTGATGTGTTCATGGGCCAAGGAAAGCCAGCAGCAGACAGAAGCTGGAGACAGGAGGTGATGGATTCCCACCTGAGTCTTCAAGGTTCAAGGAGGGGAGCTCTGCAAATGGCTTGATTTTGCACCAATGACCTCCAGAACTCTGCGGGATGACTTTTATTATTTAAATCACCCAGCTTGTACAGAATTACTATGGCAGCCATAGGAAACTAACACACACATAATAAGCCCTAAGCAGTATTCATTAAGCCTGTACCATTAGAAAACCAGACACACAAACTTGTATACTGTTGATTCTTTCATTTTGTACTGCTAGCCTGATGGAGGCAGAGCACCCCAAAGGCATAACATCATGCAAGAATAGCTCACAGGCACATATCAAAATATGATTGCCCAGTCTTCTTTGCAATTGGATGTGGCTCAAAGACTAAGGCTTAAAAGCACATGTGGAGGGCTGAATACAGACCAAAAAGGAGGAAATATCTTATAATGGGTGAGCAGAGACCACCAACTTAATTAAAAATGCATCTTCTTTGTTCCCAGATGAGTTAATGTGGAAAACAGAAATGATACTTTCAGGAAAATCACATTGAGAGCTACAGTATGCAATTCTCAAACACCTACAAGAGTGATATAATCGTGTTTTCTTTTTGAGCAAGAGTCAAGGAGGAGTTTTATCACAAATCAACTTTCTTTCAATGGACATAAAAGATAATTGGCCCATTGCATTGGTAGTATGAGTCAAAGTAGTTTATGTAATCCCCCAGCATGAGTGTTTACTGTCATTGACATTCTTGGAGAAAATGAGAAAATGAATTAAAATATTCAGCAGTTGAAAGTGCTCTGTTTACTATTCACCTGCACATTAAAAGTTGAACAATGATTATTATAGGAATTTAATGGAAATGTTCAATGTATTTACATTTTTTGCTCCTTAAAAGAAATATTGTAATGTCTAAGTCCAAAGTGCCAACTCTGATTCTACATCTAGCTTACGAGAGCACATTTAAAAGCCTATAATCTCAATACTGATCATGTAAACCATTTCAAAATAAGTTTCTTGAATTTACTATTCATAAATTTGTCTAGTCTTAGTAAATTTGAAAATTGAACACTGAAGTCTTAACAAGCACCTCTTAATAACTGCTGTCTTCAGGAGTACCTCTAGACTCTGATTGTTGGCTCCTGCACATAGCTGTTTGATAGTTAATCACTGTTGCATTAGTTAGTATTTCTCAATTGACTCCTACAGACAAATGACCAAATAACTATGCACATTTGGGATTTTTAGTAAGTTTTATATCCTGCATATTGTCTTGCTGTCTTCACAAAATGTCGACCAAATTCATTCTTAAGTGACGATCAAACCTATGATTGTATAACTAAGAAAGATGTTTCTTTTTCATTGTCGATCTTTGAGGCCATTATTTTTTTCCACATAACTTAGATAAGTTAACCTGCATACTGATCCGCATCCATGGCTTTTTCTTTCTGGGAACATTTTAGACATAATTGACCTAGCAGCCCCCTCCTCTTGCCTTTTTCTCCATTTTAAGACTCAAGATAATGTTCTCATTCTGAGAAATGAAGAATTTCCTGCTCCAGGGCAGCAGCGCTCAACTTCTCACTTCTATTTTACGATGGAGAACTGAGTTGTATTCTAGACTCTTAGCTTCTGGCTATGCCAGTCTCAGCTGTGGTGGCTTAGTAAACCAGTGGAAGGAAGTTTTTCTCTCTCTCCCTCTCTCTTTCTTTCTGTGTGTGTGCAAATGTGTATGAATGCCTTCCAAATAAAATGAAGAAACAAACAAAAATTTTGTATCAGGTTAGAGATCATTACAACAAGGCTTGCCATCTTTTGTTCTCTGTGTAAATCAAAGTCATTGGACAGATATTAATGATGGTAATTCTTAGATGTGGTCTAGAATCTGTGATTTATTTCTTTAAATGATCTTTTGTCAAGAATTTATCTGTATGCACTTGCCACTTATTGAAATGTATTAAGACAGTGTCCCTGTCTGGTTTCAGCAAACTGTCTCACACAATTAGTGGTCATTTTTATTTTTCATTATAGTACCATTGATTGCTTTTCCACATTAGACTCTAACTAGTCATTAAAATGTATTTGTATTGAGTCACACAAAGCAATGTTGAGAGTTATTTTGCAGGAAAGCACTGCTGTTGTTGACCTTATTTATTGCTCAACAACCTTAATGTAAAATTCATCATGGTCAGTTTCATTAAAAAAGCTGGGCAAGAGTGTAGACAGACTGCTTGATTCACTTCTTACCACAGAAAATGGACATGTACTTTCAAATCCAACTAAGCAATTAACATCTGTGTGTTATGGCATTTCCAAAAACCTGACAGAGATGTCATCAATGAAACTAAGAAGAAAATATTTCTGACAGATTTTCTTTGGCTCTTCTGGAATTCTGCTTGCCAAATTCAAACAGGAAAAAAAAAAGCTCTTCTGCACTATACAGATGTTTACTTTTATTTAAAAAAAAAAAACGAGGAAATCTGGGATCAATGGCAGAAGTCAGGCTTGCAAAAGAAACTTGTAATAATCAGAGCTTAGAAATCACTTACAGTCTTGGCTACTACCATCACCTTGGCTGGCGCTGAAGTAGAAGGAGAATGACACTGAAAAGCCTCCAAAATTTCATCAAAATTTCATGTCAAGTCTGTATTGTTGAGGTAAAAGCTTATGTCTGTGTTTGTGTGTATATCTATGTGTGTATATATGTATATGTGTATATATGTAAATGTGTATATATACATATATATGAACTCATGAGAGCATTGCAAAATTGCTCCTCATGTTCAAGCAGTGGCACTAGTTCTTCATAAAATGGAAATTCTGATGTCCTATTATATGCTGTGTCTAGGCTGCTATGTTTAAAAAGTTCATTTGCTTAAACCACATAACCACATAGCTGCATTACCCTACAGTATCTGCCATTAGGCAGTTGCCACATAGCTATTGAGTTTCAGAATTAAGCTGAATTTCATTTTGCTCTGAATTTGCTCTGAATTTCATTTTGCTCATTTTCATTCTGCATGATGACTATAGCATCCTGTTCTATAGGGGAAAATGGCATATGCTTGCTGATGCATAATATGAGCAGGGAATGATGTGCGTGCATCAATAAATAGCCAACAGACCAACTCTCACATCTCATTTGTCATGTGCCTACCATTCAGTCAGGTTCTTTCCAAAACATTAAGGAGACTGAAATGAAGAGCAGCCTTACAGATGGGCACACCAAAATATTCCACTCTTCTGGATAGTTTTTGGGAACTATTGTTCATAAAAAACTTCAGACGTATCAAAAAAAAAGCACAATTATACATGGAATTCTCAGGTGAGTAACTTCCAACTCATAGTCAGTCTTCTCTCCCAACCTAATATCGTTTGAATTAAAATATATATTCAACATACCATTTCATCCATATATATTTCAAGGTATACCCGTGTAATAACTTGACAAATTCAATCACAATGTCAGTACCAGTCTAAACAAATGAACTCTACTTTACTGTTACCAGATATTTCAGTGATCACATCCCCCTGATAATTTCACAATTTAGTTTCAAATTTTTGTTCATTTCAGACAGGATCAATTAAGAGACATATCTTATTGTTTGTTTATTTGTGTCATCTACAGCTTTTTTCTTCATTTCTCTCTCTTTCTCCTTACAATTTGTTGGTTGGTCAAACTGAATGTTTAATGTTGCTTCTTCATCTCCTATAAATTGACCTCAAACTTTACAGATTTGATTGAGTGAATGATGTCAGCAAGTTGGTGGTTTAGGAGATCTCAGGCTTTATGTATCCTATGAGAAGTTCAATTAGAAGCTATCACAGGTGAATAATTCTTTTCAAAATCCCTTGCTCTGGCGAAAAGAAAAGTTCAAGGCACCAGTTTGGTCCATATAAACAGAATAAAAACTGCTTTTCAAGGTAAGAACCACCCCACTTACACTATGCCACCTTTTGTTATTACAATCTAGATAGAGATGATTCCCAGCTCACAATTCCAACAAGAAACAAAGAAAACCAAATGAGTCATCCAACTTCAACACCATTCCAAAATGCTTCCCACTCCAACTGGACTTGATGAGGTTAATGGCATGGTTAGACTACCCAAGCTCTACTAGAAAACAGAAAGGAAGAAAAGCTCACAAAAGCCAGTGCCTGAATGGGCTGTGTCCTTGGTGCTTGTGGTGTCTAATGAGTGCAAGCACACAACCTCATAACCCACTTGAAAAGCTGATCTGGTAACTTTTAAGAGCGTCGTGGGAAATTCAACCTGGGCTAGTGTTCCTACATGCACAATCTCTCCACCAAGTCTGAGACCATTTCCTAAAATCTAAAGGAGTTTGTTATCGTGACTATTGCCTTGTGGAAATTGTTAACAGAAATGATTTAAGAAAAAAAAAATTAACTGCATTCTATGAATGGAAAATTCCTCTCTTTTAAGGACACACTGAAAGGGAAAAAAAGGAAAAAGAAATTCCATACAAAACCAGAAGAGAGTAGAGATGTCTATCATAGTATCAATTAGATTTTATTGCTACTATTTTAAAATTTTATTTTTATAATTTTATTTACTTGAAAGGCAAAGCAAGCTACCTCTGGAGTTGGCTCACTCATTAAATGCCTGTAATAACTGGAGTTGGGCCAGGTACAGCCAGGAACCAAGAAGTTGAATTAGGCTCCCTATTTGAATGACAGGGACCCAAGAGTTTAAGAGATTACCTGCTACTTTGCAAGCCACATCTGAAGGATCTTGAATCAGAACAGAGCTAGAACTGAACTCAGACACTCGGGATAGACTGTGAATGTTGCAAACGGCATCTTAATGGTCGTATAAAATGCTTATCCCCCAACATAGATATTTTAAATTTGAAACTGTAAAAAGAGGAAAAGAAAGACATTATATAATGATAAAATTTAAAAATAAGTCATCAAGAAGATATAAAATCATAAATTTATATCTATCATGGGAATTTGACTCAGGGGTTAAGATGGAACTAGGCTGCAAACACTCCAGGTTGGAGTAGCTGATGTGAGTTCTGGGTCTACTTCTAATATAGCTTCCTGTCATTTTATATGCTGGGAGGCAATAGAAGAAAACCAAACGGTTAGGGGTCCTGCTACCCATGAGAAAGAGCAACACTGGGTTCCAATCTCTTGGCTCCCAGCCCAAAAGCCCTGCTGTTGTGGGAATCTGCAGAATGAAACAGTGGACAAAAGCTCTCTGTTTCCCTGCCTGAAAAGTAAGATATAAATAAGTAAATAAATAAGTTAAGTGATTAATATTTTAATATCTAAAAGCACTCAAAGACTGAATGGAAATACAGACTGGCATATAGCAGGAATAGCAGGCGTTAATACTTATCTTTCATCGATGTATAGGTGATCCAGGCAGAAAAATAACAAAATGTTAGATCTAAAATCTTCAGGCCACATGGACCGGACATAAATGGGATGTTCTGTTTAACAGCCTCAAATTACACCTACCCCCCATACACTCATGAATGATTCTCTAGGATGGATCAAATGTTGGACCATGAATGAAACCTACTAAATTTAGCAGAATCAAAATCACACCAAGTACCTTATCCAATGATGATGGTCTGCAACTGGAAATCAGTAATAAGAGAAAGTATAGAAAATTTGCAAACATATGGGAATCAATCATGTTTTAGAACAGCCATGAGGAAATTAAAAGGAAAATGAAATTATGTATATCTATAGTCTTTCAAAATCCAGTACTACCATAATACAATTCCCATTTGCTCCATATATATTTCCTTCTTCAATTTCTCAAAATACAGTGCTGTATTTCTACAGGGTTCAGATTGGATAACTCTATGTTCTCTCTCACCTCTTTCTCATTCTGAGTTGAGCTTGAAGATTACTGAACGCCGTGTTCCTTCTGTACTCACGCTCATGCACCACATTCTTTTCCTACATATAACTTTATTCAGTGTTACTGTGCATCCAATAATGTGAGAACCCAGCACCGACTGGTAAGATACATGATGAGTAATTTGTCAGGTTATATGGTCCAATTTTGTAGTCGAAAACATAATAGGCCCTCCAATATTTCACAAAGAAGCAAATGAATGTAGGATGTGCTTGCATTTGAAGAAAATATGAGTTGACTATAAAGAAAACAGGATTATGGCCTAATTAGAAATAAGGGGATGGAGAGCAAAATAAATTCATTGCTGTGTTACATGAAAAATAAGCTTAGTAAAGTAGTAGAAAAGAAGAACGTGTTTTAAAAAGGATAGGAAAACAAGGAAATTTATTGCTTTCATTATTTTTTCCTGTTGTGTTTTAATTCCACCAGAGACTTCAGAAGCAGATGATAAAGTGCAAGCAGACACAAGCTTTGAGGCTCTCGAGCACAGCTGATGGGAAGCCTCGGTCAGAGAGGCCATCAGGAAGGACACAGAGATGTGGACATAAGTCATTCTGTTTGTAGCCAAGTGGAGCACTTCCATGTGGTGTCCACTAGCTTCGCATTTGTGAGAAGGGCCCGGTTCATTCTGAAAACAAAGACTAAGATTGAAACAATAGCCATCGAAAGTAGCAAAATATACTACCGAGTCTGTTTTGAAAAATGGCCTCGACACTGTAAAAAGGAACTCAGTTTAATATATAGAAAGTAGAAAATAAGATACTTAGTACTCCCCAAACTCTGGCACTGTTATATTTGAATTTCAACTTCTTTAATTACCAACATTGTGATCTTGAGTGTGTTACTAATTTCTAAGCTGTAATATCCTTTGTTGTGATCACAAAATGTAATATTTTTGAATTCCCTGTAGAATAAAAATCTAGAAAGGAGGATGTAGTCATCTGTACCAGGATTGTTTATTTCAGTTTCAGCACCAGGAACCTAACCTCAGTCTCAGGCATTAGAGGATGAAAAAGTAAGGTAAATTAATTCCAACAGCCCAGGAAGGGCAGCAGCACTTGTCACATAAAATACTAAAATTATTTCAATGTCCTTCTGCAAGATCAAATAAATTATTAGGACCCGTGATTTATTTAAACCAATACAGAAATACTGAATGATTTGAAACTTCAAAATTCTGTTTTGTAATTCTTGGAGCATTCTGTAGTGTCATTGTAGTTTCCAATTAAAGAAAACAAGGATGTGAAGGTGAATCTTCAGCAAGAGACATATTTGTTTAATATCTGGTTTTCACAGAAGCATCCTGTTATTACTGGACCACTGCACATGTCCTCTAATGTGGGAAGGAATGAAGTAGTGCTCACTGGCCTTGACCCTATGTCTACAGTCATCTGCACAAAATGCATTGCTGTAGGCTTATCCTCCAGGATTCCAATCTGTCACTGCTGCTTTTTGGCCCAACAAAAAATACAATTGTGGCTCCAGAAATTGGTTTTTGATTGAGTTCTGGAAACCATGAAGAGTGACTTTTACCTACATTCCTATGTGGGCTGCAAGGACAAGTGGGCCATGAGTTCCTAGAGTTTGAGTTCCAAGCAGATAGTAAGATATGCCAGCAACAGTAATTACAAAAATGATGTCATGATCAGAAAAGAAAAGGCTTATGTACATAAATGTGTGGTGGATGAACTGAACAGAATAATGAATGACAGTGACATTATCAATGAGGATGATGCTTTGTGGGCCCCTCCTGTCCAAGTGGGCTTGTAGGAACTTGAAATTGTCCTTGGAGAGGAACACCTTTCTTTCACGACACTGGCACCAAAAACTGGTTCCCTTATTGATGTCAATCAGTCCAAGATTCCAGAAGATGTACAAGCATTTGTTATCTTGAGCAGGATCTGAAGTGTTTGGTCTTCAGTCTTATTGGATTATGCTTTAAGATTAAACAAATCTATATTGAATATTGGTGTGGACATAACGGGGTAGGAGGAGATTTTTAGTCACTATAATCACGAGATTTTTGTGAGAATCTGGGCGTTTTTCAAATTAATTGACAAATCTGTCTTTAATAAGTATTTGATGAAGCATAATTTTTGTTATTTTATAAAAATATGAACATGTAAATTTTTCAAAATTACTTTATAAAACACCAACATTGCATGTGGAGTACTGCAAAACTATGTAATTAACTCTGCATACAGCATGTTTATAGGAAACAAGAAAATAAAGAAACATGCATTTTAAAAAAATACAAATCAACACTACACAGAAAAATACAGGCCCAATTGTCTGATTTCTTCCATATATAAACTGCAAGGGAGACAGCAGGAACCTATTTAGAATTGGGAAATATATTAATCAATACAATGTTTAATCTGCTTTTGGATAATTCAAAAAATGCAAAGTGATAACCATTAAAGAAATTGATTAGTGGGAATAAAAAAAATATAATTGTAATACTTTATCAACCTGAAACAATAGACAGAAAACATACAGTGATAATAAATACACCAAAACCCAAATTCTTAAATAAAACTTCATTCACCCGATCAAAATAACTTGAAGTTCAAGGGTCAAGGTCATACATAGGGTTATTACTTGAATTGACATTATGACAAGGATTTAACTCAGGCAACCTGGAAGAGTATGACATGAGTAAAGTGGTTTCACCGACTGAATCATTTTTATTTGAAAAACATGAGACATCCAGCTAGAACATGGACTTTGGAGACAGCCAGCTTACAGTAGGAACTTCATTGCCCTTCCACGCTAATGTGGTCGCGGGCAAGGAAGTTGAGCTTTCCAAGCTCTCCGTCTTCTTATGGACAAAATAGGAGATAATAAACACATTCAAGTGTTTGATGGCAAAAAATAAGTTTTATTACTTAGAAAAATAATAAGTAAACTCTTCCACCTATAATGGAATCATGTACACTTTTGCTACTATCAGAAAGGTAGATACATTGAGAAATAAATTGCATTCTCTTAAGTGTTGTACAACTGTGAATGTGCTTGTGACACATGGCAAAAATGGACATTACGTTATAATGTAGTAGCATTAAATATAATGAACAAATATTATTTTCAGCAGAAAATAAAGACTTATTTTCAGTGTCATGTGAAAGACTAAAAAGTCTAAATTAGCAACAAATATGTGCCTACCACATTTTACTTACAGAGATGAGTCAGGCAATACAATTCAAATCAAAACTAAAGATACTTGAGGAAAATGGTCTGAGACTGAACATGTGACAATGAAGGGTAGAATTTACTTCAGAAGGAAACTGCTTTGTAGTAATGACATTTTATGCCTACTTTTTCAGCTGCTGTTTTTCTTGTTGTACTTACATATGATTCTAATCAAGGCTAGCAATTTTAAAAATAAAATGAAAGATGTGCCTTTGAGTTGCTTCAGGGTTAGAGTTCCTGATACATTCCTCAGTAAGCAGATAAGGGAAAAATAAAATATTCTGAGACAAGAGGAGACTGGATTTTTTAAACTTTTTCACATTTTGCTACAAAGCAAAATTTATACAGAAGCAAATAAGAAATAGAGGAAAACACTTCCATCTTCATAAAGGCAATTTTAGTAACTTATTATACATATATATTTAATATTAAAATCACAAGAAAGTAAATAGCAGGAAATTATTCTGTTTTAGCATCAAATATGTGCCACATGATGCAACCAACATTTTGAAATGAGTGGGGAGACCTCTATCACTACTCTAAAGGCAAAAAGACAATAGTTATTAAAACAGTAGAAATCAAACATGCAGAATTATGTTTAATAGAGACACCCTGAAAAAAAGACTTGGCCAGTGTCTATAGTTTTTACGTGATAATAAATAAAGTAATGGAATACATGTAAAAAAAGGAAAACAATATGAAAAAAGAACAGATGGGGTTTTGAAGAAAATTTAAAATATAGAGAAATGTGAATGTGTCTATATGATACACTAAATACCAAAACAAAGGTCACTAAAAAATGGGTCAGAAGAAATGATTCAAAATATGTCCCACTGAGACAGAAATTCAGAAAAAGAGACGAAGTGATTGAGATCTCAAGAAGTTACACTAATTACACACGCTGCAATCATAATGTCAGTAATTATTTATTATTGATTATTTATGTTCACTTACATGACTTTGTAGCTAACAATATATTCATCAGTATCTGAATGGGGAAAATGGCACACTCACATTGGAATATGTTAAAGCCACCTTCTTTACAAAGACACTGTTTACAAAGGTGTGTACCTGGTCTAAGTAGATAGTTGGGCCACTTGGAGTTGCTTGCAATGAAGCAAAAACTGGTAACACAAGCATTAACAGGAAGAGGGAGAGTGTTATTATTCTAAGACCTCAGAAAAGAGTCCATTTTTTTGGTTTGTTTATTTATTTATAATTGCTTGGTTTTTTGAATTCTAAGAGAGACAAAGGGAGAAATGTTTCATGAGTTGATTCCGTTCTTAAATATCTCAATAGTTACGTGACTGGACCAGGCTAAAACCAGGATTCTAAAATTTCATCTGGGTCTCCAACACAGCTGGCATTGACCGAAGCACATGAACTGTCACGTGCTGCCTTTCAGTAGGCACTTTAGTACATTAGCAGAGAGATGAAATTGAGAATAGAGCCAGAGCACAAACCCCAGCAACTCAGCTGTGGAATGTGGATGCCCTAACCTGCAATGTCACCTCTGTACCACATACTTGACTCAGAAGACAATTTGATAGAGAGGATACTTGGAGAAAACAATGGCGTTAGGTTACAGGAACATTCCAGCTTCCAGGAACACACCAGTCTGGGCTGGTCTGGCAGAAAGCAAAGGAGGGGAGTTAATGGATATCCTGACTTTATCTCCCCCTCTCTTCCAAAGTAATGCCAAACACAGCAGCACATCATGGCTCAAGTTCAGCTTCCTGAGGCTGAGGGGGCATGTCTGAAAGTGAGAATGCCAATAAAGGTCTAAAATGTTCACTGCTGGGCTGGGTGATATTTTTATTTGCCCTTGTCTCAAATGAAGAGTTTGAACTAAAGTTTAACTCCAAGGGTATTAGTGCTACATCAGTTATTTCTTCAAATGAGTGAAAACTACATGAATTTCAGTCCAGCTCCCCAATCAAGTAATACCATAATCAATACCTGTTTATTGATAATCCAGAAGTTGTAGAATCCTTTGTTTTCCTGTTAAATATGTACAAAGCAGCAAAAAACAGCATTGTGACTACAGGCCTTACTGTGTAGATTATGACACAGGGTATAATTATGTGTCATAGAAGCTTATCAAAATCACGTCAAGTCTCATTTTCGGGAATTTTATTTTTGAGAAGTTAAATTAGCTTTTCCATAAACTACATGAGACTGAAAATCAATTTTTAGAAAACATCTCAACATAAAAAATTGACTTTCAAAAAAGATTTATTTATATGAAAACTGAGTTACAGAGTGAGAAGAGACAGAAAGAGGGATATTCAATCCACTAGTTCCGTATCCAAATGGCAGCAAAAGCCAGGTTGGACCAGGCTAAAGCCAGGAGCATGGAACTCTATCAGAGTCTTCCACGTGGATGGCAAAAGCCAAGCATTTAAGCTGTCTTCTGCTGCCTCCCTAGGCCCATTTGCAGAGAAAGATCAATAAGAAGTGAAGCGTCAGCGACTTCAACCATCTGGTTTGCTGGCATCACAAGTGGTATCTTAACCAGCTGAGCCACGCCACTCTATGAAGCTTCAAATTTTAAAGAAAAAAAAAGCTACAAAATTATATCCCTGGGAAATGACATATACATTTGCATTACATAACAACTCTTTTCTAAAAATGCATAATGCATTACTATCAAAACCCTTATAAGCTATTAATAATGGCCACATAGTGCTAAATGGGATAACTTTCATTGCTACAATCCCTGGATCATTGCCATTTATTTATTCTTCAAACTCAACTTATTGGTAAAATAGTTTGAAAACAATTCTACCAATTAGCAAATATTAAAAGATCTTCAATTCATTGGCCTCATCATAATGTATTTCTGCTTCATGTCAATAATTAAGAGGACATCATTTCAAAACATCTGTCACGGAAGAGTCAAGACAACTTGCCTGGTGTGTGCACGTGTGCGTACATGTGTGCTTGTGTGTGATAAAAGAGCACTAAACTAGTTACAAAGGGCTCTTGACCTCTTCTTATCTAACTTTACTATTTCCATTTTGAAAAGATTTTATGATTATTGTTGCAACTTGAAAACCCACGGATTCCATCATTTGCCAGAAGAGATTATCTATTGTGCCAACCCCATCCAGTTATTACTGTCTTGTAAAGTCATGATGCAGCTTCAAGCCTTGTTGGAGAAACTGTCCTTGAAGTCATTAGGGTGTCTCTTCAAGTTCATAAGGAAGGCAAACGCACTTGTATTATTTCATATCACTGGATATCATCTATTTTTGAATCAGTGGCCAAAACTTACGCTAAAAATAAGGAGATAGATGCTAATTGTAAGTAGATATATGTGCAATTTTCAATGTAATCATACCTCACTAATAATCAGAGAAATAGCATTTCACAAATGATGATAAATAAGTAACAACAAAACATGAAAAGTGAAAGAAAAATGGATAAAAGAAGAAAGATTATCTCTCCATCAGGTGTTATTAATTTGAAATCTTCATGCTTTGGGCGGTTATAGGGGAAAACATTCGCATAATACTCTACGAAGTAGCAAGATAATCAATACCTTTCTCACGCCAAGGAAAATGAAGAAGCGTGAGAGTATCAGGTATTCTCTGCAGTTAAAAGGAAAAATCAGAAGCCACCAATAACAAAATTGATTATTTTATTTATAATTTTTCATATTTAATTTTTACATAACAAGGATTGTTTCAAGAGTGGTAAAATCATCTCCAGTATCAATCCACTCTCAAATAATTCATTTAACATTTTGATATTTGTGTTTATATCTGCAGAATGCTCAGCATGGTCAAGAAACATGCCAAGTGTTTCCAGACATTGCATTACTTAGTCGTTATAGTACATTTATGTGGCAGATACCAATGTTACCCAGAAAAACATGGTGGCAAACAAAAAAAGAAGAAAAGAAAAAGCTTTTTCCGTCAAAGAATGAAGAATCCCTTTGCTCTATGCTAATTTTATTAGGTGAGGCACTTACTCAGTAGCTAAAATTCCAGAGTCTCACATCCGAGTATTTCAGTTTAATTGCTGGTCCTGGTTCCTGACTCCAACTCTCTGTTAATGTAGACATTGGGAGGCAGTGGTGATAACTTACACGTTGCACTCCTGCCACCCACAAGGTGATCCGGACTTTGTTCTGGCTTTCTTCTTTGGTGAAGTCATTGTGGATATTTAGGGAATAAATCAGCAAATAGACACATACACACATACACTCTTTCCTCTGTTTCTAACTGTGTGTGTCTCTTTCTTAAATAAATAACAAATATGTGACCTCGAGGTCTGGGTAGACAGAATTTCTAGCAACCACTGACTGCTGGAGTCACCTGGGCCTGGTCGGATTCCATGCTTGGGGCCCTGATTCCAGCCACCATGATCATACAGTGAGCTGGGCCCGGGCCTACCTGGGCTCAAGAGGCATCTCGCTGGTGAGTATGCTGGGATGGGATCCCTTGGGAGCAAGGAGGGCCTAAGCTCCACCTGCCATCAGTATCATGTGGTGGGAGGCTCCGAAGAAATGTGTCCTTGGAGTCTGGGTAGACAGAACTCCCAGCAGGCACTGGCTGCTGGGGGCACCTGGGCCTGGCAAGAGTCCATACTTTGGGCCCTGGTTCCAGTCACTGTGACCATGTGGTGACCTGGGCCAGGGCAGCCAGTGTGCCATCTGGTGCCAGGCTCTGTCTGTTGGCCGCCCAGTGGTGAGCTCTGGGGTCTTAGGCATGTTAAGTTGCTGCCTAGGCACATTCATGTTGAGGCCCCTGTGCGTGGGTGAAGAATCAATCCTGAGGGACTTCCAACTATAGGGTAACTTCCTTGAAGATAAGCAAGGGTACTGAGAGCTGGTGGTTTTGAGGAGAGACTGGACGATCTGTATGGGGCAGACTGATACACCAACCCACTTGTGAGCCCTGTGTAGAACTTGTTATCACTAAACAATGCTGACCACCACACATCAGTCCATATGAATGCTAAGGCTGGGGGCTAGTCTAGCAGGGCTAAATCCTAGTACCTGACTGAATGTTGGATCAGGGCATAGGTCACATTAGGCAGGGTCATGACACTAACCAGCACATGAGAAAATCATGTCCAGAAGTAGATTCTGTGGGAGATGTATGGGCCAAACCCTATGGAAATACTAGCCCCGATGGTTAACTCAAGACTTGGGGTGGTGGTGGGCTGAGCTAGGTGTCACCATGGAACCTACCATAATTCACGGTTAAAGGAACCGAAAACAGTCTGGGCAGGTCAAGACAGCAGCACCTGAATGTGCATCCTTGAGCAGGGTGTGGGTTGGGCCTGGCTGCAACGTTCACCAGCTTATACAAGGTCAAAATGGCTGGGCACAGGCCTGGTTGCAGAACTAAGAGGACACCCTGCCTGGGTTGGGTGTGCAGTGGGAACTGGTGAGTGTGAGGGCCAGAGTGGGGGCTGCATACTGGTCTGGACATGGCTGCAGTCTCCCTTGGCACAAGTTTGGACTGGGACTGGTTGCACCAAGGTGGGCTAGACTCCAGCACCATTTGGTGCTCTGGAGGACTAGGGTAGATCTAGGACAGACTAGGCTATGTCTTTGCCCCTATTGAGCCACGTGTAAGCTGTGTCTGGGTATGGACAAGTTTTGGCTGGGCTGAAACATCCAACAGTAAGAACATGAATGGGTTGAAGACCAGTGAGAAAAGGCCACTGTTCCTGCCAGGACAAGAGATAGACTAAGTAGGGTTGGCCCATGGACTCACTGGTATGCGAGAACTCTGGCATTAGGAGAGGTTCTGATGGAGGGACCCAGACAGCTCCTCAGTCAGGACACAGTCCCTGCAGGTGAGTGCAAGAACCATGATATGCAACAGCCCAGACCAGGCCAGGAAAAGTTACCCACCAATATACATTTGGCATAGGTCAGGGGCAGACCAGGCTGAACCAGTTCACATCACCCACTGGTGAATCCGAGCACCAGAACAGAGTGTGAGTTGGACCAAGTTTGGTCCAACGCAAACCAGTAACATTATGGCTGGGACTGGGTGTCTGCTGGGCTGGGCTAGACTGTAACTCTCACCAGCATTAGCTGCAATTGGGGGTGGGCCAGGCTAGGACAGGCTACAGCACTCACTGGCAAATGCGGAGGCAAGGGGGCCCATGCCAGACTAGACCACAGCACCCAACCAGCACATGTAGGAATCAGGTATGGAAGGGGTAAAGCTGGTAGGGGGAATGTGGAGGGCACCCCCAAAGGAACACTTCACCCACTGGAAAGTGTGAGTTGGGATGGGGGCAGACCAGTCAGGTCTACAACGTCTGCGAACCTCATGTGAGCTAGAACTGGGGGCTAATTCTGTCAAGTTAAACTACAGAGCCACCTGGAAAGTGCATGATCCAGGAGTGGAAGTGGGCCCAGTAGGAAAATAGTAGGCATCTCCCTCTTGGGTTTCCACTCCCACAGGAGAACATGAAAATCATGGCATAAAAACATCTGGGGCAGATGTGGCTGGACAGAACAGCTCCGACTAGCATGCATGTGGGCTGGATAGTGGGCCTGGTTGATTTGAACTAGGCTTCAATGCCCATTGACATATAGGAGAGCTGAATGGGATATGGGACAGACTGGACTAGTCTGGTATGCATACTGGCAAGCATGGGAACCAGGGCAGGGGGCGAGCCTGGTTGTGGTTATTGTGAGTCACTCCAACTAGGCTGCAGCTCTCACTGGTTTGTGTGCAGGCCGAGTGCATGTTGGGTAGAATCAGGTTAGACTGCAACACCCACTGTTTCATGTGGAAGACAGGGCTGGAAACAGAACTGACCCAGCAATTGCAACTGCCAGCTGATTGGGGCAATGGACTCTGCCGGATCATGTACTGGTAGGCACACACAAGAATCACATCTGAGATCACTTAAGATAAAGTTTGTTTGGGGAACTCCCCAATTGAACTGCCGGACTCAGAACCCCAACCATGAAAAGAAGTGCATGTTCCTTGGTCTGAATATGGAATGCAAGTGTCAAAACTGAGTCTCCTCAGAGGCTCAGAGAGAGTGGTGGACAGCATACCCAGGTGCATAGGGAGGATATGGCAGTCCATCGGAACCTGCAGAGGACAACTAATACATACCACAATATCCAGAATCATGCTCTCTTCTAGGGCTGGCCTTGTTAAAGGACCTGCTGTGAGAAGGCCCCCTACCTGCTGGCTCTTCAGTTGGGGTAAATGGATGGAGTGTTACCCTTTGGTCATGATTTTAAAACAGAAGTAGGAAATGGCAGAGTGGGATAGACTCAGAGCATTGGCCCCGTGAATGTAAAACTTTTATGATTCTGCTAGCAAACATGGCAATTAAAATGGTGTATTTATATATAAAGTAATTTAGACACTTCATGTTATAACTTTCCTGTTCTCAGGTAAAATAATGCATTTAATAATATGGGAGTTGAGCTGGGGTGGGTGGAGTATTTTTAGTTGAAATTATTCGGCATGATTCCCTGATTTTTTTTCCAATGGTCTTTAAGCTCTTGAGACTCACTGTCATTTAAATTTTCAGTAATGTAATTCTTTCATCTTTAAATTGGAATTGCCAATGCCTCGACCTTTCAGAACAATGTCTTAGAAATAGGTTCTACATTTAAACCTTCTCTTAAATGTGGTTTTGGATGTGAACTTTACATAGTTCTGAGCACTGTTATTATCTGGAAAAGGGTTTTGAAAGATCAATAGAAAGCTAGACATTCTAAGTGGAACATAAATATACTTTTTGATTCAAAAAATAAATGATTTTTCAAAGTAAAAAAAAAATACCACAATAGAGGATGGAGGACAGAACAAACCAATCAACTACACCAGACCTGTGTTGGCAGTGAAAATCTGGGCAAATGGAGACTCTAAAGTGAACTATGTCAACCAGTGGATTCTGTAGCGATTTCATTGTGCTTGGAATGGCAAGATTGGCACCAATTCAGAGCTGTTGAATTATCAAAACTTCTTGAGCAGGATCCTCAGAACGTGCCCCATGTTGGGGACCTGGATTGGGTGGGAGGCTGGGCGGGGCTTCTCCCTTTGTCTCCCCCTTTACTCCAGATACAGAAAAAAAAAATTAGTATTGTGGAAACAATAGTCTTACCCACTTTCCTGTAGCCCTTGACCCTTTGTTCTCTGATGAACTATGTAAATATTATGAAAATAAAATAATTACAAAAATAAATAACAAATAAATTAACAAGATTATTTATACTATTGCCAAACCTCACACGCTTTAATTTAGCATTTTATATTTTGATGTTAATAAAATGTGGAAAGTTCAAGTAACTTGTGCAAGTGTATGAGCCAAATATTCTGCAAGGCCGAGATTGCCTTCCCGCTAGTGGAGCTCATTCCTTGCACCCCTCACATAGCCATGTTATCCTGTGGCCACTGACCTTGCTTGTCTCTCTCTCTCCCTCTCTCCTTCTCTCTCTCTCTCTCTATATATATATATATATTTGTTTTTTCATGAAACTCCGGTCATTATCAACCTTGGAAAACTAAGTGGTACATGGTGATAAGTGTAGAAGTTCAAACATGAGGGCTGGAGCCCACATTGGCATTAGATCTCACATCCTGAGAAGAAACAGCTAAAATGCTCAGACAATTTCCCTGTGTCACAATATGAAGACATTTCCCCTTATGCCTCTGTTTACTTTCTTTTCACTCCTATAATTTAGATTTTCCCCTACTCCTCGTCCTTTAAGGCTATTGGTAATCTTTTGCAGAGCCTTTTTTTTTTTTAAATTCTTACTTCGTAACATTTGACACAGTTAATTATCATTGCTTCGTTGATTGCTTAGTTGTAGAGTTCTACAAATTATTTCCTTCACAAGACTATCATTTTTTTAACTTCATTTCCTATCATTATTTTCTCCACTTAGCCTCCAAAGTCAGAAACCCTTTGAACCTGGACTCTAACACCTAAATTTTCATTGAAGAATGAATCTCATGAAAAAATACTTCTAGAGTGGAATTAACAATGCTTTTATAATGCAGCTGAAGAGAATTCACTGATTTCTTATCTTCTATATGTACTTGAGTAATTATTTTTAAAAATATATTTATTTGAGGCCCTGGTACAGTGACCTAGTGGCTGGAGTCCTCACCTTGTGTGCACTGGGATCCCATGTGGGAGCCAGTTCTTGTCCCAGTGACCCCTCTTTTCATCCAGCTCCCTGCTTGTAGCCTGGGAAAGCAGTCGAGGATGGCCCAAAGCCTTGGGACCATGCACCTGCATGGGAGACCTGGAGGAAGTTCCTGGCTCCTGGCTTTGGATTGGCACAGCACTGGCCATTGCAGTCACTTGGCGAGTGAATCATCGGACGGAGGATCTTCCTCTGTGTCTCTCTTCCTCTCTGCATATCCAATTTTACAATAAAAATAAAATAAATCTTAAATATATATATAGTTAGCTAGTTAGTTAGTTAGCTAGTTAGTTGAAATCCAGGGAGAAAGCAGCAGCTGGAAATGCCATCGGAGTCTTCCAACTGGACTCAAAGTGGCACTCTGCCCCAATATGCAGATAAAGTTGGCATAACCTCATGCCACAGGCCCAGCCCCTATTAATAGCTTTTGTGACAGCATACAGGAAAAATATTTGGATAAGAAAGGGGTTCTTTTACACATAAGTTCATGTTAGTCCTGTCTAGCACAGGAATTTCCTCGTGTGGGTGTAGAGCACAGTGCTTCTGACTGCCTGCTCTTCACTCTTTTCCAGGGTCCAGTAAAGACCAACCTCGTTTCCATGAGGCAAAAGCAGTTTTAAAGTAGAGGAAGAGAAACAGCTCCTTTCTGAGTTTCTCTTTGTGTCCCAATCTCAGGATTTCAGCTTTACTGGCTTGGGGCTCAGCACTTTCCCCTTGATGGCACTGATGTCACTTGCGTGGGGTGCTATGTGTTGATGGGAGCCCACCTTCCAGCCTACCTCCTGACTTATGCAAACTGCTATTGCCTGACAATCTGTACCTAACATAAGAAGAGACTGTATGATGTGGATTTTTTGCTTGGGTGAAATGCTTCCAGAGCTCTTCAATCCTAGGTGTTCAAATCAACAAGCACAGGCGACAATAGGAAGCACAGTTGGCTCTACTTCGTATCAGTCAAAGTTCAAAAGCCATATCAAAGAAACATCTCAAAGAAACATATCAGAGAAACTGAGACACACTCACATAATCTACTCCATTGCAAAACACAAGACACGCTTATGATAGGACAGAGACAGCTGATCTACAATAGTGCTTGAAAATAATGGAAGCAAAGTAGCAATATTTCAATGTACCAAGTAGGACAAGGATGGGTAGAAGCTGAAACCAGAAAACAATGCGGGAATTAGGTAGTAGGAAGTCTCAAAGAGAGCAATCTGAGCTTAATTCTTGAAGTAATGCAGAGCCACTAAAGCTGAGAAGGTAGTACGTTTGTATTTCACCAAAATTTGCCAGCTACAGTATAGATTATTAATTTAAGGAGGGCTCATATAGCATATTCCAAGCAAAAAACTTAGTACATTGACATATTCATGACCCAAATTAAAGCCACAAGAGTTGAGATTGTTTTTATGGACATGTAACTATGGACCTCAGAGATATTTAGTTTGTGAGACAAGCAATGTTTGTTGATTGACGAGACACATGGTGTAGTGAAGAGTGAGCGCTGAGGTTCCTGGCTTCAGTATCTGGGTAACAGGAGAACATCAAGAAAGGCAGGAAGTTAAAATGGAAAATGGAACGCAGATGATGATTTCTTCAGGTAAATATTCACTAATTACTGTTAAAAATCGATACATTTCTCTAAGGGGAATTGAAGAAAGATGAAGAGTAGAAGGCTAAGGAAGGAAGTATATTCTTAAATCTGCTGGTCCAATAGCACCACAATATAACCTCTGTTCACAGTGATGGCTGTCATCCCCAGTGAGGGCTCCCATGTTCCAGTGTTATCCCAGTGGTCAGAGGCCATGGGCCACCTTTCAACCACTTGTCTGTAATTCAGGCTCTGGGGTCATTGCAGCTGTGTAATTACTCAATCGCTCCTAGAAGCTGTCTTTCAGAACACTTTTGTTTCTGCCAACACTCAGCTCTGTTTCCAAAGTTCCTGAGTGGTCTTCCACACGGGAAAGAAATGACTGATCAACTTTCACAAATGAATACCACAACAGACACTCACACTATTCTGAGACTATTAAATATCCAGTCGTGAAACATAAGCATTTGCCCTAGCTATAAAGGTCTGTGATATCCCTAAGATGATACAACATTTTTATTCCAGTTTTCCATAACCAAAGAGCCTTTCTGAGATGTTTCAGGAAACAAAGATTTTATCTATTAAGCTGACATGCTGCCTTTGAATTCCTTACCTATTTGAATTTGGTTATTTCTTGAATGTGTGTGTGTGTGTGTGTGTGTGTGTGTGTGTGTGTGTGTGTGAATAAAATAAAATTCTGGCATACCAAGCACCTAAGTGTATGCCAGAGTGGTGAAAAACTAACAGGGGCAACCACTGCTAAGAAGGAGACTGCATGAAATGTTAAAAGAAGGAAGGAAAGAAACAAAATTCAGAGCAAAATGAGGTGACCACTTTCAAGAAAGCCAAGAAAAGTGGAGGGCGACTACACAGGAAAGAGAAAAGGTTTCCCCATATGCTTGCACGCATACTGCAGACAGGGACGCTGGGGGAGAGGGGATGACAAGAAGGGAAAAGGAATCATTTACTGTATCACAGTGCAGTGTAACCATACAAGCAAGTCAGCCACTTTGCTGGCAAGTGTCTTCAGGCTTTAGCAAACCCTGTTCACATGCCCCATCGAACTGTTCTCTCACAGCCTGAAGGCCTGAGAAAACTCACTGCAACTCTCAGGAAGTAAGCGTCCTAAATGAAATACTGAAGCTGCACACAAGGCTAGGTTTTGATTATGTGCTAACTTGAGAAAATATATAAAGATCATTCTTGACTTTGAAATACAAACTGCATATATTTGATTTCTATGGAACAACCTAAGATTTGAAGGGTAGCTTAGTTAGAGGGTACTATCTGCTTGCAAGAAGTTTATATGTCCCTAATGAGGATTTTTTTTCCTAAATAAAATACATGTTGAATAAAGCAAGACTCATTTAAAAGCTAGTTTTAATGTCATGTTATATGACATCTTAACCATTTTAGCATTATCCATAAGTTATTAGACCTGTCTTTGAAAAAAAAAATACTGTAGTTGGAAGGCAGAGAGACAGACAGAGAAAAAAAGGAAAAGAAAAGAGACAAAAAGGAGCTGCCGCCTCTGTTGTTTCATGCCTCAAGTAGCCCTATCCTCCAACAGCCTGGATTAAGCCAGGCCAAAGCTGGCCTTTGTATTGGTGGTAGATCCAACTGGCTGAGCTAGCTCTGGCTGCCTCTTACAGGGTATATTGGCAAAAGCCAGAATGAGGGGTGGAGCACACAAACTCAGTCACTTCACGATGGAAGCGAACACCCCTAGCAATCTCTGATTTTTCTCATATATTCCCGCATCCTCTTCTGAAGCAGATTTTGGAGGTATCCGCTTAAGACTATCAGAAATATTTCATGGAAAATGATAATCACAATCATAAAAGCTTATCACTGAAATAGAAATATTACCTGATAGTATCCTCAAAAGAGTGGATATTTAAAATCTTCAAAAAAAATGAAGGGCGTTAAGAATTACTTCTTTTATCCGCACACACTAGAAAGTTTACTATGATACACTTTCTTTTTAATCGAGGAAATATTAACTTGGGAAGAAACTTTGGAACATTACTAGATCAACTCTCTGTCATATTATCGTCAAGATAACTGTGGAGGTAGCAGGGGCAGGAATATTTTGCATATCTATTTAATTGGCTTAGTTATCTATTTGTTAACAGGGAGAAACATGCATTAAAAAGAGAGTCTCTGTAGAAAATTCATTCCCTATATTCCTGAAATTGTTAAACATGTGGATACTTGTTATATTTTTCTTTAAGATACCAAAATGCATGCTTACATCAGTTAAAGGCACAGAATAAATTGGCATTCCATAGAATACCTGTATTTATGTGCTTTAAACTATGTTTCCAGTTTCGCTGATGTAAATTAAATTATGAATACAATGGCTGAAGTTTAGTTTTCATCTATAATTTGATTTTAGTGTTTGTGGTGATGAAAATGATATTGTTCACCCTGGCATTAATTTCAAAGAAAATTAAAAGTGAAGGTTCTTCCCATGTTTTTCTAAAAGAAAAATGTTACAGATCTACATTACAGATTCAATATAAAGTTCATATTAAGATCTGTCATTCATTAAAATACACAGCTCATTTTCAAAGTTGCATTTCATGAACAAATTTAACTTGGTTAGGAGCATGCCCTATTCTATCATACACAGTCATTGTATAGCCTAGTGAATTTGCGTTTAAACATAAATCAATTTTAAAAGGATAACTAAAATTTCACTGACATTAGAGGCAGATGGAAATTGAGTCAATTGGATCAAGGAGAGAAGAGACATTGATCTTATGGTTACACCAGCCCTTGTCTCCAACAAAATGTCTACTCCTATTCCATTTACTTTGAATAATCAAATGTCAGGAGTATGAGATGATCTTCACTGAAATAGACATTTAAATTGAATTAACAGTATGTACTCAATGCTAATTTTAAAAATATTATAAATGAATGAGTATAAATATTTATTTTAGCAAGAAAATTTATTAACTCTTATATATAAGAAATGATGAAATCCTACAAGTTTACCAGTGCAATTTAATTTGTGAAAGATAACTAGTGCAAGATAACTAGTGTTTCCATTTCAATAAAACACATTGCACTTTCATCAGGAAAGCAGATCTACTATGTGTAATGCAGATTAAGAAACTCTGGGTGGGTACAAAAAGAAAAAATAAAATGTGGAAACAATGGTCTTACCCACATTCCTGGAGCCCTTCACCCTTTGTACCCTAATCAACTATGTAAAGTCTATCAACATGAAATAAGATTTTTTTTAAAAAAAGAAAGAAACTCTGGGTGGGCATTTGGTGCAGTGGTTATAGCGCCTGTTGGACACATGCACCCATACCTCAGAGTGGTTTTGAATTTGCCTTACCTATAGGTCCCTGCCAGTCATGGCTAAGACTGAAATGGAGTTCCAGGATCCTGGCTTTGGTTTGGCACAGCCACGGCTGTTATTGTGGGGGTGAATTGGTGGATGGAAGAATGATTCTCTCTCTCTCCTCCAAATAAATAAAAACAACTAATTAGAGTAAGAAAATAAATTTAGTGATCAGATCTTACATAGACAGTTTAACAAACTCCCACAATTACCTTCATCAACAACACTAAATTGGATTATATGATGACCATGAAGGTGATACTGGTATCACTGGCCATGAATACCCCCCTTTGTCCAGGGATTGGGAGAGATGCAAGACTTCACTTTTCTCCATTTTAATCAGAGAAGGAGCTGTGTCTGAGATATGATGTCTAACTTTGGTCATAATAGTTGATGCTTTAACATATCAGTTTCCAAAACACTTAAAGGGAGTGTCTGCATCTTCAGAAGGAATGAGTGGAGGTTGCTTATTTAGTTTTTGCCACAAAGAGAGGGACTCTGCATCGAGAGTCTCTGTCTTCAAAATTGGAATATACTGGTTGGTACATAATGAGTACTTTATTTTATTACTAATTAATTTTTCAGGCTGAGTTCTACTTGGTTTTTACCAATTGGGATCTGGGACCTGGAGAAATAAATTAATAAGTGGTCATTGTGCAATTAAAAATGCCAAATAAAGTAAATTTTTTTTTTAAAAAAAAGCTCCTAAGTAAAGAGATTGTATTATTGTCTTGGAGAAGAAAATAACTAAGACTGGCCTTATACCTGTATAATCAATGATGATTCTGTAGTCATGGTGACAAGAGAAACTCAGATATTTATTTAAATCTATCAGCTTGGACAATGATGACTTCCTTCTGAGAACGTGTCCCTAAAGACCATTTAATCACTGATAACATCATGACTTGACTTGACTTGACATTTATCCAATTTTGGATGGCAACTTGACTCCAGAGAACGTGATTCTGGAGCTGGCGGTTAGCCAGCCTGATGCCTGTTAATTAATTGTACGACTGGCGTTGAACCACTGCTACCTCTGCAACTGGCACACAAAGCATGCTCTGTAACCAACACAGAACATGATTCTATGATTGCTTCCAATCCACTCTTGTTCCCTGTAAACACACACTGAAGCCATCTTTTTCCCAAAGCTCCACACAAAATTAGCAGTTTACAGTACCCAATGAAGCAAATTTGATCAATGTAGCTCTCTGTTACTTAAGCCAACAATAATCCCATCTGCTTGATTTTAGATTTTGAGTATAGTTCACTCTCTCTCTTTATTTTTCTTTTCTTACAACTAATCCTCTTACTCCAAACTGTTTTGGAGACACTTATTTGGTAGGGTAACCAGAGATCTTTGGCCCAAAAAGTACACCAATTTTCTTATACCTTAATTTCATTTGTCCTTTGGAATTATACTGGTTTTGATGCAACTCTTTCCTCTGAATTCTAATTAGTTTCACTGAGCTCTTATTACAGAATTTAAATTCTTACCCTAGAAATTGTTTCTAAGTGGCTTCAGTGCTTAATTTGTTTGATATTTTGGTTGATAATATGCTATATGTTTTTTTTAATTGTCATTAACATGCTAACTTTGACAACATGCATTATTTTTTATTTTTATTTTTCTCTTCACAAAAAGAATTGTGTCATAGCTTCTTTACATGGATAGCGTGTGTTTGATAAATTGAATGAAGAAGGGCTCCACGTTGAATAAATGGAGCAAACAGATTGATAAATCTCAGTGTAATTGAAACCAGCCCCAAAGTGCCATGGTTGGAGTTCTCTTGGGTTGTGACTTAATTTATATTCGAATGATTATCAAATGTAGACATTTACTCCTCTCAAAACTCATGAAGACACTTTTCATCTTGACAGTTTTTGAAAAAGGACTTACTTTGTACCTCAGGTCAATAAATTTCAGGTAATTGTAATGCACTGGGCTCTGAACACTGAGTGAGTTGAATAATATAAAACACCACATATAAGCACACACCCATACCATTTTAGAAGTTCTTTCTTGTTTACTATGGGTTATTGTTTCTTAAGTATCAAAATTACCTACATATTGTTAAAATATTTGTTCATTTGAAAGGCAGAATTACAGAAGAGGGAGAGGATTCATAGAGAAAAAAGAGTGGTAGAGCCAGAGAGAGAGAGAGAGAACTCTTTCATCCACTGTTCATTCTCCAGATGTCTGCAATAGCCAGGACTGGGAAACTTTCAAATGAGAAGTCAGAGGTGTTATTTGGAATTGGCCTTTTTTGGGTGCCTTCCAAGGAGCATGAGCAGGGAACTGGATGAGAAGTAGAATAGGCAGGACTTGAACAGGTGCCTCCCTGGAATGCTGGTATCACAGCTAGCTGCTTTATCTACTTACCACATTAGTTCCCAATTGACATTTTCCTGGCACAATTCTTTTCATCTTTCATTAATCTATACTATATTCCCAGTCTCTGAATGTTTCTTGGTGAATGGCTTAAAATTCTGGAAAGAAAAAAAATGTTACCATTATGAGGAATGGTCATGTTTCATATTCATTTTTAAGAAAACCAATAAAAGAGATATCTAATAGTAGCACAAATCCAGTAGTTATCTTTTTAACAGAATTTTGAAGCCACAGAACTAAACATCAACTCCACAATAGACACTTTCAGAGTCTCTAGTTCCGTCCTGCTCATGTATTCCAAAACCTGGCTGTTGCATCTTTTCCTCTACTCCTCTAAGTCTTTTTTAAAAGACCTTTTTCTTCAGTAAAAACTATAAAGCCAAAACTGCAGCTCTAGAAACTGAGAAAAAATTGGGTTTAGAATAAATTTGAGGCCCACTCATACATTTTGCATTTCTGACTTCAGGAGTTCAGGCTGAAATTTTCTGAAAAGTTCAGAATTTCTTAGACACTTGTCCTGTACGGCTAAATACGCATCAGCAATTTACCTTAATTTTCCTTTTCTCAGAGGAAGAGATACAGTTAGAAGAAGATTGAAAGACAGTGGAGAGATTTAAATGCCACAACCATGAATGCTTTCAAAAACATCTTTGAAAGAGCCAGAAAAACATATCAAATATTCTTCATAAGGTCATTTCAGAATCTTTTCCCTTATAGAAGATTGGAAAAGGTTTTAAAATTGCAAACAAAATAGAGTTAAATCCAAGGAAGATTTTGAAAGTAGACTATACATTTTTCAAGTAATATTCTTGTGCAGATACAAGAGATAAAAGAAATGGAATGTTTCCTTGTCTTATATATAACCAGACTTACACTTAAATTACCATAGTAAAGTGCCAGATGTACTCCAAAAGTTTACTGATGCTTTCAGAGGTAAAGCAAGGTAAAAAATAAAAATCAATTATGCTTACCAATCAGTTAGAACCACGGGATCCAAAGGCCCTCTGATCCCTCCCAAGGGACCTTGAGGAGAACCCCTTGTAGATTGCAACAAACCAAAGGACCCATAGGAGCAGCAGTGGTTAAGAAAAGGGTGACTTCAATATTGAAGCAGTCTTTAATAAGAGGGTGATGAGGGTAGCTCTTCCACTTCTGCCTCATGATTTTACTGCAGAAGACAGACTGGTGTTCTCCACGTCCATGTTTCCCCGGTGAACACGCAAGAGCAATCCCTTCCAAAGAAACATGGACATAAAATCCTTCCCTCAGTATTTCATGTTTGCCACTACTCCATAGCATCAATCAGGTCCCAAAGACTGAGGCTTTCAATACTTTGCACAAATCATCAAATAAGGCAAAATGACTAATAGCAACAACAAGAGAGGGAAAAAAAGGTTTTACTTAAAGTAAAAAAAAAAAAAATGGTTGGGACAGATTATAATAAAATACAGACTCAAATACATATAGTAAATGGTGTTAAGTCTTCAGAGGAAGTGAACATGTTTTGTATTGATTTGCAAAAACCATTCAAGTTCTGAAAATGTATATACTCCTAAATTATTTGTGATAGTGCATAATTATTACTTTAAGATTTCTAGTATAAAAGCATGGCTGTCATACAACTCCAGTAAGGCACACGTCAGGAGGCAGTTGGATGGCAAGCAGAGGTGGGGCTTGACTCCAAGCCATCTGGCTGGGGCTGCATGCATCTGGAGTGGCAGCTAATACACTGCCCACCTCAGGAACCAGTTCTTATACGATGTGATACGTACTGCTGTCATAAACATTGTGCTTAGCAAAGGAAACCAGCACACATAGAATGCTTGTATGAGCATATTGACTTGTAATTTACAGACACACAGATACATTTAAGAAAGATCACAACTGAGCATGGTGGGGTGACAATCATTTTGCAACTTTGTTAATATATTCCTTACTTGATGAACATATTTACGGAACTACATCCTTTTAAAATGTCTAGATTTTATTGTACATACATTAAATCTGAACAAAGCTGTAAAACAACGTATAAAATGGAAATAAAAATAAATTATTTTCCTAAATTTACATAAACACCTGCCAATACGTACCCTGGGAGGCAGCAGGTACATACTGGATTCTTGCCATCCATGTGGGAGACCCAAATGAGTTCCATACTCCTGGCCTTGTGTCTGACATAGCTCTGGCTATTATAGGCATTGAAGAAGCAACCCCTCTCTCTCCCTCTCTCTCTGTCTCTCAACTAATATGAACATTGTAACTGACTTCTTTGGCAAAAAATAACCAATTTCTTTGTTCTTATTGTAATGAGAAGAAATGTATTTCTTTTTTTAGAGATTTATTTATTTTATTGCAAAGGCAGATGTACAGAGAGGAGGAGAGACAGAGAGGAAGATCTTCTGTCCAATGATTCACTCCCCAAGTGACCACAATGGCCAGTACTGCACCAACCCAAAGCCAGGAGCCAGGAATTTCTGTCAGGGTCTCCCACGCGGGTGCAGGGTCCCAAAGCTTTGGGCCGTTCTCACTGCTTTCCCAGGCCACAAGCAGGGAGCTGGATGGGAAGTGGAGCTGCCGGGATTAGAACTCATATGGGATCCTGGCGTGTTCAAGGTAAGGACGTTATCGTGCCGGGCCCATTAATGTATTTCTTTTTTTTTTTTAAGATTATTATTATTTTTTTTATTGGAAAGGCGGATATACAGAGAGGAGAGACAGAGAGATGATTCACTCCCCAAGTGAGTGCAATGGCTGATGCTATGCCGATCCGAAGCCAGGAGCCTCTTCCGGGTCTCCCACGCGGGTGCAGGGTCCCAAAGCTTTGGGCCGTCCTCGACTGCTTTCCCGGGCCACAGGCAGGGAGCTGGAAGGGAAGCGGGGCTGCCGGGATTAGAACCGGCGTCCATATGGGATCCCGGGCGTGCAAGGCGAGGACCTTAACCCCTGCGCCACCGCGCCGGGCCCTAATGTATTTCTTTAAACAAGCACTTAACCCATAATGAATTCTACAACAGCAAGTTGAATCTATATTGTGAAACTTTTTACACTTCATAGTTCTGATAAATGCCACAGCAAAATGTTTATGAGAATGATCATAGCTGATTTCTAATTATCCCCCAGTCTATTTATATTGATAAGCCTAAATATGCTTTTTTTTTTTTTTTCACGCTGAAGTGAAGCAATCTGGGCAGTGATCATTTCGCAGAAGCCGCTTGTCAAATACTAGCATTTTACCCTCATTGGTAGAGCGCTCCTGCCCTCTGCTGGTCGATGTATCCTGCATGTGTGGGAACAAGGAGTCCAATGTGCAAGACTGAGCCCTGAAAGAGCTGTTTTCCTCATCAGAAGATCCCCCAATCAGTGTTGCTTTATATCCACTAAAAGTAAAATAGGACTCTTTCTACAGTTAGTTTCATTTGCTTTGGGCTTTTAAAATAGAAGATGACATTTGAAGTTACATACGTTATTTCAAACTTGAAGCTCACAAAATGAAAGTGATCAGTGAATTAAACTCATTGAGTCAATGATGAATCTAGAAATTAAATATGAAGTATATCCTTACTAAAAGTTTAACCGAAGTTCTTATCTGTGGAATGGACAGCCAAGATTATCTGTAGAAGCCAATTTGAAAACCACACCATACAAAGAACTAATTCCTTTTTATCCCTTCTCTGCCTTTCCATCTCTCCCATTCTCTCTTCCTCTTCTCTCCTTCCTTTTCTTTCTCTTCTTCTCTCATCCATCCTTCCTTCTTTGCCTTGACTATCAAACCTCTAATTAGTTAGGATATTGTTTCATAAGAACAGCACAGCAGAAAAGTAAGGAGATTTTTTTTTTTTTTTTACTTCAGAAGTTTTTTGATCCCATTTCTGATAAACTACAGGTTCCTTAGGCAATTTCATCTGCCCAGCTTCAATGTCTGCATTATTAACTAGGGGATACAAGCAATGACACTATGTTACACAGGCCTCGTAAATGTTAAGATTTGAGTGCAGAGGGACATTAATTTTTTAAAATAGATAATTTAGTAATTATAAAAATAATACTGTGAAACACCTTATAGTTCTTACATACTAATGAACTTAGATTAGACTTAGTACATGTAATGTCCAACAAAATATAGACAGAAAAATAGATTTATTATTCCTGCTGCTATGCTGTGATTTTACTCTAAATGATACTTACTATTTTAGTACTCAGCATGAGTGCCCAAATATTTGAAATGTGGTATATTTTATCAAATTTCTCCCAGAGCTGTGGTAAGTTATGTGAATTTTTAAGTAATATGATTTAAGGCTGTTGAGAATTCCCTTCATAGATTCCAGATTAAGGCTTTCATTGATCATGATGTAGACGACTGTCTCGCCGTGTGCCATCTTTATTACTGTACATTTTTAATGTAGCATTCATTTATGTTTGAGAGAAGGAACACACAGCTCCATCTTGTTTATCTTGACATATTACAGACGTGAACCAGATGACTTAGGGAGGAAATGCAGGAGAGGGGACAACTGAGATGCTGCCAGTGGAGTGATGGTCACGGATCTGAGTTGTACGAGCACTCTTTCCTCTTGGACTATCATTGCTTCAAGAAAAAAAAAACAAGTGTGTGGTGGTATGGCTAGAAATTTTTGTAGATCTGATCATAGGCCACCCAAATAAAGCAGGTATCACAGTGGAGAGACGGAACTGGAGGAACAGGAGCTTTTTCTGTGTTTCCCAGTGCATATATATGTTAAGCTTATACTTACTATGCTCTGCAGGAGATACAACAGTGTTATATCTAAAATACGTACATACATTAATTTAGGAACAATTTGCTCCCAAATGGTGGCACCACAGTCCATATCTTATTGCTGATGGGTGACGGTACTGGAGGTTGTTAGTTCGACTGACTCTTCCCAAGAGTTTTCTGTAGCCAATGACACCATTTAACTTGTGGTTGATCATTTCTTGATTTTCAAAATCAGTCAATACTCTCAAACTCAGATGCAGCTTACTCAGTTAAGCCTATGTAATATTCTAAATTCGAAACTGTCATCGCAACAATGCTGGCATGATAGTCAACAAGAATAAAAGCCAAGCCAGGAGAGCATTGCCTTTACTTATCTGTAAGAAGCAGCTTCATATGTGTGAAAGTGGTATTTTCAATTGCATCATTTTGCTCACATTTTTGGACTCCACTTCTAATTCCAGTTTTCTTACTATTTACACCCCACATCATCAGCTACTTCCTTCACTGGAGTCTCCAACCTTTCCACCATCCATAAGGGATTAAACTCCTGTTACTGTTGAGATTTTGATCTTCTCAAAGGCATCATTAATGCCCTTAATGGCATATAGAATAATCAATACTTTCTAAAAGGTCTCGAGTTTAATTCACTCAAACCCATCTGAGAAATCATTAGCCATAGCAAGTGCAGACTTTAAAAATTGGTTTTCTTAAATAAATAATAAGACTTCAAAGAGAGAATTACTCATTATTGCATGGGCTACAGCATAAGTGTTATATTAACCATCATAAAACAATGTTAATCTCACTGTACTTCATCATGGCGCCTTGATAACCAGGTGTCTGGTTGCTGAGCAGTAAAAATTAAAGCTGAAGGTTGCATCTTCCATTGTACAGCTCTTTTGTCTGTGCTAAAAATCTGTGTAGTGTAGTCACCTTTGTCAGCTGCCTCAGTTAGATCTGAATAACTGTGACAACTTCTACATCTGAACTTGTTTTTTAAAGATATATTTATTTTCATTGGAAAGTCAGCTATACAGAGAGGAAGAGAGACAGAGAGGAAGATCTTCTGTCCAAATATTCTCTCTCCAAGTGACCATAATGGCCCGAGTTCAGCTGATCCAAGTCAAGAACCTGGAGTCTCCTCTAAGTCTCCCGCGCAGGTGCAGAATCCCAAGGCCTTGGGCTGTCCTGACTGCCTTCCCAGTCAGAAGCAGGGAGCTGGATGGGAAGTGGAGATGCCAGGATTAGAACCAGCACCCATATGGGATCCCAGTGCTTGCAAGGCAAGGACTTTAGCCGCTAGCCTACTGTGCTGGGACCCATACATCTGTACCTGTTTCTTCACTTTACATTCATGTTACGAAGGCATCTTCTTGCCATAAACCTCATGAGCCAACTTCTTCCAGCTTCAAACTTTTCGTCTGAAGTTTCTTTACCTCCTTCAGTCTTCGCAGTGTTAATGAGAGTTAGGGTTTTGCTCAGAAGCAGTCTATGGAAGAAGGCAGTGTTGTAATGCTTTCAACATCTATTTAAGCCATTAAAACCTGATCTGTTTCAGCAGTAGCAGTTTCATTCTCATAATTTGTGTATAGCACTTTTCTTCAAGAATTTCTTTGCGGGCCCGGCGCGGTGGCGCAAGTGGTTAAGTCCTCGCCTTGCACGCCCGGGATCCCATATGGGCGCCGGTTCTAATCCCGGCAGCCCCGCTTCCCTTCCAGCTCCCTGCCTGTGGCCTGGGAAAGCAGTTGAGGACGGCCCAAAGCTTTGGGAACCTGCACCCGCGTGGGAGACCCAGAAGAGGCTCCTGGCTTTGGATCGGCATAGTATCGGTCTGTTGCGCTCACTTGGGGAGTGAATCATCGGACGGAAGATCTTCCTCTCTGTCTCTCCTCTCTGTATATCCGCCTTTCCAATAAAAAAAAAAATAATAATAAAAATAAATCAAAAAAAAAAAAAAAAAAAAAAGAATTTCTTTGCATTTCCTTGGCTGACTGACATGAGTCCCGACTTTTCATACATCTCAACATTCAACATGCAGTGTGCTTTTCTCCCGAAACTTGATCATTCCCAGGTTTGACTTAAGAAACACATGACTCTTTAACTCAAACCTTATAGGATTATAAAGTGGTCTAATTTTAGTATTAATGTGTCTCATCCCCCGAGAAGGTCTGGGAGGGAGGAAGTAGTTAGGGGAATGGCCATTCCATGGAGCAATCAGAGGACGTTCAACATTTATGAATTAAATTCACCATCAGATAGGGACATCCTAAATTAATCACAAAAAAATTAGTTATATAAAATGAAAAAGTCAGAGATATTGTGGTAATTTCCAAAATTTGAAACTGAGTTCTGAAGTAAACACTTGCAGTGTTGTGGAAATTATAATGATTGCCTTGCAAAAGGTAAGGTTGCCCCAAGTATTCAATTTGTGAAAAATACAGTGTCTGCAGAGTACGGTAAATTTAATTGAGTTGAAACAAGGCACATCTGTGCACTAGCTTATCACATAAAGCTCATCTTTAAATATTTCTCTATGCCTAATTTGTGTCTGAAAGTTTGTGTTTCCCCTCCTCCCAAATTTACATGTATATAGGTGATGGTATTATAATGTGGAGAGTCTGCATTGATTAAACCACAAAGCCTTACTCTCATGATTGGTATTAATGTCCTTATGAAAGAAACCATTAGAACTACCTCTTCCTTTTCAGAATATGAAGATTCTGCTAGATTTCTATACTGTGCTTGGAATATCAATACATCAATATCATATTAATATTATTTCTTGGAAGAGGGCTGCTGCCAGAATCCAACCACACTGGTGACTTGATCTTGGATTTTCCAGCCTCAAAAAATGTGAGGGGAAAAAAAAAAGCCTGTGTATTTATAAACTACCAAGTATAGCTCATGGCATTATAGCAACAGAAATGGATACAGTATCAATCTATATCTGGATTAAGCTAAATGTCAGCTTACAGTTTGATGCCTCAAATTCTAATCCATAACCATTTCATGAATGACTCTATCCTCCTCTGTGCCCATCTTTTATCAAAATCCTGCTGGTCCACTTGTCTATAAAAGGTGCTTTTAAAAAAATTATGCTTCAACACCATAAACTGCTAAATACTAACATGAAAATAGACATAAGACAGCTGAATAGTACCCTACAGCCATTTTTAAGGTGTTTAACAGCCAGTTCTGTGTTTAAATTAAAATTGAAATGTCAATGAAGTAGTCACAGGATGTGGTTAAGAACTTGCATTTTTTTAACATATTGGTTACTCAATACCATGTCAATTAACTCCATAATGTTGTAAATTGTCGTTGAAGTTATGTTGTGGCTTTAAATTGATCAGAATGATATTCTGCCCCAGCTCTGCCTTCAGACCAGAGATGGTCTCCCCAAGAAACTGTTGAATTTACCAGGACGATAAGATGCTGGTCTCTATGCTTGGTATATGCTTGCAATGAAAGAATCTTGACTGAATTTGAAATGTAATACAGCAACACGGTGGAAGAATCCACCGTGGGGGGTGGGTATGGGGAGGGGTTGGGGGAATCCCAGAGCCTATGAAACTGTGTCACATAATGCAATGTAATTAATAAATAAATATATATTTTTTTAAAAAAGGAACAAGCTTGAAATAGTATCTTTGCAAAATAATTAAATTTGATGCTTTTTGTAAAAATCTTATGCAAATGAAATTGATTGATAAATTTTTGAGTGCATAAAAATTGATGTCCTTGAATAATCTTTATATAATTCTCCTCCAAAAACTTTATGAAGACTCCTGCATCTGAGTTTTTGTCAGAATCAGGAGTTATTGCTTTACATAGGGTAACGCTTGGAAAGAGATTGTGTGAGACCTCCAAACCTTGTTTTCTGTATTTAATTTTGTGTCAACTATTCAAGATATTTGCCTTTTCGTGTATAGTGTAGTTTGTTAGAATTTTGAATGAGGTTGTATTGACTCTACAAATCAATTTGCCAAAGGCTATTGTTTAAAAACTGTCTTTTAGGCACAAACAAGAATACTTCTCCATTTCTTTAAATCATCATTTTTTTCTTCAGAGCTGTTTTGACTTTCCAAAATTACATAAATGTTGTCATAAATTACAAGGTGCAATAATACATATACAAGAAATGTATATATATATCTATTATTTTACATGAATATTATTATTTCAAAGTTATTTAACATGTTATTGCAACTGATATAGTTTTTAATCCGAAATTTCAGTTGCCCAGTGATGACAAGTAATTGGCTTTTAGACATTACCTGATATCTTGGGACCTTGCTAGACTTACAAGCACCAGAAAATTTTTCTGTAATTATTGGATATTTTCTACTTAAACAATCATACCGAAAGCATTAGTTCCTATCTTTCCTCATTTTTCCTCTCCAATCATTGGACAAGATAATCCAAATGACCTGTCTTCAAGTTGGGTAATTCTTTTGCCAACTCAAAAGTGTAGTTGAACACCACCCCCTGCATGTCAGTAATTGTTTTTGTTTTTAAAGATTTCCTTATTTTGTTGGAAAGTCAGAACTACAGAGAAGGAGAGACAGAGGGAAAGATCTCAGTAACTGTTTGTAAGTTTCCCTTAGGATAACATTAATCTCCAGAATTTTGTTCTCCTTTAAATTTTAGGTATTGGTTGATTTTTCCATTTGCTGAATCAATATTTTCAGACTTCCCTTTAATTATTTAGGTCATTTTTCTGCAGTTCTTTTAGGATATTTAGAAGAGCCAAATTAAGATCATTTGTTTCTCAAGCCTGTGGCACCTCAGGGACATTTCTTGGTGGCTGCTTTTTTGTTCTTTGTATGTAACACTGTTGTATGTATTTTGTATATTATCATGGAAAATTTTGTGTTTTATTTTATATGTCTTAGCAAATCACATCTTCTCCATGTTTTGTTTTGCTACCGGTATTTATCATTACCATTTTTTTATAGTTCCTTCATTATTTCATGATTTTCCTGTAACTAATTCTACAGATTTGGTTTGAAATTTCATGTACTGCTACTGAGTTCTCTGTTTTATTTCTTTAGCTTAGTGTTTGAATATGTAAGCCTGGTTGTGTAGGGATCACCCCCACTCTGATCAGTAGAATTCAGTCATGAGAAACGGTAACTCAGGTTTCCATTGTGTTGAGTCAATAATTCTTCTGCTCTTTTCCAAGGAAATGTGCTTGAAATGATGCCACAATCTTCAGGAACCTTACAAGTAAGTGTTGGATTTCACCTGCTGCGTGAAGAAAGGCAGCAAATGAGCCAGGGATAAGCAAGAGATATTGTCTTTCACCCTTGGGTGTACACAACTCTCACACCCATGCTCCACACATGTAGAAGCTGGAACAGGTCAGCTCTTTTAAAAGTTCCTTATAGTTGCCTATTTCTCCAGTTTCTCTCTCTGTTTCTCTCCTTTCTCTCCCTCTCTCTTCACTTTTTTTTCTCCCCTCTTCAGTTCTTTTTCTCCCCTTTTTGAACTAGGCTTTCTTCTACACTCCAACCCGAATCACAGTAGAGGCAGCTGTAGTGTCAGCAATAATGTATGTTTCTTTCTGATTGCTCTCCAGGGACTGCATAGAGATTCATCTTGTTTTGTTTTGATTTGTTTTGTTTTCTATAGATGATCTCTAAGAGTTAGATAAAATAGTGATAACTATTTCATCTATGGGATGAAAACCTTTTCAAAGCTGCCAGCTTACGTAAGTATGAACCACATTCAGGAATTGCATTTTATACTGGTATTGTAACAGAGACCATCCTTCCTTTGGATCATATGTCTGGAGAAACAAAGCATTTAGAACCTGCACCAAGGTAAACACCACAGATCACACTCTCACTGGGCTTCGCTCCTCTTTCCTAATTAGACACTGTGTATGTTAGTGGCCAATTTCATGAGCTGTGAAATGGTTGGGTTTTATGGTTTGATCACTGTTTTAGTGCTTGTGTGTCATAGTAGGTTTAAAAGATCTTATTCTGGCATTCTAGAAGGCCACAATGTCGGTAACAAATTTAACCTTATCTTCCAATTGCATTTTCTGTGAGCGTTTGAAGTTCTTTTGCATATACCGAGAAGTGGAACTGTTGTCTTATAAAATAGGAATATATTTACCTTCAGATTATCTCTAAATTATTCTAACAAATAGCTTTCCCATTAGCAACTGATGAATATGTGGGTTATTTTAGAATTTACTTTTCAGTTTTAGCACATGTTTAAGATATTTGTTTTGTAAATTCATAAATTTTTTGTTTGATTTCTTCCTTAAAGTTTTGCAATACCTGATGCTTGAATAACATATTAATGACTAGCGAAACCACTCTAGTTTTTATCCTGACGACTTCAATATGCTTTTTAAAACATTTAGTTGGGTGCTCATTGGAAGCACATTTGTCAAAAGATGCAAAATTTCAGCTGACAGGAGTAAGTTCAATAGATTGACTGCAGAACATTGTGGCTATAGTAAAGAGGCAACCTTTGTAATCTTTAAAATCTCTACTATTTTAATATTCCTACCATAAAAAAGTAAGTATATGAGCTGAGACATGTTAGTTCAGTATAGCCATTGCACAATGTATGTGTATTTGAAAATCTCATGTTACATAAAATAAGCATAGATAATATTACTCATTATTTAAAAAAAGAAAATTTGGTTTATCCCCTATTACTTTCTGGGAAGTTAATTCATGTTCTGATCATAAACCTTTTTGACTGTATTAAAAACATAATAATAAGAAAAATTTCTTCTAAACATATTGGAATTTTGACTTGCAAGTTGTTTTTAATAGAGAAGTGTTGTTTGTTCTTATCCTCGTTTTGCAATCTTGTATAAAAATGATATTTTCCATGAGAACCAGAAATTATAATTAAAGGTGTTCCTGTACTTTCTGTATCTGATTATATTGACTATCCTGAAGATGCCATCAAGCCAGGGATGGGTTACTCAGTTGCTTGTTGTAAAGCTCTGTCAGCTTTATGCTATGCCTTATGCTTATAATCTGCAACAAAACAAAATAAAACGAAAACTGGCTTTAAGTGATAAGCAGCTGAAGGGACTAAGCCTATTTTTATGTTTCTGTATGAAATGTTATTGGGATTAGAAACAAGTAGTAAATCGATTCAGGAAATAATGGTTCCTGAAAGCTAAGATTATGAACCAGGAAAATATCTTAGTTAGGAAGATACAAATATTCTAGTAAAGACTTGTGTCTGTCTTACATATGTGCACCCAGCAATCCTGTCACCATTTCATCAGTATTGCCTTATTCAATGGTTTTTTGTTTGTTTGTTTATTTTGCTTGGAAGTCATTTATCTCAGGCTCAAGAAATCTATAAAGTTTTCTTCCTTAAATTTTCCATTCCAAGATTCACAGTAACTATGAAGTTCTTTCTGGATGATATCAGCTTAGTAAATATATTCTGATTTGATCAATACATCCTGATTGTAGTGGGGAGACGATCTATAATTACAATTATTAGGACAAGAACTGTAAAGGCCACATATCATTCTTGTTCAACTTTTACCATCAATTGCCTCTGCCCAGGTTGGAAGCACACAAGCTTCTAGAGAGCTGCAGGATCAATGTTTGCACGTTGGAGGTCCAGGGATTTGCTTAGGAATAGATTAAGCATCAATGTTTGTAATCCAGGCTTGCAAAACAAGTACCTCCAAATCAGCAACCTTTTAGTCTATTGGCTAGCAGAAATCAACAACAGCCCAGGAGGATCTGATCTAGTCAGATCTTAAGCCTGTCCTAATCCTTTTTTGTTTCTGGCCTCTGAAACTGGCCCACTTTTTTCCGTCAATTGAAAAACAACTACCTTGGGGCTGTCTGAAACAATGGGGAGCGAGGAGCAACACCTACCATCTAATCTATGATCTGCACTAGACTCCAGTAGCTGGCCAAGATTGCTTCAGTGAAACAGAAGGACCTATACAAAGGCTCAAGTCTCAGTGTTATCTCATTATGTTCAGGGCTTAGCAACCATGCATTCCAACACTGTAGGGCTCAAAACTGTTTGTCTCACATCATGGTTTATTTCGATCACAGGAAGCAGGAAAACAGTTTCCCCAAAAAGAATGTATTTCCTTCCATCAGTGCTTGAAACTCTCAGCAGAGTATATCTATTTCTCTCTTATTAGTTGTTTTAATATTACAAACTGTCTGCCGATATGCGACAATCTGATTTTTTCTAATAAGTGCTACCACATTTATGACTCTCTCGGCATTGGATTCACTCTCCTAATTATCAGAAGTAAGAGTTTTACCAAACTGGGCAACATCTGATCACTGTGTGCGCATTTGACTCACTCGTGTTTGCTCTTCTACTTTCCTAGCATACGGCTTTATACGGACAAATTTATTTTAATTAAATGTAAGTTACAATGAATGGAGAAAGCTGGACATTGCTTTCCCTCTGATGTGACAAGTCTGCACACATTGAACTAGGTTAAGAAGGATCTATGCCCTCCCTAGCTGAGGAGTACCGAGTGCAAGTTTTTAAGGTAGCATTTGTGGTTCTCGCCAATTGTAAGAGATTAGGGAAAAAGAAATACCAAAGCACACATATCATTATTCTTGGTCTCAGGTCAAAATTGAAACTTCGTTCTTTTCCTTTATATTCTCCATTAGTTTGGTACTTGTGTCTTTGATTGACTTTAAATTCCAGCTCTGGACTATTTGGCTCCAGGGGAGCTGCGCATGGCTGTTGACATTGAACCTTTCAGGGAAAACATCTTTATACTGGTGGACACTTAATTCTAAAGTGTCTGACCTGTGACTAGGGTCCTTCTCACAGGAAACCGGCTTTTCCTGACAGATGCTTAGTAATTCTCTTCTGACCTGTGCTCAAGATATTCCTATCAATAGAACCACTGTCTGGGAGAGCCCTACCCAGAAGGAGAGCTGAGTTCAAAGGTGCTAGGTGAACCATGAGAAGGAAACACAACAATGCATAAAGTAACGCAACCCATTTTTACTACTTGCAGATCCAGGGGAGAACAGGGCAGCACATGCAGCAGGGACAGCAGGAAAGGGAGAGCCACCTGGGACATTCCTGCTCAACAGCAGGAAGGGAAAAGGGAGAGAGGAAGCGAGGGAGAAGAGAGGGAAGACTGAAAGGCAGAGCTATCTGGGGCATGCTTGCTCCACAGCGCGCTGGGCAGGAGCTCAGGGCAGGGGTGGGGAGGGAGCTGAGGACCGAAGTCTTTACAAGGATCCAGGGTATTAACTGGGGAATTCTCCCATAGAGAGTTGTGATTCCTGGGCTTAGAGCATGCAGAGGAGAGTTCCACAGAGTGCCTCTGTGAAAAAGGGATGATTCCTACGACATTATCTGCAGTGTGAGGTCTGTCAGTTGTCAAGGAACCTGTATCCAGCTGTCCTGCAAGAGATGATTGTATGCAGTAGTTACCTTGGCCAGGCACAATAAGGATGTAGGATGAGATGCAGCATAAGAAATTGATAGTAACTAAGTTCTGCTTCTGGTACAAGAGCCCGGTTGATGTTTAAAATGGATACTGAGGAAATACAGTCCCAGGCGTTCCTTGGCTTATAATAAGATTACATCCTGCTAAACCCATTAACAATAGATAATATAGTAAGTTAAAATTCCATTGCATGCCCCTAAACTCTTGAATGTCATAGTTGAGTCCCGCAGCCAAATGCTTAGCATGGCGGTGATCATTGTGATTATGCAGCTGACTGGGAGCTACAGCTGCTGGCTAGAATCTAGAGAGTGTCATACTGTGTATCCTAAGCCTGGGAAGCAATCAGAATCTGATAATCCTAGTATGATTCCTGCTGTAGCATTTTGCTCCACTGTAAAGTTAAAAATTTGTAAGTCAAACTTGTATGTCAAACTATGAGCATTCTCTATGTATTTGCATTCCAATGGTCAGAATTCACTACATATTTGCATCTTTTTGGCTATAACTAGTCACAAAAATATTTGGAAATGTATTATTTTTTTAATGTTCCATTCACTTTTACTTGAAAAGCAGATCACACAGATAAGGAGAGATAGAGAAAGATCTTTCATCTGCTGGTTCTATCCCCACATGGCTGCAATGGCTGGAGCTGAGTTGATCTGCAGCCAGGAGCTTCTTCTGCTTCTTCCTTATGGGTTCAGAGTTCCAAGGGCTTGGGCTATCCTCCACTACTTTTCTAGGCCATAAGCAGAGAGTTAGAATGAAAGTAGAGATGGGACACAAATAGTAAGGGATGCCGGCACCACAATGTGGAGGGTTAGCATGTTGAACCACCATGACAGCATGAGAAATTTGTTATTTTTTTAATAATGTGCTATCATCAAAAAAAAAAAAAGAGAGAGAGTGAGAGAGAGAGAGAAAATGTATATTTGAAGTTAACCTGAAATACTATATAGAGAGTTAACAATATCAGGGTACAAAGTTCCTGGAAAGTAAAATTAAAAGCTAAATTTATTTTGAGGCAAAACATTACAAAAATTGTGAATTTTTTTAATAACATTATTTTCCATGACATTTAAAAATGACTTGCTAAAATGAAAAGCAAAAACTGGCACTGGGCAGCCCAGTTCTCCTGTTAGGAATTACACCTCTGCAGAAGGAAATTGCAAGGTTCATTCTCCTTTAAAACCTCCTTCAAGAGTAAGTTTTGTATCATAGATCCATATCTTCTATGTCTGATCTCTAAAACACTTTACTGGAATCCAACCTAAGTTGTATCTCACACTGGAGGCAAATGATGGCTTAAATACATTGATTCCTGCCACCCAAGTGGGGTATCTCAGTTACTTTCCAGGCATCTAGCTTTAGTCTGGCCATTGTGGCCAGCTAGAGAGTGAACCAGTATGTAGAAATCTGTCTGTGGATGTCTATCTCTTTCTCTGTCTCTCCTCCTTGTAAAAGGAAGAAAGAAATTAAGAAATTAAGAAATTAGAAAGAAAGATAGAAAACCTTCATTGATTCTGACTTACATAAAGGGATCAATTAGATATGTGGGCTTTGTTTTTTGTTTTCTGGACTGTCAGGCTTAAAATGGTCAACCACATAACTTCTTTCTCCTATAATGGAAGATGGAAAAGAGTATGGGTACAAAGGGAAATCATGTCTGCTGTGAAGCTGAAAGAATTCAACAGATTAAAGGAGCCAAGAGGAGACCATGTAGACCATGAAGAGAGGGAAGATGGAACATTTTTTGACAAATCTCTATTTTCATAAATCTTGTCTCAGTATTCTGGGGTTTGTTTCCATAAGACTCATTTATATCATTCAATAAATATATACTTTTTCCTTAAAGAATTAAATATTTTTCCTTATCAGCAATTATTATCCATTTCCCCCCAATTTTCTTAAAACGTAACAAGACATACCAATATCGTAGTGTGGGCGTTTAACACAGCTAGCAGAGCACTGATGAACAGTTTATCTATGAAGATCAGGAAAGGCTTCAGGGTGACTGCCTCTCTTGAACTTGGCCATGAAAAGCAGCAAGATTTTATCACACAGAATCAGAGGCAAGAGAACCACAGGGCATGGCTGAGCCTTCATTTGAGAGCATGTTTATGAAGGAGAGAATAATTCCATCTGCATAACACTTTATTTGTTCTATAAATATAATATACTTGAATAAATCTCTTTTTAAAGGTCAAGGTTTGCTAGAGCATTGATTTCATGTCTCTGTCCTGAAATGTTTAGTCACCAGAAGTATCAGAAATGTATTTGGAGTGTAAGATGTCAGATCAGTGTGATGTGGGAGCAAGCTGTAGGACAAACATAATATCCTACAAATTCCTAATCCTCAGTTCCTTCTGTTTTGCTTTATGAGATATTCTGTAAGAAGAAAGAAAAAAAATCCTTTCCAAGAATTTCTTCTCTGAATTTTTTCAAGAAATTCTGACTACAGTTGCTACTTACAGAAATGTGTAAATAATGCTATATATGTGTATATATCTGTGTATCTCTATACATACATATATATGCACATACATACATACATTTGGCACCATCAGTGATTTCTTTTTGTTTGGTTTTTCTTTATTAGCAAAAAGGAAGGCTTCCTTTTGGAAGTCAGAATGACTTCAGCTTCAGTGACCAAACTCCTCTTAGGCTTCAGTCAACTGAACTTGAGTCAAGTGACCAGGCGGCCTGATTCTGTGAGGTCTTTCAAAAGGAAATAACCAACAGTAAACTCGCACCTTCTCATCTGGCAGGCTGGGGGATTTGGAAGAGGGGCCAGGCTGGCTACGGGCTTATTTTGTCAGCCAGAGGATCATGATTGTTTAGTGAACTGCCTTAACCATAGTTGTGTTCAGTTTGGTTGTGATCTTCAAAGTGCAGCTTGGAACATTAACATGCTAATTAAACCTCAGTTGTTGATAACAACTGTGGAAATCGGCTTGTTGCCTAAATACCAAAGAAAATATAAACATGTTTCAACTTCTTCCAAGTTCCTTTTCAAAAGGATTTCATTCTTAAGCTGCAATGAAACTGAAGGATCCTTTTGCTTAGCTAAATACTGACAAAACCAATTGCCTATTTGATCTATCGCTGCCTCTGTTTCTATCTCTTACCATCTCTATCTCTCACTAAATGTGGCTAAAATGGTCCTGGTCAATCTAACATTTTCCTCTCAGTAAATGGCTTGACTTTATGCAGAGAACAGATGCCAACTGCCTGCGAATAGTCCCCAACACAACTCTTTGTCTTACAGGCAAGTTTGCCTGTTCTATTGCCAGTTTTCCCCACGGCTGTCAATACCATTTGCTGTTGTTTTTCTAAGTTTCACCTCTCTCCCCAATGACTTGTGCTGATTTCCTAATTTGACCTCTCTTCTTGCCACTCTCAAAATCTTATCTTTAGACAGCTGTATGAGGATCTTGTAAAGCATTTTTGAATCTTTCTTTTTCAGTGCCTTTAATTAGCAGCTCATTTCACCAGATCTGAAGACAAGAAAAAAAAAGAGCTCTCACCCCAGCCTTGTCTGTTCAGTGCCTTACCAGCTTGCCTAGCATCTCTTCATTGTGCTGTCTTCTACTCAACAGAAAATCCAGGATACAGACAGGTGATGGAAATTTGAAAAGCATTTCCAGGACAAAGTTTTTTAATTCTAATCTGCAACAATTTTTATATATGATGGGCATCCTTGGGCTTCCACATCACTTTATCTTGTCAACTAAGAATTTGACAATGACTAAAAAATGTATTTTTTTTCTTTGAGAATCATTTTATTGTTTATACATTGTTAATTTTCCTAATTTGTGACTTCAAAACCTTCATGGATATTATGGATCTTGTGATGCATGATTATTTAACAAAATCTTATTATCCAGAAACGGTTCATGCATTAATTCTTAGATTCAAATCTTTCAATATTTCTTGTCATTTCATTCTATCCTTTCTTGTATTCATGTTTTATTATTTCTCATTAAGTTCTTTGATCTTTGATATGTCAAATGCTTCTATTTTTAAGCCTTGTATTCTGATTTTCCTTCTCATCAACACCAGACCTCATTTTAAAAGCTTAAAAAATTTTTTCACACAGATATGTAATATTCTAGTAAGGAAGAAAAACATTGTAGCAGTACTTGTTGTCTGCTTAGGTTATAGGCAGAATGCTTGACTCTTCCTTATTGCACAATCTAGACAAGTTTGCTTGAACTGCTTTGGTCAGCTGAGTGAAAATTACCATTGAAGATGCGTTGTCTCCTAGCTCAGATTGACGCCTTCACGTGCAGTCTGCTCTCTAGCCAGAACCTGTTAGAAGCCATTCTTCCTATCACAATTTCCTTTCATTCCCCTATCATTTTTTTAAAAATTTTGATTATTATAATAATACAGTTTTCAACTTTTCACTTCAAGAACCATGCATAAAATATGTCATAGAGAATAAAAAAAATGAATTTCATGCAGTAATTCTAAATTTTGGGTATACATTAAAATTATTTGGAAGCTAAAAAAAAAAAAAAAAAAAAACAACCAAAAAAGAAAATCCCACAGCATCTTATCCAAAACCAACAAACTCAGACATTGGGAAGGAAACTTTATGTGGGTGTTTTGACATCACCCCGAAATAATCAAGGAAAAGTAAGAAACATTGGTCACAGTTGGGATTGCCACTGTAGCTCAACAGATTAAGCCACTTGTTGGGACACCTTGGAGTATTGGTTCAAGTCCTGGCTACTCTTCTTCCAGCTGAGCTTAGCTCCCTGATGATAGGCCAAGGAAGCAGAGGGTCATCACCCAAGTCCTGACAGTCCCAGACAGAAGTCCTTGCTCCTGACTCCAGCCTGCCTGAAATCCTGCAGGCATTTCAGTGATGAAACAAAGATAGATTTATTTTGTTTTTCTCCCTCTTTCTTCTTATCACTCTATTTTCAGATAAATATGTACATAAGCCTCAAGAAAAAGGAAGCACTGAGTACAAGGTTTCATTCCAATGAGAGCCAAGTATATTATAAACTATTAGACTAAGTCAACTGTGTTAGTCAATTTCTAAATATTCATATTATCCGTCTAATGAGGCAGGAACCTCCATGTGCCCTAGGTATGTGCTGGTGTTCTCCATAGAGCGATAGCTTGATACATGCACGTACAGACGTGATCATCCAAGTGGTGCCTATAAACCTGCTGGGAAATGCCTGTTCTGTTCCTTCCCTGGGGCGTCAGGAAGCTGCACTTACATCTTCATTGAACAAACTTGTTGAAGGTGGGCAGATTGGCAGGCAGCTTCTCTTAAACGCTGGTATTTGAACTTGGCCTAGGCAAGTACCTCTTGCAATTTACTTTAAACTTGGCTGGAAGCAGATAATTTTATACTTGGGCTAAGGATGAAGGAAACTTCTGTTTCCCTCTGGAACCTACGGAGGATAAGAACATTGACTGTGTGTACTTTACCCCCCTTCCATGGAATGTAAAGAAAACCCCCATCCCACTGTTGCTCTGCTTGTCTTGGGCATGCTGAGCCAAGGAGCAGGGTATTACAATAAGTTTGATTTTCTTCTATTCATCACACAGCATCATGTGCCAACAACTGACTTTGCTTTTAATATTCCCAAATTTAAAATTACCACCTATGTTTTATATGGTCAATCGTGAGAAGGGTTAAATCTTGAAACACTTGATCTTTCAATGTGATAAAACGTTTTGTCCATTGTATTACACGCCATTTAAAAAATTCACAGTGCTTGATAAATCTCTGCACCAAATATCATAAAGAACTGGAGAAAGTATCATAAGTAGTCAGTAATCTAACCATTGATCCGGACAAATTTTAAGGATATTGCCTCAGGAGAAAATAAGCATCTAAGCATTTGGGGGCAGGGGAGGGAGGTGATGAATGCAGATTTACAGAGAGACAGAGGAGATACAGAGAGATACAGAGAGAAACAGCAAGATCTTCCATCCACTGACTCCCTCCCCAAATGGAAGCAATGGCTGAAGCTAAGCTGATCTGAAGCCAAGAGCCAGGAGCTCCCTCCAGGTCGCACACATGCATGCTGCCTTTATGGTATTCCCCTCTGCTTTTCCAGACCATAAGCACGGAGATGAATCTGAATTGAAGCAGCTGGGATGTGAACTGGCACCCACTTGGGATGCTGGCACGCAAGTTGATTAGCCAAGTGAGCCATTATGTAGACCTAGAAAACAGGTATCTTAATATCTCATTAAGGTTTTTCACTGTTGAAGCAAGATTTTATAGGTATTTTTTTTGTTAATAGATGACAGTTTTTGCCTTTTTGGTTGCTTACTCTGTCAGATTGCATTCTGAGCTAGATAATTGAAGCAATTGGGAAATGCTAGAGAGCATTTGCTTCTAAATGAGATTACTAGAAAATAGAATTATTTGTTGAGAAAAAGCACTTTAATATAGAAATTTTAAATACTTAAACAGATATTTTCATGATCATTTAACATTTTTAATAAACTAATGCAGACTAGAAATATTTTTAAATTATTTTACTGGCTAAATGATACAATATACCTTTAATACATCACACAAAAAGCTATTTTGAATCAGTTATTTAATATTCTTAATATAAACTATTTTTACACTATAATGTTCTCTATAAGAAATTTATTATATCTATGTGCTTTAAATGTATTATTTACTATATGACAGAATATAAAAATTATGACTAATGATATTGCTAGGTTCCTTATTAATTGTTAGCTTCTGAATTGACACATTCCATATCTTTTTGAAAATGAATTCATTTAGAAGTCACAGCACTAGAAAGAGATGGAGAAACAGAAAAAAAAGAAATTTTACATCATTCTTTGTGGCACTGAAAGGCTTGGAGGAGCATGCCCTGGGGGCTGGTCACCAAGCCCTGAACCTCGGCAGTGCCAGGGGTGCTCTGGATGCCCAGAGACAAGCATCTGAAAGTGGCACCAACAAGGCCTGCTTTTACCCTTGGAAAATAACTGTAGCTATGACCTAGAAAAAGAACACAAGTTCATAAGCACTTTTGGATTGCTACCTTGCTTGCTTATAACTACAGTGTTGTGTAAACTATGTTTCACCAGGTGCTCTTGTAGCCAAAATATCCCAGGATTGTCTGTTCTTGAAGGTTGTTCAGAGACCTGGGTAGAATGAGTTGCAGCAAAAAATTGCAAGAAACTTTGGCCCTGGACTCTTGATACTCAGTCCCCAGTGTCTTTAATGTAACAGTGCTCCTGCATCCCAAGCTCCAGGGTCCACAAGGATCTACATTCCTTTCCTCTTGTTCACTTCCCAAATTTCCAATGCAGGGGGCCAGGAACTCCATGTTGGTGTCCTGAATAGGTGGCAGGGCCCCTGCCTTCACAGACACGGTAACAGGCAGCTCATAGGAAGTGGAGCAGCTGTGACTAGTTATTTTGATGGAGGATACTGGTGTTGCAAGCAGTACCTTAACCCACTGCCCCATACATTTCATTACTTCCAGTGCTTTTCCCACCTGATGGATTATTTAAGATTATGAATTTTTTGTATGGCAAAGGAAAGGTATAGGCAAAGGGAGACACTTTAATAAGGGAATTAATTAGAAAATATACACGAAAGAATTTCACAATAGTCCTACAGCAATAGCCATTAACTAATCACAAATGTATCTTGTGATATGTTGATCTAGTCCGATGTTATGAAGTTATCCAACTTTACAATTTTGATAAGTGATAGTTGTGTATCATAGCAGCACTAGAAATATTTTAAGAGACTTATTGATTTATTTGATAGATTTAACAAAGAAGAAGAAGAAAACAGAGATTTTCCATTCATTGATTCACTGCTCAAATGACTGCATTGGCCAGGCAGAAGCCAGAAGCCTGGAACGCCATTGGAGTCTCCCACATGTATGAGAGGGACTGAAGCAGTCAGGTCATCATCCTCTGTTGTTTTTGCAGGCACATTAATAAGGACATGGATTGGAAGTAGAGTGATTGAAACTGGAACAATCACCTTTAAGGGATGTTAGCATTGTAAGTGGTGGCTTAACGTGCTGAGCCACAGTGCAGGCACCAGAACTAGGAATGTGCTGCGCTGGGCATTATGGAAACTTGGAAGGAAGAAAAAGGCAGGAACTGCTATCCTGAGTGCCACTGCCCATTGACCTCCCCGTGGTGGCAGAGTCTGTATGTGACACATATGAAGGTGTTGGCTATGTCCTAGTTCAAACAGGTGATTGTTTTTTTTTAAGACACAAAGCTGTGCTCCATATACTGTGATGTAGTTTTGTTTGTTACATTTCTACAAAATAACTAAATTTTATTTTTCTGCTTCTTTGGAGGGGAAAAAAAACTAGAAAATTCAATCCACTAACTCAAAGCCTAAATATACTTACTTCAGTAATATGTATTTGAAAACAAATTTAATTTAGTTTTCTGAAATGTGAACTATTTGTTTTGGTATGTATGTAAAATCTCTTTTTCCTACTGGAATTAGAACTATTCTCTCTTTCTGCCATATTACAGGAATTCCAATCAAAACCACATGCTGATTTCAAAATGAATTTCATGACTTAGAAATGAATCAAGAAGTAACCCGAGGAATGAACCTTAGACTGAAATCGGAACAACAACAAGTGAAGGGTTTCAAACTCTATGATAATTGAATTTTAACACTGAGTGAAGAATGACTCTTGGTAATGGACTTTAAAAATATGTTCGATTTTGGTCAAATAAATTGAAAGGGGGCAGTATTTCGCCCAGCAGTTAAGATAACTGTGTAGCATTTCACAGCAAAAATATTTAACTCCCCAGTCCAGCTCCCGATTTTAGTTTCCTTTTAATTCAGATCTGTACATCAGCAATGACTGCTCAAGTGTTTGGGTTCCTGTCATCCATGTGGGAGGGAGAATTGATTGAGTTTTCTATCACCAGCTTCAGCATTTGAGGAAATGAACATAGATGTGAGAGCTCTCTGTGTTAGCCTCAGTCTCTCACTCTCCCTTTCTCTCACTCTGTGCGCGCGTGCGCGCGCGCGTGTGTGTGTGTGTGTGTGTGTGTATGTTTCTACCTTTCAAATAAGTTAATTCCCCACTGTGGAGCCATTAATACCCTATCCAAGCACTTCTTTCAATCCTGGTTGCTCTGCTTCAGATTCAGGTCCCTGCTAATGTTCCTGAGAAAACAGCAGAAAATGATCCAAGTCCTTGGGACCCTTTAACGCACTTGGGAGACCCAGAGTCCAGCCTTTGCCTGTAACAGCTCTGGCTGTTGCAGCCTTTTGGTCAGTGAGCCAGGTAACGGAAGATATTTCCCTCTCAGTGTCTTCCTGTCTCTCACTATCTGTCCCTCTGCCTGTAAAACAAACAAAAATCCCTAAAATAAATGAATGACAGTATGGAAAACAATGCATGAAATAAATTCACATAGATTTTGATAATTTATATAATACAAATACTAATAATAGACACTATCTAGATATATCTTATATATAATTATATGACATATATTAAGTATTGTAATAATTGATATTCTTTGTTACACACTTCAAGTATGCATTTTGCACATTCTCTTTCATAAAAAGAAATAGAAAGCAAATGAGTATGGGAATCTTTATAAGTAATTATACAAACCTCATTAGATAAGAGGATTTTAAACAGCCTTTAATCCTGATCACTAATAAATAAATTTTCAAAAATCAAGAGGCATGTAATTAATTTCTGCAGATTTCCTTCAGTTAGCAACACACAAAATATTGGAATATAGTGACTCTCAATTCTTTCTCTCCTCATTATACCAATTCAAGTAAATGTTGAATATACTTCATCTGACATGAATAAGATTCAGACCTTTTGAAAGGCTGAAGGTGGTTAATGACAAATTTGGTACAGATATTGAACAGAGTGTTAGTATCTAAGACCAGGAAGTTACACTGTTTGTTGCTCAATGATTTTGGAAGGTTGCACATCTCCCAGAGATCTCCTGGACCTAATGTTGTTCTATGGGGTGGGCATTCAGGGTTTCAACTTTCTGGGATCTTCCAGGTAAATAGGCCACTGTGGAGAATGAGAATATTTTCCCACATGTCTCCAAGTTGTATGGGTATGGCCCTGAGGCACCACATCCTGGAGAGCGAGCTGGTAGCCATGTAGAAAGATGCCACTGTGACCTGTGTGGAGCAAGGTTTGAGAGTAAGTGGGAAGCTGTGTATCTCAGCCAATGTCCTCCTCCAGCCCTTTCGAAGTGCTGGTGCTTGGTTCTCCAAACAGGTCTGAGAAATTCTAGTGAGAAGGAGAGAGATTCTGATTTCCCTAAAGTTTGAAGGACAATTGTCTGAGTATGGACTTAAAGAAATTTACCAGAATGATTGAACAAAAAAGGCTATATTCATTCACACATGCCTACTGAAATTGCATTGTTGACATATATTTCTGAATTTCTTTCTGCTTTGGACCTGTGACAATAGATTTTAGAGATTTTTACTTCTTAAGGAAACATCTTTAGTAATTAAACTATGAATTATTATTTCAATATCTAGAAAGAAGAAAGGCAAATAAACTCATCTGAAGCTTTGGTTTCTGTTAACGTTCCTAGGAATTCCTAGGAAAGCATGTGATTCTACAAATGACTTCATAATTACTTTCTAATATGTTCACTGCAGTAAAGAGACTAAGGTGAAACTTCTGCTTGTTTTTTAATGATCACATTGCATAGCTTATTGTTCATTTATTTTTAAATCAACTCAAAATTATGCAGTAGTCACTCAATATTTTGTGTCAGCAAAAGAAGCCGTCTTATTAGATAGCAAGTTAAATTTGCCACATGTGGCTGTGTTATAAGGAGAAGAGGATGATGATTGATGATTCCTTTTTTTTTTTTCTATTCCCACCTCATCAGGCAACACATCACTTGCTAGTCAGGACCCTGGTCTCTGCCAGTGCCACTTGGATAGTATGCACAGCCACAGTGCTGGCAGTGGCTTTTACCAAAAGTGAATACTCCCATTCTATTCCCCAGCCCAACAAGACTACAGATGGTGGCTTTCTCCCCTCTGTTACTGGTCTCACCATCTCTTGTAGGTTGTCAAGCTGTTGCCCAAACTTCTGCAAAACATCTCTAATTACATCACCTATGTCAAACTCCTAGTATGCTCTTTCTGGCCAGAACCCCATATGATTCAGAAGTCTACTTGGAAATTTGCTAGCTTTTACTTTTTTTCAGAAACATCATTACTGATCAATGTCAAAAAATGACACAGGAGTTCTTCCAGGTCCAGTCAGCACCCTGCTATCACACCAAATGCATGAGAATCTAGTGAGATCGTAATATTCTTCTTTCCTCTATTTCCTCTTAGAATTGCCTAGCCTATCCTTCACACTAGACTTATGTCTCTATCTGAAACTCCTTGGCATTCATTCATTTTACTCCCCAGAGTATCTTCCCTTGGTTCTTTCTGAGATTACAATTCAGTGGAATAAAGATGTTAGGAGGAAGAAGGAATCAGATCACTGACGTTTTTAGTTTTGGGAACTGAAAGTCTGAATCAAGTTGGCCCTAATGTCGATGAGTCGACTCCAATGGGCCAATGGCTAGGCTAAGGTTAATTTCTGGTGTGAGTGATTCATGTGTTTGCTCGCTGTTGTCACCTGGTATTGGAGCATCATCTGTTTCTCTTCTCTGCACCTCAGGGTTGTTAGATTTCGTAGGAAAACAAAGATGTTTGCATTGAAGAGATTAATAAAATTTGTAGTTACCTGATGATACTGACCAAGAAATGAATCAGACACAAATCATTAATGTAGTGAGTTGCAAAGAGGTATACCAGTCCATTTTGTGTTGCTATAGTGAAATACTTGATAGTAGATACTTTGTTAAGGAAAGCTGTGTATTTACCTCATAATACAGAGTTTCAAGAATGTAGCACCAGCATGAAATTCTGGGGAGGTCCTCATGGTGGATATTGTAACAAGGTGAGTGAAGGAGAGAGGCAGAAAGAGTGAGAAAGAGAAAGTGAGGACATAAACCAAGAAAATGTCAGAAAAGCCAAATTTACTTTGTGACCTTCTTTCAGGGTAATCACTTCAGTCACTCCAAACATTACCTACCCCAAGAAAACAAACATGAGTTCACTCTGAGAGATTGTGCCCCCTACCGACCTAATCTCCCACTGGTCCCTTCCTCCCTAGGGATCAAGCCTTCAACACAAAAACTCCTGGAGGAAGAACTGCATCCTAACCAAGGCAGAGAAATAGCCTTGTAGATCCTGATGAGAACAGAAGTGATGTTGCAGTCAATTTCGTATCCATGAACTTGCACATGAACGTGAACTCTGCAAGGTTTTGATAAAGCACTTCTTATTGCTAACCTACTTTCCTCACACAGTAGAACAAAGTCTGAAGACCAAAGCGTGCTAAGAACTGAAATCTGTAACTAAAAGCTGCCTTTCGAAGCCTCCAAGCTCAGGTGATTGCTCAAGGGAGTTCTAGCAAATATTTTTGCAAGAAAAATTCCAGTTTTACAAAAATGCGTCTGAAGAATTATGCATGTTTAGTATAAACTAGATACCAAACCTGACATGGTTTAATTAATGTAAACATCATTACAGTTAATAAATGAGTAAAGAAGGTCTTGTTTTCAGGACCCTTTGATTCCCAGTGTCTTAATCTTTGCTGAACTGTTTCCCATAAACTTTTGCATGATGCGTGACTAAACATAGCTTCATATTGACCTTATTTCCAAGTTGATCTTATTTGGAAGGGAACAGAAAGCTCATGGATTTCCAACTGCACTAAATACAATGATTCCTTAGCATGAACATGGAATATCACAGGAGTTATTTACCTTTACTGCTCCTTCCTCATTACCCAAAACCAGAAATGGCTAAGTGACTTCACAACATCAAGGTGTTTCTCTGTTTGAGAAGGTCTTTCTTTCAAAGCTAATCAAAGTTCACACCTGAGAAATCTTGAAGTACAGGGGAAGGTGTGGGAAAAATACTGACATTTTTGCTCCTCAAATCTTATCTCCGGTACACTGGCAGCCAGACGCACCCATGATGAAAATTGTTTTCTCCCTATATGTTCAGATCTCATTCATCTACTCCCTTCATTCAACACTTGGTCTTCTTAGGGGCCCAAGTCGTTCCTCTGGTCTGACTGGAACGAAGCAGAGAAAGGGCAGATTCTGTTCTTACATGCTCCCAAGGCTGGACTGTTGGCAATGTTTATATCTGAGCATTTGGTTTGACACAAACACTTTGACAGAACACTTGAAATGTTTTATCCTTTTTAAAGCTGCTTCAAGTCCCTGGGCAAATGGGGAAGCAGAGGAGAGGAAAACAGGTTAAACAAGAACCGACCTTCTTATATCAGCAGAGTGGGGGGTGGAAGGACTAGTACACATAGGGCAGGTAAGCAGCTTGTTGAAATGGTTCATGAGTTCTCTAAAAAGAACAAACCAAAACTATGCATAGGTATCAGATGGTGTGCCTGTGAACTGACAGTAATATTTCTCCTGACTACAGAATGCTGTCCTCGGAAGCCTCTTCACCAGTCTCACTTCCGTTCTGACTTCCAGGCTGCAGGAGCTCGCCTTTGCCCACCTCCCTGGCATTTCTCATCGTTTCTGTCTCCCTCCCCCACTCTTTCTTTCTCCTTCTTGGTGCTTTTTCTCTTCCATTCACTCGGCAAGAACTTGCTCATGTTCCTGGCCCCATCACGAGTTGTTCTGCTTTCCTGACTGGCTCACAATAGTTAGACATCCTTCCTCTATTTTACAAATGATTCTTGCCCCTGGTTCTCACATCAGTCAATACAGGAGCCAGTTTTCTGAAATACAAGTTATTCATCCAGTTAACGTATCTTTCTGTTCCAAAGCCATATAGTACTATTTACTCAGTGAATATTCCATAAATCAGTGTCTGGGTGATATAACAATTTGTTTTCTTCTCTGCATAGAGTGTATATGTGTGTAACTGGGATGATATTGCTGCAGATGTTTTTAAAAGGATTTATTTACTTATTTATTTGGAAGTCAGCGGCACAGAGAGAGAGGGAGAAGCAGAGAAAGGTCTCTTATGGTTCATACCGCATGTGGCCACAAACACCATGGCTGAACCAGGCCGAAGCCAGAAGTTTCATCGGATTTACCATGTGAGTGGCAGGGCCATTTTCTGCCACTTCCTCAAGGCATTTCCAGGGAGTTGGGTCAAAAGTGAAGGAGCTGGGACATGAACTGATGCCTATATAGAATGTTGGCATCACAGGCAGTAGATTTACCCAGTAGACCACAAAACTGGCCTGACATTCTCTTTCTTATTTGTAAAAGAGATGAGACAATACTGTCTCCAAATTCCTCTTCGACATTATGTTTCTATGTTTCTGGGAGCTGGAGCTCTGCTATGGATTTCTCAGAGTTGAGGTTGTGAGTAGGCTGTTAACATGAAACTTCACACCCACAAATGACAGTAAAATAAAAGAATTGCAGGCCTCCTACTCACTGGAAACATCTACACACGGGAACTAATCAATAGGCCTGCTTTAGCCCCTGCGTCTTTGTACAGGATCCATTTGGTGAGCAAGACTCTGGGTCTCTTTTTCTCTAATGCAAAACTAAGGGAGGGTTTTTAGCTTTCCTGCTTTGTATTGGGATTTTCAATTGTCCATACAAATTCCATTGCAACACTGAAACAGAAAAAATAAATAAATTAAAAAAACCTCAGAGTTCCTGAGTTGTTTTTTTTTTTTTTTTGTTGGTCTGGCAGCAAGAAATGCTTATTGTTACAAGATTTCATTAAATGTAACTATAATTACAGACAAAAGTTTTCTATTTGGTTTTATAAATTCTATGCCTAACGGGAAGATAGATCTATAATGAGCTTCAGAACAGATTTATTGAATCACTTGAAAAGATTTTTGCATAAAAACAATTTATGTTTAGACATATTTCTCCCCCAAAGGATGTGAGTTTCTTCTAAAACCATTGTTGTGAAACCAACTTTTCTTGAAATATGAAGAACTATGCTTTTAATCTTAATTTAAAAATAAGTAGGAAGAGTAGATTTCCATGTCATGGTTGCTATACCATGGTTACTTCAACCGTATCTTTGGTGTCAGTGAAATTATGAATTGGATGTTTGGTATCTGGCATTGTCAGTCCAAACGATCTTCCTTTGGTCAGCTTTAATAACTCTACCATTTATACTCTGTTTCACATGTTAGTTGTTGTTTTCATGGAGATTCAAAGTGAGTAACATTGAAAGCACAATTGGTGGGTTTTCAGAAATAGTGTTAAAAGTATGAAATATGGTGGGAAAGGAAACATCCCCTCTGCTGGTAAAGATTGGAAAGGGTTCTGGGTGACAAAGAATGTCACATTGGCTTTCCTGTGTTGATTATTATGGGGCCAGGAAGCATATGGCATTTGGATTGTCATTCTAAAGAATCTATTGCATGCTCCATTCTGTAAGCACACACAATTCAGGTCCATACAGCACGTAACATAAGCCCAGTGAGCTAGGAGATTATGTTCAAGTGATGAAGTAGTGACTGACTGGCGAAATAATCGAGTTACAGATAGAATATTTTAGTAATTTCTTTTTTTAATATATATTTTTTATTATATTTTGACAGTCTTTACTTAGTTAATTGGGGTAAAAGGTTCAAGGGCTATAGGGAAGTGGGTAACACTATTGTTTCCACTTGGCTTAATTTCCATGCAGTTTATATTTATGTGACTCTGGCTCAATGATTTGAAAGACCCATTAAGTACTTTTCCAAAGCGGGTGTCTTACCTTCCACTTGATTTTTAAATATGAACCCTTCTTATTGAACATCTCAATTGTTCCAATAAACCAAAACGGCAGTTTCCTAGGAAGGAGACAGAGGAACTCTATAGCAGAACATTCAAATGCTTAGGTTCAGAACTGCATTTCTCAAGCTACCATTGTCTCTGACATGCAAAAAAGGCCTTCATCGCCCACAAAAAGTATATAACACAATAATTCCCAAAATCAGTTTGAAATGGGTGGAATATATTATCTGTTTTAAACAGCAAAATTCCCCCTTATCACACCGTAGGTATCTATAATACAGACTAATACTAATGTGGGCTTCTGCTTTCATTCCTTCTCCCTCTCCTTCAACTAGCTTTAAAATTTGGACAGGAGGGATTGAAAAAAAAAGTTTTTATGGAGATTGGAAGTCTGTTCTGAATGTGTTAAAGTGAAGTCAGGAGTTAGTAATTGTAGAATCTGGACTTGGCTATCTTCCAAGTGTTCTCACCATACTTGTCTTCTCACCAGATCAGATAAGATTTTTGGAGCAATGAATTAAAAGCAGTCCATAATCTTAAACCCCTCCAGGTACCCCAAAAACTTATTATTGGTCATAACCTTGCATCCTGGAAAATGATTGGTCATCTACTGGAAAGAGTACTTTGGTACTGTCACCCGTGTTACTTCTTCCTTCCTTCCTTCCTTCCTTCCTTCCTTCCTTCCTTCCTTCCTTCCTTCCTTCCTTCCTTCCTCTTTTGTTTAGAAATTTTTCTCTGTTCTGGGGAAATAATTAAAATCGTACTGTATTGAGCATCCATAGCCAACTTACTGCAATTTGCTTTATTAAATGTGCTGAATGTAACTCAAGACAGAAGTATTCATTCTGATCTTAATTAAATGTCTGTTAGACTCCAGAGCACAGGAGGGATTCTGTTTCACTGAAAAACATACTACATATCAATCAGTCCCACAGCTAAAAATGATATGGACACAGCATGGATCGATTCACACATCTTAAGTATTTTCTGTGAATGTGCAATCTTCAAAGCACCGGGCTGTCTTTTTTTAAAAGATACATTTATCACCAATGCAAGACATTTCCATTTTGCGATAGATGCCTACATGGAATCTCTCCAGATCTGATGTTGATCTCCCACAATAGGAAATTCCACAATCTTTCTTTGGTATATTTTTCTATGTAGCCTGAAGAAATACTACAAGAGGAAAAAAAAAAAACTCAGTTCCAACATTAAAAATATCACCACTGGAAGTATTTAAGGCACTGCCCTACCTAAGACTTATACCTATAAGGGAAGGAGTACAAGTTGTTCGCATGTGTGATAGTGAAAATTGTGCAACTTGGCCCTAGAAGCAGCTCTCCATGCCCTTCTTTGCTTCTGTTCCCACCCCCACATTAAGTCCTAAGTAATCCCAAAGTGCCCTGAAATGAAAGAGCCACAAAGCTGAGCTTGTAAATGAGCCACTATGTAGAAGAGCTGTTAGAGAGTTCTCAGGCCACATTGCAAGCTGGGAACAAACAGGCCAGGAAAGCCAGGAAAACCTAGGGTCAGAATTCTAAAACCACCAAGAACTTGGGATGTCATGATTCCAAAGCATCCTGTGCTCACCATGAGAATGAAGTTCAAAAAAGTGGAAGCAGGCATGGCTGAGCCTATGCAAGCTTTAATAGCAGAGTTAGGTCTCAAAACCTCTTTTCCTGTTTTTTTTTTTTTTTTTATGCAATGAGGTTTACCAAGAAATCTGTGCCAGGAGGAGAATTTCCCCAAGGATTTATGTGTGGTTAGAGCTTTGCAGGACAGGAAGTTGGTTCATCATCCAGTGGTCCAAGCTTTGGTCAGTTCATCATTCTTTGTGCAATACTTTGTTGGGCATTTTATCAGTAGTTCATTTCATTTTGACTGCTTGTTCACTTATTTTTACAGGATAGCACAGAAAATTTCTCAGTAGACAACTTGTAATGGCTGGAGCAGTTTCTTTAGTACATTAAATTGCTCTGTAAATAAGAATGCAGGGGAGACAGATCAACATTTGGGGGCACAAGCATATAGCTACATAGAAATCCATTGTGTATTAAATTGGATGAAAGGGGTTTTTCTCATGCCTTCGCTGAGTTTTAAAAGGACATTTTCTTTTAAAATGTTAAGACTGCATGTAAGTTTGCAGTAATATGGTAAAAGAATGATCTGATTTGGTAGCATTTTTAAGTGGTTCACCATTACTTATACAGTGCCAGTTTCTTGATCTTACATATCATACTGTGATGCACAGCTGAAGATAGTTTTTCATTCTCATTAAATTTGTGAGAGTTCAGAATTAAATTTATTTTAATGGGAAAATATACTTAGAGTATATAATACCTTTTTTAATAGGAAATATCTTCTAAAATTCGAAGAATGCAGTTACCACAAAGGAGCAATGGAGAATCAGAACAGGCTGTCGCCACGCTTGTTTGTTCAGTGAAGTGACATTTCTGAATATTTTTTGAGACTTGCAGACAAGTAAAATGTACATAAGTACAAAAGAAACACATGCAATAAAATGATTCTGGCATCAGTTTAAAGAACACAAAGTCAAGGAAGCACCAGTGCACTTCAGAAGAGGAATTTGTTAGATGTCATTCAATGTTCCTACTTAAGAAAGAAATTTCCCATAGTCACATCCTGACCTTCCCCAGGCCCGGGAGGACTGGTTTGCTCAAGGCTGCAGAGCCAACGTGTCTGAAGGCCTGCCCAGCTGGACAGGAACATTTCTTTGCCAGATTTCCTTAGACGACTTCCGGATCTCCGTGGGAATTTTCATTATTTTTTAATGTTTGCAAGCCCTAATGTCTTTTACCAGATGAACAGTGTTGGTCCTCGGTTTTCACTCAGCCCCCTGCCACAATGATAGATTTTTTCAAAAGATATCCCTTCACCATTCTATCTAAAATAGTAATGCTCAATCCCATCAGTAACACCATTTATCTTACCCTAGCTGATTTTCCCATAATTCCTATTACTTAAAGCCTGATAAACAAATGTATTCCTGAATAAATGAATGAATGCACTGCTACATAGACAGTTTGCCTAAAAAACTAGCTTATGTATCTCCCTGCCCTGTAGAATCACATTCCATTGCATGGCTTTGCTCTAATTTCTTTGTTGCATTCCTATTTTCTGAAATTATGGTATAATTTCTTCAATTTCTCCCAACTATAATTAAAGTTGTATGATAGAGAAATCTTAATATTAAGTTATAACTCAAATAAAATTATCAATAACATTTTTCAGAAGATTGATTTGTTATTTGAAAGACAGAATGACAGAGAAAATCCCCAAAGGTCTACAGCAGGCAGGACTGGGCCAAGTTAAAGCTGAGTGGAGACCTCCATCCTGGCCTCCTCTGCCCACATGGGTGCTAGGGACTCATGTGTTTGAATCGTTATCTATTGCCTTTTCAGGAGCAATAGCAGGGAGCTAGATCAGAAGAGGAAGAGCCAGGGAATAAAGTGGCACTCTGAAATGGGATATCGGCACCCTAAGCAGCTGTGTGACCCACTTTGCCACCATGCTGCCTTATCAAACAGTACTTTCAGAGTTAATACTTTCTGTCACTAGCCTCATATTTAAGTGAATAATACAATTGAAAATCAATAAGCATAACAAATTTAAAATCTTTCATTGCCTCATTAGAAAGTAGATATTATAATCATAAATGCTAAAGAAACTGATATTCAGTTCTTATCATAATATACTTACCACGTAATGCACAAGTAACTCTCATTCATAGAGGAGAATTGCAGGATAAGCGCAATCTTTGGAGTTGGAAAGTCCCAAAGGAGAGAGAGAGAGCATCCCGTCATTAGAAGTGTTATGTGTCAGTGTCACTAAGAGAGGTATGAAAACAGAAGGGTTGAGATGGAATCAGAAGCATCATTGGGGCTATTGAAGGAGCATTATATGTGCCAATCTGGGGGTGATGACTTGCATGGAAAGAACTGACCATAAATTTAAGTTTAATAAGAATTCACATAAAGACATTTGTTTGGCGCTGTAGTTCAGGAGATGCTTGGGAGGCCCACATCCTTCACCAGAGGGACTGAACAGACTCCAAGCTCCTCAGTTCCTGACTCAGCTTCCTGATAATACACATGCTGGAGGCAGCAGTGTGGCTCAACATGCATCGCACCCTGCTATCCATGTCAAAGACCAAAACTGAGTTCCACTCCCCTGATTTCTATCTGGCCCAATTCTAACTGTTGTGGGCATTCAGATAACGAGCCAGCAGATGGGTACTCTCTCTTCTCTGCTCTACTTTTCAAATAAAAGGTAAACAAGGCCCAGTGCACTGGCACAATTGGCTAATCTTCCCTTTTCAAGTGCCAGGGTGCCATATAAACATTGGTTCCTGACTTGACTGCTGCACTTCCCGTCCCGCTCCCTGCTTATGGCCTGGGAAAGCAGTGGAGGACAGCTCAGAGCCTCTGGGGTCTGCACCTGCATGGAGACCAGGAAGAAGCTCCTGGTTCTTGGCTTCTAATCAGCTCATCTCCGGCAGTTTCAGCCACTTGGGGAATGAACCAGCAGATGGAAGATCTTTCTCTCTGTCTCTTTTTTTCTCTATAAATCAATCTTTCCAATAAAAATAAATATATCTTTTAAAAAGTAAATAAGTTCATTAAAATTTTAAACATTAATGTACATAGTGTAGAGAATACAGAAGTGCAAGTGCTAAGCAACCTTTCCTTCAGAACTATTTAGAAGGTAAACCAAAGCTCACACACATGATAGATTGGGCAAAGCAAATTTGGAAATAAGAAGAGAGGGCCTCAAAATCAAAGGCATCACATGTTTCTTTTAATAAGTATGTGTTCTATGGAGAGAAAGTTGAGCACTAGGGATTTACCAGTAGACCTTCATTTTTGGAAAGTCCACCTTGACCTAATAAACTCATACGCTTCTTCATTCTAGCACTAATTTCTTCTCTGTTTGATTTTTGTTTCTGAAATCGGCTAACTAAAACCTTCACAGTCAGGGTGTTCAATTCAGGCAAATGCAGTGACTCATGCTTTTGAACCTGACCATCTTTCCTGCAGTATGGCATCTTACTTTGAACTGGTGAAATGCTCCCTCCTGTCAGTTCCCATGAAGCTCATAGGTAGAGGGGCACATTATTTCTAAAGGCACCAGGTGGACTAATTTAAGAGAGAATGCGTAACACATTGTTGCACAGGAGTGTGTCTAAGAAGAGTTTAGAGGTAATTACTGAGAGGTTATCAAAATTCAATGGATACATGAGAGGGCTTGGTGAAACTCAGATCTCTGGGCCCCACTCCCATGACCACAGAGCTTCCTTGGTGACTGGGCTGATGCGCCTTGTCTGAGGTTCTCATTCCTAGAGAAAAGACTGAATCACATCCTTGAAACCTTGTGTGTCCTCATGTCTCCTGAACTCATCGCAGAGAACTCAAAAGTTCATATTGGTTTTTTTAGTAACTGCAGGTGTTATGAATGGACTTTTTTTTTCAGCCAGGAGTTATTTTGAATAAGAGTTCAGGATCCTTAAGCAGTACATCTTCTCACTATTCAGGCTTTCAGGAGGGGATAGGATTAATGGCCATGTTTCCTCTTTAAATAAAGCAAGAATAACAAACTGCTATCAGGAAATGTACACATAAATTCATGAGTTAAAATTGTGATTGTAAGTATATTCTCAAAGCTTTCTTATGTTAAGAGGAATTGCACTTGCCAGTAGTAACAATTGGAAAATGTTGGTTGAGCCTTCATGATTGCTTTATCGCTATTATAAATCTAAACTGTGACTGGATTTCAAATAACTTGCATTTATTCGTGAACAATAAGAATTTTATTCATATCAGCATGAGGGTGATTAGTTCTCAGAATATGAAGGTAAACACATCATGATTAATCCACGTACTAATCATTCTTTCCTGTTGTGAAAGGTGAGTGACTGGTGGATTGATCATTTCTACTTGTATTGAGAAATAAACTAAAAAGACACAAGTGTTTATGTAAAGAAACAATAATCAGGGCCTGTTTAAAAGAAAAATGCACCTCACATTTCTTAAAACTACCCCGTTTAGCAGCAGTTAGAAATTTCTCAAGGCCATTTTATTATTGTCTTTAGATTATTAGCATAAATTTACAAGCACACATTTTAATGAGGGATTGTATTTGGTACACTATATCCCTTTTACTACCTTTTCCTTCCCATGATTATTTTGGCAGCAAAGAATCTGAATAGTCCTAAATACCCAGAGCCCTACTTTGTCTTAGTAGGAAATGCCACTGAAGTAAACCAGAATACGATTTGGAGAAGGGAATTCCAATATTGGTTTTGATTGATAGCAAACTGACAGAAGACTCTTTTATCCCTGTGGGAAAATCATTGACTTGGCAATTTTAATGGTTCAATAAGAAAAAACCAAGATTAAACATTTTCTTTCTCATTAGCTAAGAAGATCTATATCAGTAAGGAGAAAAAATATCATAAGAAATGCATAGATAAATATAAAACTTAGAGAATTATTTCTTAGTTCAACTTGAGACTATTTTTCCCAGTGTAATGATCTTCGTGTAAGTGGATTTCTGAAACACTGTGCTTGACTATACACAAATGGAAATATAAAATTATATTGAAAGGCATATAATGTATCCACTCATTAAAGACTTTCCTCACACCATATAAAAATTAAATCAAAAAGGGCCAAAATCTTAAACATGAAAGCTAAAATCATAACACTTCTAAGTAAAAATACTTAAGAAAATTGTCAGGATGTTGAATAAGACAAGGGGCCTTTAGATGTAGCAATTAAATGTTGATTCAATTACTGATAAAATTGATTTTCTTAAAACTAAATGTGTTTGTGCTTCAAAAGGCATCAACAAGTAAAACAAGGCAAGCATAGTTTGGGACAAAATATTTATAAACAGATATCTGAAAAATAATTTGTGTTCAGAATACAACCATATGAAGAAAACTAGAATAAGTATTTCAACAACGAAAACATATGGGAAGTTATTAGCCAAGGAAAATTTGCTCATCTTTCTCAGCCATTAGAAAAATTCACTAGTTAAAATATATATTGAAAAGCTTTGCTGAAAATTCACTTTGTTTCATGAATAACAAAATAATTTTATACCAATAAATTATATTTCAAGAAATCTATGAAATGTGTTGTAGGATCAGTATTAAACATATAACAAATTGCAATATCTGTGTACTGAAAATCTTGCACTAATATTCTTGATTGTGTTCAGCATAATTATATTGTTTAAAAGATGACATGCGCCTTCCTAGTTAACAAGGAAGAAAATAGACAATGTGCTATTTTACAAATTTGACCTTTGAAATTGTCAGTCAGTGAGTCACTAATTTATTTGGCATTTTATTTGTCTGTTTTTAATTTTGTGGAGTGTTTCTATTTTACGAGGATTTAAGAATGTTTTCAAATTAGTTTTTGACAGATGCAATGTGATTTGTAGGTATGGTTCCAAGAACATGGTGTCCCCTCCTTTCATCCCTCCTTCCCCTCCCCTTCACTTTCTCCTACTTTCCTTCCTTCTCCCTTTGTTTCTGCATTTTTTAGTTGTTTAGATATGCCGTTTTTAATTTTTAGTGCTCTATTGGAAAAGCCTGGTTATAATGATATAAATTTAATGGTAATCATGAGATAACAAGCTATTTCCAGATGAACAGTTTCTTATTCATCATTCAATATTTCTTGTTTTCCATTACACAAACCAGAGATAATGTTTATAAGCATTTCACAAATATGAGTCTTTTGAAAGTTCACAGAAAATGGTACTAAATGATAAATTTATTATAGTGCAAAAAGTTTAAAAATTCATTTATATGAGGAATCAAAGATTTGCTACAAGAGCTGGCATTACAACATGCTAAGAAAAACCCACCCTGCAATATTGGCATCCCATCCTATCCAATTGCAGACAATAGCATAAGATAAGCAGTGGAGGATTTTCCAAGCACTGAGACCCCCCCCCTCACCCAAGTGGCAGACCAAAAGGAACCTCCTGGTGTTGCCAGCCGCATCTGCATGTGATGTTGCCAGCCGCATCTGCATGTACTGGCCACATGCCGTACCCAAAATGGCGCCGGCCGGAAAAGCCACACCTTGGTTCCTGGTGACGTAGCTTTCGTGGTACTGCGCAGGCGCCTAGCGCATGTGCAGTGAGCTGAGGCGTGGCCGGCGCATGAACACTGGGACTGACGAATCCAGTCGCCCAGGACCCTGCGTAATCATGACGCCAACCTATCATCAGCGGAGGCGGGGCCAGTCAGCACATAAGAGCAGACAGCCTGGCGGGGTCGGAGCCTTTCCCTCCTCATCTTGGTGCGCGCAATAAAGATTACCGCAGAAGACTTCACTCGCGTCTGCCTCTTATCGCCGGACGATAAGAAATGTGGGCGCGACATCCTGGCACCTGGCTTTGGCTTGAGTCAATGCTGTCCATTGCAGCCATCTGGGGAGCAAACAAGCAGATAGAAAATTCCCCACCCTTCTGCCTCTGTCTCTCTCTTTTTCTCAATCTCTCTCTCTCTCTCTGACTTTTAAAATAAATCAACCTACTTTTTAAAAGTTGTTTTATAAAAGTGTATGGAATGTGCATATAATAAAAACTGTAGACATATTTCAAATCATTTTAACACTAAACCTACCTTCTAATTCCATTTTCCATGAGCTTTGTGAAACACCCTTGAATACTCATCTTGTCTCTTCTTAACGTGTTTTTACACGTGTATGTGCACAACAGAAGAAAAAAGGCAACTAGAAATATTGAAAATGTAGATGTGATGAACTAAGAACACACATAACCTAGCAAACTTAAAATGCCCTGATACAATCTTCCAAAATTACAGACTTTAAGATGGATCTTCCTGCATACTTTTTCACACTAACACTAAGAGTGAATTCATAATAAAGCAGTAATGGGCATTTAAAGTATGATGCTGTAAATAGATGAATGAAACTACACCAACAAATCAAGAAAATAAATGTTTGCAGAATAGTTGTTGGTGGCACAGCTGTCACAGATTCTGTGTTTCGAGTCTTTTCACAATATGGAACTGAAACAATTATAGGGGGAAAAATGCCAGTCGTTTCTTCAAGTACTTTAGTAAATAAATATTCTAAAACCCTGACTCAATTTCTTCTCCTATTATCACAATGAGGAAATCAATTTCCCTGGCTTTAGTTTCAATTACCATAATTTATGCCACTTTAACTTACAAATTCAGATACTTAACATTATCCACTAGACAAGTAAAGCTTTTTCTTTTCCTAATCGGGGTCACTTAATTCCACTTGCTTCTGAGTAGCCACAGGATAGATTAGCAATGAAATCTGTGATATTCTGAGTTCAGTATCATTGTTTTGTGGATATATATATCCACACATGTATATGTATATATGTGTCTATATACGGATATATATGAGTATATATATATATGCATTTCAGGTTAAATTATTTGCATTTGCTAGTGAAATAAATCATCCATTAATTAACCAACAAAACAACCTAATTCTCCGGTTTGTCATTTGCTGAACTGAAATCACAGGAATGAGTTTAGTCTCGCTATCACTATGTATAATGATACATACACATATATAGAAAATATACCACCATTATATTTTCACTAACAAATACATAAGTATTAACAATGTATACCTTGATGCATGCATATACACATATGTATGTGTCTAACTAGAAATGTATAAACATAAATCCATGCATTTTGGCCTTATATGTTAATACATATTCATGGTCATGTATACACCCCTTCCCTTGAATACATCAATGTGTGTATGCATTCTCTCTGATCAAAGGTGGGATTTGTGACTTCCTTCTAACAAGATACTGCAACGTGGATGGGATATAAAAGTATTTGGTCACATACATGGTTACATAAATAGCTTATAGAAGATTGTAATACTAGTTATACTGAAGTATAGTTGGTTCATTTCCTTACATGGCAAGGAATTCCCAGGGGCTTCTAGGAGCTAACTAGAGTAGCCATCCAATTGGCAATAAGAAGCTGAAACTCAACTTTATAACTAAAAGACAAGGAATTTTGCAAACAACCAGAATGAACTTGGAAGCCAGATTCAGAATCTATGGATTTAGCACTTACATTAATGTTTATCAAGTGCATAATATTCATTCTTTGTAGTCTGAGTACAAAGCATGAAGAAAAAAGTGCAGAAGATAAAGGTTGCAAGTCTGTAAAAGCAGTGGTCTCATAGTGTTGCAGGCTTTGTTAAAGAGATAGGTCCACTTCTTGTAATCCACAGAAGTTACTGAATAGTTGTAGGACAGAAAGCCCACCACTGCTGTGTTCTTTTTTTAATGTATTATTCAGGAACAAAATGGGTCATGAGGAATGCATTTGGAAGCACCAAGCCAACATTAACTGGATTGAAACAGGCCCAGTATGAGATGATGAGGATAATGTACTTGTCACTAAAACACGCAGAACAGCTGCTGAGATCAGCTTTCTGGGGCTGTGGATTAAGCTGTCACCAGCCACCATGGCATCCTGTAAGAGCGCCACTTGCATAACACCTGCTCCACTGCTGATCCAGCTCCCTGCTAATGTGCCTAGGAAGGCAGCACAAGATGACATTAAGTACGTGGATCCCTACCACTTACAGGAGAGATCCAGATGGAGTTTCAGGTTCCTGTTTTTGGCCTGGCTCAATTGCAGTCATTACAACCACTCAGAAAATGAACCAGAGATGAGAAATCAATCTCTCTCTGTAACTCGGCATATCATATGTATATTTACATATTAATATATATGTGTATATATATATATTTTAATAAAAAGCAATTGCAGGCCAGGTGCAGTGGCCTAGTGACTAAAGTCCTCACCTTGTACATGCTGGAATCCCATATGTGCATCGGTTCTAATACCAGCAGCTTCACTTCCCATCCAGCTCCCTGCTTGTGGCCTTGGAACCCTGCAGCCACGTAGGAGGCCTGGAAGAGCTCCTGGCTCCTGGCTTCAAATTGGCTCAGCACCGACCATTGCAGCTGCTTGGGGAGTGAATCATCAGAGGGAAGATCTTCCTCTCTTCTCTCTTCCTCTCTTTATATACTGACTTTGCAATAAGGATAAATAAATCTTCTAAAAATAAAAAGGCAATTGTTAAATGTTAAATTTTTATTTGATAGCAAGCATCCTAAAATTATTAAAGATGGGAATAGGTATTTTAAAATTTTTAACATCTAAAAATGGTATATTTAAATGATGCCATGTTTAAGATATTTAATTAATTTCTCATGAGATGAAAATTAAGTATCATTTAATATGAATATTAGTAATTATTTTATGCAAAATTTTAGACACACAAAAAAACTCTTATAGGAAAAAAAAGAAAAACCCAAACTTGCAGACCAAAGAAACCTCACCTCTTATAGTAATTATTTTTTTAGGAATTATTGAGTTTTATTTGAAAGGAAAACAAATTTTTTTTGAGAGAGAAGCAAAGAAATAGAAAGTCTTCTAATCATCACTGGTGCACTCAGCAGATGGGTACAAATGGCTAAAGCTGGGCTATCCAGAGCTGGAAGCCAGGAACTTGTTTTACAGCTCCCTCATGGATGCAGGGACCCTAGGACTTGGGCCATCTTGTACTGTTCTCATGGCCATATGCAGAATACTGGATTGAAAGTGGAGCAGCCAGAACATGAATTAATGCCCAGGGTGGAGGATTGGTCTCATGAGCCAACACACTGTTCCTAATATCAGTCATTATTAAAGTATTTTCTTATCAAGGATGATGAAATGTTTTCCCTTCATTTCAAGAATGACTGAAAACAGGAATTTTCTTCACTGGAGCACAGCACAAGCAAAATTAAGTCCTCAGCTATAAATCCAAACAGGGCCCTTCAAATTTTTCTACCAATTGATCAATTGATTTTTCACCTTATAACTTTAAAAAGGCATATGTGCAAAATCACTGAAGAAGCAGCATACAAGTTACATACATGTCCATGGAGCTCTGTTGCACAGCCTCAGAATCCCTTCACATTCTCCGTGAATTTAGTCCAGTAATGCATTTGAGAAATGAGTAAACATTTGAATTACATGGTGCAAACGCCAGTAAAATATCAACTAACTCTTTAAAATCTGGATGCAGAGAACAAGTGTGCGCACACACACACACACACACACACACACACACACTCCTCCTACCATGTGTGGGTGAGGTAAAATGTGCATCAGATGGTCATGACAAAATTGTATTGATTTTCTGTTCATAAGGATCTAACTCACCTGCAGACTGGAGTGGTTTGAGAAGTCACAGCATTATACACTGGGTATGTATGTGATGTGCTGCAACAGAGGCTCAAATCAAATGAAAATTCAAAGTAGTCCTGATGCTTATGGTTAATCCAAGTCCCAAATACTTACTTTAAAAATGACATCAACAGATCAGGAGCATTCCATTGTCTGGGTCTGGAGTATTAATCTTGTCATCACTGCACATGTGTTGAAGAAATTCTGACAGGTTTAAGTGCAATACTAGGGTCACCTGCAAAGTGGGAAATCTATAATTATATGTTTTGTAGTCAGCTGCTTCCTTTGGGCAACCACAGTGCAATAAATCTGCCATTAAAATTCATCTAAAGCTCTCCCTAGGGGGGTATTGTGCTCATATAATGCAGTAACCTGCTAAATCTGGAATTAAACTATTTTCAACTCCTCTTTCTAAATCCCCCTTTAAATAAGAGGGAAGGTCATAGAACTGAGGTCAATATAACCTTGTTAAAACTTATTAATAGGTACTGAAGAGAAAGATTTAAAACAACAACAATGAAGTGGTGACTCTTTTCTCATTACTCTTTGGTCATTTATGGTGATAAGACTAATCTTGTGGAAGACTGGAATACATCAGAAAAGGAAATAGGAGGAAAGGATGACAACAGAGCCATTTAACAAACTGGCACTGATTAGTAATCAGCTGTCAATGTCACTTATGCGAGTATCCAAACATTGGCACACCTGTAGACTTAATGAAGTATTACCAGAAGTGAAGAATGCAAAATTTAGGGGTATTCTGCACTTCACTTTCAAAAATGAATAGACAGTTCAGATGCAAAATCAATGAGGAAACAGTGGACTTGAATAAAGGCATTAACCAAATGTAACCACAAATGTCTAAATATTTTTATCTGTAAGCAGTAAAACATGCATTCCTCTCAAGTAATCATGAAATGGTTTCTAAAACAGATCATATGTCAGGCCACAGAGTGATGCTTAACATCCGTAAGGAGATTGAGACTGGTCAGCTATCTTTCCTGATCGTGGGGGTATTAAATCAGTAAAAGAAAAAAAGCACAGGGAGAGACAGTGAAGTTCTAGTCCCTTTGTTCTCACTTGAGATGCTCAGATGTCTATGATTTGGTTAATGGGAAGCCAGGGCCATAGGACTTCAATCCAGGTTTCCCATGTGCATGGAAGAAACACAATTTCTTCAACCATTAAATCTATAGTTACAGGAAGCTGGAGTAAGGATCTGGAGTCAATTATTGAACCCAGCTACTCCACGACTGATGTGGGCATGTTAACTGTTGTCAAGATGCAATACAAGAGAAGTGAATGGGTAGTCAAAGCTATTCCAAGGGAATGGCAATGAAAACAGGACAGGAGTAATTACAGTCTTACCTGGTAAAATGGACTTTAAAAACGTAAAACAAATGAACAAATTCTTTAAATAATGGTAACAGCATCGAATTCCCAAAATAATGCAACTTATGTACATATATACACACAGTATTGGGACACCAAACTGTAAAAAAGATTACCAGAACTGAAGAAAGTGAAAGATACCAACATAGCATCCATAAGGTGCTTCAGTACTTAACTTCCAATGATAATTAGATAATGCATGTATAAAATCAGTAGAAACAGTGGACATGAATACTTGCTATGAACCAAATGCACATACAATACACAGAGAACATCCTATCCAATATCAGAATAACATACATGCTTCTCAGGCACACATGACACACTTTCCAAAACAGACCTTGTTTAGGCGAAGAAACGATTCTTAACATCCACAAGGAGACAGAAGCTGTATCAAGCATCTTTTCTTGCCACAGTGCTATGGAATGAGGACTCAAAATCAGGAGGAACACTGGAATATTCACACATATTTGGAAATCAAATAATTCACTGAACAAGTAGTTGGATCTGTTTCTGACTCCAGGTTCTTTGGCTCATTTCCATACGGAAATGGTCTAGACGACCAAGCACAATTCAGACAAGATTTATTGGGGGCTTTTGCTAGAACACCATGAACACAAAAAGTTGAGGAGCAGGTGCCACCCACTGGCTTCTTTGCAGGAGTTTTACTGGACCAAGGAGGCATGGCACTTTCTGTTTAGCACATGGTGCTTTCCTTTAGTACATAGCACTTTGAGCACAATTGATCTAGAGCGTTCAGCACAGGTGATTTTTTTTTAATATGACATACATAGAATGACAGTTTCTCACTACTGTACCATAGCAATGCCATATACTCATCAAACAGAATTGTTTTGTGTATGTGTGAAGCTTAAGGAAATCCTTAGCAAGGCAGTGGCTTATCTTCTGCAGTTAGACTCTGTGCTCCTCTTTGCTGGTTGAACTGCAGCTGGGGATGGATGTGTATTTGGATTGGGAACAGCATACACGTTAGGATTGGAGGGGCTTGACTTAGCTAGGCCTTTTCCTACTGGGTCTGGGAATTAATGAAACAAAATACTTTTAAAAAATAAAGAAATGAAAGTGAAAATACAACACACCAAAATGTACAGAATGCATCACGAGCAGTTCTAAGAGGAAAGTGTATAGCATTAAATGCCATGTTAGTAACAATCACAAAAATAAACAGTATCATAAACAAGCTGACTTTATACCTCATGACATTGGAAAAGAAGAATTAATTAAACCAAAATTGAACAGATGGAAGGAAATGAAGATTAAAGGAGAAATAAACCGATACTTGAAAAATAATAAAAAGATCAATGAAAATAATAAATCAGTTTTATGAAAAAGTAGGCAAAATTAACAATCCCTTATTGAGACTAAGAAAATAGAGAAAATTTAAATAAATAAAATAATAACTGAAGAAACAAACATTAAACTGACACCACAGAAATAGAGTGGATGGTACACACTGATATGAACGAGTGTAAACCAAAAGAGTGGACAACTCAGAATAGATGGAAAAATACCTAGAAACATGCAATCTAACAAGAGTGGGTCATGATAGAAAACCTGTGCAGTCTGATTCAGTCATCTAAAACCTGTCAGTAGACGCAGGCCTAGGTCCAGCAGGTGTCACTGTTGACTCCTGTTAAATGTATTAAGAGGAATTAATGTCCATGCTTTTCCAAGTTGTTGTTGTTGTTGCTTTAAGATTTATTTATTTTTATTGTGCAGTAATCGCTTCTTGGTGTTTTGGCTAAGGTCAAGTGTATTTTTATTGCGGTCATATATTTAGAGGAGAAGAGACAGAGAGGAAGATCTTCCCTCCGATGATTCACTCCCTTAGTGGCTGGAGCTGAGCCGATCCAAAGCCAGGAGCCAGGAGCCTCTTCCGGGTCTCCTACGCGGGTGCAAGGTCCCAAGGCTTTGGGCCATCCTCGCTACTTTCCCAGGCTGTAAGCAAGGGTTTGGATGGGAAGCAGGGTTTCCAGGACTAGAACCGGTGCCCATATGGGATCCCAGCGAGTGTGAGGTTGGGAAAGCAGGCGAGGATGGCCCAAAGCCTTGGGACCCTGCACCCGCATGGGAGCTCTTGACTCCTGGATTCGGATTGGCTCAGCTCTGGCTGTTGTGCTCACCTGGGGAGTGATTTTATTTTTTTATCAAGATAAACAAATTTTCATTTTTTCTTCCATAGGCAAAATGGAATTCTTGCTCTATATAAGAACTCAAATGACTTTGCCTGTAGATAATAGTAGAAGATGGTTTAGCAACACCTTATGTGTACCAGACAGTGATTGTATTGCATGAGAAAGGGATGGATGAGGTAGGATAGAGTGTACTATGTGCCTTACACAGTCCCTTTAGAACTCCTAGAACTTTGTATGGCCCACCAGAGCAGACGTATATATGAAATTCTATTGGGGAACAGCAGATATGTCTATGGTTCAGCATCTACAATTCCACTTTAAGAAACACTGCCATCAGTTCATTTAAGGGGAAAAAATCCAGTCAAATAAATATATATTTTTTTCACTTTGGAAAGTTAAAAAAATGTTAAGTACAACTTACCAGAAAAGCCAAACTGTTACTCACCTTACCATTGCTTATGGATATAATCAAGACATTTCACTTCATAATACCTAAGCTTTTAAGGAGCTCTATTTCCAAACATCCAGATAATTCATTTGGTAAATGAGAAGAACAGAAAGTTCTGCTGAATGGTAATATGACCCAGAAATAGCATGATCCTCTCCGCAGACTGGTTTGGCTCATTCCTTCACCTTTGATTGGGAACAGAAATGGGAGTCCTTTTAGCCATGGCTGAGCCTTCAGTTAAAGTTAATATTTAAATTTACAGGGTTTCTTTGTCAATTTTATATTATGTAAGTGTCTCATAGAATAGTATTTTATTTCTCACTGGTCTCATCATTGTAACTGTGACATAATACAGTCACAGTTATATTTGCTATAACTTTTAATACTGCATTTGCAATTATAGTCCTTAGTAATTATAAGATGATTTTCAGCAAGATGAATGTTTACAGCCTCTATTTAACAAATGATCACTTTTATCACTTTTGCTTTACTTTCTTTTCACAACTTTCCAAAGCATCATAAGATTAGAATTTGAAACTAAATGGAGTGCAATATGATTTACTACAAGGATCCTTTTCCCATTTAATTCATGTCACAAAAATTTAAATGGAGGATGATTCTGCCATCTAGTGGATTTACAAAGAAATGAAAAAATTGGTTTTGTTTGTTTCCAATAAAGGTGGATGAAATTTCAATCAAATTCAACCTGCTCTCTTCATTTCTTTTGTCAAATATTGCACAGATGCATGAGACAAAAAAATGTATAGAGCGTAGCTTGAAATACAGGAGACTTAGGGATTATGGCATTGAAGACCCCTCCAAAATAAAACGAAAAAACAGAGCAAAACAAACAAAACACACAAACACACAGTGGTGAGTGTCAGCATGTATAGTGTTTTCACCAGCCAGGGCAAGAGAGGAAGAAGAGACAGACAGATCTCTTTATTGAGTTGTTAAAAAGTTGCAAGAGAGAAATGGGATCACTGCACAAAGTTTTCAAGCTCAAAACCAGAAATCCTTAGGGTCTAGGGAATTAATTTTCAGTCTAGCATATGGAAAGTTTGGCCAAGAAGCAAAAATATCTTTTGGAAGAGATTTTGGTGTCTGGGAAGAGGGGGAAAAGCAAGATGAAGAACAGCTGTCCAAAAGCAGGGCCTCCAGAGCAGGGGCTCGGCAGCTGGCAGTGCACAGCCCTTACTGATAGCTGCTTTCCTCCACTGCCGCAGAAGGACCTGGCTGTAATGATAGGAGTGACACCGGATGACAGAAGCTGCCTCATGAGATACCAATCAACCAACTGAATGTCGCAGCTTTGCTTTAACTAGTTAAAATGAAGGAATGAAAACACCAACACAATGGTCATCTAAGTGAATTTAAGTCAGTTGCACACCTCTCATGATAATGCCTGAGTATATTTTGACAGATACAGCAATATATCCTAAGATATAGTGCACGCTGGGCTGGGCTAGACTGTAACCCTCACCAGCTGGAATTGGGGGTGGGCCAGGCCGGGCCAGGCCAGGCTACAGCACACACTAGCAAACGCCGAGGTGAGAAGGGCCATGCCATACTGGGCTGCAGTGTTAGTAGGAAGGAGGGGGTAAAACTGGTAGCAGGAATCTGGAGGGCCCCCCTGCTGTAATACCTTGCCCACTGGAGAGCATGAGTTGGAATGGGGGCAGACCAGACCGGGCAGGACTACAACACCTGTGGGCCTCATGTGAGCCAGACCAGGGAAAAGTCAGGCTTGGTTGACTGTCCCTAATGGTGCAAACATAAAGCAGAGTGGGTGAGTGTAGGCTGGGCTTTGCCACAGCATCAGATAGCAGATGCTGGCACTGGGGGCTAATCTGTCAGGTTAAACTACAGAACCATCCAGAAAGTGCATGGTTTGGGAGTGGGAGTGGCCTAGAAGGGAAATAGTGGGCATCTCTCTCTTGGGTTACCACTCTCACAGGAGAAAACCAGGACTAGGACAGGGATGGCTGGACAGAACAGCTCCCACTAGCATGTATGTGGGCTGGATAGTGGGCCTGGTTGAGTTGAACTAGGCTTCAATGCCCATCAACATAAAGGAGAGCTGAATGGGATATGGGACAGACTGGACTAGTCTGGTATACATACTGGCAAGTACGGGAACTAGGGCAGGGATGGGTCTGGTGGGGGTTATTGTGGGTCACTCCGATTAGGCTGCAGCTCCCACTGGTTTATGTGAGGGCTGAGTGTGTGCTGGGCAAAATAAGGCTGGACTGCAACACCAATTGGTTCATGTGGAAGACAGGGCTGGAAACAGACCAGACTCAGCAACTGCTACCACCAGCTGACTGTGGAAACGGACTGTGCTGGGCCCTGTACTTGCAAGTACACACAAGAATCTGGTCTGGGAACAACTCAGAAGAAGTTTCTTTGGGGATCTCCCCAAACGAACTGCTAGACTTAGAACCCTAACCATGAAGAGAAGTGTAGGTTTCATGGTCTGCCATGAAGTGCAAATACCAGAGCCGAGCCTCCTAAGAGGCTTAGACGGAGCAGTGGACAGCATAATCAGGTGTGTATGGAGGATATGGCAGTCTGTCAGAACTTGCAGAGGATACCTGGCACCACAACAGGGGACAGAACAAATCAATCAACTACCCCAGCCATAGGTTGGCAATGAAAAACTGGGCAAATGGAGACTCTAAGGTGGACCATGTGAATCAGTGTATTCTGTAGCAACTTCATTGTGTTGGAATGGTGAGATTGGCAGCAAGTCAGAAGTGTTGAACTATCAAAAACCACTTGACCAAGACTCTAGGAGCATGCCCCACATCGGGGACCTGGGATGGGTGGGAGGCTGGGTAGGGCTTCTCCCTTTATCTCCCCTTCTACTCCAGATAAACAAAAAAAAAAAAAAGAGAGAGAGAGAATGTGGAAATAATAGTCTTGCCCACTTTCCTGCAGCCCTTGACCCTTTGTGCCCTAATTAACTATGTAAAGATTGTAAAAAATAAAGAGATAAAAAAATTTTTTAAATTTAAAATGTATCTGTGAAACAAAGACATTTCAAATGTTATTTTGGCTTTGGGTATGATTTGAACCATTTTTTTAACTCTTCTTAAAAATATTCTACTTTTTTTTTTGCAAAGTATGACTTTAAGATTTATTTGCTTGCTTGAAAGACAGAACCATGGGGAATGAGAGAGAGAGAGACACCCAGATGGAGAGAGGTAAAGAGAGAGAGAAATATTCCTTCAGCTGGTTCATGCCCCAAAGGGTTGCAGCAGTCAAGGCTGAGCAGAGGGCAAATGCAGGAGCTAGGAGGTCAATCCAGATTTCCCACATGGATGTCAGCTACACAGCTGCTTGAGCCATGACATTTACCTCCAAGAGTTGGCTTCAGCAGGACAATGAAATTAGGAGCTGGAGCCAAGGATCAAATGTGTGCACTCTAAAGTAAGATACAAATTGCCCTAACTTGTGTCTTAACTGGGAAGCCAAACATTCATCCTTCAAAGTAAATTTTGGAAAGTAAACAATGATTAAGACAGAATCGGAACTCGAGCACCGATGAGGGTTTGGTGGCCAGACACAGCTCACCTGTGATTAATGTTAAAATTCTAAAAAAACAAAAGAGAGCCAGCCTCATGGCATAGCAAGCTGAACTACCACCTGAGCCACTGGCATCCCACGTGGGGGCTGATTCCAGTTCCATCTGTTTCACTTGCAATCCAGTCCCTTACTTGTACTCCTAGAAAAGGATCAGAAGATAGCCTGAGTTTCTGGACTCAGTATCCACGTGGGTAGTCAGGATGAAGCTGCTGGTTCATGCCTTTAACTTACCCAGCCTAGTCATTAAGGTCCTTGTAGTAGTGAACTAACAGATGGAAAAACTCTCTCCATTTCTTCCTTTCCTCTATATAACTGCCTTTCAAATAAAGAAATAAGTTTTAAAATAAAATACTTCTGTTTTGCCTTATTTTATGAAATAGAGTAATTATTGAGAGTTAACTGGCAAAAGATAAACTGCCTACCTGCTTATAATTGCATTCTTTAGAAAGGAAGAAGAGAAATGCATTTTAGCTCAATTTTAGTTCAATGGATTCATTTTTTTAAGACTTATTTATTTTTATTGGAAAGTCAGATATATAGAGAGAGGAGACACAGGCAGGAAGATCTCTCCGAAGATTCACTCCCCAAGTGACGGTAATGGCCAGTGCTAAGCCGATCTGAAGTCAGGATCCCAAATCCTCTTTCAGGTCTCCCATGCAGGTGCAGGGTCCCAAGGCTTTGGGCCATCCTAGATTGTCTTCCCAGGCCACAAGCAGGGAGCTGGATGGAAAGCGGGGCTGCTGAGGATTAGAACCGGCACCCCTATGGGATCCCGGCACATTCAAGGCAAGGACTTTAGCCACTAGATGACAGTGCCATGCCCAGTTCCATGGATTCTTCAAGTGACTGGAGGGGTGGAAATACAATGGCATGTCTGGAACTTCCAGTCATCTGTACCACTGCCTGCAGCCTCATGGGCAGTTTTTGAGAAGGAGATGTGTAATTGAAAACATCAGAAATGAGTCCGACACAAAATAAAGACAATGAAAGTGAAATGTCCAGAGGAGTGTTCGTTTCTCTGAGCAAGGAGGTTAATCCAGAAGGCTCCTTGTCTCTATTATTGGGCTGCCCTGAGAGTCAAATCACAGGAAGTAATGCAGCACAAACTGTGATAGCTATGTCCCGTACTGATGTTAACCAGCCAATGCTTGATGCTCAGAAAGAAGCAACATGGCCCAAATACAGAAGTTGGTAGGGTAAGATACCTTAGGGGTATCTTAGAGCACAGTTCTGTGACCTTGAACCATTGTCCAACTGCATACTGTCATCATAGGCTTCGACCTTGGTCTCAGACTTTTGCCCACTTGTGGACCATTTCCCACAGAGTTCAGTCCCAGTCACTGTCACCAACAGTCTATGAATTCAAGATTCCAGACACAATTTGTCATATTCCTTCCTTGTCAAGTCATGCTTTTATTTTTTATAAACTAGCTGTAGCAACCTAGACAGCATGGAAGCAGGTGTTCCAGCAGTGGACCTCCTGACCTGCAGAGAACTCAGAAACCCTTGTGTGATAGCCTCTCATGTTGGTATACTAATATGACTAATACGTGTGATGTTTCTGCTGTGTGATCTCCATCTTCCAGAGACAGTTGGCTCAATCAGACTGGATAACTCACCAGTCTGGGTCACTCGGACCCTAGCTTTCAGAAACTTACTTAGGATCACTTTTAAATTGGACATGAGTGGCTGGATCTATAATACACAAACTACAAAATCTGTTTTACCATTTTTACCATTACAGTTTTGCTCAATGAAGAAAAGAGCAAAGAAAGCCGATCTGCCAAGAGACAAAAAGGATTCAAATGCAATGGACAAAAGAAGAGATGAGGAATGCTGAAAGAAATTACAGAGAAGTTTTAAACTCTTAGTCCCACTTCCATTTCCCATTGTCCAACTGCACTTCTTTAGACATCTTGAACTTCTTTAGACATCTCTGTGACTTCATAAAACAGTCTCATTCAGTCACTACTTGCACAAAAATTCTTAACTTTCACATTAATTTTGTCCTATACTATCTATATTCAACCATTGGAACCAAAGGGAGGACATTGGAAAAGCTACATTTCTGTTGGTTTTTTTTGGAGTCCAGAAAGGAGAGACACATGTCTGAGCACAACCTCAGCATTCCTACTGTTTTAATGTTCCTTACAAATGTTTAGAATCCACCCTGCTCCACTCCGCAGCTCCAGGTCACAGTTTAGTTCTGCTCTCAGTTGCTCTGCTTTGAAGTGCTTTCCAAATTGCAATGCCCCTTCACTGCTTGCTTCTTTCTCCCTTCCCCGCAAAACATGCTTGTATATATTATGAGCCCGTGTATCTATCAATTGCATAGGGAAGTCCAGTACTAATGCTTATTGGGTTCCTCACAGATGGATTGCCATTGCAGAAGAGCGACTGACAAGCAGGCAAATTTGGTTAGACAACATGAACAATTCTATTCACATGACTGTATGATATTCAGCCATCAGAACAATATTTTGACTTGCTTAAACAATCACTCATATCAGAAAAGGGACTCAATCAGTGTCCCAGGCAACCAATGGTCCATTGATGACCCTTGATCTTGATCTGTCTGGGCGCCTCTCCATCAATTGTGGTCAGCCAGGAGCCAAAGATGCAGGGTTAGTGGCAGACATTTTTTATTCTGTGTGCCTCTAGTTGTAGGCACCAGGACTGCTGCTTCTTTTTTTTTCATTTTATTTTTATTTCTTTTAAAATTATTATCATCATTCTATGATACAGTTTCATAGGCTCTGGGATTTTCTCTCTTCCTCCCCAACAGAATTCCCCTATGTTATTACTATAGTGTAGCTCTTCATAAACAGTCACGTATTCATCATTGCGGGCATAGACAATGACAGAGAAGCCAACATCCTATTATCAAAATACAGCTAATATTTCATTAGTAGCCCATCTTTTACCTGGAAGTAGAGAGGCACACTGCACTGCACCCTCACATCTGGACATGATAGTCTCCATTACACAGTCACCATACAGGCCGCTTAAATGAAAAGCCATAATACAAAATCAAAAACAGGAAGAAAAATAGAAATTTACAATGTTCTCAAGAGATTTGGATAGTCCAACAATCTTGAATTGCTGGTGATCCCACCACTCCAATTGAGATGAAATTTCTCTAGAATCCACTGGCTGCTGTAGCCCACTGTAGAGTCTCCATCTGCCCAAATTTTCACTGTCAGTGCTTGGCTGGGGTAGTTGATCTATTTGTTGTGTCCTCCGTCCTCTGCCATGGTACTATATGTCCTCTGGAGGCTCCAATGTGCTGTTATCTCTTCCATGAACATTTGGATATGCTGTCCACTGCTTCCTCTGAGTAACTGACAAGGCCCAGCTCTGACACATGCACTCCATGGTCAGACTATGGGATCTGCAATTCTCTCCATGATTGAGATTCTGAGTCCAGTGGTTCAGTTGGTAGGGAATTGCCAATGAAACCTCATATGAGGTTATCTCAGACCTGATTCTTGTGTGTGTTTGCCAATACAGGGTCCAACACAGTTTGTCACCCAAATCAGCCCACTCACACACTGGTAGTTGCAAATGCTGGGTGAGTTCTGTCTCCAGCCTCAAGTTTTATGCAACCCAATGAGTTTTGGAGCCCAGCCTGATCCTGCCCACCACATACTAGGCTTTCACACAATCCAGTGATACAGTCTCGTCGGAATGACTCACAAAATCCCCCACTAGGCCTGCCCCCTGCCCTGGTTCCTGTGCTTGCCGCTATGTACAGCAGACTGGTCCCATCCATCTCACATCCCACTTAGCTCTCGTATATGTTGATGGCTTTGAAGCCTAGTTTATCCCAACCAGCCCCACTATTCAGTCCACACTGGTGTCAGCAGGTGCCGCCATCTATCTAAGCCATGCCTGAGGATTATTAACTTGATCAAGGAAAATTGTTTAATTTTGAGTTTTACTTCTGAATTTTTATTAAAATTTGAAAAATTTAGTCTATTTGAGCCATTGACTTTAACAGTTACGATGACCACATTCCTTACTGGAGAATTTGAATTTGATTACAAAACCCAGATCCTGCTTATTACTCCCTACTAATGCAGATGTGGGGGAAAAAGGTGATGGTTGTAGTAGTTGGGATCCTGCCTCCCAAGTGGGAGAATTGTAGTTCCTGATTCCTGGGCTCAGTACTGGGCTAGATCCAACCATTATAGGGACTTAGGAAGTGAATCCACAGGTAGGATGAATCATTCTCTCTCTTTCTCTTTTCATTTTTTCTCTCTGTCTTAAATAAATAAATACAAGTTTCAAGAAATGAAAGTGTTAATGCTTCAGTGGATTTTTACAAATGTTAAATAGAATTAGTAATCGTTCAAGGATCTCAGATGCCTATGTGCCATGGCTATAAAGTTCATTTCAATTTATTTAACTATATCCCTACTTTAATATTACAGATGTAAAAATGCAAAAAAATTAGCGCTAAACTGAAACCTAATTCTGAGAATTATCATGGTGTTATGTTAGTAATGCTTTATCTTGTTTTTTGTGTACTCATGATAAAATAGAATCTGACCTGTCATGCTTCTGTATGCTTTATTCTTTTTATTCCAAATTCAAACAGGACATCAAAATAAAAAGGAAACTATTTGTGAAACTATGTATTTCAAGCATTTTTGTGTACTTATAATACGTGAAGTGAAAGGTCTGCAATTTCATTTTAGGTATGGAAACAGAGTTTTAAAAGACACATAGCCTAAAGTCACATTGGCAAGTAATGGGTGGAGATAAAAGACTGATCTGTTTACTTCAACGTTCATGCTGTTTCTAGGCTACCAGGGGTTACAAGTTGAATTCCGTCCATACAGCCCAGAGATATGAGAAGATGCCTTATGAACCACTTTGTAGGGGGAGCATCGGGGGAAGGAAAGCTCCTGAGTAGATCTTTACTTCCTGCTTAATGCCAAGCATATTTCAAACACAATTGGTCAACTATTACACCATAAAATTATCTTGAATGAAGCGAATGGATGATGAAATGAGAGAGTCAGAAGATAAAAACAGTATTTGATCTGTTAAAAGTTTCACATATCTAAAACACAAAATTAGAAGAGATTTAGTGTAAGGATCTAACTTGCTTGACTTTTTGCTTCCAGCATCAGACTACCTCACACTCGGTGTTGGAATGAAAGGAGTACTCCAATCAGCTGAGAAAAGCACAGTAATTTCAAAGGTAAGGACAGTTGAGTAAAACAAAACCAGAAACATTTTAAAAGTAGATTGCTTTGTTCCAGTTATTTCTCCCACAGGATTAAACCAGAGAGAACTTCCTTGTTACATTGTGTCCAATTGACTAAGATCCCCCTTGTTTTTTGTTTTGTTTTGTCTTAATAATTGGTCCCATTGAAAGTTCAGTGTGTCTCACAATGCAGGGAGCACCCACCTTCTCCACAGTGTGCACCAACACACAGGAAGCTCTAAGTTTTCACTGCCATCGTGGATGAGAGCATGGGAATCCAGGCACAATGCAGTTACAAACTATGGCCATCTCAGTACTCTGGCCGTGGCCAGAATTCTCGCAGTCATGGATACGTGGGGTCCACTCTCACCCTGCAAGCTGCCCCATCTCTGGCATCATCAGTCACTAGTGATTGCCGTATGTCCCCCAAGAAAGAACACTATCTTTGTGATTTCATCCCCTTCCTATAAAAAGTATAAGACTCAATTTGAAGTGGTGAAGTGGGTGGGTGCTCTGCATTATGTTAGGTTCCTGGGTGGGTGAGGTGCACTGCTGCCATGAGCTTATTCTTGGCAGTGAATCATCTGGTTCACCTTGGCAGAGAAAGGGGCTTGAAGTGTGCACACATGAGCTAGCCCTAACACTCCCTCCTCCCATTGACTGTGGCCAGAGGTGTTCCATTGCACTCATCTCAGGAACAACTGGACTCCATCCCCACCAGAGTGGCCAGAGCTCTTTGCCCTGCCAGGCACACATACCTGGAACTCCAGTGTAAACTTTTGGCACTTTACCAAGTTCCACAGACATGTTTTCTGGGACTGACTCCTGCGATAAACTAAAGAAACACCTATCTTCCAGAGGATATAGGAACAATACAGTCTCCTCAAAACAATTGTTAGGAAAATTGAATTTTCATATGGAGAATTTAAAAAAATACCCCTCTTACTTCCTTTATCACCCTGAACCAATAATCTAAACATAAGACCTGAAACCACCACATTCCTAGTAGAAAACTTAAGGGAAAAGCTATAAGATATTGGTCAAGGCCAAAACATCTTAGAAGATTGGACCACAATGAAAAAAGTACAAATACGATTACATTGACCAAAGAAGCTTCTGAAACCCTCAATAAAGTGAAGTGACAGAATTGGAGAAGAAAATCTCCAACTGTCCTCTCATGAAGGGTTAAAATCAGTTCACAATGTTGTTGGGAATTCACATTGGTATAATCATTATGGAAAACAGTATGGTTATTATCCAGAAAACTACAAAGAGATCTATCATATGCTCCAACAGCCCCACTCCTAGGAATATATCCAAAGGAATTAAAATTATATTAACAAGGGCCCAGCACAGTAGCCTAGCAGCTAAAGTCATTGCCTTGAATGCACCTGGATCCCACATGGGTGCCAGTTCTAATCCTGGCAGCTCCACTTCCCATCCAGCTCCCTGCTTGTGGCCTGGGAAAGTGGTTGGGGACGAGCCAAGACCGTGGGACTCTGCACCAGTGTGGGAGACCTGGAGGAGGAAGTTCCTGGCTCCTGGCTTCGGATTGGCACAGCACCTGCCATTGTGGTCACTTGGGGAGTGAATCATCAGAGATTAGATCTTCTTCTCTGTCTCTTCTTCTTTCTTTATATCTGACTTTGCAATAAAAATAAATAAATCTTTAAAAACAATTATATTAACAAGTTACCTGTTCACCTGTGTTTACAAATAGCTCAATTCTTAGTGACTAAATTATGAAATCAACTTAGATAACTATCAATTGTTTATTAGATGAAAAAAAAACCAGGTATATATGCACAATAGAATAATATTTGGCCATTAAAAAGAATCAAATTCTGACATTTGCAACAAAATGAACGTGACTGAAGATCATTATGTTAAACGAAATAAGCCAGATTACAAATGACAAGTACCATGTTTCCCTTTTTTGTGTGTGATAGTTAATATAGAGAGAATATGAAAAGTAAGGGGTTTTGCGGTCATATATATTTATGTGTGGTTATAAATATTGCTTCACTGAATCCTATCATGTTATATACAATATACTCTTCTTTACCACTATTAAAAAAACTGACGGGGGTGGATGAAGAGGATTCTTGGGGTGCTAGAAATATTTTGTTCTATTTTGTGTGTTGGTTTGAGTGATATCTGAGGACAAAAAGAGAAAAACATAGTTGTATTCATTTGTTGGCAGTCAGGTTGTATTGCAGTAGGTTTTGAAAAAAATGCAAAGAAACTCCAACCATAGACTTAATTTGCATGCACCATAAACTTTCGGAATCCGTCTTGGGATGTGCCCTTTAACGAGGCTTGGCTAACTTAGAGAAAGACTTTACCAGAGAATATTATTCATCAGGTCATCCCACAGAAGTACCTATAATTAGCAATGCTGTTTTCTCAGCTTCCTGAATTGAGATGAGAAAACTGGAACGAATCACCCACTTGCATCAGAAAGAGATGGAGAAGATATTTAAACCAAAGCAGAAAACAAAGACGTAAGAGAGCTCTGTCAAAGGCAGTCTTTTAAGTGATGTTTCTCTTTCACATGTTTAGTCCCACAAGACAGAGATAAATACAGAGACAAAGGGATGCATTTTAGGAACATTGGTTCTAAAAAGTAGTAGGACTTGAACCAGGCACTCGGCTGTGCTCCAAGCCTTGTCTTCACCCACAGCAGCAGATGCCTACTCCTGTAATCTAGTAGTTTTAAAGTCAATTTCTATAAAATCTGTCAAAGAAAACATTTAAAAATACTTAGTCTATATTGTTTACAGTCTACATAGATAACATAAATTGTGCTAATCTTTGGACTAAGAATAGAGATGGAGCAAGAAAAAGTATTTCATTTACATTCTGAGAAAACAATATTTTGCATAGGAGAGTCAGATGAACAAAATTGCTCTTTGTTGTCTACAAAACAAGTGACAAAAATTGCAACTCTTAATAACTACATGGACCAATCACAAACAACATGCGTTGTGTACCTACGGTGTGAAAAGTGTTAAGGTATGTTGGTGTGTGTATGTGAATATATTTATATAAAAACATCCCAGTGGACTACAGTCACATAATAATCTGTGAGTACAATATTTTGTTGTATAGAATTACGGATAATAATATAGAGAAAACTTAATATACACACAGACACAGACTCTGTTTGAAAGGAAAGAGTTGGACTCCAGCAGCCTCGTACCAGGACCTGGACAATCAAGTGGGATGCTATATTGCTTATTGATGGAAATTATTAAAATTAATCCCACTAGGTTTGAGATTCTGTAAATTGCCTGTTAGTTTCCATGGCAACCATCTTTCTAGTTTTGTGCTTCCACATGCTCATTTGCAATCCCCACTAACCATAAGAACCACATGGCTCCTGTATATCTCACAAAACATATGCGTCTGATTACATTTTATATGTGACTTCTAACATCTCCATCAAATAAATATTCAATATTGTGAGCACTAGCTTTAGTTCACACATAAATTGTTGACATTTGTTTTCCTCCTCATAATCCTAACAAAAAAAAAAAGGAAGGAGAGAAGGTAGATACAACCCACCTGTTTTGATCACATTTTATTTTCCAAAAGCTTGCAAAACCCTAGAGACTTCCTAAAACATGTGCATGAAAACACTCAACATGCTTCTGATTTCCCTGTGAGAAAGGGAGACAGTGTCTCACCTATTGGCAATCAAGGTTCATGCTGTGTCCAGATCAGCGGGAATGGGTAAGGCTCAAGATGAAAATGGCATGACTTACAGAGCAATGCAATGCAAGGGCAGAGCCTCCAGGGAAGTCTTTCATTTCCTTTCCTTTTATGTTTTCACTGCAGTCTTTGTTGATCAGTTGTAATATATGCCGGGGACAACCGCCATTGAGGAGACACAGAAAGAAACTCTGTCCCTGTCTGCCATCACCCTGTCGCTGTCTGGTCTTTTACTGATGTGAGATAGCCTTGCTGCTCTGTGAGGCTGAGGGCTAACTGACTCAGCTGAGTGGCAATATCCTCAGAGCTCTGAGTGGATAGATGGACTGCAAACACAGGTTGCTTCAAGCCACCAGTGCGAGCACTTGGAAGCTCCAGGCAGCTAAGTGCAAGCCAGCCTAGGTTGCCAGAAACACCCAGAACAGTAGTGGTCTCCAGTCCTGCCTCCACTGTCGCTTGTCCTGGCATATTTCTTCCATTGATCTTTCTCATCGGTACGAGTTCAAAGGCAGAGTGCCTTCTATTTGAAGTTTTTTAAAAAGGTAGAAAAACTGCATGTGATCTGTACGTGCTCGCAAGCACGTACAATTACGTGCTTGTGGGTTGGCAAACAGTTGAGGGGATATCAGGAAGAGAAGGGAAAGCATTTTGAAACACAGATGAAAGAAATGGAGGATGAATCTGGGGCCCCTGGCTCAAGACAGGCTTCTCAGAAGTTCAGAGGAGGCTTAGGAAGCCCTGCCTGAGAGGTTAGGTGATGCGGTGGCAATGGAATGTGTTTGCCTGATGGGCTGCTCAGCAGGAATCACTAACTTTCTTATTTGTTAGGTGAGAAAAATGTATGATCATTTGTTTCAACGCTACTTGGCATCAAACAAGCACCTATTTAACTGTTTGGCATGTGCGATTAAAATTTTTCAAATGAAGCTGTAATGTTTGGTAAAGAAATGAGGTGTTCCAATGACCAACAGTTTGAAAAAAAAAAAGCCCACGGAGAATTTAAATAATAATCTTAAGATCACTGTTATGCATAATTTATATTAGAAAACCATTAGACTCATTTCCTTTATAAACTTCTGACAAATCAGAAATTATGCAGAATGGTTAATGGACTCCCTTTTTAGAAAATGCTTTCATCCATATATTCCACTTCCTCAACTTCAAAACAATATTTCTTATTTTTTCCATTTAGGATAAAACACAAGTGCTACAATAGTGAGGTTACATACTCGGAAAAGTAATAGAAACTTCTAAGTAGAATAAACAACATTACTTGAACAGGATTGTCACTCTCTCTATATATTTTAAAATCATTTAAATAAAAATAATGCCCTGACAAGCAAGTTAAACACCAGATTTAAAATCAAAATGTCAACAGGGGAAATACCGCTAGGTGGAGCCAATGGTTTCTAGGATTCTAGTACATTTTCCTCCATTGGTCCCAGGGTGTTTTCCAGCAGCTTCAACACAGAATTAACTGTTAGGGGTAGTCATTAAGCTGATATATTGGAAGACCGTTTGGCTACCATAATTAGAAAATGGGGAATTGAGGATGGGGCAATAATTTTTCTTTCTCTACAAGCACATTAAAACAATGCAAGTATAATAAGCCTGTTTCTGGAAATTAGCTGTAATTTAAACGGGCTTTCTGGAAAAGAACAATCAATAATTTAATAATCTTACAGCAAAGAAAGCTAGCTCCAGCGCTGATTTATTGCCATGCTGTTTTGTCGCACTTGCGGGTATTAAATGTCCACTTTAGGAAGAGTTTACAAGAGAATTATCACAGGCACACACTCTAAAAGGTCAGTCCGTCAGATGTTGAATAAAAGAACACATTTTAAAAATTAGTTATATTGCATTTATCTGGCAGTTACGATCTGTTAAGTATATTCTGGGGAAAATGGGAGTGCCATAAAGTCGTGTTCAGCAGCTATAGCTGCTGAGAGGACTGGTAAATAGCTTTATAGACAGATGAGACTCAGTGGAACTTACTAAAAAGGGATTTAAATGATCTCATTGTCATTCTTCTTCATTGGAATTACTTTTTAAAACGTGTAAAGCTTTGTTTAGGCATAATTGACATAAGCCTTATATATTTAAGCTATGTAGTTCGAGGTGCTCTCACACACATACACTCACAATCATCACTGGTCTGTGAACCCACCCATCTTTCTTAAACGTATCACTGTGCTACTTCGCTGTCACTGTTTCCACCTGCCGCGCTCCTCCTCATCTCCTAGTCATGTTACTCTGCTTTTCAGCACTATGAATTAGTCCTCATAGTGCATATGGGATCATACCAAGCCTTTTTAAAATGGGTGGTGAGGGTCCTTTCCCGTCCTATTAGTCATCCTGATATTTATTCATGTTTTCCCATGTCTCAGTAGTTCATTCATTTTTAATTGCTGAGTAATTGTCCAAGGTTTCACATTACTTGATTTATTTATTAATTCCTCTGTTAATTGAAATTTTTACTTTCAGCTAAGAATTATTACAAATAAAATGTCTGGGAACACGTACCTGTCAATCATTGTTAGGACATACATATGCCAATGTTAGTTTTGTTCAACGGAATGGCCATATGACTATTGCTAAATAATACAAGTATTCCCAAATTTGTGATGGAATTACATTCTGAGAAACTCAAAATTTGAAGGTATTGTGAGCTGAATGTGTATTTAAAACATGTTTGTATTGAACATTATAGTTCAAACACATACTCAGAATACTTCCATTAACTTACTGCTCGGGGAAAATAATCTACCATGGGGCTTGTTTGTGAAGTGCTCATGTATTGCATTGAATGCTTGTGTTTCAGACGTGCTGGGGACACGATTCTCTGTGCAGTGTCTGTTGTTTCCCTGGGAGCTGCAGGGAGCTGATGCCAATATCAGGAGAGTTTCCCACCATAGATCCTAAGCCGAGGAACAAAGTTAGATGAGGTGCACACTATTCTGTACCACACTATTCAATTTGTCACCTATGTATTTGTGGGTCAGCAGAAATAATTTCATTATATTCTTTCTAAATTACTGGAAAGATGAGCTTTGTGGTACAATGGGTTACGATAACACTTGGGAGACCCACACCCCATATTACTAAATCATAGACACACCCCCCATATCGTTCTACCTTTTAAATAAAAACATGAATCATTAAAAAAAAAAAAAGGCTTGGTTAAGTTAAATAACACTATTGAATGGCCTCTGAGAGAAAAAAAAATTCCTTTTACCCAAAAACAAATGTAATAAAGCATAATTATTTGGAAGCAGTTTGTTCAGCCTCATAACTTTGTCTCTTTAGGATATGAACATCTCAAAAAAGAAAAAAAGTGAAAGCGGATTTTGTTTCAAGCTTCTATCCTCAACTCAAGCCATGCGTTCTTATTTTATCTTGAAAACATGCAACCACTGTATTTCCAGCAGAAAAAAATTCTCATAAATCTTCAGAAAATTACTTTTCCAGTCATATAAGTTATTGTCATAGTTTTAGTATGCCTCAATCTTTGTTCATGGAAGTTATGCTCACACAGTTTAAGATACCCTCTTGTATTTTGAGAAAAAGAGATAACTTCCTCTTTCTATATGGATGAGAGCACACTATAGAAGGAAGATGTCAGTTAAAAATTTTGGAATTGCTCCATTGCCTAGCAAGTGTCCATCACTTCATCCCATAATCTCTAGGTTCCATATCTATTTCAGTGTCTGATGTGGGGCAAGTCTTCCAAAAGTCTGTTTTGTTTTGTTTGAAGGAATAAGGAATTAAAACTTATAACTTATTTACCAAGGTGCTAAGGATACTTAAGTGCTCAGTAAATATTAACCTTTGTCATTTTTATAGGGTTCCAAAGTCATAAAGCACAGTGATACCCAAGTTTGCATTAATGTATCTACAGAGAATTATGTTCAGAAATATTTCATTGGCTTTTCATTTATTGGTTCATGTGAAGTCATTGCTCTCATTCCTTTAGAATATCCTTATCTTTATATTTTAAATTCTGAATGGCTAAAACATCTTTCTACATTCTCAAGAAATTTCTGTGATTTCTTTCATGGTCTCTCAATCAAAATGTTTCCTAAATCTCTGTGATGGCTTTGTTCAGTATGTCGATAGTTCTCTAAAATATGACGACCATGTGTGCTAAAATAAATTGCATTCAACTCCATTCATTTAGAATTTATTTAAATGTCTGATCAGCATTGCTTTGGTTAGGAAATGTTTGATGTCTTTGTAAAAGACAGAATGAAATGATGTGTGATAACTCCTTTCATTTTCAAATCCACCAAAGGACAAATATTTCCTTAAATAGTAATGCTGATATAAATGAACAAAAATGCTAATAAATAAATACATAGATACATAAATAAACAAAAAAAAGAAAAATACTTGCAGATCAGAAACAAACAGGAAGCCCTGATAGTAGAAGGGACTCGCTTCTTGTGGTTATTGAGCTGATTCTACCTTAATTCTTTGAGCAGGTGACTGAATCTTCTGGCTTGACATGCCTTTGTGAGTAGAACAGCCAACTCCCCTTGGATTAGAGCCAACTCCAACTCTGCCTGCAGCTCGTGGACGACCAGCATCCCAACCCCTGTACTTTTAAGCAAGTAGAATACAAATTTACTACAATCTTTTTTGCAATGTAACTGAATCACATTTCAAGGCATTATCAGCGCACAGGAGAGAAGCAGTCTAAGGTAATATTAAATAGTAAGAGTTATTCAATATTCAGAGGGTAATGGGTTGAGATATAGACCTGCCCTAACTTCCTTGGTGGGAATTTGGCTTTGCTTTCTTCTTTTGTGAAAAATGAATAATAACAGAGCCTACAGTCCGGGCTTATGTTCAGATAAAATGAATGAGCACTTAGAACTCAGCCCATAGCCAACAATGTGTAAGACTCACTATGAGTAAGAAAAGTGTGCTCATTCAATATATGTAAAACATTTCTATAGGATATGGGTCTGGAAAATTGGTGCTAATGTGAAATAAGTGTTAAGCTACTTTGATTTTCAACTTCAAAAATTCTGGTTTCAGTGCAGTGGTTTAGTGGCCAAATCCTCATCTTGCATGTGGCAACATCTCATATGGGTGCTGGTTGGTGTGCTGGCTCCCTGTTTGTGGCCTGGCCCAAACTTTGGGACCCTGAAGTTGTGTGGGAGACCTGGAAGAAACTCCTGACTCCTGGCTTTGTATCAGCTCAGCTCCAGCCATTGTGACCACTTGGGGAATGAACCAGCGGATGGAGGAACTTTCTCTCTGTCTCTCCTCTCTGTAATTCTGCCTTTCCAATAAAAACAAATAAATCTTAAAAAAAAAAAAACCAAAATGTTTCCCATCCCTCCAACTTTTGTCATTCCTTACTCTGGATCCACAACTCAACAACGCAGACATGGGCTTACAACATTAGATGGGGAATGCTTTGTATAAGTCTTTACATTGTGTGGATTCCTTCAGCTCTATCAAATTTTGAGAAGCTGAGATTCCAAACCTTGAGGCAGGTGTTGTCCTGAAACTTGCTTCTGGACTCACTCTTTTTTGTGCAGGTGGATCCATCCTGTATCTCAGTCGTCAAACTGAAGATCCAGGCACTTTCCTGTTGAATTCCTTCCCCATCATCTGTCTCAGCTGCGTTCAGCCACTCTGCTTTATTTCTGACTTTTTAAAATAGATACATGTGAACTTTCTTTTCCATGTTACCACTATCCTTGTCAAATTTCTCATTATCCCCCCATTAGCCAATGTTTCCAGCCACCTCACTGGGCTCTCTGCCAACTGAACTGACACTTGGAATCCATCTGCCTCACAGCTGCTGTATGTTCTCCAAAGCAAAAGCCCACATTGGCACTGTATTGCTGCCATAGCATAAAGTCTTGTGGCTCTGTGGAGAAATGAGTCTCCTTTTTTAGCTCATGCATGCCACGCTGACACTTTTGAGCAATGAAGGTATGCACACACTCCATGGCTTTCCTTGTGCTTGTTCTTATTTCAGCGTTTCTGCCTGGAGTGCTCACCACTCCTTCATTCTCCCACCACCACGTTCTGCAAACATTACTAGAATCTGTTCCCTGAGATATTGTGCTATTTCCTGCAGTGATTCCTCTAAAAAGCTTATCTAGATGCTTTGCAGTGGGTTTAGATACCCTTCCTCCAGGTTCTGAGCAAACTAGGACATCTGCCTTTTCTCATGTATAAGTTTTTTTGTTGAAAAAAATTGTCTTTCAGACAAAACTATTCTTGATCTTTCTTGATAATATTGCATGGCGTTTTTTGAATATGATATGCTAGACTTGGACTCACATTTGGTTTCATTACAAAACACAAGAAACTTACCATTAAAGCTTAAATAAAGGCGCTTCATATTTTAAGTGAGAGTTAAAAATACATGAAGAATTTCCATGTCAATGGTATGTCTATGTTCTAAATGAAAGAAAAAGCAGCAGCAGTGTTACACTATTGTATTAGTCAATGACTTTTTGGTTTTATTTATGTTTGTGGTTTTTTTCTCTTTTTTCTTTTTTTTTTTTTAGGTACAAGTTGAGAAATAATGAAGAGATATGGCATAGAAAACAAAATTATTGAGCATGGCTGTTCCTTTTCCATCAATATTTCACAATCAGCAGATCCAGGCAATGTTAAACAGAATTCCCTGATTCAGTGAGCATCTGGATGTGTAATGTGATACTGCAACAGAAAGCAGTCTCACCTAAGAGCTGTCCCCTTCTCTGTTATCAGCTGTGAAGAAAAAGAGGGATGCATAATGTTACATGGAGAGCATTGAAAAGATCTAATTTTATGTGTTAAAGTTCAACATATGAACAACATAACTAAACATGTTTCTCATTTTATGTTAAAGAAACATTTCAGAATAGTTTACGCTCATCTCTTTCATCTATAAAAGTAAGGCTGACAAGATGTTATGTCTTGCTTTCAGTATCTCTCAAGGTCTCTTGTTCACAAAAGGAACCAAATGTATTTCCTTTTTGATGCCATGGTGCTTGGTGTTGCACTTGGCGTGTAGTAGGCATTTGTTTCAGCTTTCGGTTAGATGAACCAATGAATGCGTGAATTGTGCAATAAGTCAACTGATCTCACAGTAACCAAAAATAACTGAGGCAGCTCACTGTAAAAAGGAGGGAGATTTATTTTTGGCTCACGATTTTTGATGTTCACAGTTAAAGATCAACTAGGTTCCCATGGTTCAGCCTCTGTTGATGGTGTTCTTGCTGGCAGGATGCAAGGGCAGCAGAGAAAACCAAGGAGGGTGCTTATCCGTGTCTGTCTGTGTCTATATCTGTTTGGTCTACAAAGCCAGCAGCATTGAACTCTGGTGCTCCTCCATAATCCCCCCCGTCTAATAGAATCCTGTCACCTAGATCACACCACCAAATATCACCATTTTATTAGGTTTCCACCTTCTTCATACCATTAACTTAAGACATCAGAAGCCATACTTCTAACACATAAGCCCTTAGAGGAGACATTAAATACCCAAAATAATATACTAATCTTATCGATCTCTGCTGATAATTTCTAGTAGTAAAGAAATTACACAATCAAATGCTCTATTAGGCCTCATGCCAAGCAACAGACTGAATAAGGCAATGACAAAAATATGTTTAAAATTAGCCTAATATAATTTCATTTCACACTCTAAATTTACCATACCTTTGCAGTGTTATCAAAAACAGTGAATTATTACTTTCACATTTGAAATAAAATAGGCAAGAAAACACTTAGATGCTTTACCATACAATGCCTCCTATATTCCTCTTTTCTTTTCAAGTCTTTGCTTGTCTGAATTAAAACAGCTGTAAGCAGACACAATAGCTTAGGGAATTCCAAGACTTTATACTGACATCAAATTTGAGTTAATCGAACAAGACTTTTATGTTGAACCCAACTTGAAGGTGACTCATTTCAATGTCATAATGACTATAATAGATCTTGACTTTTTTTAAATACTGGATGTCACTTGCCTTACTGTTTATTTCTGTATACCTGAAGCAATTATCAGTTCAGAAACTGTGACCTCTACACACGTCTAATAGTATGGATTTTTCTTGACAATTTCTTAGTGATCACATTTATTTTTTTCATTTTACATTATCAATTTCCTGATTTGTTTGAGATATATAGTGGTATCATAAAAACAGTTGAAATGCTGTAGGTGACTTTGTACATTTTGAATTATGGTTTCATAACATAAACAAAAGTTATACTCATAAACTCTTCCAAATATTTTGTGAGCACTTTTTTAAGGGAAAGATAATGTTATAAATGTATTGAAAAATATGTATACTCTGCATTAGAGAAAGTGAATGGTTTATTTGAGCCAGCACAACAACCAATTTATGTGTGAGCATTTTTTAGCCAAACACATTTCTATGATTGAGCAATTCGGCATACTTATGTATGATTTGTAATAAGATTTTATTAGTTAGTGATTTAGAGCAAAAAGTACTCCCATTCTTTAAATATATAATTCATGCAAACAATACATAATTTGCTTCATAATATATCATCATATCCTACACCAGTGCCTCAGCTGTATTAAGGAAACAGTAACGTCCCAGAAAATCAGGCTATTCTAAGAATTTATGAGCACAGCATCTGGAAAAAACTAAATATAATATGTCCAGTCAGCACAGATGTTTATGGGATTTTCTTTCATTTATTTAAACCTATATGCAACAAAAAATTTTCTGCATGTTGAAATGTTGCTTGTTTATCAGTTTGGAATCTGTTTCCTGACAGGTAACAGAGTAAATCCACAAATAGTGGTTGAAGTATCAAGAGTTTCTGCAGCTTGTGTATTTGTTTTGTATTCAGATTCCTTCTATTGCTTCACTCCACTATCTCCAGATGTCCTTTTGCAAAAGGCTACTTAGTTCCATCCCTTACGATTATCTCCTACCAATTACCCCATCATCAGCCACATGATGCACTTTGAACGTTTTGATCAAGACAAATTTAACCCAGGCTCTGTACCAACATTTTGCTCTTTTCTTCATTTCTTTGGCTAAATCACGTTAGGCCATGGCTCCTACAGGAAGTCTTTCCTAGTTACCAAACTCTGGGGTGCCTGTGCTTTGATTTCCCCCCTCTCATAGCATTGCATTTCCACGACCTTACTCCATCTCTGCTTACCATAATGAGCAATGTCGGGTAATAGTGGAGATTGTATTCATCTTACTCATTGCTCCATCTCCTCTGTGTAACATATAATTATGATTTCTTTTTAGGGCTTTGCTTAAGTATATACTTACTTTGTAGCACATTTAGAAGAAAACTTTAAATAAAGGCACAGTGATTCTGAACTCATAGTGACTGTTATTCATTCTTCAGGCTATAAATATTGTGTAATTGCTACAATTCAGCAATGGGATTGTGCATTATGAAATCAATTGATAAATATACCAGCAAAATCTAGAAGGATTCTGAGTAAGCAGCCAGTATCTGTACTGAAGAGCATAAAAACAGTTTCTCAGGGTAAGGCTTATTAGGAAAAGAATATTTTCAGTCATCTTCCATCACTCAGTTCTAGTGCAGAGAACAATGCTGTGCATGGAAGAGTTTATTAAGTCTCTTTTAAATAAAGGATAAATCATTCATAAGAAAGAGGGGAGAATATTATGATTTCCACTTTAATTCAAACTACATTTATAAATTGAGAAAATATCAGGTTAAACATAATAAAGATGCTTGAAGTAAAAAGTTGCCATCACCAGTTTAAAACTGGGTAATTAACTGTTTTACAACAGAACTGACTTCATTCTCCAGTTTGCAGATTATGAATCTATGTTATAAACAATCATGATTGTGTCTGATAATACCAATATTTTCTACCTTAAATTTAAATCTCTATGAAAAGAACAATTCCCAATGCCTTTTCTTTAGTAACAAGCATCTCCTGTATTACTTATTGCCATGAAAGAATTATAAAGTTGATTTTTAATATCATAAAGAGTTACAGTGAAGTATTTTAGATATTATTGAGTCTCGTATATTCTAAAACATTGTTTTATAGAAAAAAATTAGAGAAAAGAGCATCCAAGCTTTTAAACACACATGTACATGCAAGCACATAAGTACATTCCGGTTTACATGTTCAGATGCAAAGATTAATAGTCAGTAATCAACACAATTATTTTAGTTGCTCAAATTCACATCAAATAACTACCTGATCAGGTGGAGTGGGATGCTGCCATGCATAGGTATAGAGACTGGCAAAGATTCAAGGCCTTTTGTATTCCTTTTTGTTCTTCTTCATCTTCTTACTTCCTGCCACAACCTGCCCCATTGCTAACAACTTTGAAAGGCTGTGTAAGCAGTCATTAAAGGTGAAAGGGAAATTTCTGGGCCACTCTTACGTCTATTAACAAAAGTTCAGAGCTGGGAACCACTGCACATTTTCTGGCTGATAAACAGTCCAATGCTTTTATTCCTGAGTGTAAATTTGGCTTCAGGAGTAAGACAGGAGTTTTTTCCCTTTAGTGCCTGAGAATTCATACTCCCTGAAATGTGGCAAAAAAGAGTAATATATGAGGGAGTTAGTATAAAAATACATATTTTTAAATAAATGTGAGTTAGAAGTAAGGGATCTATTCTGTGGGTTTTGATTCAGTGTTTTGAAATGTGTCCTAAACATGCATAGTTTTATTCTAATGATATACATATGTTCATACTTGTGATGTTGAAACGATTATTAAGAACACTTGGTTCAAGGGATGGAGGCCTTCAGACAGAGCAGAAAGTCCAGGTGGGTGTTATATAATCAAGTATCTTTTTGAATGAGGCTTACTTGAGTTTCACAAGGTTGTTAAAAGTACACAAAACCTTCCCAAGTGTGTTTTCTCAAGGATTCTTAAGACTGAAGTCCAACAGCACTTCCCAATCTAATGTCATTTTTCAAGCCAATTTTCCAGGTGTTTCAATTATTGTGCAGGAAGTATAATTCATTCAGGAATGTGTATGAAATCTTCCTCAGCTATTTCATGTTTAAGATGGTCACGGGTTTATTCAATAGTTCCCATTGTTTTCATTAGCACTCTAATTATATATTTGGAAAGATAAATATGCTTTTCTTTTCACAAGCAAATTAAGTTTGGGGAGATTTCTGACTCAGTTCCTTTGATTATACAGTAAAGTGTATTTTAATATAAGCCAGAACATCAAGAGACTTTCCTCTAGAAAACAATGTAACATGAAGAAGGAAAATTTTCTAATGATAGAGGGTAATTTTTTTTTAATTTCTTACTAGTTTACCAGATGGTAACTACCTTCTACTTAACTCTCTACTTAAATGTTAGGGCTATCGGCAGACAGCACAACTACCCATAAACGTTATTAAAATCTCTTCAATAGCAAGCAGAATATATCGATTAGTAAACATCAAGTGACTTCTAAAGGTACATGCAAGCATAAGAGTTATTTTGTTATTGTTTCTGTTTTCCTTCTGAGGCGGACTATACCACCATTTTTTATTTTAACAAAGATCATTTTATTTATTACTTTTTAAGATTTATTTATTTTAACTTAAAAAACAGAGTCAAAGAGGGAAAGAGAGCTAGAGATCTTCCATTCACTAATGTACTCCGCAGTTGGTCACAACGGCTGAAACCTGGAGCTGCCTTGGGGTCTCCCATAGGAAGGCAGGGATCCAAGCACTTGGGCTGTCCTCTGCTGCTTTCCTAGGCCGTAAGCCGGTAGTTGATTGAAAGTGTAGAACCTGGAATCCCAGTGCCACACAGCATGCTAGTGCTTTAGGTCAAGTGCTGCTATTGCAATGTGCTGCTATCTTAAAAACTGATTTCAAATACTGAGACTTTACAACTAGATATAAAAGTGTTTCCAACTAAAAAAATCTTGTCCTAATGGATTTACTTTCTTTGTGTTTTAAGTTATGTTCATGTTCCTTAATGTTGGAAAAGTAATTTCAACTGAGGCCAACTTGTGGCATTGTGGTTAAGATATCACTTGGAAGGTCTGTTTCTCACACAGAAGTCCCAACTTCATTCTTAATTCCAGTTTTCTGCTAATGCATGCCCAGGGAGAGAGCAGATGATGGCTCAAGGATTAGGGTCCCTGACATCCACATGGGAAACTTGTGTTGTGTTCTTGGATCCTGGCTCTGACCTGGCCCAGTTCTAATCGATGGATCATTTGCAAAGTGAACCAATGGATGCAAGATTTCTGTTTGTCTCTCAATTAAATTAAATTGCATTAAGTTAAAATGTAAAATATTTCTTTTTTTTTATAGCTTTCCAGCTTGTTGTTGCATTGGAAACTGCAATGAACATGCTTCCTTTTATTTACTGCACAGTATCCATGTCCACCCTCTTTTCTCCATTCCCTTTTGAGTTTTCTGTGACATCATGATCACTCTTCCACACTGAAGACTCCTTGAACTCTTGACTCATCACCATCGTCTTCTGATGTCTTGAAGGATGTGGTGTCCTTATACAAGACGCTCATAGTGTAATGACATAGTTGCTTGGTGATAAACTCTTCTCTCTTTTCCTGAGCACATTGAAATATTACTTGTCACATCTGGCAGAAAGACAATTAAGACGCTTACTCTGATGATTGCAGAGGTATACTAGTAAAGACTTGCCTTTATTTGGGGGAAGCAGGAAAAAAAAGAAGGGTCTAGTTATAGTGGTTGTTGACCATTCTGGTATAAACACTTCTGCTGTGGCTACTAGGAAGAGAAACCATGGTCATTTCAGCTCTTATCAGCAAACAGCATGCAAATCATTGGGTCACAGATTTATGGTTCTCTATTCCCCATTCTTCCTGCCTTTTTTTCCCCCCCTTCTATTGCTGTCCCTGCCTTCTCAGTTAATCATTCTTTCATTTATTCTGTGTTAAAATTTATTGGAGATGGGCCCGGCACAGTGGCCTACTGGCTAAGGTCCTTGCCTTGAACACACCAGGATCCCTTATGGACTCTTGTTCTAATCCCGGTGGCCCCACTTCCCATCCAGCTCCCTGCTTGTGGCCTGGGAAAGCAGTCAGAGATGACCCAAAGCCTTGGGAACCTGCACTTGCATAGAAGACCTGGAAAAGCTCCTGGCCCCTGGCTTCAGATCAGCGCAGCTCTGGCCATTGTGGTCACTTGGCGAGTGAATCATCGGAAAGATGATCTTCCTCTCTGTTTCTCCTCCTTTCTCTCTGTATATGTATGACTTTGCAATAAAAATAAATAAATCTTTAGAAAATATTTATTGGTGACCACTTCAAACACAAAACCTCAAGAAAACAAATCTCCAGGGCTTAGCTTTAAATGAATGACACATGCCTTTCAAAGCCAACCAAGTATCAATCAGGGTCTTTCTCTCTAGAGAAAATCATATGTCTGTTTATGGACATTATATGTTGATGTATAATCTCTAAATTGTAGTGAATCTCAATGTTTTTGTCATTTTGTAGATTTATATCAAGTAACTACTTCTATAATGCCTCATGCTAACCTTTACTATCTTTCCTTGCTCTCTGTCTCTCCCTAATACATCATTGCCCTTCTTTCTGCAGAATATTTTTCAATATGTCTCTGCTTTATATCTCTTCTCCTTTACCTAAAGTTTGATGGAATTATTCCTGGCTTTGAAACTTAAGGAAACAGAATTCCCTTTTCAACATGTTTTCACATAAAAGCACCAAATGTTACTTTTTTCATGTCTCCCTATAAATTCTTTAATGATTTGGATTTCTTTATCTTCTATTCTTCTCTTATAGGAATATAATTTCATGGTATGTCACATAAACTTCATGGGGATATAACGTCTATTTGTTCGTAACGTTGTAAACTTCAGGAAGGCTGGCACAATGTTTCTCAGAGTACCTTGCAATATGTGCAGGCAAATTATCAACATTAAAAAAAAAGATACCATCATGCCATCTTCTCTTTTAAAACTGCTCTCTCTTAGGTAATCAAAGACTTGTTGTAGCTTCCTCCCTTTTTGAGCTGCCTGTATGGCTCTCTGTAGTATGAGAACCTTCCAGAAAGTTCTCAGAACCCTTTTGTTACTTTCTCTGTACATAACCTGTTTTCCTCCTGTCATTCTGCATACCCTGTCCGTGTCATTGATAATTTTTCCACCAGTGTCATAAATCTTGATGAGCACCAATATAACTTTTTTCTCTTTTTATCTTCATGAATTTCTTGATACTTGTGCAGAACATACACATGTTTGCTTGTTTATTCATTAATGGGCAAATCTACGTGTTTGAAGATGCATTATCTTGACTTGCAATTAAATCAACTTAAAAATCATGGAAATATAGGCAAATTAATCAATATGTTAGGTCTATTCATACATGTAAAATCAAATTTTTGAGGGAGTCTGGCATGATGGCTAACTGGTTAATTCTTCTTTTTCAAGGGCTAGGATCCCATATGTGAGAGGGTTCATGTTCCAGCTATTTCACTTCCCATCTAGCTCTCTGTGGCATGGGAAATCAATATAGAATGATGTCCAAGTCTTTTGGAGCCTAAACACCCAGATGAGAGATCCAGAAGTGGCTCCTGGTTCCTGGCTTTAGACTGGCTCTACTCCAGCTGTTGTGGGCATTTGGGAAGTGAATAAGCAGATGAATGATCTTTCTCTCTATCTTCCCTTCTCTCAGGAAATATACTTTTCCAATAAAAATAAATAAATCTTAGAAAAATCAAACAGTTTTTAAGAAAGCACTGAATAGTATTTCCAAAAAATTATACAATATCCACTAGATGTGAGGACACTACAAAAAGCTCATAAAAATGGAATTGAAAGATAAATGGTTTTGGAGTAAACATTTTTACTAAATTATTGCATCATTTTTTCATAGTATGAATTTCAATTAACTTTTTGAATTCTCATATTAAATAACATTAGCTTGATCCTACCATAGCAATACAGAAATATTAACTTGAGTTCCATTTTCAATTTAAATGGAAGCATTAAATTTCTTAAGTTTCTCAGAAAGCAAGAGATCTTTGTGACGTTGAAGAAAGAAAAGTTTTTCATAGCAAAATTTTAAAAAGCTTAAAAAGGAAAAAACTCAAAAAGTATCAAAATTCTGCTCATCTGAATAAATAATTATGAAAATGAGAAAAATCTGTAATTTGTGAAGGAATAGTCTTGATATATACCTTCAAGAAATGAGTCCTACAAATCAATGATAAATTGAAATTAGCAACAATGGCCAGAGAGTTAGATAACATTGCAAAAAAAACCAAAAAACAAACAAACAAAAAAAACCCAACAACAACAAAAAGGACATATTAGTGGCTCTTAAAAACTTGAAGTGATAATCAATTATTATTACTTCTTTATGCCCGATAAGATTACTAAGATGAAAATGTTAGCGTCAAGAGCTACATGCGTCAGAGAGTACAATGCAATCAGATCCAGCATTCATTTTCTTTCTGAGTGTTTCACAGGAAACCAGGACGGCAATTACGTTGAACATCTACCTACATTATGATAAATCAATTTCACTTCCATGCTGAACAGAAATTAAAATACCTGCCTCACACAAAAATATGCTAAATAATATTCATTTCACTTACAATGTCAAAGGCTTAAGAACAACCTAAATATCTGTTTATAAAGAATAGTTAAACACACTACAGCATTTTCATACAGTGTGATACTATGCAATAGTAACAACAGTTTAAGGAATGAACTCCTAACACACATGGCTAAATCTTAAAAATTGAATGTTGAAAGAATCTAGACCGTAAGTCCACATGATTCCTTTCAAAGTTCAAGAGTAGGGAAAACAAATTTACAGATCTGGACATTATGAGAAGATTTCAAAATGTTCATGAAAAATTCAATTAACAGGTAAATTTATTTTAGGGTAAGAATATGACATCCATGCATAATTTTTTCATCATATACTTTTTTATTAGTGGCTTGAATAAACCTCAAATTTATGGGGCGGAAATTATAACAAAGTAGGCTTACCTTTCAGTTTTATTTTCCATGATTTTTTTTTCTTTTTTGTAGTCCTTTATATAGGTTATGCATGGGTGGGAAGTGGATTTGTACTGGAGCTCATTTGAATTCAGTCAAGGGATGTATCTGAAACTTAACGATGCTTTGCAAATGCTTGAATCTGGTAGTAGCTTCCTGACACATTGTTGACCTCCCAGAAAAACGGAATGTCTCACAAGTAACATGCACAGCTGAGGTTTACTGTCTGGCTTCCTTTGCAAGTGGACACGCCTGACTTGATCCCCACTGTCCGTGTCACACCCAAGGGCAAGTGCTCCTTCATGCATTCACTTTTTTGTCTGGTGTCAACGCTTCAGTAGGACCTGACATAGAAAGAACTTTCACATTCCATAGTTCATAGGTGCCTTTGATTACTTTTCTCCATCGTTTGAATTTTCATCTTTTTTTTTTTAAACATCATTCCAAGTTCCTATTCTTCCTATCCACCAATTTATCTATCTAGAAAACTGAAACTTCTATGTATATTCTTCAAGCTTTATTTTTTCTCATTGCTCTCTAAAAGGCACTATTTTCTTACGTTCCATGTATCTCTGAAGAACCTCATCTCGTGAAACTATTTTGGTCATGTTCCTGTTCTCCCTGTGTGATTCTAAATATTGAAAGTGATGACATCTTAGTGCCAAATCTCCAGGAACTGGCACTTGCCACGTGCCCATGAATTATTCCTCACTAGAATATTTCAAACTGTGTATAGTTACTTCTGATATGTTTGAAGGAATTTCACGTCAGGGTGCACATCTGATCAGTGAAACTCCAAGTTTTCAGCCCTTGTGATTCTGTGGTGGACCTAGAAGGAGATGAGTGTGTTGCTGAACATCCACACATAGTCCTGCGTTCCTCTGGTGAAAAGACAGAAAGTACGCAGTCCTCATCGCCTAGGCCAACTTTGGACACTGGAGCCAGTGGATGAAACAGCTCTCTTTCTCTTTATCTCCTCTCACCTCTCCTCTCTTCTCTCTCTCTCTAACTATGACTTTCAAATAAATAAATAAAGTCTTTAAAAAAAATACCTTAATGGGGGCACTGGTGAAAAGTCACCTATTTATCACCGTTATCCGGAGTGTTTCTTTGGGGTAGAACTCCCTACCCCAGCTCTGAGTTTGAAAACAATGCCTCCTGCTGCTCAGCCTGGCAAATCAGACACCTTCATCCCACATTTGGAACCGAAGTTTGGTGACAGTAGGAAGCTATACCAAGCAGAATACATTCCAGCACAGGTGGGCTTAGTGGCATGTGCTCAAGAGTAGCCCCCAATGTCATGATCCAACGGGGAAAGCTGTGATGCATGTACCAGGGGAAAAGTTTGCTAGCATGAGCTTAGCATGATTTCCTGACAACTAATCTTCAAGCCTGGTCCCTGATCATTTTAAATAATATATTTAGGATCTTTTAAATATATTCCTTTTCTATGTGTATTGTCCAAGGTGGGTCTACATTGGGTCTAAGAAATCTGATAAACATACTTCTGAAATAGTGATCTTGAAGTATTTTGCAAAAAATTTAACATCAAGAGTGACGGCATCTACAAACTCTTTGTAAGGAAGTTACACAGACATGATGGTGTCATACACTTCATAAATATGCAAATAAATATGTAAAACACATTATCACATAGGCATGTAATAGTATAATAATTTTCAATTTGCTCTGACAATCACACCAAAAATATGGCAATTGCTCTACTGTACCACTCAGGGCATAGAATGGTTGTAATGTGCCTATTTAGTTCAAATCCATGGCTTGATTACATAATAAGTATGAAAATTTTTTCCAATTTGAGAGCAATACGCATTTAGGGTCAAAATGTTCTCACAGATAAACTTGAGATAATTTCAATGAAAAAAAGTTACACAGAAAATCTGAAGAGGCCTAACAGCTAATCTAATACACCCCATTTTTTACTTGTTTCATTCTTCTCATTTTGCAAAATATTCTGTCCTGCAGTGCTTGCAACTAATGTGGTGAGTTAGTGGTTACATATCTCAGCATGAATGTGCCAGGATCCCGTATGGATGCAGGTTCCAATCCTGGCGGCTCCACTTCCCATCCAGCTCCCTGCTTGTGGCCTGGAAAAGCAGTCAGAGATGGCCCAAAGCTTTGAGACCCTGCATCCACATGGGAGACCTGGAGGAGGAATTCCTGGCTCCTGGTTTTGGATTGGTGCAGTTCCGGTCGTTGTGGTTACTTGGGGAGTAAATCATGGGACAGAAGATCTTCTCTGTCTCTCCTCCTCTCTGTATATCTAACTTTGCAATAGAAATAAAATAAATCTTTTTTGGAAAAGATTTGAAATGAAAGTTCTTAAGAGATTTTATAATGTTTATAGAAATGAATATTGTGATCAATAAAGCAAAACATTTGTACGTATTTTATATATATGTATGTATATGTATATATATATATATTTATGATATATGGCTGTGTGAGGAGTTCAAAACATCCATGAAAATGGATATTATGCAACAACTCTGCTTGGATTTAAAATTATTTTCCACTGAAATGAACTCATGTTAAGACAAAAATGTGGTATAAACCTGCTAGTCACCCATTCCGTGCAGGTTGGGTCTACAAGGAAATGCAAAGCCAGGAGGCTTTAGATCGCATACTCCTCCCAGGTAAAGGCATGGCAGAAGGTTGAGGTGCTCACAGATCCTGTAGGTTGTCAAGGGCCCTGGAGACAAGAGAGTAAGCCAGACAGTTACTGAGCACATAATGAGTCAGTCTCAGAATGAAGAAACCACAAGCTACAAAAGCTCTAATTTATGACAGGAGGCTGCTTAAAAATGTACAGGCCTTAAGTAAAATGAAAGCTGCCTCCTGACAGCCTTTTATCTGGCTATGCTATTACTATGACCAGGAAGCAAATCTTTCTTTTTACTTAGTGTAGCTTCCTTTGTATTGAAACTAAAATTTTCTGTAGTTCAAACAAAAAATTCCCTCAGACAAATACCATGGCACAGAATTGCTGGGTCCTGTAACAAAAAAATATATTTAGCTTTGTTTGAAACGAAATTGTCCTGCGGAACTGCATCATCTTGCGTTCCTATGCATGTTAAATTATAGTTCCGTTCCATCGTTCCCCATCTTGGCCAACGATTGCACTGCCATTGCTTCCAGCACTGACCATTGTAGTACGTGTGTCACGGTATCTCATTACTATTTTCTTGTCATTTGTATCCCATCTATGTTTTAATCTGTATATGTCTGATAGCATTTGATGTGGAGCATATGTTTATACACTTACTGGCCCACCTTTCTGAGGTCTGCACTTCAGGTCCATTTTCACAGCTCACTAGGTACCATCCCATTGGATCCTTCTTTCAGGATTTTAATCTATTGTTAAACTTTTTCTTCATAGAAATTATTTTAACAATGCTTACAAGACAAGATACTCTCAATTATTTTTGTTAATCCAAAAGAGTGCTTATTTCCTCTTCACTTTTGAAGTATGATTCCGCAAAGTACCGAATTCGAAGTTGACTATCTTCAGCAATAAGATTAAATATAACATTATACTCTTGTCTTGCTTGAATTGCTTTTAGTGAAAAATTAGATCAACTTTTTATCATTGTTTCTCTATAGGCAAGACTTTTGTTTTCCCTCTGGCTTCTTTCAATTTTTTTCTTTATCTTTTACCTTCTTCAATTTTAATATGATTTCCCAAGTACACTTTTTTTTATTCATTTTACTGAGTATTCTCTGAGCTTTAGCACCCAAAATGTGCTATTAAGTATAAATATATAACATATTACTATGTACTAATTACTATGAAAAAGAGAAATTTTATCATAATATTATGTTGTACATGAAAACTATAGAATTTGAATATATTACACTAACATATATTGCTAGAAATCATTTTATTTTGCTTCCTTCAGCTATAAAAACATGGCTAGTAAGTACATATGCCATTTGTACTAAAGTTGTACTGGAAAGAACTGTAAAGAGTCATCAGAGTTACATAATTTTTACATTTTTTGTTTTATTACTCAACTTTCCACTGTGCTACTCCATGTATAATAAGACTGCCAGAATGAAGGCTGCTCTATGAAAGTGCTTGAAAACAGCCAATGGAACTACGGCTGGATGCTGTCAAGTGAGAACTGATAGAGTCAGAACATTAAAGCAATGAATCCAACCACACAGACTGAGTGCTGCTGATTAGCACCCAGAATTCATATCAAATGTCTTCACTATTTCCTTTAAGTTGCTTGCAGTGGAGCTTGGCCTGCAAGTTTTCCAGACTTCTCTGCTACTAGATTTATTAAAGTTTTCTGTCAACGAGATGTGATGGTAGTTTTTGGAACACAGGAGCAATGCAGAGGCCGTTCCTTCTCCAGCATCCATGATTCCTGGGGTCATGATATGCTAACGTTATTTTGTAGTCAACATTTGTGGGGTAATGGCAACTGTTAAAATGCTAGCCATGACCCACCATTTCTTCCTCCGTGGTTGGCAATGGTAGTGGTATCAACTTGGCACTTGGTAGCAGACCAATAATGTCTCTTGCATTTTCAGAAACTTTACAAACATCTAATGATCTGTTAAAAAAAAAAAGCTCTTTGTTAAATTATTTAGATTGATGTCTGCTTCTTATAGTAAACTTTATAACACTACTAATTTTCATGAGGAAAAAGAATTGGGCTAGAATTAGACCTTCTCATATTCTCTAAGATATTCCACATCTGCACATACTTAAACATTGCATAGTAGGGTAGAAAATAAATGCTTATTATTAAGTAGACTTGCTCGAATTCCAGATTTTGAGCTAACAACATAGTCTGGAACAAGTTGCTTAATCTATCATCATTTCAGTTTCATTATTACACAAAGCTATTTTAAATATTGAATGATTTTCATTAAGTTTCTTAACTTATAAAAAACATTCAGTCTTTTCCTTATGTGAAAAATCAAATACAGGGCCTGGTGTGATAGCCTATTGGCTAAAGTCCTCGCCTTGAATGCTCCAAAATCTGATATGGTTGCCAGTTCTAATCCTGGCAGCCTGGTTCCCATTCAGCAACCTGCTTGTGGCCTGAGAAGGCAGTTGAAGATGGACCAAGGCCTTGGAACCCTGCACCCATGTGGGAGACCTGGGAGAGCTCCTGACTCCTGGCTTCAGATCGGCTCAGCTCTGGCTGGCCATTGTGATTACTTGGGGAGTGCATCAACAGACAGAAGATCTTCCTCTCTGTCTCTCCTCCTTTCTTTATATCTGACTTTGCAATAAAAATAAAACAAATCATTTTTAAAAAATCAAACACAAGATATTTGCCATATTCATTTGCAACTAGAAGCAAAACATGAATTATTTTTAATCAAAATAATAAAAAAGTTTTATTTTGTAATCTGCTTAATTTCTATAGTCACTATGCATTATGCAGCCTAAGTTATATATGGGACTGAAAAACAATCAGATATCTTAGTGTATTGTGATCAAGTGTCAGTATATTCCCATGGATTTGAAAATAGATGGTCCCTAACATTTTATATAACATTATATATAAAAATATTTCTCCAAAGGTCTTTGTTGGAATTGGTGATACGATATGCAGATAAAGCTGCCACCGGCAACCTCAGCATTCCCAATGGGTCTTTCTTTGAGTCCTGGCCGCTCCTCTTCCAATTCAGCTTACTTCTAATGCCCTGGTAAAAGCGGTGGAAAACGACCCTAGTCCTTGAGCCCATGCACCCGTGTGGGAGGTCTGGAAGAAGCTCCTCACTGCTGGCTTCAGTTTGGCCAACTGGGGAGTGAACAAGCAGATGGAAGCGTCTCTCTCTCCCTCATATTCTTATTTGTTTGTTAAAAAAAATTTTTTTAAAGAATGCTTAAAAGGTAAGGAGAGCACAGGTGCACATGGATGGAAAAAGGGAAAAATAATGTATGTCTTCCATTCCCTGAGGTAAGAAAGATCCCATTCTGCCCAGACCCCATGGAATTGTAACATAAAATTCAGAAAATAAGGTAAAATAAAATGAAATGAAGCAAAAAGAAAAGATCATTGAAACTGCAGTGTTTTCATGACACGGCCCAGGTCCCCGGCAAGGGGAAGTATGTCATGCATGTGCCCTCTCTTCCTTTATCTTTACCTTTCAAATAAATAAAATAAATATGTTTTTTTAAGCTCATTTTTTCCCTCAGACATTATAAATACACATTTATTCACAAATATTTCGATGCTGGTTCTTGTAATGTTCATCTAGACTTACAGACCTTCGAAGAAACTATGAAATAACAGTTACAAAGTCGGTGTCAATAAGCATCTAAACTTTTTGTTATTATTTATTTATTTTATTAGAAAGGCAGATATACAGAGGAAAGTAGATACAGAAAGGTCTCTTGTCTGCTGGCTCATTTCCTGGTTGCAGTGGCCTTGGCTGAGCCAGTTTGAAGCCAAGAGCCAGGAGCCTCTTCTGGATCTGCTACATGGGGCAGTGTTTCTAGACTTCGAGCCACACTCCAGCACCTTCCCCAGGCCACAATCCAGGAGCTGGATGGGAAAAGGAGCAAACAAGACATGAACTAATGCCCGTATGGAATCCTGGGCTGCAACGTGAGAATTTAACCACCGAGTCATCGTACCAGACCCTCAATAATTTTTAAAGAAGAAATAACAACATTAAAGCTACACTTTAGAAAACATAATCTTATCATTATGTAAAACAACTAGTTTTTTCTAATTCTTTATTTTTTATGCTACAGCTTCTTAAGCTCAGGATTTCTCCTCCTGCTTTTCGTCTTTCCCTACTCTTTTCCCCTATATTAAAACAATAGTATAGTCCTCCAAAAACAGAAACAAATCCAACATTCTTCCATTTTAAATATAATTTGATGTTATAGATATATAGATGGTAAATAAACATCCAGCATTCTAGCGTCCGTCTTTTATTCAGTAGCAGAGATACATACTGCAATGTGTCTCCATTTCATGGTATACTTGCCTCCATTACACAAATACTCTAAAGGCGTGCATATACATGCTTATCTATTTATCTACTGAGCTTGTATTTTGCATGAAGATTTCCTTATCTCAGAGAGCATATATCTGTCCTTTTGAGATTGGCTCAATTCACTGAGCATAATGGTCTCTGTTGGGACCATTTTATTGCAAATGGTTGGATTTTATTCTCTGTAGTGGCTGAGTAGTATTCCAGAGTAGGTATACCACAGTTTCTTCAGCCTTTCCTCTTTCAGCACTCATGTTTGTTGTTTCCATGTCTCTTTTATCGTACCCTTTCTTTACCGTTGTTTGGAATGTAGGCTAGTACAACCCCTATGGAAGTCAGAATGGAGAATGGAGAAACAACTGAAAATTGATCTATCATGTAACCCAGCCATCCCACTTTTAGGAATTAATTCCAAGGAAATGAAATCTACATATGAGAAAGTGGTATGCAATCTTATATTTACAGAAACATCTACTAAAAAAATAGACATTAGAACCTTTAAAAACAGATAGAAAAAAATTCTAACAATTCAGACAAATTGTCTCAAAGATGTAACTTGTGTAAACAATTGTAAAATACAAATAAAGAAGGGAGTTCATGAAAATCTTGCAATAAAACTTACATATGTTGAGACATTTCAATCTTATGCACTGGCCAAAAATGTTTCCAAGTTTACAGGGCTCATTTAATAAGAGGTTAAAAAAAGAGAGGCGGGGAGATTTTCTAATTATGTATTGGCAAGTACATTGCATTCTGTTTGAGACTGATTAAATTTGGGTTTAATAAGAATTATCTAGAGACAGGAAATGAGAGAATAGAGACAACAGAGGTGAAAGGGTTGTGTATATGTGATTCCAAAGAAGCAACATCATAAAGAGAGAAAAATTTAATTAAAGGCAAACTCCTTAAAAAAAAAAAAGATTTATTTATTCTTATTGGAGAGGCAGATATACAGAGAGGAGAGACAGAAAGATGTTCCGTTCAATGGTTCACTCCCCAAGCGGCCACAACGGCTGGCGCTGAGCCAATCCGAAGCCAGGAACCAGGAGATCTTCCTGGTCTCCCATGTGGGTGCAGGGTCCGAAGGCTTTGGGCCATCCTCGACTGCTTTCCCAGACCATAAGCAGGGAACTGGATGGGAAGCTGGGCCGCTGGGATTAGAACTGGCACCCATATGGGATTCCAGTGCGTGCAAGGCAAGGACTTTAACCACGCTATCGCGCCGGGCTCAAAGGCAAACTCTTAATAGTTGACTCATTTGGGGAACTGTAAGTGAAGAACTTACAAAACAAGGAGAAAATACTGATAAAGACAAAGAGATAGCAAAGGCATAATGAAATGTTAGGAGTAAAGGATGTGAAAGAAAAATTATATAACGAAGTTGTATCTTAAAAAGAAATGAAGAAAGTAGGACTTGGTAGAGTCCGTCAATTAGCAGTAGAGGATGAATTCGCTCTGAATCCTTGCTTTAGAAACTGAGAATAAAAGGTTAAAAACAAATGAGTGGTGGGCGAAGGAAATGAAGAGACATTTTTCAAAAGAACAGATTCAAATGGCTAATAGATACACGAAAGATGTTCATGCTCCCTAACCATTAGAGATATACAAATGAAAATCACATTAAGGTTCTACCTAACTCCAGTGAGGTTGGCCTACATTCAGAACTCCACTACAAGCACCTGCTGGTGTGGATGTGCGGAAAAAGGTACCCACCTTACTGCTGGTGGAGTGTAGGCTAATACAACCACTGTGGAAATCAGTATGGAGAGTGCTTGGAGAACCGAAATTAAACCTGCCAAAAGACTCAGCTTCTAGGAATATATCCAAAGGAAATGAAAACTGCATATGAGAAGGGGATCCGTAATCCTAAATTCACAGCAGGACAATCTACAATAGCAAACACATGAAAATAATCCAGATGCCCGACAAACAAGTAGTTAAAAAAAAAAAACTGTGGTACATCTACTCCATGGAATATTACTGAGCCAGTCAAAAGAATGAAATCGTATCAATTGCAACTAGATGGTCCCAACTATCTACCATTATGCTCAGTGAAATAAGTCAGCCTTCATGCAAATTGTAACAGCAAAAGGCCTTTCCATACTGTTTTTGCTGCATCCCATGTGTTTCATTTTCATTTTCATTTCTTCCAAAGTTTCTTTTCTCTTGTCAAATTAATTGCTGGCTCCTGCATAGCATGGTGGCATGATTTTATTCAGGAGGTTTTGTGTTTTCTTTTCTTTACCATATGTTGGTTATTCAGTGGCACATTTTTCATCTCCATGGTGCTATGAATCTTTTGTTTTCCTTTCAAACCTGTTGTTGACTTTGTTTTGTGGCTTCTCTTTAAGGGAATGTATAGTGATGGCATAAGAGGGTCTATCATATTCAGATATGAAGATACAATGCAGTATGCATCCCTACTTTAAATCAAAGATGGACTCAAAATGAAATTGTTGGACACATATAGACAATGGGATGCTGAACTGTCTGGCATTGTCTATGCCAGCAATGTCAAGGCACATTTAAATAATGGACTTATGAACTTAGGACTGCTTATGAAGGGATATACTATTGTAATAATATGAGGAAAAATCAGTCAGAGAGTGGAAATTTGGGTTGGGGGAGAATCTCAGATCTTATGCAATTGTATCATAACATTTAAAGTTAAAATACGTAAAAGTTTATTGAAATTATGTAGTCAATGGATTTTTAAATTTAAAAAATGCAAATATATGTGTTCCCTCCCCCCTCCCCTGAAATAAAAAGAGTGAGTGGTGGCTAGAGGCACTTAATCTGGGCATTTTTGAGTTCAGCATTTCAATGGGTGTGACTTTATATATGTCATCTGTGCTGTCCATTGTTCATCCTGACATGTTTGCTAGCTGTAATTCTTAGCTCCTCACAAATTGCAAGTTATAGTGCTTCTGCCAGCTTCCTGACTGTTTCTGTTTGAAATGTTAGATGCCAATAGATTAGATTTTTAAAAAGTATTTATAATTTATCTATCAGCATTAAGCTGACTGACTTAAATTTCACTCTTGGGTTTCCAAAAAAAAAAAAAAAAAAAAAAGAAAAAAGAAAAGAAAGCTATATGGCAATTGATGATCTTACAGCAAAAGCAGAAATGTCAAACCATCAAGTGTCTATGGGAGTTATTTTTGTTTGTTTGCTATTTGTTTTCCTACTAAATGTTTAGTGGTGGCAAGAAGGACCAATAAAGAAAAATAAATGGTTAACACAGGATTAGCATAGCATGTTTTTTTTCCATTATGCCAGCTTGTGCCATGGTTTATCCGTTTGACTTAGGCTATATTGCCATATCACATTTATTTCCATTCAGAGCCTCAGGAAAAACTGCCAAACACCAAAGGCTTATATTACATCTGTATACAGATGTTTCACCCTATAAAAGAGAAAGAAATAAAGCATAAAAACATACTTTCAATTTTTAGACAAAATATTTGGATTGAAGAAGTCACGACCATTACTCATGAAAATAGAAGTGATAAAACAATGTTTGCATATGTATCCATTTCTATAACTAGTAAATATGATTAATTTTGATTAATTACATGACATATAAAACATGTGTACATAAGATATAAATTGGTAAAGTAAAAATGAAATAAAAATTTTTGATCTTATTTTTAAAAATTAAGCAATTAGTTGTAATTTATAAGAGCTATAAAAATGTTTAATATTTAGAATCTGTATATTAAGTATTTAAAGATATGACGGCTTTCTCTGACTCTGCCTAGATAAGGTTTTCAATGTTCAGGATGCTAGATAAGTTACAGACAGAATTTTACACATTTTATGGATATTTATTTTGCTGTAGTATTAAGTTGGTTTTGTGAAAATTTAAAACATGTAACATTAGAACTACTTTATAGTGAGAAATATTTTTTTTAGAAATATGTGAACTTAAGTACCTCGATGTGTGAGTTTATATTATTAAATATATAAAAGCACTATCTGTTCTATGCAAATTGATATGATTATTAAAGCCAATACATCATTTTATTGTAGTTTTAGTTAGAATGAGGCTAGAAAGTCTTATAGTAAGATAGCATGTAAGTGGCATATCACTTGTAAGTATACCAGATATAAATAAATCACTGCTACACAACAGAACTTCTCAGGCCTGGTGTGGTGGGCTAGCAGCCAATAGTCCTTGCCTTGAATGCGTCAAGATCCCATGTGGGCACAGGTTCTATCCTGGCAGCCCCACTTCTCATCCAGCTCCCTGCTCGTGGCCTGGGAAAACAGCCGAGGACAGTCCAAAGCCTTGGTACCTGCACCTGCTTGGGACACCTGGGAGAGCTCCTACTCCTGGCTTTGAATTGCCTCAGTTCCGCCCATTGTGATCACTGGGGGGGGGGTGGTGGTGGTGGTGAATCACTGAATGGAAGATCTTCCTCTCTGTCTCTCTTCCTTCCATGTATATCTGACTTTGCAATAAAAATGAAAATAAATCTTAAAAAGAAAGAAAAAGCAGAAATTTCCATTAAATTAAAAATGGACTCTACAAGGTATAATATGAATGCATTATTATATATTATATTAGATATTATACACTGCATGTATAATATATGCTAAAGAAAAATTATTAAATTTAGATTACACCATAATTGTACACATAATAGACATATATGTAACAATATTAAACATATATGTAACAATTATTAAATCTATATTATAGCTTATAGAGTATAATATATATCAAATATATTATTATATAGTATAGTATTTATTATGCATATAGTGTCTGAGTACAGTATACTAGAGTATCACATATATTACATATATAATAACATATAACATTTATTAATGTAACATTAGTATATAATTATTATATAAATGCAATCATTATATAATTGCATAATATATTTTATGGATATAATAATATATTATATGCATAATTTAAAATACTTTTCATGCCATAAGTTTAATATAAGTTTAAAAACTAACATGAAAATTGTAAATTTAATATTTGGGTAAACATGGCAAGATCAAACTAAGAAGATTTTGTATAACACGTGTGTTCGGGGGCTAACACTGTGACACAGGAGGGAAAGCTGCTGCCTGAGACGCGTGGGTCTCTATGGCACTGGCTCGTGTGCTGACTGCTCCGCTTCTGATGCAGCTGCCTGTGCATGCACCTGGGAAAGCAGCCGATGACCCAGGTGTGTGGATCTGCGTCAGCATGGAGGATCTGGACGAAGCTCCTGGTTCTTGGTTTTGGCTTCATCCACGGCACGCTATTCCCGTGGTTTGGAGAGTGACCCAGTGGATGCAAAACTTCTACTTCTCCATTTTTCCTTCAACTTTGAATTCCAAATAAAACTTTTTTTTTTTAATTAAAAAAACACTTTTTAAAAAAATTAATAAATCCAAGTATTTTTATTGATTAATAATGAAATATTCACATTCTATGGGAAAATCAAAAAGGCTGAAATTATTTTAAACTGGTTTTACACCTAATTGCTTAATTGTTTTTTTAAAGGTTTATCTTCTTTTTTTTTGAAAGATTTACAGAAAGAAGAGCAGAGAACGAGAGAGGGAATTTTCCATTCATTGTTTCATTCCGCAAATAGCCCCAATGTCCTAAGCTGAGGCGATCTGAAACCTATAATCAAGAGCTTCTTCTAGATCTCATATGGTTGCAAGAGCCTGAACACCCAGGCCATTCTTTTTTTTTTTTTTCCTCAAAAAGATCTATTTGTTCTAAAGATTTATTTTATTTTGTTTTTTATTGCAAAGTCAGATACACAGAGAGGAGGAAAGACAGAAGGATCTTCCATCTTTTGATTCACTCTCCAAGTGGCCTCAATGGCTGGAGCTCTGCCAATCCGAAGCCAGAAGCCAGGAGCCTCTTTCAGGACTCCCATGTAGGTGCAGGATCCCAAGGCTTTCGGACATCCTCAACTGCTTTTCCAGGTCACAATCAGGGAGCAGGAAAGGAAGTGGCACCGCCAGGAATAGAACTCGCACTGATATGGAATCCTGGTGCATTCAAAACAAGAACTTTAGCTGTGAGGCTACTGCCCTAGGCCCACCCAGGCCGTACTTCACAACTTTTCCAGGTCATACTCGGGGAGTTGGATTGAAATTGGGGCAGCTGGGACATGAACCAATGCCCGTATGGGAAGCCCGAACCACAGACTTAGCCTACTATGCTGTGCCACTGGTCCCAGAACTTATTTTTTAGTAATATTCTCATTTTAAAAAAAGTATTGGGACTGGTATTTAATTTAACACTTCAGTGTAACAGTGCTTGTACTGGATTCCTGTCTGCAACTCCTGAGTCCAGCTCTCTATCTGTGCTGATCCTGCCAGGCAGCTGTGATGGCTCAAGTGACTGGCTTTCTGTTGTCCATGTTGAGAACTGGATTGGTGTGGCCGCTTTGTGCTCATTGTAAGCACTGGGGAAGTAAATCAGTGCATGTGCGTCTTTCTTCCCCGACCCTCCTCTCATACGTAACTAAGAAGTTGTGTAATGACATCTTATTGGAGGGGCTGATATTCTGCCAGCTCTGCTTTCAGACCAAGGATGGTTTCCTAATGAAACTGTTGAATTTATCTGGACAATAAGAGGCTGGACTCTCTGCATGGTCCATACCCGCAATGAAAAAATCATGACTGGATCACTGTACTACTATAACAATATGGAGGAATTCAAGATGGGGGGACTTGGAGAGGGACTGGAGGAATCTCAGCGGCTATGAAACTGTGTCATAAGATATATATAATATATATATATAATATAATATGTAATATAACATTGTATAATAATATAATCATTATCATAATACATTATTATATATTGTATAATAATTTATAATAAAATATATAATAATGTATATGTGTGTTATATATTATATGTTTATATTTATATATATATAAATATATATATATATATAAAGAAGTTAAGAACTTCTCAAAGAAATAGCATGATGTATCACAAGCATTCGGAGTAAAAAGTATATAGTGTCAGTTGTAGCACAATTATTGAAAGAATAGAAACCAAATAAACTGAAGTTCTTGGAATAAAAGGTAAATGTAGTATTGAATCAAAATAAGACAAAATTAAAGTGAATGATTAGATGACAGGTATTAATCCATATTCATCAGTACTTACATTAAAGGCAACCTGACTACTATTGGAAAACAAAAATAATCAGGGATAAATAAATTATGCATATAAATAAATTATACATATAGAATACCGAAAATGTGAATACAAAAGAAATGAAAATGTGCAATGCACATAGTAACAAACATAGAATTGATAAAACTGTAGTAATATTAGGCAGAATGGACTCCAGAAAAATCAGGAGACTTATTTCCTAGTGAGAAAGGATCAATAGACATTGCAGCCCTCAGTTGGGTCAGATAAAGCATGGCTTTCAATTCTATAAGCAAAATGGGCAAATCAGCAAACGAGATTGACATACTTCTTTCAATACTTATTGAAATAAGAAAGAAAAATCAGCCTAGATATATGTTCTACACAAAAGCTTTAAATGATGAAATGAACTTAAAAATATTGCATCCGATAGCAACATAATTCCAATATATTTTTAAAGTTTCCATCTATTATTTATCAAAGATTCAGAGCTTGAGAAAGACTTACATGATTATAACAACACAAGTAAGCTAGAAAAATGATAAACATTAGCATCAATGTACTGGAACTGGAAGAAAAAAAAACTATAGTTGTAAAACCTTAAAGAAATTTTTCAGAAAGAAGGGACGTTAAACATAAGTGTGTCAAAATTATACCACAAAGGGCCAGAAAAAAGTCAATCTAGACTTGTAAACGGATATGTTATAAAGATTGTGTAATAAAACCTCCAAAAACATTCAAAAAAGAAATTGAGTCAAAAAATGGTCCTAGAAAGAATTTACGTGAATAAACTTTGTGTGGGTAAATTTCTCTATTCCTTTTCATGGACTTGTTTATTTGTTCGAAGGGCAGGAGGACAGAGAGGAGAAAGAGAATGGGCTCTTCCACCTATGCATACACATCCCAAAAGTTCATGATGCTTGGGTCTGCAGCCCCAAGTCAGAAACTTGTAACTCCGTCTGGATCTCCCATGTTGGTGCTGGAAACCCATGTCTGGCCCATCTTCTGATACATTTGCAGGTACATTAGCAAGAAGCTGGTAAGAGGCAGACAGAGCTTGACTACAGTCTGAAATGGGAAACTGACTTGGCAAGTGGTAGTTTAACCCACTGCATCACAATGCTGCCCTCTGAGTAAATTTAATTTTAAAATTCTGACAAGTAGAAAGCAACATTGATTAAAAGAAAAAGGAAAAGTATAAATATTCATTTTACAACTAGGGTAATTCAAACCATTATTATACCAGTCTACGGTAGGTTTTTGTGGCTTAGTTTGTGGAATATTGCACATAGTTAGGATACTCAGAGACAAATCTTAAGCAAAGTCTTCTGGAGAAAAGGAAGACTTCCCAACGGTTTTGGAGAGGCGACTTTATCTCACTGGTAAAGTTAACTGAAGGATATTATAGGTCAGTCTTCCTTATGAACACAGACACTAAAAATGCAATTAAAACCTGAGAACAATGAATTCATTTTTCTGAAGAGAAGAAAATACACAATGACCCAATGGAGAAAATAGAATTAGCACTCTCAAAGTCAAGCCCTTCCTAACTTGGTATGTACCCATCTTCAACCACAGGCAGCTCCACCCAATCAGGAGCACAATGTGGCCACAATCCGCCCCAAGTACCCTATCATAGAGTTTCCTGACTGGCACACATGCAAAGCGTGGCCCCATAGGACTGACATGTGATCTTGCTGGAGATAGGATGTGAGTAACAACACCATTTGGGGCATGCCATGTGCAAAGAAGCAATCATGCGTATGCAGAACACTGAGCCAGATGTGAAAAAAAAAAAAAATCCTGTGTATAGAGAGAGGCCCTACTAGAGTTCTGAGCTTCTGGCTTAAGCTTGCACCAGTCTTGGCTTTTGTGGGCATTTGAGAAATGAACCTGTGAATGGAGGACTTTTCCCATACATTCATTCTCTCTCTCTCTAACTCTCTCTGTCTCTCTCTCTCTCTCTGTCTGTCTGTCTCTCTCTCTCTCTCTCACACACACACACACCTGCCAAACAGAAGAAAACTGATTTAAAAATAGATCGATAGGAGAGTCTGTTTTTGAAATCTCTTCTGAGTACACTGTCTTCGTAGTATTTGAATATAATCACCCCCCACCCACCCTGCCCTTCTCCCTCCATCCCCATCAACTGTCTGGGATGAACATTGGCTTCTTGTCGATTTCTGTTTGTCAGTAATCCAAAAACTGCTGATCGGTATTAAACTGAGATATGGTCCAGCTTGTAATAAATACCCTGATTCCATTGTTTTTTTCTGACTGTGGCAGAGCTTATCAAGATTAGCTGAAATAACACAGGAGGCTTTTAGCTCAAAGAGCAGAAAACGAGAACCGGTAAGAGACTTACATCATGTAAGAAAGGATTTGGAGGAGATTTGATAGCAGCTACCTAGAAATGAAAAGAGAAATGAAGAGAGGAGAATATTGGGAATGGAAAGGAGTGAGAGAAGAATGAGGGGAGGAAAAACAAGAGCAAATGAATTATTTATTTTAAGTAAAAAAGTTTGTCCCAATTAAAAAAAATCAGAACACAATACAGTAAATCCAGTAAATTACATTGGCAGTGTGGTACTCAAAGGACGGATAGGTCACTCATTCGACAAGATGGAGACTAACGGTCAAGGTCACTGTGGTGAACAAGATGACGGCCAAGTGCAGAGCCCTGGGCATGAACCAGGAAGGGGGTCAAGTTGTTTCAAAGAAAGACTAACTGGACAGGGCCATTTCGCTCACCTGCCCCTGGCCTATGGGAGGTGGCTTCTGTGCTGATGACAATTGGCTCCTAGTTTTCCCCTCCTGGAATTCCTAGAATTCCTGGCCTGAGGCTGTTAGCTGCTCTATATAAGAATTTGTATTTCTCAAATAAACTGGAACAGCTTGTATGGAACACCTGTCATGTCACTGTGTCTCTCATGTGCCAGGAGGCTGGTTGGGGGGCAGCAGGCTCACCCCCTCCGGCAAAGGGTACTACAGGAATCTGTGCGGGAGACCCTGCAGGCAGAATAGAAGAAAGCAAATTAAAAAGAGAGCTCTGTCTTCATCTAGCAAGACAATAAATGCCAAACTTTTAATAACTGAACAACAACATTAGTTTATACTGAGAAATGTAGAAGTGAGTACCAGAAACAGTTGGTTGATTTCCTCTGGAAATAACTGGTATGTGAGAAGATGCAAGTCTAGTGGCCACACTCAGACTGCTCTGCATCAGCCTTTGGAGCACATCAGAGAAAAAACTTTGGGTGCTTAAATATGACGCTTTAAAAAATTTTGACTTGTGCCAACATTATAAACTCTGTATAGATGAAGTCATCAGATGGTAAACATACAAAATCCTTCTGAATCTAATTTTGAATGCTCTGTGTCTATTGGAAAAGATTGGTTTTCCCTGAAATTCCTGTTTACCGAAACACTACCTTTCTATGCAGTCTTTCCTTGCAGTCTTTGTGACTCGCTGCATTAAAAGCCTTGAATGGTTATATTTGCTATTGCTTATGGTTCGTTGTCAAGGTTACAAGAAGCAACAGCTACAGCAGGCAGTTAAACTTACTTCATGATGTGCCTTTCGTACAACATTGAAGTTCCAATTTTCCAGTTGTACTTGGATCTGAAATTTGGCTTCACATGAACTCTGTCTGTCCCAGAACAAAGCAAAGCCAACTGTACATTGTGTACTAAATGCTCCCATGATTGACACTGTTTTTACTGAAATAGCATGCATTTTATGGGCTTGAACATCACAGGATGGTAATAAAACTGTAGGAGCTATTCAAATGTTTTTCCAATTTTTTTTATTCTTTTATTATAAAATGTTTATTCTGACGTTCTATTTTCCCTGATCCTTTTCCATTGTTATCTTACATCAATAGAGAAAACTGAGATATCTGAAACACTGGGAAGAGAAGGTCCAAGATAATCAGTTCCTAGTAATTGTTTCCATCACTTTGCTAATTCATTTTAAGTTTCCCACTATGGGTTTGTGTGACTTTGAAGTCAGGGTTCTGTTGACCCTGTATCAACAGCAGCTGTTTCTTAGCTACAGATGAGGTAAATGTGATACAGACACTTCTGAGGTTGACATAAAGAACCAGACCTCCACAAAAGGAAGAGACTGCTGTTTCCCAAATCCAAGAATTGCAGCCTGACTCCAGTCTTGTCTCAGAAATAAAAGCTTGTCACCCTTGAATAGGAAGAGCTGGTTACACTGTGAATTAAACTCCTGTTATGGGCCTTAAAGTAAACAACTTTTGTGTGTCTGATTGTACCCATTGGATGTCAGTTATACTTGTAAATCACAGGGGCCCAGCTAGTTAAAGAGGTACATAAACATTCATCACTGTTAGTATTGGTCACTGTAGAGTTGGGATTGAAGTCACATCTGCATGTGTACCATCTAAATTTTCTGATACATTCAGAAAGAAAAATTTGAAGATGCCAACATTTCTTAAAAATGGAAAAAATGAAACTCAAGTGCAATACCCATGTGCCTTTCTCATTTAAGGAGAAGCAGATAGTTCAATTGCTCCCACATGGGTTGCCATGTTTAGCACTGTGACAGGGTACAGAGGAACAGGTTGATACAGTTTTGTGGAGATTTAATAGTGGCACCAGGTTTATTTTTCTAAATTAAAAAATTTAATTAACACAAACACATAAAGATCATATGCATTTACTTGTTGCCCTCTGATGTTTGAGATTTTGTATGATACATTTTTGGCTAATGTCAATAACTGATTAATAACTAGCAACTGTGCCTAATTCCTTGTTGAAATCCAGTTCGACATTAACAATGCCTCTAAGATTGAATGGGGTAGATGAGTGAATCCTACTCAGAACAGCCTTGGAGAAGGAGAAGGGGCAGAAACAATGTCAGAGCCAAAATGAATATGAATAAAGGAGCCGTGGTCATCTCATCCACTTTCTTACTGGTTAAACTGGACCACAGATTGTGAATGTAAGATTCAACATTTTAATACACTCAACTCATCCCTCCGTGGTTTATTTCTTTGTCAATGTTCCCTTGCATGGCAAAAAGGACTGCCATCCTTTAGCTGATCCAACCTGAAAACCTGGAAATACTTGGTTTAATCTATTTTAAATTTCACATCTAAGTATTCACCGAAGTGCTTTTACTACATCAGAAAGGTGTCACGAATATGCTCTACATCATTATCATTGATGCTTAAAGATTTGCCTGTAAAACGATCTGAAAACTTGCCTTTTCTAATTCACTCTTGATCCAGATGCCAGAGACATCTTTTTGAAGATGGAAATCTGAGTTTGCCATTGCCCTTCTCACAACTACATAGTCGAGCAGATACCGGGTTCAGTGGTCAAGACACTACTTGAAAAGCCTGCATCCCATAACAGAGTGCCTGGATGTGACTCCTGACTCTGTTTCTAATTGCAAATGCACATCCTGGGAGACAATGAAGGAAGGATGTGTCATTGTTGGTTGGGTCCCTGTCATCCACATTGGCAGCCTGGGCTGAGTGAAAGGTTCTAGGCTTCAACTTCCTCAGCTCCGGAGGTTGCAGATTTGGGTGAAGGACTCAGCAGTTGGGAGATCTCAATCTCTCTGTATCTTGTTTTAAATATACACAATTATTTTTTCAAGAAAAACTGGTAAAAGCTGTCAGATAGCCTGGCCCAGCCCCAGCAATGGAAGCCATTGGATGGAAGATCTTGGGCTTATTCTCAATCCCTCTCTCTCTTTCTCTTCATCTTGCTCTATAACTCTGCCTTTCAAATAAATTAATAAATTCTTTTTAAAAAGAGAAATACTGCACAGCAGATTCATTATGTTAGCATAATACAATCCTTGAAACCTGTGTGTGTAATCTGACTCTCAGTTCTAGCCTTATCTCTGCTTACTTCAGTTTGTTTTGTTGCTATGAACTTTCGACTTTTCGTACTTCTAACACTATAAGAAATTCTTTTTCAAAATGTTTGTAAAGATGGAACTAAAGGATGCATGTATTATGATGCAAAAATTAAATCTCCTGCATACATTTTTTTTTCATGATACAGATTTTCCACAGATGTTTTAAAGATCCTTTGATATTAAACTGATTTGTGTTTCAATTTTCCATTCCATGTTGGAAGTAGTGCCCTATGGAATGTGTCTTGCCTGTAGGTTCACTGTCCACATTAGTCTGGAGATGAGGCCAAGAACTGGAAGTAAATCCCAGTCTCTCACGGCAGGATTTCAGCTGCTTTTATTTTGGCCACTTTCTGTGAGGTTCATTGTTAGCATAAATCTAGAATCTGGAGCCTGAACCCAAAACCAAATTCAGTTAATTTCATGTGGTTTGTAAATGTATTATCCACTGTTTTAAATGCCAATCTGTAAGAGTTAAAGAAGCCTTTTTTTTATCCCTAAGCAAATTTAAATCTTCATTTAACTCCAATTCAATTGTACCCTAAATCTCTTCTTTCCTAAAATATTAGATGCTTCAGTTTCAAGTTCAGTAACTACACTTAACTCGAAGCTACAGATCTGTAGGGACTTTACCTTTCATGTTCCTATGCAGCTTCCTTCATAAATCTTGTAATATGGTAGTGTTTTGATAAATGCTGATTGGATAAAACACATCAAAACATTGAAAGGGAAGACTAGGTATTTTAAAGCATTCTACCTATATTATTTCCCCCACATCTTTCACATTGTATTTCTCTATTTTTGCAAATTAGCATTGCTTGTTAGTATGTGTGTGAATGTGTGTGTATATGGGTTCCAATATGTGCATGTATGTGCTTTCAGGTGAAGAAAAGCATGAGAGATAAGGAATTTGAAATTTTCCACCACTTTTGTTTAAAACAGAATGAGAGGGCCCAGCGCGGTGGCGCAGTGGTTAAGGTCCTCGCCTTGCACTGCCCGGGATCCCATATGGGCGCTGGTTCTATCCAGGCTGCCCCGCTTCCCTTCCAGCTCCCTGCCTGTGGCCCAGGAAAGCAGTCGAGGACGGCCCAAAGCTTTGGGACCCTGCACCTGCGTGGGAGACCCGGAAGAGGCTCCTGGCTTGGGACCGGCAGGGTATCGGCCGTTGCGCTCACTTGGGGAGTGAGCCATCGGACGGAAGATCTTCCTCTCTGTCTCTCCTCTCTGTATATCCGCCTTTCCAATAAAAAAAAAATAATAAAAATAAATCTTTAAAAAAAAAACAGAATGAGAAACATGCTGATTTTGTTTTTCCTGTCAAAACCTTTGCTATGTTCTCTTGAATTCTTGATGTAGATAATGTTGTACACCAAAACAAATGTTAGAAAATTTAAGTAGAAATTCCTATTGAGAATAAATCATAGCCTACCTTGATATCTTGATTTCCTTTCTTTTAAAGATGTGAGGATCTAAGAGAATATATAAAACCTAATCCCTTCCTGTGGTTTTTAAGAAAATACTAAAAACAAACTTCATACCACACTCAGCAAATGCGTGCCAGCACTCCAAAGTCAATGTCACCTTTGTAAGTTGGGAGAAACGTGATTCTGGGACTCTGTGCTTCAAACACAGCCTCATTGAGAAATGGACTTCCAAAAGTTTCTGGAATATGGAATTAAAAATCTTACTTATTTTCCATGAAATTTTGAAGTCCACCTGTATATACATTAGAAGCCTTGGTTTTTCTAATTCTGTGCCTTGAAATAATATTGTTCTTGAACAGAGAAGTCAGTCATTCTTATATATTGGAGTGGGAAGAAATTTACACTGTGCTGTATCAGCTTATTAAAGATTTAGGCAACACTGTAGCAGAATTTGATTTATATATATGAACTTATATCATTTTTTTATATTGTTAAGCCCTGGTAGTTTTAAAATATCTCTTAAAATATGTGACATTCGGGAAAAAAAGCTGTCTAAATTTTAGTGTAATGAGAAAAAATAAGTTCCATTTGTTGAGTTGAACAATGGCTATTAAGTGGCAGTTATTCTGTGGTCCTTTCAAGAGTTCATGAGACAGTGGAATCAGAAAGATTTCGGGGACTTTTTTAGACATGTAGGCATAGTTTTTTTGTTTTTTTTTTTTTTCATAAGACTTATCTTCAAGATCTTTCTTGAAAACCTTATATGCCAGGTTTCAAACCTAATCTCACACTTTCTCTCCTAAGCTCTAAACAACAAAGGAAAGGTATCACAAATCATTGTTTTAGCATCTTTAGTCATCAAGTTATCTTTCATTATTGAAACATTTGTCCATATGCTTACACTGCTGTGTCTTTTCCAGTGGAGTAATTTCAAAGCTGGAGGTGTGTAAGTTCCGACTACCGCCTTCAAAGGGCATGTAGCGGAATAACAGTCAATCCTGGGACCGTGCTCTGCCCAGGGACAACCTGATTGGCAGTATAACGGAAGAGCAGGGAGATACACTTTTCAAAAGAAAAAGCAACTGTGGACACAAGGACTATGAAGGTTCTTTAACATTCATGTCACTCTCAGCATGTCTGCAAATCATAAATGGGTTTCAAAGAATGAAAAGTTGGAGATTGAAGCCCATAGCATATGGGTTTCTGGGCAAGTCTGGGTACAAAATTGGAAAGGACTTAATTTGACGTTTTTTTTTTTGTCTAAATGGAGACTATATAGGAGTCTGACCTCTATGCCCTCTCTGCTGACCCCACCAACATCAAACACTTGTGCTTGCATGAAGGAAAATTGAAGCTAACAGGAAAACTAACACTCCAAAGCAAACACTCGGGGCTCCTCTGTTTAAGGAGTCCCACTTCAGAGAAAACAAACGGCTTTTCCTGAGAGATTTTGTCATAGCAACTGCATGGCAGTTCATGGTTGTTGGTTTTTTTTTTTTATTATTTTTTTTTTCCTCTAGGGAAGCTTCCAGAGTCAGAGTGGAAATGGAAATTTTCTACAGGAGTCTAGCATACTTGATTCTACCGTGATTTCCCCCTGTGCATTATAGCTGAATTCATGTTTAAGAAGCAGAACATTCAAGCCATAATTTTGCATTTCAAACATACACAAAAAAATACACTAAAATTTGAGACTGAAATCGTGGATTGCTTCGTTTTGTTAATTTCCATTATGTGAGTTTGTGCATTGCTTTTCAAAAGACGGAAGAGCAAACACTCTTCCATGTGATATTAAGGCGGGAGCAATACAAAGAATAGAAACCATACTCTGCAGCCGGTGTGCTGGGGATGAGTTCATTACAGCAATGGGATGCTTCAGCTTCTGAAAGCTAACTTACCTGAGTTAGCTTATCTATATAGTATTTAATTTTCTATGTTTATTTTTGGAACATGACAAACCACTATGATTGAATCAAGCCCATTTCTTTTGTCATTTATTTGATTCCTATTTATTTGTTATTTATTTAATAAGGTAATAAATATGAAACAACTATCCCTATCAAACACTAGAACCTTAAAAATAACTAAACTTGGCATTCCTCTACCAAACTATTTCTCTGTGTCCCCCACTTTCAGAGGTAAATTTGTCGAGAAGTTTAATCTAGTTTTTGTAGTGGCTGCTGGAGTAAGCAGCCTAGAGTATCTGTTCAAACTGAAGAATAGGAGTATTGGGAATTGACAGTTCTTTCAGCCTCTCCTTGACGCTGCCTGAGAACCTACTCTCCAAGGTCATCTCCTCTCTCAGAACAGGACGCGTCCCATCAGGGAATGTGGGCTGGGGAGAGATTGGGATGTACAGGTCTTGTTCTACTGCTCCAACACAACAGAGTTCCAAGAAGCCATTCCAACCTCACAGTTTGCTGTGGGAGATATTTTTTGGAAACTGTAATCTGTGCCAAACCACGTAATTCTCATTTTGGAAATGAAAAATATTCTAAGTAGGGAAAGTTGACCAGATTCAAGCATAGAATCACATCCTATATTTTAGCAATTCTCTATCATGTTTACAATGTAACTTTTGTGATTGCTCACCTATCCTGCCTCAGCATCTTCATTTCAGGTAAACAGATACAGTTCATTAAGGCTATTTAGTTGGAAAAAAAAAGAAACAGAATGAATGCAGGTGCAGAAGAGCCCAATGCATTAGTTAATAAGAAAGTTTCTCTTTCCCATTAAAGTGAGTCATATTAGAAAGCACTCAAAGCCAAGGTCGTGGGTACTGTAAAAGGTTTAGCTGATGTCATTAGGACCTGCCCCAGCTGCCGCAGTTAAAGAACACTGATTCTTTTGTGAGTTACACATTTTGAATCTCTGACAAATAATCAGTTTATTCTGAAGCTTTCCAGTTGGCAAGTTTTCAGGAAAGTCTCAGCAGAAAATAAGGTCATTGCTTTCATCATTTAGTGGTGATACTTAAGGACTCAATGAAATTTCTGGCCTTTTTTTAAGGCCATTTCATTTATCTAAATTGCTTCATTTAAAGAAAATCACCCTTATTTGAACCCTAATGAAAACAAAACAGATACTGACCCTGAGTGTGTGTCTAATTCAATCTGCTCTTTCAAACCAAGACATATGACAAGGTTGATGTAAATTGCTGCCCAAGACTACTGCCTAATCTACTTTTTAAAAGACTTTTTCTAAAACTTTATTTTTATTATTTTTCATGATACTTTTCTTAGGTATGGGGATTTCCCCATTTCCTTCCTCATTCTCCCTCCCCAGGTTCCCCCTCACCATCTTCCCCCATATTGTCACAGAAGTTTCCTTTAGTAACTGTTACAGAATTAACATTCTGCTACTTACATTCATCATGACATTGTAGATATTGACAAATATAGAAAATTTAGTATCATATTGACAAGGTATATTTAACTGTTTCAGTGGAAGTGCTTTTATTTGGGGGTAGGTATACTCTAATGCTCAAGTAAGCCAGGTACAAAAAGACAAATATCATATATTCTCTTTAATATCAGGCAACATTGATGCAAAATATAAGACAGATAGGTAAGTACATATATATATGTATATATATAGTCTCATAGTCGAACTGTAGCATAATGGTGACTAGCATACTAGGAGTAATGATACATTGCAGTAGGTAGCCCATTTGCTTTCAAAAAATGTGGTTCTTGTCACATAGTAGCTCCTGCCTCCAATATTAGGAAATGCCAATTGCAGTTGGCAATGTTTGATCTACCTCTCAAAGCTGGGTTACCTGCAAACTGAATGTCAAAAGACACTTACAAAATCATTTTATATTCTTTTCTTCTTGTTACCTGTGTGGCAGATTTGGAGCTGCGTACATATTTTGTGGGGGGTTTATTTTTGGGAAAAAAAATATGTATTTGAAAGGCCAACTCTCTTCTGCTGGTTTACTGTGTAAATGCCAGCAATAGCTGAGGCTGGGCTAGGCTGGAGCCAGGAGGTCAATCCAGGTCTATAAGTAGACATCAAAAATCCAACCACTTGAGTCGTTATTGCTACCCTAAAAGCTATGAACCAAGAGTTAGCTGGAGTGAAGAGCTAGACTTTAAAATTGAGCCCAAGTAATTTGATGTGTGAAGTGGGCATCTTAACCACTGCACTAAATACTTCAGCCTTATCCTGTTGATTTCCCTCCTTGCTCTCTTTGGCTGATTCATTCGTCAATCTCTACATATTCTAATATTGACCATCATCTACTGTCCAGCTCAGACTGTATTTCACTTTTCAATGACTCCCACTCTACGTTTTTCAGAAGCTGAAAATATCCCAGCCTTCCTCTGAATTAAGTATGAGTGCATTTCACATCAAACACAACAAGTATGACTTACATTATGCATTTACATATAATTAATTTTCCAGTATTCTTTCAACAATTATTATTCCTAGTACTCTACCAGGAATTGAATAGAATGTGGAGCCTAACATCCCACATAGACTGCAGGTAGGGAAGTGTGAGAGTGTTATCTTTCTTAAGATTTATGTTTCATTTATTTGGCACATAGAAAGAGGGACACACACACACACACACACACATACACACAGGGTGGGCAGTGGGGGAAAATATTTTTCATCCACCCGTTTACTTTTCAAATGGTGGTGGCAACAACCATGGATGGGCCAGACTGAGGCCAGAAACATGAAACCTGGAAATCCACTTGTGTCTCTCAGGTCGGTATCTGTGTTTTTCCCATGTGCATTAGCAAGGAGCCAGATCAGAAGTGGAGCAACTGGACTGGAGTCAGAATGCATATGAGATAGTAGCATCCGCTTAGGTGGTATCCTAAGCTGCTGCACCACAAGACTGCAACTTTAGGACAATAAGGGACAACTTAAAAGCCACAATGGATAAAACAAAAGGATGAATAATAGGATGAATTACACAACCCATATGGGATTTGTACAAATGCAGAATAAAACTGCCCATGCAATATACTAACTCTGTTTAAATAATCAAGGAGAAAATGAAAGGAGTGCATAGGTGCCTGTAGTATCTTCTGCTTTAGTGTAGACTGGCCAAAAAATGTCAAAATGTTGCCAGAAGTTTTTCATTGGGAAGGTTTTCTTTCTAGAGAAAAAAAAATATATACAAAATATATATGCAAATTATGTAAGAAACCAACCTTGTGAGTTTAAAGAATTCAGGTTTTGGGTTTCCTTTTGCAGGTCAATGTTTATAAAATTCAGAGAGCTGATATATAAACATCACAGGTGTTTATGATTTTGAAAGAGGGTCCATAAAGTTAACTGAAAATGTGGATAAATATCTGGAAATCCTGAGTGTTCTGGCTCACTTGGTGACTGCTTAGGATGGTGACATAATTGCCCAAAGTTATCTGCTTCTGTTCTGCAGTTATTTTCTTCTGCTTGAACACAAGGGAGGAAAACTTCCTGCTTTCATCATCACTGAATCGTTCCCATATCTCTGTCCTTCTGGGATTTCCACGCTGGAAGTCATTCTGTTCTCTCTGGACTCATCCGTTTCTTCCATCCTCTGATTCATTTCCTTCAGTACACAAATTTGCTCTTTTAGCTTCAATTTTATAAAATCTCACCACAATGCAACATAATCTTCTATGTATTAGCCTACCTCTCCATTTCTTACATAGAACAAAATCTCTAATGATAATGCCTACTTCCTGCCTTTGCTTTATCACCTTTAATTCTATTCTGAATCAACCACAGTTGGGTCTTAGCAGTCATAATTCCACTATCCTTCTGTGAAGAAAATTACTCACCTATCTCATTAAATCAAATCCTTGTCCTTCAGCATGCTTTCCCTTTAAAGCCATTATGTGAAAGGCAAAAAGAGAGAAGTATTAACATCTGTTCGTTTATTCTCCAGTTGTCCATGATAGCCAAGGCTGATGGGCTAATGTTAGGGAGCCAGGACTCCATCCAATTTCCATGGGGCTGACAAGAACATCAAAAACTGAGCTATCATCTGTTATTAGCAGGACACTTCATTAAAAAAAATATTGTTTTATGATACAGTTCCATAGGCTCTGGGATTTCCCCTGCCTCTCCCCTAGTTCCCTCCCCTTCCCAATGATTTCCCCTCCAGTATTACAATGGGTGGTCCTTCATGAACAGCCATAGTCCATCATGCTGCTATTAAAATGTTTTCTCGGGCCCAGCGCGGTGGCGCAAGTGGTTAAAGGTCCTCGCCTTGCACGCCCGGGATCCCATATGGACGCCGGTTCTAATCCCGGCAGCCCCGCTTCCCTTCCAGCTCCCTGCCTGTGGCCTGGAAAGCAGTCGAGGATGGCCCAAAGTCTTGGGACCCTGCGCCCTTGTGGGATACCCGGAAGAAGTTCCTGGCTCCTGGCTTCGGACCGGCATAGTATCGACCGTTGCGCTCACTTGGGGAGTGAATCATCGGACGGAAGATCTTCCTCTCTGTCTCTCCTCTCTGTATATCCGCCTTTCAAATAAAAACATAATAAAAATAAATCTTTAAAAAAAAATGTTTTCTGGCATTGTTGGCAAGAACAATGTCAGAGTCCAGCATCCGACTGCCCGGTTATTTTCAACTGTTCACTGGAAATCCATCTTTGGTTTATATGCATAGAGACACACAAGCAGCACACTTCTTATCTAGCTCTGCCACAACTCCCATGCTATTCTTTTTTTCTATGTGAATTTTCAATCATAAATATTACATTAAAAATTAATTCTCTACTGGAACATTTTTATCTTTGTTTCTAGGAGACTACATTGTTCATTTTCTTAGAGTAAGAACCTCCATTCTTAGGCTAAATGATGCCTGTTCCATTTTTTTCTTCCTGCTTAAAATAGAGAAATGCTAAAATCTACTAATGGTATGCTATATATCTAGCAATATTATTAGAACACGAAGGCCCTCTAGAATCTGACACAAAGTACACAAAGTCTTAGAATCTTTGACAATTTTCTGTCTAGAATGTTATTCTTTCATTTTGCTTGGCTGGCTGTTATATTTTGCCCCAACACTGAAGAAGAGTCATCTCCATAATGTGGAGTTCTTTGACCAGACAACTGTAAGCATTGTTAGGCACTCAGCTCCATCCCATTAGCTTATGCTTTATTTATAGTACTTTAAGACTATCTATAATTATCTGCCTCACTCTGCCCATGGATATATAAATATCAAAAGGGTAGAGAATGTTCCTGTCGGCTTTAAATGTATTCCCCATGCTTACAATAAGGCATGGCATGTTGGAAATGTTTGCTGAATGCATTCATGAGTGAGGGCAATTATTAGCAACATTTTCTCATAGGGCTTCATGAATCGCAGAGGCCTCCAGAGGTATACTAATGAATTTGTAAGCTCCAAAGTTTGAGAACTTAACTCACAGAGACCTAGTGACAAATTATAAATTGAGGTGTCTGTTAGTGTTAGAGTGCTATCAAGATAAATGTCCACAAACTTGGTTGCTTCGAAAAAAAAAAAAAAACAGAAATTAATCTTCTCACAATTCCAGAGGTCAGAATTCTAAAATCCAAGGGTCAGTGGGCTGTGCTCAGACTGAATGATCTGGCGAGAGCCTCCCTTTGCCTCCTTTGGTTTTGGAGGACTACAGTCATTCCTTGACTTACATAATTACGTTATTTTGGGGCCCAGCGGCGTGGCCTAGTGGCTAAGGTCCTCGCCTTGAACGCGCGGGGATCCCATATAGGTGCTGGTTCTAATCCTGGCAGCTCCACTTCCCATTCAGCTCCCTGCTTGTGGCCTGGGAGAGCAGCCGAGGATGGCCCAAAGCTTTGAGACCCTGCACCCGTGTGGGATACCTGGAAGAAGTTTCTGGCTCCTGGCTTTGGATTGGCATAGCACCTGCCGTTGCGCTCACTTGTGGAGTGAGCCATCGGACGGAAGATCTTCCTCTCTGTCTCTCCTCCTCTCTGTATATCTGACTTTCCAATAAATAAATAAATCTTTAAAAAATTACATTATTTTGGGCCTGGCGCGGTGGCGCAAGTGGTTAAAGGTCCTCGCCTTGCACGCCCGGGATCCCATATGGGCGTCGGTTCTAATCCCGGCAGCCCCGCTTCCCATCCAGCTCCCTGCCTGTGGCCTGGGAAAGCAGTCAAGGACGGCCCAAAGCTTTGGGACCCTGCACCCGCGTGGGAGACCCGGAAGAGGCTCCTGGCTTCGGACCGGCATAGTATCGGCCCGTTGCGCTCACTTGGGGAGTGAATCATCGGCCGGAAGATCTTCCTCTCTGTCTCTCCTCTCTGTATATCCGCCTTTCCAATAAAAAAATAATAAAAATAAATCTTTAAAAAAAATTACATTATTTTAACTTCTGCGTCTGTGTCACAAAAACTTCTGTATGTGTTTTATTCCAACGATACCCATCACTGGGTTTAGACTCCATTCAGTTTATGGAGCATGTTTTCTAGTTTCTAAAGAGTTAGATAACCAATTCTTCCCGTGTGAAAGAGGAAGAGGCAGTGTACAAGCCAGCTGTACCTTGACACCAATTATGAGCGTGCAAGAGGAGATACTGCAAACTACTCTATTTTATAAGCATAGAGGTAAAAATTCTAAACAAAATGCTGATAAGTAGAATGCATCAGCACGTATGGAGAGCTATACACCATGACCTAGTGAGATTTATTCTGGAAATTTAAGGTTACTTTAACATTCGGCCATCAGTTAATGTAATACAATACATCAATAGAATAAAAGACAAATTTTGCTTGATTATCTTAGTAAGCACAAAGCAGAATTTGGCCAAAGTTGACACTCTTTAGTGAAGATAAATTCAATAAGCTATTATTCTGTAAGGAAACTTTCACAGTCTAGTAAAAAAGGACCCACAAAAACACAAAGGTGACATCGTATCAAATGATCAAGAAATGGTTTTTCCTCTAAGATTAGGATTTGAAGATTTTATTCCACATTGTACTGGTTGTACTAGTCATGGAATTTGACATCAAATAAAAAAAAAAAGTCATCCACACAGAAAAATCAGAGAAACTATGTTAACATAAGATTAAATTGTGTGTTAAAAAATAGCTAAGGAATTACTGGTAAGTTCAGCAAGAATATCAAAAAGCCAGTCAATGTACAACAACTCAGCTGCAGTGTTTTAAAGACTTGTTTACTTGAAACACAGAGTGACACAGGGAGAGACGCGACAAGGACAGATGGAAGAAAGAGACTGGGAACTCCATCTGGGTCTCCCAGGTGGGTGGCAGGAGTCATCCTTTTGGGCCAGGTTCTGTTGCGTTCCCAGGAACATCTGCAGGATGCTGGATCAGAAGTGGAGCAGCTGGGACTCGTCCTGGTGCTATGGAATGGGATGCGAAGCTTGCAGGCAGTAACTTAGCCTGCAGCATGACCAAACAGAGCCTCAATAGTATTTTTATATAGTAACAATGAACAAGCCAAAATACAAAAGAAAGTGATTTCATGACAACATCAAATATACCAAGGAATAAATTTGTAAATTTAGCAGAATAAGTATAAAATACAAGCTCTGAAAAATAAAAGCACTATTGAAACACATCTAAAGGTATCTAAATCAGTACACAGACATTTCATGACAGGAGTTAAGACACTCATTTATGTGAAGATGGCAACACGCTCCAAGTTAATCAGTACACGCCAAACAACCGCTAGCAAAATCCTCACTAGCTTCTAGTTGACAAACTGATTCTATCATTTTATAGCAATTCAAGAGACTGGGAATAGCCAAAATAAATAAATACACAAAAATTAAGAATGAGAACACATTTAAGAAAACTCACAATTTCTGGTTGCATAAAGCCCACAAGTTGTAATAGTAACAACCACGGATATACACAAGGGTGTGTCAAAAATCATGGGAAATGGAATTAAAAGAAGTTTACTGTGATTTATAAAGAAGTTGATAGCCATTCATAGTTTTCACATAACATGCATTTTCCTTGAACTCCTTGACAACTCTTATGTATCAATGGTGGAAAACTAAGAAAAATTGAGAAATAAATCCTTCCATCTATAGTAGAGACAAGTTACATTGATTTGGGGGGAGGAAGGTAATAAGAGAAATGAAAAACAAACACATTTTTAATAAAAGGTAATCAAAAATGGATAATCTCATGCAAAAAAGCAATGCTTGGGCTCTATTGCACATCATAAGAAAAATATGTCAAAATCCTAATTGTTATAGCCAAAGCTATGAACTAAATGAAGAAAATATAGTCATGCATCTCTAAAATTTTGAATTTCTGCAGTTTCTCAGGATATGATGCAAAAGCACAAACAGCACCAGGTACAACAAGCTAAATGTAATCAAAATTGAAAACCAAAAGAAGCAAAAGCAACAAAAATTTCCTTCCTAAAAGGACACTATGAAAAAACAAAGTACCCTGAGTGAGAAAAATTGCACATTTAGTTTTTGAGAAATAATTTTATATATGCTATGCCAATACCATCATGCAGTAGTAAAAGCCAAGTAAAAATAAGCTAATGGAAGCAGGCATTTCTTTAAAGATGGCATATATTGGTCAAAAGGTACATAAAAAACCGATATTATTGGCCTTCAGAGTGATTCAAATTGGTGCCTCCATGAGATAGCACTTTACACCCACTAGAATGACTATAGCAATAAGGAGGAATAATAATATTGGCAAACACAAACAGAAACTGGGATCCTCCTTCACTCTGATAGAAATGCGAAGTGGTGCAGCTGCTTTGAATGCAAAATACTCTGGTATTTCCTCAACTGAGTGCACAGTTCCCGTGAGACTCATACACTGCTCAGAACCAGTAAAAACCCTGATGATATATGTACACACACACACAAATTATACATAAATAACCATAGCACCAGCATTTGTAATAGCCAAATGATGAAAGTAACCTGAATATTCATCAATTGATAATCAGATAAACAAAATTTGGTGTATCTTTGCACTAGATATTTCTCAGTTCTACAAAGCTTCAAAGAACTAACAAACCCGAAACTAAATGGTCATTCCAAACAGGATAAGTAAAATAATTACCAAGGACCACACACTGCAGCATTTTATTTATGTGAGGCATCCAGAATGGACAGGAAGTGGATTTCATAGGCCTGGAGTCAAAGAATTATATAGATTGAAGGTTCAGGTACGACATTTCAGTGTTTGGAAACCACCTTAAAATTGACTGATGAGGGAGGCACAGCCCTGTGGATAGACTAAAACTATTGAATCATGTGGCTTAAAAAAAGTGAGTTTTACAGTTTGTCTATTATTAAAACCTGGGGAAAAAAAAGCATAAAACAACAGATTAAGAATTGCCATCATTTGCTACCACATGCCATTTTTTTCTCAATCTTAAGCCATGGTTATAAGGTAAAGAAATAGCCATCCCCAAGAACAGAAATCCTGTAGGTGCTTCAAACTGAGGGGGCTTGAATACCACAACAATTTTATGCACAGATAACATTGTTACAAGGACTGGGAGACAATTGAGTGATCTTTCATTGTTGGTTTGCAGCAGTAACTCTGATACTCATTTGTTGTATTGTTGCCACTAGAGGGCAGAAAAGCGCTGACAATGGCCAGCACAGTCAGTGGCCTGCCCCTCTACCCCCAAGTCAGAGAGCTGCAGGGAGAGCCAACTCCAGGCTGCCCCTGTAAGGGCTGCCATCTGCACACCCTCTGTGCCTCTTCTCTCAGGAGAAGGATCACTTGGGTTCTGAGTTCTGCCTTGCACTTTATTCACATGTTCCTGTTCATTGGCAAAATCTAAACCGTATCCAGAAACAGGATAGCACATCAAAGCGGAGGGAAGAGGTGTTGAAGGCAAAGTCATGATCTACAGCAGTTTAGAAAACATGTGAGAGTGTAAAACTCCCTTGAAAACATTCCCAGAAAAATCAAAAGAGTAAAAATCTAGGGCTTCCAATCATGAAGAAACAAATGACTAACATATAAAAAGTTTAGAGGAACAGGGAAATTCTAATACAATAAAACAAATGGAAATATGAGTAAATATATATTGCAAAAAATGATTTTCAAAGGCCAATACACTTAAGGTTCTATCTTATTAAAAAGAGATTTTAATGAAAGCTACCAAAATATTTTCAAATGTATATAACGACTGACCCAGTGCTAACAAGAAATTCAATGAATTTATGGATTTAAATTTTTCTTGCAAAAAATATCTAAATATGGTAAAATGAAAGCACCCAATATATTTTTCCAATGGATTTTATTGATGGAAACATGGATTGAACTTTCTGTTTTGGGAGGGGGAATTTCCCTGTTTCCAACAGACATAGAGTTAGGGGAAGATGTTGTCAGCGTTACAGGTGTACCCGTTCCAGTCACTCTAACTGCATGAAATAAAACCAGAGAAAAAGGTGAACAATAACTTCGTAGGGCAAGCAGAAAATACAGAAATAGAAAGAAATCAACTGTGTGGTAAATGTTGTGGTTCTCTGAGAGTCACAGCATACGGTGTAAAGGTGAAAGTGACAGAACAGCCAACAATCCACACCAAAAAAATAAAAAGGAAAACGGACATGAATCAATAGCCTAGAAGGCAGAGCTCAGTTGGGATGACATTCTTGTGTTATTGGGTTCTCAACGCTGATTTCAGGTTACAGGAGACGCTGGTAGAGACTGTCATCAAACACTCTTGTCTTCTGGATGAACAGTTGCCAAGATCACTTCCCATGTTTCTTATTTTAGTATGCGTGATAGAATGATCTAGTCTATTCCCAGGGGTATACGTCCTAATCACCCAAACCTGTATAAAAGCATTATGTTACATGTCAGAATAGAATTTGGAATGCTGATGGAATTATATTTACTAGCCACTCCAGCAAAAAAAAAAAATATATATATATAATGATATATATATATATATATCATTGATCAATGATATATATATATATCAATGATATATATATATATATAAAAATGGATTATCTGGGGGAGATCAATGAGTTCCCAAGGTCCTAGAGTGGAAGAGGCGGGCAGAGACAGATTTGACTGCATCACATACTGCATGTTGCAAGCAAACAAATAAATAAAGACACTTGTCCAAAGACCAGGGTACCACAGATGGCAATAGAACTGTAAATGGAAATTTAATTTGAAATTGAGTTGAGAGTATGTTCACCTGTAATTCACAGCCTTGTCATTAAAGTTTATAAGTTAATTTTTCATGGACACAAAAGCCCCAGTTACCATCCAAAAAAAATTTATTCTCATCTTAGAAGAATAGATGCAGATGTTGTTAATTTCCCTTGAGGATTCAAAATTGATTCTCATTTACCATACAAGTAGAATTCCTAATCTATTTGAATTATTTGTGTTGCTTTGAGTGGGACTGTCACTTGCAATGAACCCTTCTTTTCACGTCCTTGTGAGGCCTGGTAGTGCTTGTGTCCCTGTTGCCATCTGGCAGCCATTGCTTAACAGGTAATCTCACCTTTCTTCTTCATTTTAGGCATTGTAGAAAAGCAAGTGGTTTGTTGGAAGGCCCATTCTGCAAATGAGTGAAAGGGAGCCAGGTAGGCTAAAAAGCAAACGTAAGAAAACAGATAGGATTGTTGTGGAATAGGTGGAGTGTTTCAGGATGGGCTTCTTTCAGATTCTTGTTCCATATGTGAGAGAATTCAAAGGTGGAGGCCCCCCCTCCCCAATCACGTATATAGGAATGCCAAATCTATCGAGAGTGGAACAAGTATGCCAACTCAAAAACCAAGTTGGACACTCACAAATAACAAAAGTGTCTGAGAAGAAAAAAAGACCTGCTGCAAGAAAAAATTCCCACTAATGAACTAAGAAACAGCTCTGGTTGTGCAGTAGTTCAAGGGGCTTTGGAGGTGCACAGGAGGGGACTTGCTGTGTGATCAAAGGCAGGCTACCCTATATGTCTACTACAGGTGTCCTAAAGAGAAACCACTGTGACTGCTGAAAAATCAGTCACTTGAAGATGAACCTAACCTCATACAATGAATGAGCAGAATGTCCCGTTGGGTGAGGTTCAGAGGAAACTCTAGTCTGGTTGACAGACACAAAAACACTAGAGTAAACTTAGGGACTATGTAGAAGTTACTAACTGGTTCAGATTTTTCATCTTCCCTTTTTATTTCAGCAGGATGCTAAGAAGAAAAGAATGGATGAACCAGGAAGAAAAGCAGACTGAGTCCTATTTGCGAAGAGGTGTTAGCTAAGGGTTCCTTGCATAGAGAATCGAAGGCGACCAACCCTCTTCATATTGATGCATCGTACAAGTTGGTCCATGGATTGAACTTTCAGGTTTTACACACCTTAAATAAAATGACCTAGATCTGTGTGATATTTTTTCAGCTGAAAATTGCTTAGGTTGTTACTGAGTAGCAAAAAAGTGTGTAACATGCTCCCAATTGAGTCTGTATCCCATGAGATCTGCATTTTTCACTCTCAGTAGGGATCTCTTTGTCTGGATCCACTTGTAGGCAAATTTTATTACAATATTTACAGTGGTAAAATTCAGTGGACAGGGGCCCGGCCCAAAAGTGTAGTGGTTAAAGTCCTTGCCTTGCACGCGTCAGGATCCCATATGGTTGCTGCTTCTAATCCCTGCAGCCCTGCTTCCCATTCAGCTCCCTGCTTGTGGCCTGGGAAAGCAGTCGAAAATGGCCCAAAGCCTTGGGTCCCTGCACCTGCCTGGGAGACCTGGAAGAGCTCCTAGCTCCCGGCTTTGGATTGGCTCAGCTCTTGCCATTGAGGCTACTTGGGGTGTGAACCATTGGAGGGAAGATCTTCCTCTCTGTGTTTCCTCCTATCTGTATATCTGCCTTTCCAATAAAAATAAATCAATCCTTAAAAAAAATTCAATGGACATATAACAGCTTTTGTTTTTTTTTTTTGCTCCCACAATTTCAGAGAACAAAAATATTTTCTTTTCTATGAACTCATATAAGAAAGACAGACTACATAACTTTGAAATATATCCAGTTCTGCACCTTATTTTTCTAATCCTAATTTATTTGTTTATTATTACATACTTGCATCAGATGTTGTTACATACTTTTCAATTTCTCCCACAACATTTATAACTGACCGAAGCTGGAGGGACCTAGAGCCATATAGAGTTTGATTAAACTATCATAAACGTAGCATAAACTAAAGGTGAGTCACGGGTTCGTGGCACATAGCAGAACAGTGACAGGGATTTTACAAAATTCAAGCAGGGATTTGTTAAAAGATAAACCCAAGCAAACAGGTCCTCAACTTATTTTCTTTATTATTTCCCTCTTACTACTTCACCTTTGCTTTGAAATTACTGAATTCTTTTTTTAAATGTTTTAAAAATGTACTTGAAAGACCACTGAGATAAAGGGAGGGGTGGGAGAAACAGAGAGAATGCTCTTGATTTTTGATCTGCTGGGTCACTCCCCAAGAGCCTATGGTAGCTAGGACTAAGGACAGGAACTGGGATGGGTGGCAGGGACTCAACTACTTGAGTCATCAGTAGCTGCCTCCCACAGTGTGCATTGCCAGAAAACCAAAATTAGACTGTAGCGAGAACCTGCATCCAGGCACTTTGTTACAGGACATAGGTGTCTCCAATATATCATATTTTAAACCACCATATCAAATGCTTGCCTCAAGTAACGATTCATGAAGATAGGCTTTGAAATGTTGCTGGGCTTGTTGCAGGCAGCATAAAGATGAAGATGCTACCCAAGGGCATAACCTGAGCACAGTGAGGGTTGTACTGGTTCAGGAGAGCAAATGGGGAAGACACAGAAAATGTAAGAGTAAAAAGAGGCTTAACCTTGGCAAGATGGGCTTGACCCCTGTTGTGGATGGAACACAGCAACAGAGGCACAGCCGAGGAGTTTGAACTTAAATCAGCAAGCTATGAATAGCCACTGAAGCTCTTTTCTTTAAAAAGGTTTGTTTATTTGAGATGTAGAGTAAATGAGACAGAAGGAGATGGAAGATAAGAGAGAAGCAGAGAAATCCAGCTGGTCTTCTTCCCTACATGGCTCCAGCAGTTGGGGCTGGACCAGACCAAAGGCCTAAGACAGGAGCTTCATCTGTTTTCTCTCATGGCAGTGAAAGCTTGAGCAGTTGGGCCATTCTCCACTGCTGCCTCAGTTGCATTAAGAAGCCTTGATGAGAAGCACAGAATTTATGCCTGAAATGGCACATTGATATGCGATGCTAACCTCACAAGTGGGTGCTTGACCCACTGAGTGGCGACACCAGTCCCACCACTAACAATGTTAATCATAGACAGGTGACTGGATCAGAATTTCATTTTACAAAATTTACTCTGGCTGTGGGGTTTATTCATTCACATCTACTAACCCACCACTTACTTTAACAATAGACACATTTAGTGAGTTTTGAGAGAGAGTAGCAAATAAAACAAACCTGTTTTCATGAGAAGGTGGCTTAGGGAGACATCACCAAATGTACACTATACTTACGCCACCTGACACAGTGATGACTATGTTGGGCACCAGGAAGAAATTAAGAACGAGAAACTGGGCCCGGCGCGGTGGCGCAAGTGGTTAAAGGTCCTCGCCTTGCACGCCCGGGATCCCATATGGGCGCCGGTTCTAATCCGGCAGCCCCGCTTCCCTTCCAGCTCCCTGCCTGTGGCCTGGGAAAGCAGTCAAGGACGGCCCAAAGCTTTGGGAACCTGCACCCACGTGGGAGACCTGGAAGAGGCTCCTGGCTTTGGATTGGCATAGCATCGACCGTTGCGCTCACTTGGGGAGTGAATCATCGGACGGAAGATCTTCCTCTCTGTCTCTCCTCTCTGTATATCCGCCTTTCCAATGAAAAAATAATAATAAAAATAAATCTTTAAAAAAAAAAAAAGAACGAGAAACTACTTCTGACTCATGGAAAGACCAATCAGGAAACTAAAATCACCAAAGCAGCTGCATTCAATGGAGAATACAAAGAAGAGTTGCTGCAAAAACCAGCCTGCCATTTTACTCTGTTGAGAAAAGGAAGTAGAGCTAAATGGCTGAATGTTCTCATGCCCGGTGACTGAAATCCAACCATTCAGTCACTCTGTTCTTCCTTTCATTAAGTTGTACTGTCTTTCATGGCCAGAATTAGTTTAGATTTTAGGGTAAAGACTGAAAATGCTGGCCATTAACAGGTTTACTTTCTAGCATGAGTTTAGTGCTAAGAGTACAAAAAAGCATCATATGATCAAAACTGGAGACTAGGGAAGCAGTTGAGTTAAGGAAGGTGTGTATGAATACAGATATGAAGGAAGGCCACTGATCAGCTATGATTTGTCCAGTGGAAATAGATCAAAGGAAGAGCATCCAATGCCCACTAAGTGGAGAGTGAAGTAAAGAGAAAGGAGGATTTAGAATCAACTCTTGGGAAATGGATTGTTAAATAGGAATAAATCAAGGCAATAGAAGAAGATGGATGAAAATACATTCTACAAAATCAAAGAATTTAGTTTCATAAAAATAAGGAAATGGACACTCATGTTTAATTTAGCAGAATATGAGGATGTAGACTGAAAAACATGCGACTATGGGAGAGTGACAGTGGCAGAAGGCCAATCATAAGCCAATCTGAGACTGAAAGGAAGTAGAAGACAAGTATGCAGTAGGGGGTCAGATATAGCGAACATTTTTATGACTGGAATGGAATAAGAACAAAAATAATGAAAAAAGCAAATTGAGGGAGTAGATGACTGATCAAGGAGGCAGTGTTTGAGCACTGGATTCATTCTCTTCCATGGTATATGGACCCCCGGATCCAAATGTTTATATGCCTAGAATTTGCATGTTGGCCATGTAAGGTTCAAGGTGGTGCTATTAGGAAATAGGAGCTTGCAGGGTATGATTGGAGCATGGAGTGCTCATCCCTCCAGGATGAGATCAGTGGCCTTGAAGAGTGACCCAGAGGTCCTCACTGCCTTTCACCATGGGAGCTCATAGTGAAGACTTGCCATCTGTGAACTAGAACACAGATCTTCCTTCCACAACATATCTGCCATGAACCTACTGGCGTCCAGACCTGTTTGGTTTAAAGAAGGTTTTATTTCTTTATTTCAAAGGCAGAATGCAAGGGAGAGAAAGAGACAATATTCTAACTGCTACAGGCCCCATGAGACAGAAACAGCGAAGGTTGGACCAGGCCACGTATGGTTACCTAGCACTGTATTCAGCTCTCCCACAAAAGGTGACAGCATCCTAGCAAGTGAACCATCTTCTGCTGCTTTTACAAGCACATTAGTAGGGGACTGAACCTGAAGTGGGGAAGCTGGCATTCTCCTATGGAATGCTGGCATCAAAAGGGGAAGCTTAACCTACTGTGCCACAACGCCAGCCCAAATTCCTATTGATTCTAAGCTACTAAGTTTGCAATATTCTGTATTAGCATCCCAAATGAACCAAACAGAAAGTTCTCAGAGTCAAGTCAAACTGGAGTGCTTTATCTTCCCACACATTAAAATGTCTCTCCAAGTGTGTAAGGCAGAGTACTAAACATACATACATACATATGCATATACAAATAAATACATAGACATAGTATTATATATATATATACATACATACACACACATATATACATATATATGTAGGGATAAAGAAAGCTGAGAAGACTTCTGTCAAACAATTTTGGTAATCTTGACAAATTATAAAGTAGAGAGAAAATGATCTATGGACTTAAGAGGTGTTGGTTACACTAAAAAAAAGAGTGAAGGCAATAAAAGATGAAGTTATGATTCTATAAGAAAGGAATAAAATGATTATTCACCACCAGCTTAAGAAGTTGCATTGCAATCAGGGAGCAAGTGTCTGGAATGGCCAGGTAGATGCGTCTTTGTCATTTTCTTGGGCAAGCCATGGCTGCCCAGTAGCTGAGGAAACAGCCTGCATGATCCCAACTTTCCTTTCTCATGTTCTACCCATCTTACTGCTGGCAGGCGCTAGGGTGATCCATCTGGTGTCAGACACCGTACAAAGGGTTTTTCTCTTCATGTTCTCCACGGTTTGTTTTACCTCTTTGAAGAGAGGACGCTATATGCCAAGGGAAGAAAGCAAAGTCAGCAGTGCATAAGCCCCCTCATCTGTCAGTGACAGTGTTTCAGACACATTCAGCCCAGTTGTCGTGCTGACGAGTAGGGATAGAATTGCCAGAAACCCAAGGAGAAAAGTTCTCAGAAATTTAAACCAACGGGGAGTAATTCATTTTCCCAAGCACGGAGTGAAATGTCTCTCCAAGCACATTAGGGAGGTTGCACTTGACCTTCAGTAAATCCTCTATATTACATGGCAGGAGCAACAAGTACTTTTTCTCACTTTGTAACCCAGGGCGGAACCGGGAAGGCTCGATGCCAGCCAGTGCTGCTTGAGTCTTATGGATGCTCACAGTGTTGGCCTTCTGTGCATCTACATCATGTAAAGGCTTTGGGCTTTTGTTTGTAGGACTGTTTCTTGGATCTGGGGCTCGAATGCAGAACCTGACTGGGAGCAGCGTGAATATAGTCTCTATCTGTCAGGAGTGGCATGAGTCAAAAAGACACAGTTCATACAGTAACAAGGGCAATAAAACAACTACACAGCTGACATTTTCTTTTTCCTTTAAAGACCACTTTGATAACACATGCTTGGGGAAAGGCCTAATGTCATGTAATCCATCCACTTAAAATTGAGGTAGATCTCTCATCAGAGAATTTAAAAAATCCTAGAGCTGCTCTTGTCAGGATTTTGCGATCGGTCAAGTTCCTCAATGAGGCAGTATCAGTCAAATTCAGCTCTATTCTTTCTCAAGCAAAGGGCCTATTGAAAGGACCTGGTAATAAAGCCAAGATAGGGCTTCTTTGTGCCTTTTGATGGAGTGAGACAGAATGGCATCAGATTGGGGATAACTTTAGGCACTATCGCAGCTACAGGAGGAGATAAAACAGAAAGCAGCCGCTGTCTTTGAGTTGTTTTGAACAAGCACAGGCTTCTGAGCAAGGGGTATTTGTAACTGGACACGCCTGTAGTCTGAACCAAGAAGTGCTGTTGGCTGTGAGTAATGAATCCTGTGCCCAAGGTCCGCGTTTGTTTCTTCTGTTATCCAATATCTTGGTTTTAAGGCATATGCTTTTGGACTTGGGTACATTTATAAAGTGAATGGGATGGTATAAATTTTACAACTGATGGAGGCAAGGAAGAGAAGAGACTGCGGTTGGAAACAGTCAGCCACTTCCTCAGGAAGGAGGGAGGAAAGCAGTCTCATACTTGCATGAGTGACTTCACATGTCTGACATTTTCTACTACATGATATCATCACCACTCAGTCTCTGAAGTAATTAAGGCTCCATTTATGAGCATCTAAGAGCCTTGCTTAGTCACGCAGTTGAAAGGAGCAAGCCTGGAAATTGAATCCATCTACTTAATCCTTGCTTATATCCTCAGTGTGGACTTTGGACCAGCAACTTGGGCATCACTTGGAAACTTGCTAGGAATATCACTTCTGAGGCTTCATCCCAGAGCTACTGAATCAAAAACAGACTAACAAATGTCTATATGCACAGGGAGATAGCCATTAAATGTTAATTTAATTGTGTTTTATGCAGGCCAGTTATAGTTGTTCCTAGATCTAATGCATAATAATCAAAATCCTGTAGAAAACTTAATACAATGTCCTTAACTCTAACTCAGCTTTTATTTTCTGTATTCCCTAGATAGATGTATTTATTATGAGGAGGACGGGGAAGCATTTTGTCCATCTATTGTTTCACTGCCTAAATGACAGCAATGTCCAATTCTGGGATAAAAAGTTCTGAAGCCAAGATCTAGGCACTCCACCGGGGTCTCCCATCTTGCAGTGCTTTCCCAAGAGCATTTCCAGGGAGCTGGATATGAGGCATCTGTGTATGAAAATTGAGCTCGGTAAAATGTTGGCCAGTAGGCAGTGACCTAGCCCTGTGCACCAAAACCCAAGCCCCTATCTTCTACAAATTTAGAATTTTTGCGCACTCTTCTGCTGTTGCTCAAAACACCAATCCTTTTGATGCCTTGCTGCCGGACAGACACAAACATTAACATCATATAAAATAGTAATAAACAAGATAGAAATGCAAACAGCAAATTAGGAAGAGAGTTGCAACCAATATGATAGAATTACTTATATATATATTTATATAAATATATTTATATATTTTATAAGACATGAAAGAGAACAGTGAGATAATGAGAAACCTTTGCAAAAGCTGGTTTAGAAACATGGAATTCAAAGTCATTTTGAACTTAGTAGATTCTGCAACAATGCATAAAAAACTGAAAAACTGCTATAGTTTGTAAAATGATTGCGTTCTAAAAATCCTCTCTGTGCCTACATTCAAGCTCATTAACCCACGGTCACAAACTTAAAAATTCAGAGTTCTGAATGCATTTATATGAGATTCCTAAGAATCAAGTCTCTCAGTGTGCATATGCTATTCAGTCGGTAAATACCAGCTCCTTGGCACATGGTTTTATCTTTTCGAATAATCAGCCTGCTGTGTGGGTAAATATCAATATAGTATCACATAGAACTCATTGCAAAACTTGAAAATCTTCTTGTCTTTTTTCCAAAATGCAATAATATGCAATGAAGTCAAGAGATCAAAGTATTTGAGCTTGAAAGGGACTGGACTCTATGACCCCTACAGTGCGGGAGGTTGTGCAACAAAGACATTTTAAATAGCTGGAAATATTTCATGCTCTTAAAATACTATCTCATAGTTTAAACACAAACACAGGGAGCATTTTTTCCGTAATTTAACATCCTCTTGCAGTATCTCTTCACATAACTTTCCCACTCATTTGAGTTTCTGCCAGGCGATGTCTTTGGCTCCTTATTATCATTTCGATTGAACTAAGAGAAACTTCTAATCTTTGCTCTCTTCCAAGAAACACAAATACTGCACAGTAGTTGCAGTTCCTCTGTTAAGTAAAAAAGAAACCGGAAGCAAGGATGCTTCAGCAAATACTTCCAAGGAAAGTTTTACTCTAATTCACGAACAGCTGCTGTTCCTGACTGCATACCCAGAGCCATTTTATCCATGTAAGCAGGTAACTACAATCTCTCATCAAGAATCTAATGTGGACTTTCTGTGTGAATCTGAGAAGACGTCTTGGGCTTGGATATTTGGATCAAATCACTCCTGGATTACATTTAGGAAGGCAAAAATTTAAACAACGGAATGCTATTAAGACAGATGTACAATGTTATATATTTTGTTTTTAACCTGGGATGTCCCTCTTAAATAAAAGTTATATTCCTAAGGAATTGCTTCGTGTCAATGTGATTTAACCAGTTTTCATTATTGGCTTCAACCACAGAACATACAGTGCAGGACCTTGGTGAATCTGGGAAAGCCCCAGAAGCCACACAACCTCTCCAATCTCGATCTTATTTGACCCAGATTGCCCCTTAGCAGGGGAGCTTATCACCATCTAATGGCATCACTTTTTCTTCGAGCAGGATCCTGCATCTCATTCCCATCTCCCTCTACTGTGTTGCATCTTCCCTGTGAATGTTTGTATTTTCTGATTGAACATTTATTTACAAGAGGAAACTTTCTTTAATTTCATAGAGAATGCTGAGTAAAAATGGAACCTTTGAATTAAGCAATTCCTCTTCTATTCCTGTCATTTTCATGGTTATTATTTTTCTTTAGTTCTTGCCAATTTTATTCTTGACACATCTGTATAAAGATACATTGTCAGTATTTTCTGCTTTTTGATGATTGCATATGAGGCTTTATTTTGCTACCACCTATTGAATAGCAAAGACCTATTTTAGAGGAAATCTTAGATATAAATTGCTAGTCTCTGAAGATTTCCTGTAACTGAATCTTGCAATTTGGAAGAAAGATGTGTTTAGTGCAAGCAGATGGACAGAAAGATGTAGGTAGATGTTTTTGGAGGAAGTCTGTGTTTGTTTCATTTCAGAAAGTTTGAAATTTGTGCTCGCGTGAAATTCCTCCTTTATCCTTCCTCATTAGTAGTTGGCTACTTGCAAAATGCTTACTTGAAAAAAATGAATGAAAGAAAAGTGATTCATTCAGGAAGATGATTTGCTCTATTGCGCATAGGCCCATTTTCACCCTGTATTTGCCACCTTCTCAAGAATTTCTGATTACCATTCAACCTAAAAAGGCACTATAGGCTGCCTACCAAATGTACTAGCTCTAAATTTCATGTGCCCCAAATTTCAAACAAAATTTAAAATACAATGAAGTTAAATACCATAAACAGTGAAGTGTTATTTGCCATAGCTCATATTATTTTAGCTTCATGATATTTTCCAGGTCCAATGCTTATATAATATATATAATGTATAATATATAATATAGAATATAGAATATAGAATATAGAATATAGAATATTGAGCCACCTACATAACTAAATCTGAAGTTTACATCTTAAATAAAACAGGGGGGCCCGGCATGATAGCATAGTGGTTAAGGTCCTCACCTTGCATGTGCCTGGATCCTATATGGTCGCCAGTTCTAATCCCAGCGGCCCTGCTTCTCATTCAGCTCCCTACGTGTGCCCTGGGAAAGCAGTCGAGGACCGGCCAAAGCCTTGAGACCCTGCACCCACGTGGGAAACCCAAAAGAGCTTCTGGCTTCTGGCTTTGGATTGGCTCAGCTCCAACCATTTCAGTCACTTGGGGAGTGAATCATCAAACAGAAGATCTTCCTCTCTGTCTCTCCTCCTCTCTGTATATCTGCCTTTCCAATAAAAATAAATAAATCTTACATAAATAAATAAAACAGATAACATTTATACAGAGCACACTACATATCAAATATCCATCAGATACTTTCCATGAATTATTTTTATTTAATCCTCCCACCACTTTGAGTGGGTAAAACATGGAAAATTGATGGAAATCTACAAGCTAATAATTTAAAAAAATGCAACTTTTTACCCTCACATCTGGAACAGGAGGGTATCCACTCTCATAATACAGTCAATACAGCATTGGAAATATCAGTAGAAGAAATTAGGAAGAAGGAGAAATAAAAATGACAGGAAATGGAAAGGAGAATATAGAAATCCTCATTAACAGATGATAAGACGCTGTACCTGATAAAACAACCACACCCCGCCTCCAAAAGCTAGCAGAACTGATTAGCTTAATTCAAAAAAGTCACAGGAAAATAGAATCAACATACAAAAATAGTAACATTTACAAAATTCATTTTATTTTTATTTCAATATTTTTTATAACGGTGCATGCCTCTGATTAGCATGGTGAGCGTCAGGGAGAGGCACAAGATGGGTTAGAGAAATGTTTCTGCTTTCTTTTTCATGTCTGGAAGAGAGAGTGGAGCAAGAAAATGCGCTGTTCTTTATTGTCAGGCTACATTCACATCAGGGGACAGAAACTGCAGGTTGATTTCACTTAGAAACCCAATGTGGGGGAAAATACTTCTGAGCATGCTACTTGGGTGGTCTTGATTGCACTGAGAAACTGTGGGTTTTGATGTGCCAGAGGTGACAAATCCTAAGGCCTGTTGGCTGTCTAAATCTACCTGAGTGTGTGTGTGCGTCTGCAGACCTAGGTGCTGGCTGTACAATAGTGTTCACCATGAGCTTTTTTTTGTCCTTTGCGAGGTGTTTTGAGTCCTCTGTTGCCGTAGATAAGCTGGTTGTATTTTATTTTGTGTACATTTGGGTATGTCCCCTATTCTTGCATAGGAGTCAGCACCTGAAAAGGCCCAGTCTGCAACATGTGCTCCAGGATCAGACCACCTGTCTATGATTTTCTCTGAGCTTGGGGAATCTAGAGCAGAGGTCTAGTCGGGGAGTCCCTTAGGAAACCCCACTGAGAGATCCACAGACCAGGCTCTCATGTGTTTCGGTTGATGCAGGCCAGGCCCAGGGCACTCCCTACATCAGCCCATGTACATATAAGGGAGGGGGAGGCACTGGCTTCTCCATTCCTGGCCCCGATCCCAACTCCCACACAAACTAGCAGCTGTTGTGGCCTTGCCCACGACAACTCTGGCTCTTGTCCACTCCAGCAGCTGCTGTAGCCTAGTTAGGGTAACCCCAAACACTGTTCTTGCACACCCAATAAGTGCTGCAAGACCTAGCCTGGCCCAATCTGTTCCAACCCTGGCTCTTGTACATGCCGGCAGAATGTTGGCCTGCTCAGGAAGGCCCTCCAGACTCCCTATCCAGTTCTCTGTTATCCCTGCTCCCTCAGTCGCATGCTGGTGCTGTGCTTTGGTCTGTGGAAATTATTTCATACATGTCAAACAAGCCCTCAGTGTTCCCTATTCCAGTTCGTCCCTAGTCCCCCAGCTGCAGACAGTGCACAGCCCACTTTCCACAAGTGTTCAGCAATGATGCTAGAAGCAGGGCAGGCCTAGCTACATGTGCCTATGTCGATGCTGCGGGTAAGCCAACCCCACCCTCCCAAATCCTTAATTTTTTTTTTTTTTTAACATAGACTGCTGTGCTTGCACACTGGTATAGTTAATGTAGACATGACATTAACCCACTAGAATGGCAGCCATCTATTAGCTGTTTTTCCTTCCAGTAGCATAACGTTTGCCTCATTATAAGGCAATCCAGGTAGTTGCCTCCAGCTGGGGAAAAAGTAGTATTTTTGTTCACTGATACCAATCTTACTGAAAAAATTAAAAATCTTATTCATAATAGTCATGCAAAAACCTGAATATTTAAGAATAAATTTAACCAATCAAGAGGACTATGTCTATAATGATAAGTATAAAAAAATAATGAAACAAATAATCAAGGACATAAAAATGTGGAACCATGTTCCTTGTCCATGGATTGCTACCAGGGTTGGCACAATGTTGTAGCAAGCTAATCCTCTGCCTGTGGCACCAGCATCCCATAAGCGTGCCAATTCATGTTGCAGATACTCCACTTTTAATCCAGCTTTTTGGTTATTGCCCGGGATGGCAGCAGTGAATAACCAACAGCACTGGGCCCTGCACCCACCCAGGAGACCCAGAAGAAGTTGCTGGGTCCTGGCTTCTGATCGGCTCAGTTGTGGCCCTTGTGGCTATTTGGGGGGGAGTAGGGAGGATGGTCTCTCTCTCCTTTTTCTCTCTCTCCTTTCTATAAATCATTTAAATTAAAAGAAAATAAAATCTTTAAAAATTCTGTACTTACCAAAATAAATCAGAGGGTCAATGTTTATCCCTTACGAAACTACCAATGACATTCTTTGTAGAGAAGTAGAAAAAAAAAAAAAAAGAACAGTGAGATTCATATGGAATCACATCACAAAACACCCAAAACAGTCCTCAGCAACACAAAAAAAATGAAGCAAAACAAAAATCAATCTGCAGGTATAATAACATCAAATTTCAAAGCATATGGCAATGATATAGTTGTTAAAAGAGCATTGTATTGGCATTAGCAGTTGGAAAATCAATAAATGAGCCAGAGTAGATAATCTGGAAATTAACACATATGCATATGTCAAGTGGATTTTAGACAAAAGTACCAAGAATACCCTTTGGAGAAACATAGTTTTTCAGTAAATGGTGTTGGAATGTCTAAGCATATGTATATAGAAGATTGAAATTAAATCTCTACTCTCACCACATTAAAAAAAATCAGTGCAAGATGGATCAAACACCTAAATGTAAGACCTGAGAGTAAAACAAATATCACTAGAAGAAAACAGAGGAAGCATTTCCAGACACTGGTACAGGTGATGAAGTCTTCTATAAGATTCCCAAAGTGCCTACAATAAAAGCAAACTAGACCAATGGGATTATATCAAACTTGGAAGCTCCTTCACACACTCACAAAAATAATCATCAGTATGCACAGAGATCTCAAAGAATGGGAGAAAATCCCAGAAATTGCTTGTGCAACAAAGAACTAATAGCCAGAATACATCAACAGATACATGAAAGATATAATAGGAGATACCTGATTTTGAATAGAAGATATTAATAGATACACTATATCTAATAGATACAGAAGATATATAAAGATACATAAGATATAATAGAAGATATCTAATAGATATTCTTCTATTCACAATCACAGCACTGCATCTTAAGGAATAAATGTAACAATTGGACAATCTTTTCTCAATGTTCAGTTTTATCTTATGGAAAGCGTAAGCCATATAACACAAGTGGACCCTTTTTGCTACACTCAGGATGTTAGTCTAGTTTATTAGAATAACCAGGGTAATGGTTAGACTCAGTGAATTTGCTTTTGTGGATGACTGGTGATACATTCACTTAGGACTAATACGTGGAAAGCAAAGTAATTGTGATAAGAAAGAAGCAAAGGAGGGGTGTGACTCCCTTTCAGGGCTCTTACTCACACTAGAAAGGCAATCTATATCAGCACAGACATGTATAAAAGTCAGTGTGAGCTGGCATGTGTACTTTAGACTGACTCAACAGCAAAAGGAAATATTGTACTGCATGGAGACAGATCTGGGAAGTTTTAGAGTGAAGATTTTTGATTTAGAATATCAATTATGAGTGACAGTGTAAAAGGCACAGAGGAAAGATATTCTAAAGCATTGTATGCCATGTCTCATTAAACATGCATGAAATAAGAAAACACTATCAAGTAAGGTGCTACTCTGTGGCACAATTAGCTTTAGGGTTTGTCAAAATTATAGAATGCACATCAATGAGGTTATATGATCCTGGCCCGCTACTTTGCCCCCACCTAAAAACAATGGATAATTTATGTGGAAAACAGGGCTGATAACTCAAAAGTATCTCCTACAAATAGTCCTAAGACATGGCATTACAATGTTCCCAGGGATAAGTGAAATATCTGTGATTAGGTATAAATCTTTAATGGAGAGCTTGTCTTCCTAATTCCATGTTTCATTTCAAAGAGATTCTCTGTCTCTTTCTTTCTTAATCATGGTGAAAAGAATGTGAGGTAAGCTTTGTTTTACATTGTGCTAGATAGAAAAGTAACAGGATGAATGACAGGGAATTATAAAGCCTCTGACAAGGAAAAGACTAAAACAGTTACAGAATTATCTAAGAAGACATTCACCAGAAGAATTAATGGCTTGTGATATTTGAGCAAGCTTAAAGAGTGAAGAAAGCAGATAAAGCATTAATAGTGTGGCTGCCAGACCTAGCATGGATAGAAACAGGCCAAAACTCAGGTGGCAGGTAAGTGTCTTCTACATCATGAAATTTAAATGTAAATTTTAGAAGAAAGGCCCAACCTTTTCTATGTATATATATATATATATATATATATATATATGTAAAAGATGGGACTGTTGCTGTTACATAGCTGGCTAACCCTTTGCCTGCAGAGCTGTCATCCCATGTGGACACCAGTTCAATCCCTAGCTGCTCCATTTCCTATCCAGCTTGCTGCTTATGGCCTGGGAAAGCAGTGGAGTACAGGCCGAGGCCTTGGCACCCTGCATTCACGTGGAAGACCCAACAGAAGAGCCTGGCACCTGGCTTCAAATCAGCTTTCTCTTTCATAATATTTTTTAAAGAGTATGAAATCAAATTTGTCAAAAGAGAGTAGAAAGAAGTTGGAGTTTGAATGTTTAGCTTTCCTGTAGAATTTAGTAATTAATTTGGGACCACAAAATAATTTGTGTAAAGCATACATTCTAAAATGTACAAAGCCTTACTTGAATGTATATTGTCATATAGATACCACACGAGATACCTCTAACTATAAGTAACTAGGAGGCTAAGAGTGTGTGATTGTGCTGCATAAAAAACAAAGGAATAATGTCTTTACTAAGGGGAAAAGTCCTTATACACGTTATGTATATTCTTACATCCACCTTCATTATAAGCCCATGTAACAAGTACTTTCACTTTCCTCATTCTGCAGATAAAAATGGAGGAACCGAGAGTTGGGCAACAATCCCAGGTGAGTGAACTCACTGGTTAAGGAGCTGGTCTCAGCATGGCTGCATCTCATAATGGTCGTGTCTCCATGTTGTTTGGTGTGGCTGTGTCTCAGCACACTGCATTGGAGTGACAACTCTTGGAGACTGCCTAACTCTTCTTCCACTTGTAAGATAGAAGGGAGTGTTGGACACAGCAGGGGCACTCACTTTCTCACAGGTGTGGATCTGAACTCAGGCACGCACTTCTCTGCTGCGTGCCTGAAAAGGAAACCAAGTCCCCACACCATGAGCCAGAGAAGTAGTTCATGTAGAAAGTCCTTAACTGTCGCATTCAATTCGTTTTCAAATTCTCGTGATGTTACTTTTGATTTCTAAATTCATCTATTTCAGCTGTCTCAAAGTGCTGTCTGGGCTGATGTGACATCACTTCTATTCAGGCCTGTTGGAAAGAAAACAGCTGTGTGCCATCTAACATCCAAACATATTGGTAAACGCAATATCTGGCTGGAAAATGGCTTGCTGTTAATGGAAAAGGAGGAATAGCTCTGTTGAAGCGTTTGCTATCTTGAGCCCATCATCGTAGCTTCATCTCAGCCACCACAGTATCCCACTTTCATACCAGCCACCACTTCACATTTGGATGTGAACACATCATCTGTTCTTCATTTTCCCCTTCTCCTACTGCAGTATTAGCTCAATAGTGTTGCTTAGAATAGCTGTGGCTTGCTTGTAAACTAATCAGACATTTGTACAAGTGCACGTGGCAGCTTGATCTCTTACAGTACACATGATGGTTTATCTATTGTATTTCTCAGTGATTGAACTGTACGTATTTTGGGACAGTTGCCCTGATCACTTTCACACAGCACTATACTACCATCTTGCGCAGGATTTGGATAGACATGTAGTAACTTATTGCTTCAACACTGGCTTTGAAATTCCCTTGATAGTTTTTCAAGTGACAGTGTGTAATCTTCACAACATGTTCATTACACTGCCTTGTACCACAGTAAATGTGGGCTATACCACAGAGATGCATGGATGCAAAGTGTGGGGAGAATTGGAAAATGTGTTCCTGTATACTGTGTAGTTGAAAAGGGTTCATGAATCCTCAGATATAAGACTTTTAAAAAAATGTATCTTTCTTTTTATTGAAAAGGTAGATTAGCTCCATGGTTAGAACAAGAGACAGAAAGATCTCCCCTCTGATCATTCACCCCATAAACGGTTGCAACAGCAGGAGTCATTCCAAAATGAGGAGCCAGGAGCTTCTTCCAGGACTTCCACATGGGTGCAGGGTCCCAAGGCTTACAGCCCCATTTTCTCCCCCTCCCTGTATCACTGCTGAATGGTTTTGAATGAAAACATAGCAAAAGTTTCTTTCGATATTGATATCAAAACTCCTATCTTAGGCTTCAATCTTGAACAACTTTAAAACACCATTAACCTCCAAAGTTAATCTACACAAAAAAGTTGTGGGTTAACTGGACTCTAGGCAATCATTCTTTCTTTTTTTTTTCTCCCCAAAACTCCACGCACCCTCATTTTTCTTCCTATCAGGTTTTGTGTCTGAAATTCAGTCAGAAAATTCCTTGCCGACAGCAGAGAAACGAGGACTAGGAGTATGCTGGATTCTTCCAGCCAAGGGCGCTGCTCCTGGCGTGGAGGGGGACGCTGTGTCCCGTGGGTGGCTGCATTACAGTTCCTGATTGTTGCTGCGTGCAACAGGAGCCTACTGCCCTGCCTTTATTGTCCAGCCCTCTGTTTACACTGTTCCCCCTCCCCCGACACCCTGTTTTCAGCCAAACTCTGAAATGCCTCTAATTCCTATGCTCAGCGTCAGTGTTTCCTGCCAACTCCCAGGGGCACCCAGCAGGCGCTTCACTTCTTAGGTTCCTCCCACCCAACTTCCTGCTCAGGCGTTTAACCATTTTTCTTCGTGGACTTGTGATTCCTATTCCCTTGCTTATGCTCTCTTCAAAAGCAGCAGAACTGTGAAACCATCAGATGTTTATCCTTTGCTTTCTCCACTAGAACCTTCTTTTGTTTTTAAGGAACATCGTTTAACCAGGATTGGTCTCAGTTGAAGAGCCAGCACCGACCCGGGCTGAGCGGGGGCTCTCACTGGGTAGCAGAGACCCAACTATGTGAGCTGCCTCCTGCTCGCAGGAAGCTGGAATGAGAACAGAGCTTGAGCTGGAACCCAGCTACTCTGATACTCTGGTAGAGTATACCGACATCTCAAACAGCAGCTAACCGCTCTGCCTATCATGTACCCTACCTGGTTACTTTTTTAAAAAATACGTGTGATCTTTACTTACTAGATATCATAGGGGTAATTAATTTATATTTTGAATGTTTTTACTGTCACCCACTTGTGTCCACACTTAACCTGCAGTCTCTGCTTTTTTCTCTCCCTATATGTATGTGATGTATATACATGATATATAAATGATAGAATTCGTAAAACTGAAGAAGCCGCTTAGGCACTTAGGGGAGAAATGCACTCTTACTCGCCATGGGCGAATGTTTCAGGAACAAGAACCTAATGCATCTGCAGTCAAAACAGACAGTGCTGTTGGGGGCTGTTGGACATCTGAAAAGATTTTGGCTCTCCACTACTGGATATTTTACAAGAATGTCGGCTTGCCATTACTGTCTTAAATTTAAGCATAGCTAATTCCTGCTTTTTATGGCTCATTAATGCCAGGGGTATGGTAAACTCTCGGGCTCTGAACCTCCATACTCCCTTTCTCCTCCTCAAATGGCCACATTGCATACTCATTCATGTGGGGAAAAAAGTGGCAAAACCTTGTCCTGTGGGTTTTCCTCGCCGCTTTTCCCACCTGGAGAGCCAAGGTGAGCCTGTGAAGCTATATACATCTGAGGACTGGAGACAATGTCCCTGGGAACTAGCCTGTACTCCCTGCTTCCCTCAAGTGATTCTTCACATTCCCAAATAGGAAAACCACTGACCTAGAATAGGTAAACCAAGAAAGGTCCAGGTAGTATCATGAATGTTGGTAAGAACCAATTTTTGCTCAACTTTTTTTTGTAATCGGGGCTCTTATTCTTGAAAATGAGTTAATCTCTGTGCATATCTGAGGTCAACATGCAAAGCTTTGTAACTTTTCAACTACTTTTCCTCTTCATTCCATACCTGTCCCATTAGTCATTTCCTCAAAGGCATGAGTTCAGATTTTTAATAGGGATTAGATTTCTGACAATCAAACCTAAAATGCGGTTTAATGGTCAACACAAACCCAGTGTTATGTTTCATTTATCAAATATTTGGTTGAGATTATTACAAACTACATGCTGAACCCAGAAATACAACATGAAAGATTTGTTTTTTAATTAGTTCTTTTGTCCTCAAAGAGCTCACAATTTATCCAGAAAGCATGTTTAACTTTAGAAAATTATTTGAAAGGCAGTAAGTGTGAAAGAAGAAAGAGAAAGAAAGGACAAGCAGACATGTCTCATTCATTGCTATAAGCCCCACTTGGCCCAGTGCATGCTGCCTCCCAGGGTGCACATTAACAGGAAGCTGGAATGAGGAACAGACCCAGGACTTGAACCCAAGCACTCTAACATTGCAGGTGTTTCCAGATCTTTATTGTTGTACTCAATGAGTGCCCCTTACCACAATTTTCTGAACTTCACCTAGAATCATATAGGAATCACAATAAAAATGCAGGCTTTGATCCAGATGCAGGGATGGAGATTCTGAGACTCTAGATCTCTAATAACTTAGCAGGCAGTGCCTTTGCTGTTCCTCTGCAGATGGTACCTTACAGAGTAAGGTGTTAGCACCACTTTTTCCTACCGGATCTGAAAGTAAAGTGGGTGCCAATGTCCCAGTCATCCATCAGATGTGACCATCAACTCCACTCTGCTGCATCTGATAAGTGCCTATCAGCTCCTGATAAGTCTCGTCTCTATCTTGGAAGGTTTACATGTTTTGTATTTTCTGCTGTTGATTATATTGGGGTTAAAAAGTAAACTCCTAAAAGAAAAAAGAGATCACCATTTGAGAATGTTTTTAGGGTAATTACTTACAAAGACAAGTAATAAAGTGATAAAATAATGAACCTCTCCATGTCAATATTCACAATGCTGAGATACAGAAATGCATCCATAATCACTTGTTCAACATTGCATCCTTCAGGGCAATGATTGTGCTTCCTTCCAATCACTTACTGTAAATCCCGATCGAACATTTGGGAGATAGAATAAAAGACTAAAGTTCCAAAATAATTGCTAAGCTTGATCAAAAATATCCTCCAAGTATTTTATCTTGAAAAGCAATTATTCCTTTATGATGCTTGTGCAAACGTTTTCAACTTGGGGAAATAGTCTCTCCATGGTGAGAAAATCTGAGTGTGTCCCAGTTTCTGTAATGTAAAAGCTGTATGGTATAATTATACAGCTATTTTGCTTTTCCACTGTCATGGTCGTGATGTGGGGATTCTTACAGTGATACTCTTCATTTCTCCACTAGAGTTATCATGTTTTCTCATATACTTCTAGAAGCAAAATGAAACAACATACATGTATAAATGTCCATTGACAGTGCATTGCAATGCATTATATCTTTCTCTGGACAAAATAGTGGGAACAATAAAATACATTAAATTTTGTTTGTATCATTTTGGGTGCTAGTTCTGTTTGGGAACAGATACTAGACCCTTCTTATTCAAAAACATTTTGAGCTTACCTGTGATTATCCTGTCGCTAGTACATCAGCGTTAAAATACACCATTAAATATCTTGGAGGGGGAAGTGACAGATATGTCAGTTTGCATTTAAGATAAATATTTCTTCGCTATTAACAAAAAGAAAATTTTATATTCTCTTCTGCAGTCTTGAGATTGGTGAGGCTCAAATGAAATGTGTATGTAGGATTTTGCACATGTTCTTACTATGAAAAAATTTTTATTTAACATATTATTGTATGTTCATCCCCACTTGGCATATTTGTATTTTTCTGCCATGACAACCTTCTTTGCAGCTATTGCCCCTGATACGTGCCTGGCATATTATGGTTCTGAAAATTTAAGGCCACAGTGATGCTATCTTGCAAAAAGAGCGTCAATGCTTCACTCAACAAATGCAGTCATTGAACAACAAATAATGAAACAATAACTATACATCAACTGCTTTGCTAAATATTGGATCACATCAATAAGAAATATAGCACAGATTTTTGTCTTCACTCAACTTACATTCTACTGGGTGGGAAATAAGTAATATAAACAGGTAAAATGCTGTATGTTGGATGATTATAAATTCTAAAAAGTAGAAGCAGAAAGAACAGTGTTGTGTCATAAGGAGTTAGGCTTCCACTGAAATGTAATCAAGGTTTTACATATCCAGAAAATTCCCTCTCTGCTCCACCCCATCGCTTTCTCAGCTTCCCTGTTTCATTTTCCCTCAGCCTCCCTCTCTTTTTTTAATTTCCCTGCCTTCTTATTCAGACAACAAAATGTTACAAACACAAAATAATATTTTACTTCATTAACTTCAACTTCATAATAAACATATGTAAATTAAAAAATCATATATACTTTTTTTAGATTTTGGAATATTGACTGATTTAGATATTAAGACTCACTAAACAAAATACATTATTTCCCATATTATTCTTGACATCATATAACACTAAAATTAAAAGTTTATGATCAAGTTACAAGTTTTGAATCAATTCAGAACACATTTCAAAGTGCCACTGTGAGCTGCCTGCACCAGCTGTTTTGCAGCTGTAGTAAATTGAAGTGCTCTGAAACCACCATGAAATGCTGCAGATCTCTTGGAAGCTCGAGGGAAAGCCTAAGAAATAAAAATGTAACCTGTTGGGCTAGACAAATCAGCAAAAACAATTTACAAAAAATATGTACACAGTTATGTTAAAGAATGGCAAAATGAGTTGCTATAAAATTTATAACATTTAATTATAAATAAATATGTATACTGCATATACGCTAATAACATTTTTAAAATAATTTATTGTGAAAATTTTCAAATACAGAGAAAAATGAAAGTAGTATTAAAGAGGACCTATATCAATATTCTATTAGTTATCATGATTCTATGAAACTCATTCACAAACATATCCAGTTGTCCATTCAGCTGTGAAGCTGTCAATATACTCTATTTACCGTAGTTTTTGCTATGTTCCTAAGTCTTCCTAATATACAAACAGTTGAAGAATCAAGTAAAATTGTCCAGCTTATAACTGCAGGTTCCTAACTTGAAGATCATGGAATTTTTTTTTTAAGATTTATTTTATTTTTATTGGAAAGTCAGATACACAGAGAAGAGGAGAGACAGAGAGGAAGATCTTCCATCCGATGGCTCACTCCCCGAGTGAGTGCAATGGATGGTGTTGCACCGATCCGGAGCCAGGATCCAGGAACTTCTTCCAGGTCTCCCACGTGGGTGCAGAGTCCCAAAGCTTTGGGCTGTCCTCCACTGCTTTCTCAGGCCACAGGCAGGGAGCTGGAAGGGAAGTAGAGCTGCCAGGGTTAAAACTGGCGCCCATATGGGATTCTGGAGCGTTCCAGGCGAGGACTTTAACTGCTAGGCCATGCCGCTGGGCCCAGGATCATGCAATTCTAACTCTGGAAAAGAAATTTAAAATCACTTCTTTGTAAGTAATTCATAATTCAGATATAAAATTAAAACATGATATTTGTAAAATTTAATTGAGATCACTAATCAGTAATTAAATTAAGAGTGAAATCAGTACCCCATTTTCCATAAGCATGCACTCTTAGTAAGGGGAAGTTGTAACTGTTGAGATGACAAGGAGAGTTCTTGGTGTGGGTTTTATTAGCAACCTGAAGTGTCTAAGCTGATGGATGAACGCACTCTTGAATCAGCTGTGAGATTTTAGAAGAACCAGAGGAAGGGAGTTAAGAGCTGAACATCTGTGAGAATGTTCCCACTGTGTAATCAAAAGAAACAAAAATCTACTACAAAACCCCAATTCTAACATATGTCTGTTTTTGTGTGCTCAGTTTCGGAAATCACAGCATGTCACGGGGATGAAGAATTAAGGGGAAACTGAGTACGGAAGCAGGGAATTTTAGTGGCTGACAGAGAGCATCTGGCTGCTTAACTCTAGGTTGACAAATTCACAGGCTGTCACAAGAAACTGTGCTTGGAGAACGTAAAAGGGAGATGGTCTGGAGCTTATGCAACCTCTTGAACAAAAGGTCCATTTCCAAAAAAGATGCTTCAAATTAGCTTTCGTGTTACCCACAGTCGATTTACCTTGTTCCAGGCACGGTTTAGTTCAAAGTTACAACTTTTCAAAGAAAAAGCATGTCACGCTTTAATGCATTAATCTTTTTTTAGTCCCTTTTATGTTTGCATGCTTTACCACCAATTTTTAAGGAAAAGTTAAAATCAGTGGTCAAACAAAGGTTTATTTTGGGTTTCCATCTAAGCTTTGAAGTTAGTTAAGAAAAAGTTTGAGATTTTGCCATCTCTTCTTTCACGTCCTTTAAAATTCACCTTTTTACAAGACTACTTCCTCAATTCCAAATGAATGTATGTTTTCCCCTGACACTGTATTTTTTGTCATTTATAGCGCCATTAGGCTTACTTGAAAGCATTAAAAATGTAGCCTTTTTTTTAGCTCTACCATAAAAGTGTCCAGTGTTGCATATTTTTGACTCCCTAGTTCTTCGATTCTCAGTTCTGAGAAATAGCAACACCAATAACTCAACATTATAAGTCAAGCCCTCGCCTTGCACACGTCGGAATCCCAGAAGGGCGCCGGTTGTAATCCCAGACGACTGGGTACATCCAGCTCCCTGCCTGTGGCCTGGGAAAGCAGTCGAGGATGGCCCAAAGCCTTGAGACCCTGCACCCACGTGGGAGACCTGGAGGAAGTTCCTGGCTACTGGCTTTGGGTCTGCTCAGCTCCAACCATTGCTGCCACTTGGGGAGTGAATCAATGGAAGGAAAATCTTCCTCTCTGTCTCTCCTCCTCTCTGTATTTCTGACTTTCCAATAAAGATTAAAAACAAATCTTTAAAAAAAAGTCAAGTGGCTTGGCTTCTATGTCTTCACCTCCATGATTATTGACCCCCAGGATATTCCCATGCAAGTTATATATCTCTAGAATATTCTCCCTCCACCACGTATCATGGTTTATAGATTATGGGATTGAGACATTTTAAATACAAGCACTTTTAAGGGATGTGACATCACATTATTGCAGGATTTTTCTTTTTTATGTCTACAGAGCAAATTGCTTGACTAAATCTGAGAAAAAAAGTACACTATTCAAGCATCATGCCAAAAAAAGTTCCCTTTTTTGAGTTGAAAAAAAATCTATGTCATAGCGTTTATAATTTTATCAAGGTCTACTAGGAAAAGATGGTTGTAAATAGGCTCTTTTTTCCTAACTGAAAATTCATGGTAATAAATATGTTTAACTTGCTATACTCAGTATAAATATCAGTGTTTATAAATTTATAAATTCACAGTGAAATAAAAATGGTACCAATTTTTTTTAAATCCATGCATAGTTCTTTGAACATGTGTTCTCTGTGAATTTCTGCAATTCTCTAGTATGTTTCATAAAAAAGAATGCAACTTTCCCTGACCATAGCCATGCATTGCAATAAGGCATCCTAGTTTACTTAAAATTTTTGTCATAACCTGGTAACTTGTATCTCTGTATTTACAGCAGCACAAGCTACAGGGGATGACATAAAACAACCAAGATGCCCATCTAAAGAGGACTGGATAAACAAACTGGGCTACATCTACTCTATGGAATACTATTCAGTCATTATGAAGAATGAAATTATATGATTTGCAACAAAATAGTCCCAGCTAGTGACCATTATGCTCAGTGAAATAAGCCAATCCCAAAAGGACAAATTTCATATGTTCTCTTTGACATAAGGCAACCTCCATGAAAAATACAAGATCAACAGATATGTAGATAAACATGCATGTATATATAGCCACTAGAGGAACTATAATATCGAGATGTGAAGCTACTATGCAGAATGCATTTCTACTTTCAAATCAATGGTGGCTTCTCAAGGAAACTGATAAATATATCCTGACAACAGGAGGCTGAACTCTGGCATCGTCCATACCTACAATATCAGGATCCATTTGAGTAGCAGAATGATGAACTTATGACTGCTTATGAAGGGCTGCACTATTGTAATCATATAGGGGAATTCAGTTTGGTGGGGGGGTCTTTGGGAATGGGGAGGGGAAATCCCAGAGCCTGTGAGACTACATCATAAAATAAAACTTAAAAAGTAAATTAAAAAATCCAGTAACTTGATTTCACTGACTTCGATAGATCTACCCGACTTTGGAAAGTTATTTCTACAAATTCATATAGAGTGCTTCATTTAACAATGAGAAGAGGGAAACGATTTAATTTGATCAATATTTTCATCCATGAAAAGAAATTATGTGGATTAATAAAATTTAAAATACTTTCTACCCTATAATCTGGTCAGCTATCAATGTGAACCCCAAACCTCTGGCCTGGTGTGTGAATGGTAATATGTTGTGTTGTTTTTGACTTATGTTTTGGCTTCTTTCTTAAAATCCATTCATGTATGTTAAAGAACCCACTACAGAGAGTGAGAGACAGAGATGAATTCTCCACGAGATGATTCACTCCCTAAATGCAGACAGCAACCAGAGCTGTGCTGGTCTGAAGCCAGGCGCAAGCAGGGCCTCCCAAGCGACTGTAGGGGCCCAAGCACTCAGCTATCCTCCACAACATTCACAGGTGGATTGAAAGGGATCTGGACCAGCAGTGTGACAGCTGGGACGTGGATTAGTGCCTATATTTGGATGCCGGAACCATAGTAGATAACTCTTTCCACTATGACACAGAATTTTCCTTAGTATAGCTGTTGGACTTACATTTTTTATGTTTTATGCATATCACATGACAAAAAGCCTTGTTAGATTTTATAATGAAAATAACATTAAATGCTATCCTTTAATAAGTGCTTGTGATAAAAGCAAAAAGATAAGGACTGTGACTACTGTATTATGTATGAGGAAATCTAACAAAGAAGTGGAGCTAAGGCTTAAACCTGTTTCCAAAATATGTGCTGCAATGGGGGTGGAGGGGAGCCGTGGACTTACAAGGAAAATCAAATTTTCTGTTAACTTTTTTTTAAAGATTTATTTATTTTTATTGCAAAGTCAAATATACAGAGATGAGGGGAGACAGAAAAGAAGATATTCCATCTGATGATTCACATCGCAAGCAGCTGTGATGGCTGGAGGCTGGAGCTGGAGCTGAGCCAGAGCGAGGAGCCTCCTCCAGGTCTTCCACATGGGCGAAGGATCCCAAGTCTTTGGGTCATCCTCAACTGCTTTCTCAGGCCACAAGCAGGGAGCTGGATGGGTAAGTGGGGTCTCTGGTATTAGAACCAATGCCCATTTGGGATTCCGACACATGCAAGGCGAGGACTTTAGCCACTAGTCTATCACGCCAGGCCCCTGTTAACTTCTTAAAGTTCTATTATAGGATTGGAAAGCCAGTTTTGTGCTAATGATCTTTGAATGCTAATGTTAAAATCTTTTAACACATTGCTCTTCAAAATGTGGTAGGTGGAGCTCTGACAGCACAATTTCGAAGGTATATGCTATGAGATAAAGTTGAAATTTTTTTTTCCTAAATCTTTACTTTCAATTTTATTTGAAAGGGAGAAACATTAAAATGGGGAGTGAAATTCCATCTGCTGGTTTACATCTCACGAACCTGCAACAAGCAGGGACTCAGTCCAGAAGGCTGGTATTCAATGTGGGTCTCCATCAGCGGCTGAATCCTCTCTCTGAGCCATCATCACTATTACCCAGGGTGTACATGAGCAGAAATCTGGAACCTTGAGTCAGTGGCAGAAAACTAACTCTGGATCTCTGACACGGTGTGTATTTCAGGGTCATTAAACTTTTGTTGTAATGCCTGAAATGATAAAGAATGCTGCAATCATCCCATATTCTTTACCTCTACATCCTAAGGATTTGTGTTGGGACCAAATATGGGTTTTTCATATCCTTCTGTTTCCATAAATTAATACACTAATGTAGACTTTGATCTGCAATTTTGGCCCAAGTGTGCCTGCTAGAACTACTCTAACAGGATTTAATAAATTTTAATCTGACCTTAAAAGAAAAACAGCTTAAATTTTAAAATGGTCAATTTAGCTATCCACCTTAATAAGATATGTAGCTTTTAAATTTTTATTTTAAATGTTGAATTTTTTGGCTCAATTCTGCATACTCTGGGATACTACTTCCCCCAATTCTAACCCCCCAGTTATTTTCCCCATATTGTCACAGCTATGTACCTTCATAAGGAGTTATAATTCCATTAGTTGGCTATTCAAGTGTGACCCAATATTTCTGGCACAGACAGTGTCAGTCCATCATCCTGTTGTCTAGATATGTCCAACACATTCACTGGGAGTACATCTTCGATTTGGAGGTAGGGATGCATGTTGCATTGTGTTTTCCCATCTGGCCATGGTAGTATCCATTATTTCATCACTATACATTCCAATTTGCATGATTAGAGAGAACATATTGTATTTGTCTTTTTGAGATTGACTTATTTTTAACATTAAAAGTGCACAGAAGGGGAAAAGAGCTCTACAAAGACAAGGAGAGTCCTGCAAGAAAATATTGAAGATTGTAATGAAATTATTGATCTGTTGTGAAATAATAATTGGCATCTTAGAACTCTAAACTATTCAGTTTCTTGGACCAAAAAGTCGTAAGTGGAATGAATGTTGGGTGCAGTGTCTTCATCCTTGTGCTGTAATGTCTGTATTCCATAATGAAAGCCTCTGGTTTGAGTTTTGGTCCAGCTTTCTGCTAATGCACACCCTGGGAAACAGCAGATGATACCACAGGTAATTGAATTCATGGAACTCATATTGGAGTCCTGAGCTTCCAGTTCTCTTCTGATTAAGATATGGCCATTATTGAGATAGGGGAGTGAATCAGTAATGATTCTCTTTGTTAATCAGTTAATGATTCTCTGTCTTTGTTTCTCTGCTTTTCACATAAAATTAAATCAGTGAAAAATTAACACCTTTAAAAAACATGTGTTTGGTATTAGCTTTTAAATCAAATTGAAACAATGGGATTCTGAGGCTGAAAATAAAGGTACATACTTGGACAATTTTTTTGTGGGACTAGTTAAGATAGGTTTTTCCTAAGTGATCTTTTATATACATATATATATGGCATACATATATACATATATACATATGCCATATTATATGGAGAACATTTCTTTCAACATTTAATTCCAAATAGGTTTTGCCGTTGTACAATCCTACAATCTTGTTAACATTGCTATTAAAATTTTTCTTTGAAATACTTTTTATTAAAAATGATTTATGGTTATTGCCTCAACCTTTTAATTATCAAAGAATCACCATTACCAGTAACTGCCATATGACAAATGTTCATATCAACTAACAAGTGTTAAAGACTTCTCATTTGTCACATACTGCTCTAAGAAACATCGATGTATTAATCAATAGTTTATTAAAGTGCTATTAATCCAAAGTCGAGGAATGGTAATAGCTGCCTTGTGAGAAGAGGGTTAGGGTGTTTGTACTGTATTTCTTCACTTCAATCTCTCCTGGGTGATCTACTGACTCTTACCGAATAATTGAAATACATTTTAATATTTGCTTATCATAGAGATAAACCAATGAAATATTCTTGTGCAAATTTTGCTGGGTTTTTATAAAGTTATCTAAAAACTTTGCATATAACTTGATAGTGCTCAATGCATGATTGTTACATTGTGATGATAAGTTTATCCATCTATAGACACAGAATTTTTATGACAAATTGCACTGTAACTATGGGAAACTATCATTAGAGAAGTCATTGCAATCATATATTGCTTAAGCCTGATCTGAAAAGATGAAAGCCTGTGCAGGCAGCAGAGTCAAGCTTTCTGTACATGCCTCAGTGATCACAGTTCTACTAGATCTTTCACTCAGTGCGGGTTTGCACAACTAAAGGGCACACGGTCTACTTAGAAAAAGCAAAACATCGCTGAGGAAAAGTAAAATGTTTGGGTCAATAGCCTAAGAGAACAACCACAGGAAATGAACACATTTAGCCTCAAAAAGATAAGGTGAAGGCATAATAATCTCTTTGACTCTCAATTTCCTCATCTTCAAAGTTGGACTAATGATTGTTGTGCTCAGGTTCAGGAATCAAAAACTGTTTTGAATTGTGTCACATTCTGGTGTGTAAGCCTGGGTCAATCACTTCATTGCTTAGAGATTTAATTTCTTAACCTGTGGGATAAGCTTAGAAATAAGGTTAGGGACTGTGGAGAATGCTTGATCTATACACAACAAGCACTTGACATTCAGGGGATGAGAGCTAGTGCAATGGGTGCATATATTAGTTTCATAAGGGCATAATGGGCTACCTGACTAACTTCCCACAACATAAAGCTGCTGTTCACAACCAAGTGGCCACAGATGCATCATCCCTCTGAAATGTGTAAGTGAAGCCTACCTCACTGCTTCCAGACTCTCGGTGTGCCTTGGCTTGCAATTTTTTAACACCAGTGTTTTGCCTTTGTTATCATGTGTTATTCTGTTTCTGTTGCCTTGGGTTAATCTTCTTAGGACAATTGTCATATTGGACTAAATACATCCTTGTGATAAATGTAATCACATATGCAATGACCATCAGAGTGAAGACATCAGCATTTTTTGTTCAACTGTTCTACCCATAATAATGTGTTATTACCTACTTGACAAAGGTTAATACAAACATCATGTGAGTTGTCAGAGAGTAATCAACACACACAAAAATGTATGTTATAGTTTTTCATAAAAGCGTCCACAGGTAAAGGAATTATTATTATTTTAAAGCAGATATATATAGAGAGAAGGAGATACAGAAATATCTCCTGTCCTCTGATTCACTCCCCAAATGGCCACAATGATAAGTAGATCCGAAACCAGGAGCTAGAAACTTTCTTTGGGTCTCGTATGTGGCTGCAGAGTCCCAAGATCTTGAGCCATCCTCCACTGCTTTCCCAGGCCACAATCTTGTAGCAAGTTGGAAAGTGGAGCATCCAGGACAGAAAATGGCACAAATGGAATCCTGGCAGATGCAAGGCGAGGATTTAGGCACTAGGCCTTGTGTTGGGATTAATAAAGGAATTTTTAAGGTTAAAAATGTAAACATGTTCAAACCTAATTAAAAACAATTAAAATGACACCTTAGAAAAACAGTAAAAGTGATGTGTCTGAAATAAGAGCATATATACTCTTCAGTTGTCTTCTACTGCAGAAAAATAAAAAACGATATAGCATTAGATTTTAAGCTACTTCACTGGTATCAGGAGGGTATGTTTTCTAAAAAGAGACCTATCACTATGATTTGGATATAGTTTGAATATCCTCCTTCAGTCTATGTGCTTGAAAGGCCCCAGCATCTCTGCCTCTCGACTCACAACCTGGTCCTTTCTCCAAGCATGCTTGGTCGTTGCCATGGTAACCAGAGCAGTGTGGCTACCTGGTCTTAGACTTGAACGTTCAAGGTATAAGCTAAATACAATGTTTTTCTCTATAATTTCTTCAGCTATTTCATTTTAGTAACAAAAAGCTGACCAATGGGCCCAGCGTGATAACCTAGTGGCTAAAAGTTCTCACCTGGCACTTGGTGGGATCCCATATGGGCAACGGTTATAATCCTAGCAGCCCCACTTCCCATCCAGCTGCCTTCTTGTGACCTGGACAAGCAGTCAAGGATGGCCCAAAGCTTTGGGATACTACACTGGTGTGGAAGACCCAGAAGAGGCTCTGGGCTCCTGGCTTTTGATTGGCTCAGCTCCAACCATCGTGGCTGCTTGGGGAGTGAATCATCAGATGGAAGATCTTCTCTGTCACTCCTGCTCTCTGTACATCTGACTGTCCAATAAAAATAAATCTTTTTTAAAAAGTTGACTATTACAAAATGTATGACCTTAATATTCCAAATTATAAAGGTTGCATTTTATGCTATTAATTACATGTAATATTTAATATAATATATATAATAACATAAATATTTCACATATGTACAACAATTTGATAGTAAGGCTCTTTTTTTTCAAATTGGTGATACAAAGCAACTTTCTGTTGAGCCACACAGAGTAGCTATCAGCACCACATCTTCATTTCTTTATTATAAACAAGAAAACTGATATGTAGAATGTCATCCATGGGCCCATAGTAAATGAAAGGCTGGAATTCATATTTTGCATGAGAAGTTTACCTTTTCCTTTTTAGTTCTGTTACTGTTTTTCATGTATAACACCAGGTACAAAGTAGCCTCAGGAATAAGGACCATGACTAAGACTTTGAGTCTAACTGTCTATTGGCCAGTATTCCATGTGGAAAGACAGACCATGTGTTTGCAGGAGGACAACAATTTACTTACTGAAAGCGTTTCCTACTTCTCGAGTTTCTTTCTACATTTCCTCAATTAATACCCAATTAACATGAATGATTTATGATTTCTGTTCCACTGAAATGCTGAACCATATATGTAAAAAAGCAGAAATCCTTTCACTTGCAAAAACTCCAATTATTCAGACAGTTTTGATCTGCTTAGCTCCAATGATGAACTCAAAGGGATATGAGTTGAAATCAGTAAATGTCGCATGCATGTAGAGGAACCAGCACGTCAAGTTAATTCTGCTAGATTCCCTGCTTCCCAGGAGAACACTTCAGCATATTTATGTCATAATTTTAGTATAGTAGGTTCATTTACAAAAGACTTTTTCTTATACTGAAGCAAAAAATTATGATCACCTCGAGGAAACACAAAGATCTGCCTCTAGAAGCTGTTTCCAGCTGGTTTTCTCTAACCAAGTCCCAGTGATTCGATTGAAGACGCGTCAGTTGGGAGCATCTAGCAAAAGCTCAAATTTTCAAAGTAACATCTGCAGAGAAATTACAAGCCAGCATAAAACATGTGCATTGTTATTGAAATTGAGAAGCCTGTGTACTCTAGAATTGTTCTGCCTCAACGGCTATTCTTTATTCCTAACCTTTCAAAGCATTTCAAACTTTTTTTATTCTTTATCATGTGAGTGGTGGGGGGAGAAGAAATGAAAGTGAGAGAGAAGGGATGGAGGTGAGAGAAAGAGCACGAGAGAGAAACACTCCAGCTCACCAGTTCATTCCCTAAAGGGCCACAGTGTCCAAGTCTGGACCTTGCCCTTAGCGGAGTAGCCCAGGTCTCGCACAGGAATGTCAGGAAATCAGTCATGTGAGCCCTCTCTGAAGCTTCCCAGCATTTGCACTGGAGGGAAGCTGGAGTCAGGAGCCAGACCAGGAGCAAATGCTACTCCAGGCATTCTCATTCAGGACACAGGGCTTTTGATTACTATGCTAACTGTGTGCTTTCTCCAACACATTTTGTTTTAGGAATACAAAAATATTTCGTTCTCATAAATTATTCCTTAAGAGATAAAAGTCTAAAGTTCTATAGTCATGATTTATTTCCTTTTATGTCTACTCAACTACCATGTGCAAAAAGATTCTACATTCCTAAAAAATCAATTACTGCAACATTACTTAGGATTCTGTCAGATTCATGTGATGTGTTTTATGTGTGTTCTCGACTATGGTTAAGTGATTCAGGCAGTAGTGCTTGACTGAAATGTCTGAGATTAAATATAAGAACTTAGTAAATCTTAGGTTACAACAATTTTCAGTTGTCCAGATCGATTTGATTGTCCTGAATATCAATGAATTTTACAAAAGTTACTCTCTTTATAAGGTTATTCAACAAATGGTGGATTGTTTCCTGTCTACTGGGTGTTGCTGAAAATAGGAGGCTTCCGTGAATCCCTTTTGAATGTGTGACATACAGATTTTGGAAACTGGATTTTCACTACAAGAAGGCAAATCTGAGATACACTCCATCTGCGATATAAACAATCCAGATGACTTCTGGTAAGGGGAATTGCTCAGTGTCCATGTGAGAGACAACCGTGAAGCTGGCCTCACTGCCACCTTCAGTGTGTGGCGCAGTACCGGCCATATAGCAGCTGTTCAGAGAGAGCTTATAAATACAGTCCCTGTATCAAAAGTCTTCATCCAAAGGAATTAAACAACCATGGGGAACAGGCAAAAACATTCAATTTTTACTTTTTCTATTTTTCTTTAAGACTTATTTATTTGTATTACAAAGTCAGATATACAGAGAGGAGGAGAGACAGAGAGGAAGATCTTTCGTCCAATGATTCACTCCCCAATTGAGCGCAACTGCCGGTGCTGTGCCAATCCGAAGCCAGGATCCAGGAAGCTCTTCTGAGTCCCCCACATGGGTGCAGGGTCCCAAGGCTTTGGGCTGTGTTGGACTGCTTTCCCAGGCCACAAGCAGGGCCAAAGCTGTATGAGAAGTGGAGCAGCCGCAATTAGAACTGGCTCTCATATAGGATCCCGGCGCGTTCAAGGCGAGAACTTTAGCCTCTAGGCCACTCTGCTGGGCCCTACTTTTTCTATTCTTGAAATCTCTCCCAAAGCAGTCATCCACACAGCACCCTTCCCAGCCTGTGCCCAATGTTCCACCCTCACTTGGAAGAGTCATAATCTCCCCCTGTAGCTTGAAGCTATGGAATCCTGGAAACGCAAGTGGTTAGATGAGCTTTGGGAAGTCTGGACTGCTTGCTCACTGAGTTCCTCCAGCCGCACCCCAGCCCAGAGTAGCAAAGGTCCAGACCCTAGAGCAGCAGATATCGCTGCAGGGATGCTTGGGATGCAAGTGGAAAAGCCAGTCACTCCCTGGGTGTGTCTGTACTGAGTCTTCCGCTAGGAATGAATGGCCTGTACTGCAAAAGGATAGCACGGAGGCACAGCAGTTGGCACTGAAAGTGCGTCCTTGTGCCACTGGCCTACGGCTGCTGATCTGGAGGAGGCGGAGAGAAGGAAAGCTCTTCAACTCTTGAAGTGTGGATCCTTGCAGGTTGTAGGAGGAATTGTGCCTCTGCTATGTAAATAGCAGCACCCAAGAGGGGAGGGGAGTTCTAGAAGATATCACACAAAGCTTCCTTTATCCCCACGCTGACTTGTGGGGCTGATCAGCCTCTGGTACTCCACAGCAGCACCGCCAGTAAACAAAGACACTGACATGAGATTCCAGGATCTTCTGGCTCAGGTTACGGTCACCTAAGCCAAGTTTCCTGCTCATAACAAATTCTTCTCCTCTGTGTCTATTCATTCTTAAAATATCGATCTTTATGAGCCTGGGGAATGAAACTTTGTGCCCAAGGTCACCTGCAGGTCGCGGCTGGGGGCTCAGAGTCCTTGGCATTGTCTGAGAAACGCCAGCAGGCATCTTCCACAAAGACATTTCCCACATGCCATGGGGAGCCAGAGAGGCAGTGTTTGTCTGCGCCTGTCCGGGGGCAGGCACCATGTTTGTAAACACGTGGCGGGAGAAGAAGCCCAGGCAGCCACAGCAAGCCAGCAGCTCCACTCATTTCCTGTTTGGGTCTCACATGATGTTACCCCTGGCAACCGATGGAGGAAATCAGTAGAGAAAGCAGCACACATTTTCCTTCAGTTCAGAGTTTGGCAGATAAAATAAGATCTTCCAACAGCGTTGCAATTGTGGGAAATGTTTATGTCCCTCATCTGTTCTTCCCCGTTCATTTCTCTTTCCTCGTTGTTCTCCAAAGTGTGGGTGATGGGGGTGGTGGGGGAGGTGAGGAGAAGGGAGGGAACCGTTGTGGGGAGTGACTGAGCAAGAGGGAGGGAGGCAGAAAGAGAGAGGGGGAGGGAAGTAGAGGGAGAGAGCTTAGCTTTAGTATTTTAAACAGCTAAAGGCTGCAAAACATTCAGGAAAATTGATTTAAACGATAATGCACAATTTTCCATGAACATTTTGAAGTTCATTCTTAGAAAAGAAACTTAGGGAAAATAACCACACAATACCTGTGGGGCTGCAATGAAATAGCTTCGCTTGCACAGCATATGAAAGACACAGCTGTGCACATCAGTGAATCTTTGATGCATGACTTCTGTTTGTCAAGTAAACAGAAATAAGTCACATAAACGGGGACTCATCCGTTCAGCTGGCACGTGCTGGGCAGAAAACCTTATGTCAGACACATGCCTCCGTAGTTCATTATCTTCAGAGTTCAACTGACGGGGAGAGAGGACATTGGAGATGTGATGTCATTGGTCCTCAGCCTACTCTAGGTAATTACAACACTGGTGTCCTTCCCTGTAGCCGTGAGGCCTCTCCTCGTCCATGTTCACAGTGAACGGAGTAGAGCGCACAATATGGCCAATGGTTGGAGGAAAATAACACAAACCACGGACACTGTCACTGAGAACCTTGAGGAATAAGCACTTAATTGTCTTGTTGGCTTTTTTAATGAGAAAAATAGAGCATGGTAGCTAGCAATGACCTTTCAGAATGTGGCACATATATATAGAAACATATATGTGTGTATATATATATTATATATATATATACACTATATATAGTGTTAAATGAAATCAACAATAAGAAAAATAATCATCTGACCCATTTGTTTATATTTATGTCAGATAAAACAGTGAGGAAAAAGCTTTGATGTAGTGGGTTCGTAGCGTTGCTATTGAACACTAATATTTTCCGTCTTGTGGAAGCCATTACCTAATAAAGATCAATCAAAAAGATTTCTCCTACATAACAAGTAGAATATGTCATCATTTTCTCAGAGGTCTTCAACCATATGCTTTATAAATTCAGCCTTTTGATCATTTCTGCTGGTCTACTTTTTAAACAGGTTTGGAATTACGATTATATTTATGTTCCAAAAAGTGGTCAATCACTTATTAAATAATCTTCTATTTGCCCCTCAGTGTCAGCTATAAGTGATACCTTTGAGAACTCTTTTGAATTTGGTGAATCCATCCTCACGTGCCTATCATGATGCATCTTAACTTCTACTCTTATCTGTTCAGTGAATTTTACATAAATATGTAGCTTCGTTAGCTTGTTATATTAAACAGCCGATGACTTAGCCAATCGCTTTTATAGTGTCCTCCTCAGAAATGATCAGGAGGTCATAATGATTTTGCAGCACTAAGACATTCCAGCCACAATTGGTTAAAACTGCCTTCTGTTTCTATCCTGAAATCCCATTGCCAGGGCCAGCAAATATGCTTGGAATCTGGCTAAGAGGAAGCTGAACTGGCTACACTTCTATCTGGAGTTCAGAAAGACTCATCAGTGCACCATTGTTTCAGGGAAAGCAGCGATTGGCTGCCAGTGTTCAAGGATGGCTCCCAGGTCCCATGTGCTCCTTGATTCAAGGGCACCAATTCAGAGGCCTTTTCATTGTTCTTGATCATTTCATTGCACAGAGCTTTTAGGATTATTTACATTGTAAGAAGCCTTGAAATTCCGCCGAGATTATGATTAAAAAGAAAAGATTTTTTAAATGTTTATTTGAAAAGTAGATTTATAGAAAGGAGGATCTTCCATCCACTGACTCATTTCTCAAATGATCACAATGGCTGAAGCTGAGCCAATTTTAAGCCTGAAGCCAGGAGCTCTTTCAAATCTCCCATGCAGATCCAGGGTCTCAAGGCTTGGGGCCATCCTTTGTTGCTTTCCCAGGTCATAAGCATGATGCTGGATGGCAAGTAGACATGAACTAGACACCCATATAAAATCCTGGCCCTTGCAAGGGGGTCAACCAAACTAGGATGCCTGGCCTGAGATTGTGCTTTTTATATGAAAGATATTTAATGGAGACTTTTCCATGTTTTGGTAGAAATCCCAAATAATATTCTCAATCATGATTGTAGGGCTAGGAAAAATTTCTAACATATTGAAAGAAAATTTCTCATGAATCTACATTAAAACAAAGACTAAATTATCTTTCTGTAAAAAATACTATAGTGTTATAGTAATATAAATGAAGACAAATAATTAGAGGCAGACAATCTGTCTCTAGGTTTTTGTGTGTATTACTTTGAAATAATTGGAAATTATTGTGAATCTTAGTTTTAATAATTATTTCCATATAGCTATTTTTTTTAAAAAGACCTGCTATTCTATAACCTTCGCTACCTAAAAGGTTGAATTCTATTCTGCATGATAGCAAACTTGTTTTTCTAAGAGGAAAACATATTTTTTTCTAAGTATGCCACATGTTTGTTTCAATTTAAATTCAGGTACCCAAATTAAATATTTTTTGTATATATTCTCTTTTTTAGAGTCCTCCAGGATGAAGAAAATTAAAATAGTTATTATACCAATGGCAATTCTATTGCAGTTCTTCAAAACCTGACCAGCTAAATCCAAGAAAAGTTTCAAGAAATTCATGAGAACTCCTTATTGCCATCTCTTGAGTGACAGTCATGGATGCATTAACTGCCATCCATCTCCTCTGGTCTCTTTGATTATGCATCTCATCAGGGAAAGGAAAGAAAAATTACTATGAACAAATGACAGAATATACATGGCAAATTGTAATTAGGACAGGTAGTCAGCATTTCTTAGGTTTTAGTTTTTTTTTTTTTTTTTTTTATTTAATTTTGACAATCCTTACAAATTTAATTGGGGTAAAAAAGGGTCAAGGTCTAAAGGGGGATATAGAGGAAGAAGCCCCACCCAATCTCCCGCCCACCCCAAGTCCCGGGAGTGGGGTGCGCTTCGAGATACTCGATCAAGTGGTTCCAATAGTTCACTATCCATGGGTCGTTGCCTGTCTCGCCACCCCAATCATGATGTGGTCATTGAAGAGTTCGTTGATTGACACAGTCCCGTCTAGGGTCTCCATTTGCCCAGTCTCTGCTGCCATCAGATGGCTGAGGTTGTTGCTTGATTTGTCCTGTCTTTCCCTGGTTAGGACTCCGAGTCCGGTGTCTCGAATGGGAAGATCCTCGAAGAAATTTTGAGGTATTCCCAGTCCAGATTCCTGCTGTTTTAGTAGCATAGGGTCCGTCACAGTCCACTGCCCCGGACAGCTGGCGGCTGCAGTTGCTGGGCCGGTTCTGTCTCCACCCGTGTCTTCTTACAGTCCCGCCTGGTTCCACCCTGGACGCATTTGTCCCTCGCACGAACTAGTAGGAGTTGCAGCCCAGTCAGGGCGGCCCACAGTAGCCTCAACCAGGCCCACCTCCTACCCTGGCTTGCCAGTATATATGGCATACTAGCCCAGTCTGTCCCCGTTACCCTTCTGTTGCTACAACTAAGCCCGACAACCCTCACCAACTCTGGTTGTAGCTTACTCCAATGGGATTGGTCAGCCTAGCCTGGTTATCACCCAATCTGGTCCCCATGAGGTGCACAGGCGCTGTGTCCCTGCCTGGTCTAGTCTACCCCCCACCCAGCTCCCGCTCCTCAGTGTAACTTGCTGTTCAGCTAGGGAGCCTCCCCTTTTTCTCCTGTCAGCTCTGCCGCCTCCCTTCCTGGTTCTCACTTGTGTTGGTTGGGTGCTGCGGCTGCATCCGGCTCAGGCTACCTCACCTTGGCATTCCAGCCTGCGTGTTACTTTTGTTACGACCGGACCTGGTTCGACCCACATTCTGTTCTGGCGGTCAGATTTACCAGTGGATGACATGAACAGATTCAGCCTGGTCTGCCCCCGACCCAAGCCAAATGCATGCCAGTGGGACACTTTCAATGACCTCTTGGCTGTTGCCTTGCAAGTTCCTTGTGCTGACCTGCAGGGTCTGTGTCTTGCCAGAGGAGTTGCCTGGGCTCCTCCATCAGAACCCCTCCATGTGCCAGGTTTCGCGCATGTCAGTGGGTCCATGTGCCAGTTCGCCTCTTGTCCTTGTAGGAACAGTGGTCTTTCCTAACTGGCCATCATCCCGTTCTGGTTCTTGCTGTAGAGTGTTGCAGCTTGGCCATGGTCATCCATGCCCCCATATGGCTTGTACATGGCTAAGTTGAGGTTGGGACCTAGCCTAGTCCGCCCCACATCCACCCTGGTACTCCAGAGCACCAGAACGTGTTAGTGTCTGGCCCGGCCCGGTACCTCTTTTCCCAATCCACATTTGTGCCAAGGGAGAGGATAGCTGTATCCAGACCCTGCCGCAGCCCCGTCCACCTGTCATGACCTCTGCCTTAGACTCTGTGGCTCAACTTTGTGCTTAATGTGAACCAGTTGGAGCCAAATCCAAGCCGGGCATGTCCTGTGTTGCACCCTGTGTTCCAGTCATACTAGTGGGCTAAGGTTTGCTTAGTCCGAACATTCATCTCTCAGTCCCGCACTTTCATTAAGGTTTCATGTCCCGATTCCTGGGAATCACCAGAAATTAGTGTCTCACCTACACTACCGCTGGTCTTACTTTTGGGTGTCCCAGAGCACCTATTTCATATCCTCAAAACCCCAGAGCTCGCCGCTGGGCGGCCAGCAGGCAGAGCCTGGCACCACTTGGTGCACTGGCCGCCCAAGGCCTGGGTCTCTGCCCCCGCCTCTCAACCGGAAGGGTCATTCCCATGAAGCGCCACCCCCAATGGGAGTTTAACCCCGCCCCTGCCCGGACATTCGAACCGCCCAGCCTACCCTGCCGTCAGCCCAAAGCTGACGGGGGTAGAGGGGAGCCAGGTTTTGAACCCCAGCTCCCTCGCCAGCCCTCGCGGGTACTTACTCGCGAGGGGGCTTAGTTGCCCCCTGGCTAGGGGGATGCCGGCGTCCCTGCCTCCGCCGCAAGCCAGGTTTTAGTTTTTAACAATGATTTGGAAATATTGACATAGGCCTCACAGGGGTACAGAAAAAGTTGGTAACCTAATATTAACATAGAGGATTTGAGAGAAAAAATGAGGTGGTATTCTACGTGATGTGTCCTGAAAAAATTGGATTACTACAGAATGTCTGTAGGCCCTTTGTTGAATGAATAATCCTTTAAAAGCAAAGAGACAAACCCTAGGGGTTAACTTACAGATGCATGAAGTTCTTGAATTGGCCAAATTCGGAATTCAGACTTTGTCATGCTTGAGAGATGTAGAATGTCTACAGCTATGTTTCATATTTTCCAAAATTCGTGTCTTACTATTCTGGTCTTTCTTCATAAGTGGGAGCCTGTGCATCTACATAAATTCTGCAGTCATAGTGGGGTGATTCCCAACGGAAGAATTGGGGTGCAGAATATGCTATCAAGCATCACCAGCTACAAGCTTACATTTAGCCCTTTATTTCTTTTCTGCCCACTCCATATCTTTGTTAAAATATCGAAACACAGATGCAAACATTTTATTTTTTTTTTAAGATTTTTATTTTTATTATTTTTTTTATTGGAAAGGCGGATATACAGAGAGGAGAGACAGAGAGGAAGATCTTCCGTCTAATGATTCACTCCCCAAGTGAGCGCAACGGGTCGATACTATGCCAGTCCGAAGCCAGGAGCCTCTTCCGGGTCTCCCACGCGGGTGCAGGTTCCCAAAGCTTTGGGCCGTCCTCGACTGCTTTCCCAGGCCACAGGCAGGGAGCTGGAAGGGAAGCGGGGCTGCCGGGATTAGAACCGGCGCCCATATGGGATCCCGGGCGTGCAAGGCGAGGACCTTTAACCACTTGCGCCACCGCGCCGGGCCGAGATGCAAACATTTTAAACATGTACTTACATTTTCCCTGCTCAGATATGCTAACATTGCCATTTCAGAAAAGTAAAATTTTAAGCGAGCTTTAACTCTTCCTAAAGAAACGGTGATAGAAACAGGCAGAGGAAAATAGCAAAAGAAAATTGCCTTCTGCTGTTTACTTTCCCAGTGTTCAAGAAAGGCCAGAGTCGGGCCCGGCGTGATGGCTCAGTGGTTAAGGTCCTCGCCTTGCACGCCCGGGATCCCATATGGCCGCTGGTTCTAATCCCTGCAGCCCCACTTCCCTCCAGCTCCCTGCCTATGGCCTGGGAAAACGGTTGAGGATGGCCCAAAGCTTTGGGACCCTGCACCTGCGTGGGATACCTGGAAGAGGCTCCTGGCTTTGGATCAAAAGAGGCTCCTGGCTTCAGATCGGCAGAGCATTGACCGTTGCGCTGTCTCTCCTCTCTGTATATACACCTTTCCAATTAAAAAAAAAAAAAAAAAGAAAGGCCAGAATAGTTGGGTATCGAAGCCAGGATCCAGGAACTCATTTTAGATGCCCTCTAAAGGCAGCAAGAACCCAATACATGCACCATTACTTGCTGCTTTCCAGGGTGAACACTGGCTGGAATTTAAAATTGGGAATCAAGCTCAGTATAAGATTCAGGAATCTGAACACTGAACTCAAAGACACGCTCACATGAACTTCAATTTTTCTAGTCACTACAAATTTAAATTTTATTCCAGCTCATTGGGAATGCTTTCCTAAACACAATCACCCATAGATACACCATGGAATCTCGGTGCCAGTGCATGGATGCTTTAGTGCACTCTTGAAAGAAAATAGCTCTAAACAGGAGCTGCTTTAAAGCACCACTCGCAACTGAGCAGAGTCAAGGTCTCAAGCTCCCACCGTGGCACTAGCTTCCCAGCTTTCTCAGCTCATTCTGCTCCACTTTAGACTTTCACAGCTTTCTGCTCTATGTGGTGTCAGATAGGATCTGCCTCTCCGTGGTCAAACTTTTAAGAGGCATTACACTCCTCTGAAGTTCTTTTCCTTGTTAGGTGTTTGTTTCCCCGACATTCTCCACTATTTCAGGAGATTCTCTTCCTTTAAAATGATCCATTGGCACACCAGCCGTCATACACTAAAATAATTTCCTTCATCAATTCTTCAGGGTTCTATTTTATTCCTATTCCTTTCTGGAAGCTCTGTCACCAATTTACTTCTCATTGGGGTCTTAGATTTTTTTTTCATAGCCTATATTTTTAAAACATTAAGAATAATACACTTGTCTTGAAGAGGCTTCTCTAGAAAGCCTCTTATAGACTTTGGCAGATACTTGCTGTCTTAATAAAGAATCCATAGTCTAACACATAATTCAACTATCAGGGCTCTCTGGATAACCAGAAAAATCTTACTGATGGAAGTTGATTTAGCTCTGACACCGCAAACTATTCCCAGTTAAATGAAATGAATATTCATAAGTATATTCTGCTATGAAAATGGATTTCCTTTTGTCTTCCCTGGCATCTGTTGATTTGACAACTCTAAGTATATGTAAGAAAAAAACACAGCTATGAATATGAATATAACTTTCTTGGATCTAGATTTCTGTTGTATTATTTCCCTTACCTCACATTAGCAATTATGTGTTGCCTTATGGAGCATCTGTGACACAGTTAATTTTATTTTTCCAAATAAATGGGGTCATTCTCTCTAGCGCTGCTCCAGTAGCTTGAAAAGGCCCCATTAAACTCCCAGGTATCTTCCTAATTAAAGTGAACACTGAACTCTGAAAGACCTACTGGAAAATTCCTCTGTGGTTGACACTGTGGGTCAGTGAGAGCTTCTGTTCAAGACTCCTTAAACGACAAAGCCATTTTTAGAATGAATTAGGCATTTCACAAGTGTCATTCTTCTTGAAAATTTTCTCTTATCGATGTAATAATCCTACACAGTATTTCTTGAAGCTGCAGCTGTTTTTAGAAAAACCCAGTTACAACGGAAATCATCCTTAATTGCAACAAGCTTTGATGTGGATACTGCCAGTACAGACCCTGCTGAAGTGTGGGAAGGAGTGTGATCGCAGTGGTCCTCTTTCTGATGCAGAGCTGTAACCCCTGGTGGAATTCGGTTCATGTCCCACTTACCCAGCAAGCTGCCTTGCTATCACCTCTTATCTTAAGGGGATCTTGAATATGGCCACACATGCATTTCTCTTTACAGTGTTTCCAAAATTTCCGATTCAACAAATGATGAAAGAAGTATGGATGTATTTTGGCATTTTCCATCCTTGCCAGCCTATATTTTATTGTCTTCTCCCACCAAGCACAGCAATCATTTATACCCAGTGGGGCTCCTGATTGGTGCTACTGAGGTTGTATTATTCTGGGTTGCTCCTATGCCAATCTAACTTAGATGCTAGAGCTCACATGAACTTGTCAACTTCATTGGGAAAAAAATCTTCAAATATTTTTCTTTTCTTGAAGACAAATTTTGAGGTCCTCAGCATGATGCAAAAATCCTGCTGCAGTATGGCTGTTTCCACAGGAATCTCTGTGCGTTTCTTCTCTTGTACACCACACCCCATCTTGTTTAAGCACGCCTTGCTGTGTCCAACTCCTGCTCCTCAATTCAACTGTGCTTACTGTCTGAGGAGCCCTTCATCCTCTAAGTACCCTTCAGGTGCTGCTTAATTGAAGAAGTCTTCTCTAAAGACAACTTTTTCAAATTCCCCAGCACACCAAAACACTTCCACATGTTACAGCACCTCTTAATGCTGTTTTTAGAAAAGATATTGCATGATGCCTTTCAATGGTGTTCAACATGTTGTGTAACAAAGATTTTTTTTTTTTTATAGCACCATGGCTTACCAAAGTGTTTTGGACATAGTTTTTGATTCACAATATTTGCTGTTTAGTTGAATTATCATATTATAACTACGTGTGATAGCTGATTTTATGTTTCAGGTTAAAAAGACAGCTTAAAGTATGTGACATACATACATTGGTGTATGAAAAAATAGGTCTGTGAAGAATATACTTGGCAAACTTTCTATTCTCCAATGATTTCCTACAAAGTCTAGAAAAGTTTTCTGAAATAGTTGAAGACCTGATTGCCTAGACTACATTGTGCTAATGTACTTTAATGTTGTTTTCTTCCTTGCCAATGCCTGTTTATTTTAAAACACCAATTGAAATAATTATAACTGAAATGTGGGGAGTGGTTATTTGTCACAGTGGTGAAGTCACTGCTTGGAATACCTACACTACAAGTAGCTGTGCCAGGTTTGAGTCTGAGCTATTTTACTTCTGATCCAGCTTCCTGATACTGTGCATCCTGTGAGGCAGCAACGAAGGCTCAAGTACACTGGATCCCTGCCACACATGTGGGAGACCTGGACTGAATTTTAAGCTCTTCTTTTGTGCTTGGCCCAGCCTGGCCCTGGACTTTGCCAGCACTTGGAAAATGAACTAGCAGATGGAAAACACCTTGTTCATTCTCTCTCTCTCTGCCTTACAAAAAAAAAGAGATTTTTGTTTTGTTCTTACTATGTTAACGTGTATTCACATGGAGTTACGAGAAGTTATTTAAACATTGAAAATTAAATATCTCTTCACATTCTTGGTACAGGCAGCCCTATCAGTTTCCTGAGTGATCTTCCTCAATAATTTCTCCTTCTTTCTCTTTTAAGAATTGATCATTGTTTCCAAACTAGAATGTTTGCCTGAAAGAAAATGTTGTTTTCCCTGGGTTCCTATGACTAGTATCAGCCTTCTAATGTCATTTGCACCATCAAGGATTTCTCAGAAGGAGACGCTATACTTTGTCCCCACAATGTCCATGCATAGTCTGAAAGGACCTTTGCCCTCTTGCAGAATCCTGTAACAGACTAGAATGTTATAAAATGAAATGATCTTTGCAGTGTCACTAATGTGACCAATATTGAGCTCTACCAGGCAGTCTGCATTATCTGACTAATGCTCATGATGCAAAAGAGTTATTATCTCTCATTCACAGATGCAAATGAAAGTTGAGATTGCTGCAATGATATTTCCCACAGCCTCATCAGATTTTAATTTCAAGTAGACTCATGAATTTGGAGATTATATAAATTCTTTGTTTCCTCCTCGCTTCCTTCCTTTCTCTTTATTCCTTCTTTTCACCCCTCCTTTATAATTTTAAATACCAAGTTCAAATGTTTTTTAGGTTGCTATACCATTACTATAAAATGAGTTTTATATAACTCAAGGGATGTTTCTGCATTGTTTGGGAAAGAAAACCAACAAACCAAAATTTCCAGATGGAATTACCCTCAGTAATTCCCTCTTCACTTTAAAAAAAAATCTCTGGAGATAAAGATAAAAAATTTTTTTTTTGTAAATTCAATGTAATAAATTTGGCATAAAATTTTAATGTGAGTTACTTTGTTCTCTATGAGAAATTAAAAAATTAAATAAGTCAAAAATAACATTCAGGAAATATATGATGCAATGTCATTGAGCTTTTTTTTCAACCTCTCTGGGTAATTATTCTAATCTTATTTGAGATTTTCATTTTAATGCTTCTGATTTTTCTGTTATCATGTGAAATTTACTTATTTTTCCAGTTGAAATTTAATAGCCATCACTCAGTGAAGCACAAACTAAATGAGGTGCAAATCTAATTTTGAAGGTCTCTTTTTTAGATGAGGCTCTAACTAAATAATCGTGTTATAACTGAATAATGTGTTATCAGAAATATGAAGAGTTCAAGGCAAGGTACTTAAACTCAAAAAATATAATGAATTCAATATCTCATGACATGGATTAAGCTTTGGTTTTCTCTTTATTGCTTTTGTCTGCTTATTCATTCATTCTAAACAAAGTCTACTTAGACTATATTATGGTTGAAGTCACTGTTATTATTGTTGCATCTATTTTGAGTTATGATTTCTTCATCAGCTGAGACATTGAGCCATCTCCAAAGTCATCTAAACAACTAATATTCCACCATATCTTGGCTTTAGGAACTTTTAACCTTAGCAACTTTCATCTGCTAGGTTAAATTAACAAGTGGAGCTGCCCAGGGTTTAAATGTTCTGCTTGCCTTCACAGATTCCTTGAGTTCTGCAGCTGTGATGGGGACCAAGCTCTCTATACTGCCCAATCTCTAACTAAAAGAGATCTCCTGATTTAGAGTAAATGAATAGAGCATTCTAGCATGAAAACTGTTTCACACTTCCTACTTAAGTGCTTTTGGACTAGTGATAAATGAGTTACAAAACCTTTGGTGATTGGACAGTACATCCCATTTTAATGGTATGTTTCTCCTTCCTTCATACACAGAGTTCCAACATAGGACACCATCATCCAGTCTGAAGGACAGGAGTAGTTATCACAGCTAGAACTGCTCTACACCTGTGCTTCCATAAAAAACCTTAGACATTACAATTCCAACGCAATGGAAGCTTTCTGATTATCATCACATACAGTCAATAACTAAATAAGAAGATTGATATCAAAACATGAAAGTCTATTACTAATACAATAATATGTTCATCAAAAAATTTTGCATGAGAGAAGGTAATTTGAAGAGCAATCAAGATGTCAAAGATTTAAGAGTTTTGCCCTTCATTTTCTAAAATGGTAAAACTAGGTAATCTACACATATGTTCATTCAGCAAGAACCAGGACATTCACAGAAGAAATCACTTTCTTGAGAGTAAGACTAATTTGTAGCAAGTCAAATTCTAACATTGAAAAGTCGCCTGTGGCAAATCTGAGATCTTTCTTCTTATATTTTATATCATCTCTTATCTGTAGTCTGGATGTTCTGCCAAGCATTTATTCAGAATCATTAAACTGATAAATTGTCTTCAAGATACTTTCCACAATCATTTTATAAACTCTACTAAAATAGCCTTTCCCAGAATAGATGGCTAGAAAAGGCATTGGAATTGAAGATTTAATCAGTTATGTATATTCAGAGCTATAAATTCTGTCTGCTAAAGACCATTGACTGTTTCTCCTTTTTCTTTAGATTTCCAAGTTGTCTTTGCGGAAAGGTGAAGCTACAGAAGGTGTAAGTACGTGTCAAAGTCAAGTCAGCATGAGAGAAGAATGAGAGGAAGATAATGAAATCGGGCATTAAATGTAATAACTGACGACCTTTCTTGGAGTTCCTAGGGCAAACTGCAGAAGCTAGAAAGCTGTGTTTTCTTCCACTAGTGCAGTTTGATTTTTATCAATAAGGGATTGACATCATTTCCTTTCCGAGTGTCCATTGTTACATCCATAGAGAGAGGAAAAAGGCAATATATTTATTTATATAAAGGCTGTGTTCAGGAAAAATATTTCCTGGGGTACTTGACTTTCTAATTGTGAAACATTAGGTTTTTATAGAAAGGTAACAAGAGATAACTCAAATTTCTTTCAAGTTGAAAATGATAACTTGGCAATTGTGTATTTCCATAGGATCCAATGTGATGTTTTGATCTATGTACACATGATAGAAAAGTTCATCAAGTTCATTGACCAATTTATCTCACTAACAGATACCTTCTGTTTTGGATATTATTTTCTATTCTCTCACAAATGCCAGAGAGGTATTCGGATATGAGCAGCCATCAAAATTTGGAAGAGAAAAAAATCAATTGCAACTCATGTTTAGTGAAGATTGAGTTGTCTTCTGTAATTCAACAAGCTATTCTTAGAGCAAATCCAGCTAAAATGGAAAGGATTAAATTTTGAGTAGATCAAAAGATTGCAGGAGGCTTGAGGTTTTAGCTAGACTTACACACTGAGTTAGAAAGCAGAGTGCAGAAATAATGAAAACGTAAATGATTCCTTGAAGTACATGCTAATCCTTTTTTTTTTCTGCCATTGCCCTGGTCTCTTTCACAAATGGGATTCAGAAAAATAAGGGCAGAATATATTATTTTGAATCAAATCAGAGGTCATTTTTTCCATGTCCTTATGTTGTAAGATACGAATTCTGTCCTTGGTGAATCTGAAATTAATTCTTTCATTTAATAATAACATTAAAGTTTTACTTTTTATTCATATATATAACAACTCAATAAAATACCTTACTGAAATCAGATATTTGACCCTCACAACAACATTAGGAAATTGATTTTGTTATCAGCTTGCATGTCAGAATAAGATCCTGGTCTTTGGAAGAGTGGGATTTAAACCAGGCAGCCTGGCTGCAGAAACTACCTATGAGATGCTATCTGCCAATTGCAAGTGCATCTGTTGTTAGTGAAAGTTTACTGTCATGCATTTAAGAAAATGTAACATAACATATATGCTCACCCATCCACATCCTCCCATCTCTCCCCCTTAGGTTTACGAAACCAAAATAAGCAAAGACATCTAGTCCAGTGATGAAAATGTCAGGTAGGCCAGCTCCATCTCACTTCAGAAAAATGGGTTAAACTCTGCTCCTAATGCTCATTCCAAGTGCCTAGAAATGGGAAGCAGCAGTGAGGGCTCGTGGTTAGGTTCCTGCTACCCACATAGAAGGTCTGGGTGAAGCTTCTGGAAGTGGCCGTCAGCCTGGCCTATACCAGGCCTTTGAAATGTTTGGTGCATGAACCAGCAGAAGGGAGCCTTCCTGTCTATCTGCCTCTCTACTTTTCTCACACTTTGCCTCTCAAATTAATTAATTTCAAGAAAAGAAAGCTCTAATAAGAAATCTAGGCATTGCCTAAGAACCAGAAAAAACACATGAATAATATATATTTTTCTTTCTTCATTCTTAAAGCCTGTTGATGAAAAAAATTCTATCACATATAATTACACATTAGATCATATTGTTTCAAAAATGATAGCTCTAGGACCATTTGAGATAATACATTTGAATAATTTTAAGATTAAATCATAACTTTATATGTTGCAGACATGAAAATCTTATTTTTATGTAATAAATTTAAGTATTATAAATGCATGCCTGCAAAGTGGAAATTTGCTCATGTAACTCCAAAAGATAAGCTTTGCACCATTTCACAAAACAAACTGACAGGTGTATGATCATTTTAATGCCTACAACATCAAAATGAACTTTCCTTCAGTTTGTAGTCTTATTAGGCACTGCCAGTCCTGACCCCATGGTCTTGTTAAGTGAAAGACATTATGATTGAATGGAATAGAACAGACAGGCTTGACGGCCAGATGCACTATTTCAAAACCACACCTGACCTCACAAACAGTAGCTCCTTTCCCTTCCCATGTTCTAATCAGTCAAAGCACAAGTCTATCTCCTACCTCATGTGATAGGTCATTTTACAAAATAATTGAGATGTAAGCAAAGTACCTCCAGCCCAAGTGGCTGTCACATTGTCCCTCACAGCATGGCTTCCAGGGCACAGCAGTCTCTCAGTATTCATGGCAACATGCTAGCAAGCTCTGTGCAGTTTCCACAGAAAACGCTGTGGTTAGTGATACTGGGGACCTATGCTTGATGGGAATGATGTTAGAATGTCTGGCTAAAGCAGGAGAGGTCCAGTCCCTTCCCTGTTTTGATTGTCTCCAGACACCAAACTCACCATGAAAAAGTGTCTGAGGTATGACAAGTCATTTTTCCCAGGTATTACACTATTAGTAATGTCTGTACAGCAAACCTGCAGAGAAGCAACTATGGCCTAATATTTGTAACAGATGCACACTGAAGGAAATAACCCACTGATCTTATTAATATTTGATTCTACTTATTTGAGATGCAGACAGAGATAGAAAAAGAGGACAGAGAGAAACCAGCACTCCCATCCATGACTTCACCCCCTGAATACCTACAACAGCCTGGGCTGGGCCAGGCCAGAAACAAAATCCAGATCTCCTACCAGAGTGGCAAGGTCCCAATCAACGGAGCCATTGTTGCCAAGTCCGTGTTCTTGTCTCTAATGCAAGAGAGAATTTGAGGACAAAATATTGCTAATGGTCAGTAAAGAAGCAGATTTATTTGCATATAAAGTGCAAGCAGATACTCAAAAAAGGATGTATGCATAGACAAAGCTGAATTCAATGACACTCGCATAGAGAAAGCTGTACTCTCAAGGTGTGTGGTATCCCTTTACACGATGTTAGTGTTTGGGGTAGGATTTAACTAAATATTAATAAGAAGTAGAGTTTTGTATGAGACCTGAGTACCACCTATTTTCTTGCCCTTTCTTGGAAACCTTACACATGGTATGGCACTAAGGTACATGAAGAAAGTTGAGTGCCAGCCTTGGTAATTTGATCCTATGATTTCCTACGAAGCAGCCAGCAGCCATGTTGGTTGTCTTTGGCTACTGCTGGTGCGACAGCAGCGGTTTCACAGAGGCTGCAGTTTTCTGCTACACAGAAATGGCACGGGTCTTGGTACCAGCAAGCGGGCCTGCAGGAAGGGACTTGTGATGGCAGCTCCTGTTTGCTAGTCAACACCTTACCTACCGGAGATCTACATTAGCAGCAAGTTGCAACCGAGAACCACAGTTGGGCATTGAACCCAGGCACTCTGTTGTGAAGCACCTGCATCTTACAGGTGTCTTAAATGCTACGCTAAATGCTCTCTCCCAGTCCAATGGTGTCAAGCAATAACAGACATCTTTACTTGCCTGTGAGGGCAAGCTCAGAGGACTTACAGGCAACTATGTCAGCGTGACTTCTTCAGAATCCTTTGGAGACACTTCTCATCTCCAGAGTTATCTGCTATGACAGAAGCTTAGCAGGTGGCCAAGCCCTCCCGTGATTCCCAGGCATGGGCTGCTCCTGTTGCATCTCACTGCTGCTCTCATCCTTATACTTCCATCTACTCCTCACTCAGAGTTGCCCATTGCCTCTCTGGGAAATGGGATCCTTCTCTACCTGTGTTATTTCAAATAAGGACACCTCCTCGGTAATTAGTAGAACACCACTTTTCTATATGCATGTTGACTGTCATGTATAAATATATATTTCAGCTCTTTCCTAGAAATTCTTTATAATGGAAATGAAAAACAAAACAGTTAAATAGGTGTGTTCTCAGACAATAATCAGAAGAATATTGGCTCTGGTCATGAGACCCTCACACTGACTTGGAGCCACAAACGCCTCACTCTTAGTTATTGACAAAGAAAATAAGTGAAAACTTGGGACATAAGGGAAGTGGAAATTACTAGGGTTTTTCCAGTTTGCACTTAGCACAAACTGTCACATTTTCTTTTAATTTTAGTTGCTTTTCATGCACCTGATTTCTCCCCAAGGCTTGTTG